>NC_090265.1:141936143-142566643 GCF_040414725.1 Anabrus simplex
ATTGCTTTGTCTTGCCTGCTGATTCCGCTTGGTTCCATTTGGTTCTGTCTTAAGACATTTTCCCACCCGGATACTATTCACCTTTAAATTCCAGTGTCTTATGTGAGGTCATATTGTTAAACAAGCTAGGTTAATCTGCTTTGAATACATCATCATTTGGCTTGAAACCTTCCCACAAAGCAGGCCAAGTTTTTTTTTTTTTTTTTTTTTTTTGCTAGGGGCTTTACGTCGCACCGACACAGGTAGGTCTTATGGCGACGATGGGATAGGAAAAGCCTAGGAGTTGGAAGGAAGCGGCCGTGGCCTTAATTAAGGTACAGCCCCAGCATTTGCCTGGTGTGAAAAAGGGAAACCACGGAAAGCCATTTTCAGGGCTGCCGATAGTGGGATTCGAACCTACTATCTCCCGGATGCAAGTTCACAGCCGCGCACCTCTACGCCACTTGTCTGTCATCAAGTACACTGGCAGCTTCACCACAAATTTTGCCGCTGACAGTATCATGGAGAGTTCAGAAACTTTGAATCCAAGAGGAAGAACAATTCAAATTATGATTACCATCCAATGAGCATATTCATTGGCTTTCACTTGAAGGATAAGTCCACTGACTGGCACATTCGTTCTTTGCTGCTTAAACAAAAAAAAAAAAACTTTGTGTTCTTTGTGCTCAGATGATCTGGCCTGCTTGAATTTTTAAGGAATTTTGTTCCAAAAGAGACTATTTTCTCTCTGTCCTTGAATATTGCATAAATTGTAGAATGTGAAACACCCCATTCCTTTGCAATACTGACATTTGTTTCTCCATTTTCTAATCACCATGTTACATGCGACTTTTCTTTAATATTAAACACTTTCCTTTTGTTTTGTGACATCTACACAGCAATGCTTGCCTTGACTAACAGACAGAGTGATTTAAAATCTATGATCTATTGAAAGCAAGAGTTTAAAAATAAGCATTACATTGTTGTTACCAATCTCCAAATGCATAACAAACAAAAATCAACATTGGACATTATAGCCGACACTTTTCTGAAAATGTGATAAAATAAGTTGTTTCATAACATATGTCATAATGAGCAACTCTTTAAATACAGTGTTTATATAGGATTTAGATGGGACAGTTAGATTTTATCATTACATTCAATATGTTGTTAAGAGCAATGTCGCAAACTGTTTCGACTGTATTTAATGTATCTTCCTTTCTAAGTAAATAAATTGTTGTATGTCAGAATTATGCAGATATTTGACACAGCTAGATATTTTGCCCATAATAATAAAAAAAAAAGCACATTAATGCAAGTAAATATGGTAGAACAGCACTCATCACAAATTAATCCATAAAGGATAGATAGCATTTGACACAACCATTTCTAATTAAAACAAAAAAATGTAAAAAAGTCAGTAACCTGAAGATTCCAGAGCATAGTCCACCATTCCAGTTTTATCAGCATCATAAGTATTAAGGGCATTGTTCACTATGTCTTGAACTTGAGAGAAATTCAGACTAGAGTTGTCACTTAAAGTTGCCACTTGAAACACCCAGTTTCTCTTCTGCTCTGACAATTTTTCAGCAAGTTTAGCTTCTTGTTTCACAAATTCATGTCTAATTTGATCAGAGACCATACTCATTATTGCTTGTGCTGAGCGCCTGGATGCTGAAATGAAGTCAGAGTATGTGAAATGTAATATGAACAAAGGCTTTAAAACATTATTAAAATATACTATCCTTCTTATTTTAGTCTCTCACTCCATTTATTCACTTTCATTTCTACTCATTCACACCTTGGGACTGGTAATCCTACTTGTCTTAATTTAAAACAATCACCCCGTTCACAATGCATGTCTTCTTCCAACAAAATTTTGTCCCATTTAAGAAACACAAAACAAACTTGAAAATCTCCACCCTCTATTCTGCAAAGTGGTACAAACATACACCCTGAGGTGCACTTTATGAATGTCCTTGCTTTGCCCTTGCTTCCCTTTTTGTCCATGGTTTTGCAAATACTATTGCCTCTAATTGTTTTCTCCCAAGATGAATAGCAAAACAACAAACTACCACTACTACTACTACTACTACTCAAATTCAGAGAGGTTGAAATAGATGTAGAAAACCAAGGCCTGTCACAAGCGGGAGAGCTTAGCGGTGTGAAGCGGGCGGTGGCCATGGGTACTATGTCGGATGAGGAGCTGGACTTAACCATGGAACTACAGAGTACAAAGTCTACATACCAAAGAGTAGGATTAGAGGGGATGCGACTAGAAATTGAGAAGTTAGTCAAGTATAGTGAAGACTTATTAGCATTAGTTAAGATGACTCCTAATACCAAAGCAGAGATAAAAAAATGGTATTAAAGAAATGGGACAAATGGCAGAAATCATTTGTAGTCGTTCGTGGGAGAGGGAACAATTTGATATGAATGAAGATCCAAGGATTAGGAGGGATTTGGAACAGGGCTCTACCTTTAGCAAGAAAATAACCCGTGATGTTGGGACACAGGCGCAATTCAGTGACAGAGTGCTAGATATAGAGGAGACCCTCTTGGAAGCTACATGCTTTGAAGATTTTGTGAAGATCTTGGATAAGGAATGCCCTGACTGTGTTTACAGTAACACGCATGTCATCTTAGAGAGGAGGATGGAATTATGAGAAGCATGAAGAATATGCATTCAGAAACCTCCGACTTGCTGAACTCTAATCTGAAGGAAGGTAAGACAGAATTCCTGTGCACTATTATGCAAACCTACGAGTCGAGGAGGAGAGTGGGAGAAGCTGCGATATGTGTATGTAATACCATATTCATTTAATCAGGATGGAGTAAATGACCTACAGAGCCTGTATTAATGTCTCACCCACTCGAGGGAGATAACAGACTCGTGCAAGAAAGAAGGTAGTTCAGGTTTAGGAAAGGTTATTCCACTGAAGCTCAACTTGTAGGATTCTAGCAAGATATAGCAGATATCTTGGATTCCAAAGGTCAAATAGACTGTCTAAGGCATTTGATAGGGTAGATCATGGGAGTCTACTGACAAAAATGAGTGCAACTGGACTAGACAAAAGAATGACTGAATGGGTGGCTATATTTCTAGAAAATATATCTCAGAGAATTAGAGTAGGCAAAGCTTTATATGACCCTGTAATAATTAAGAGGGGAAATCCTCACGGCAGTATTATTGGACCTTTATGTTTTCTTACATATATAAACTAGCTGATGTACCCGTGCTTCGCTACGGGATTCTCAGAAAGACTGACTTTGTGGCTTTCCTAACTGAAGTCAACATAGGTCATTACAAAAACGTCAGCAGGAAAGTAATGATTAAAAGCAATGTTATCATATAAAATACTCGATCAAATGATAAACCGCACATTTCCTCACTTTTAACAAATAGTACTATGGTGCCGATCAAACAGTCCGAAGTTCCAGAGCTGGAATGAACAGGCAGCAGACAGCCATGAACGCTCCTCTGCCATTATTCCGTTTAATATGCACACTACTCATTCCAATCCATGCCTCAGAGTAGGGATTGAACAGCTCGAATGCTACGATGAAACAGTGTGTTATGTACCAGTAGCATCAGAAAATGTATGAACCAGAGGAATGGCATGTTATCTAACTCCCCAGCTATTTCCTGCCAATTCAGGAATACTGTTACACTCGGTACGACCAGGCAAATTGGCCATGTAGTTAGGGGCACACAGCTGGGAACTTGCATCCGGGAGATAGTGGATTCGAACCCACTGTCAGCAGCCCTGAAGATGGTATTCCGTAGTTTCCCATTTTTACAACCAGGAAAATGCTGGGGCTGTACCTTAATTAAGGCCAAGGCTGTTTCCTTCACACTCCTAGCCCTTTCCTAACCCATCATCACCATAAGATCTATCTGTGTCGGCAAATTAAAAAAAAATACTTGGTACACAGCAGTAATCCTATCTATTGGAGATGAGTGGTAACAGAAGACACAAAGCACATCACAACAAACGATGGTCAATGTAATGTTATTGTTGATACATTTTATGAGCTTTCTATATTGTAGGATTTCACATTTAGTTTTCTTTCAACTCTGTGATATTAGGGCGTTAGTAACAAAAATCCAAATTCAAGAATATCTCTGTGATCAAAGTTGGTACGGTAACAATGTATAAGACATAAATGATTGGAAATTTAACAGTATATAGCTTTAGTTACGTAGTATTAACTGATATGACCACTAATAATGTACTTATTTGGGAATTAAATTTTAGGCCTTCCCATAAACTACCATTTCACTCAGCGTGAATACAATTATTTATGGCCTAGATTATAGGAACTTATTTCTCAACTATGCATACCAATTTTCATTAAGATAGGACCACTAATTAACATACATATTTGAGAATTCCATTTTAGGCCTTCCCCTAAAGTATCATTTTTCTCAGCATGAATACAATTATTTATGGCCTGAATTGTAGTGACTTATTCCCCGACTTCACCTACCAATGTTTGGTAAGATACGACCATTAATAACATAAATATTTAAGAATTAAATTTTAGGCCTTCCCCTAAACTACCTTTTCAGTCAGCGTGAATAAAATTATTTATGACCTAGATTGTAGCGACTTATTCCTTGAATTTGCATACCAATTTTCATTAAATTCTCTTCAGCTGTTTTCTTGTGATGCGTGTACAGACAGACAGACAGACAGACAGACAGACAGACAGACAGACAGACAGACAGACAGACAGACAGACAGACAGACAGACAGACAGACAGACAGACAGACAGAAATCACAGAAAAGTAAAGAGTACATTTCCTTGTTACTGTGGACATGACTGATGCAGAAATTCCATCCTTTTCAAATTCTGAGCAACGTACAGACAAAACTTTTATTGTATATACTGTATATAGATATATAGATGATGAGTAATGAAGTAGAATCAGAGGTAAGGCTTTTTGATAATGTTATTTGTTTTATGTCCCACTAACTATTTTTAAGGTCTTCGGAGACGCAAGGCTTTTTGCAGATGATGTTATTCTATATAGAGTAATAAATATGTTACAAGATTGTGAGAAACTGCAAAATGACCTTAATAATGTTGTGAGATGGATGGCAATGGTATAATGATAAACGGGGTTAAAAGTCAGGTTGTGAGTTTCACAAGTTTTAATTGCTGCATTGATGAGATGAAATTTCCTTTTGGGGATCATTTTAAGTACCTAGTTGTTAATATAAGGAAAGATTTTCATTGGCGTAATCACATAAATGGGAATTTAAATAAAGGGTACAGGTCGCTGCACATTGTTATGAAGGTATTTAGGGGTTGTAGTAAGGATGTAAAAGCCTCCATGGCTCAGACGGCAGCGCGTCGGCCTCTCACCGCTGGATACCGTGGTTCAAATCCCGGTCACTCCATGCGAGATTTGTGCTAGACAAAGCGGAGGTGAGACAGGTTTTTCTCCGGGTACTCCGGTTTTTCCTGTCATCTCATTCCAGCAACACACTCCATTATCATTTCAATGCACCTATCATTCATTAATAATCACTTTGGGAGTGGCGACCCCATCGTACTAACAGCCTATATCTGCTTCATTCATTACATCCCTGACCCGGTCAATGACTGGAAAACAGGTTGTAGGTTTTCATTTTCAGTAAGGATGTAAAGGCCTCGATTCACTCACACTCTTTTCTTAGGCTGTTTGTACAATGGGTTTGCCTCTCCCAAAGGTATTTTATTACCTTCTGCCAGGTTCAAATTAGGCCGCCCCTAACATGGAGTCAGACGCCTTTTGTAGTCGCTCCTCTGGAGTACAGACGCTATGGGTTTGCCCCTTCCGTCATCTCCACCGTACTGAAGTCCATCTTCTCCGCCGTAGATGCCGTTGAGGTCTTCACCCATAACCCAGGTCAAGCACCCTCCATATTTAAGTCTACTGGAGAGAGGATGTCCCAGTATTTTAAAGCCCCCAGGTTGTATTGCATATTTCAACCATCCCTATGTACTGTAGGGAGGCCCTCTCCGCCACCTGGGGACATGCTCTGTAGGGGTTAGGTTCCCCTCGTTACTTATTGGAAGTTAACCCCACCCACAAAGGCTGGGGTTATTAGAGGGATCATGCTTATTGCCTATGTAGCTAAGATATTTGAGAGAGTATTGAAAGGAAGACTGAGAAGGAAGCTAGAAAGAAGAACAGTATGGTTTTAGGAAAGACAGATCAATGTTTGACCTGTTCTTTACATTAAGACATATGATGGATAAAAGATGGGAGTTTGGAAAAGACATAGTGATGACATTTATTGACATTGAGAAACCTTATGACAGTGTGCCCAGACAGCTAATATGGGACACATTAAGAAAAAACAAGTTAACAGAGTGGAAGTGCAAATGATAAAAGCTATGTATAAAAATTGTGTTAGTAGTATGAAGACTAGTATAGGAGAAACAAAATGGTTTAAAGTTGAAACTGGTCTCCAACAGGGAAGTGTACTATCCCCCATACTATTTATCCTTGTCATGGATGAAATTCATAAGAATTTCAAACAGAGATTTGGAGGACAGGCAACAAAAGCCATGTTGTTTGCAGATGATATAGTGATATGGGGTGAGGATGAAACAGAAGTGCAAAATCAAGTAGATGTATGGAATCAAGAGACAGAAAAATTCGGGATGAAAGTAATCACAGAGAAAAATAAAACAATAGTGATGAAAGGGGAAGGAAGGAAGGAAGGAAGGAAGGAAGGAAGGAAGGAAGGAAGGAAGGAAGAGGAAAGATAAAACTGAATGGTAAAATTCTGGAAGTGGTTAAAAGTTTCAAACTTGGGAGGTGTGATCACAGAAGATGGAAAGATAACTGAGGAAATTGGGAAAAGAATACAATAAGCAAACCGCTTCTACCAGAGTGTAAGGGGTATTTTGCGGAACCAAGATGTCCCGAAGAAATGTAAGAAAGTATTGTATTCAAACTATTATGAACCTATGCAGCTCGATCGTGGACTACAACAAAACTAGAGGAGAGTAGAATACAGGCAGCGGAGATGAAATTCCTAAGAGGTATCGACGGCAAGACTAGAAAGGATAGAATTAGAAATGAAGAGAAGGAAAAGGACAGGAATCTTGAAACCTTCAAGAGAGGATAGAAACAACAAAGCTAAAGTGGTATGGGCATATGATGAGAATGGGAGTAGAGAGAGTGCCAAAGAAAAGTTTTCAAAGAAGTTAACAGGAAAGAGACCACGAGGAAGGCCCCGAAAGAGCTGGACAGTTTCAGTGTGGGAGTGCATAAAGAAGAGCGGAGGAAAACCAGAGGATCTACTTGAAAAAGAAGAAGAGTGGTGGAGAGACAGGCAGCGATGGAGGTCCTTGATTCACAACCTGACCAGGGAAGCTGGAAATGGGAAATAAAGATGATGATGAGTAAGGGTGTAAAGGAGAGGGCATGCAAGTCTCGCTTACTTGTTGTTTTAAGGGGCCCTACTTCGAAGGTCATTGGCCCCATGCAAGTCTCTGGTAAGACCCCATCTAGAGTATGGTTCCAGTGTATGGGACCCTCACCAGGATTACTTGATTCAAGAACTGGTAAAATCCAAAGAAAAGCAGCTTGATTTGTTCTGGGTGATTTCCGACAAAAGAGTAGCGTTACACAAATGTTGCAAAGTTTGGGCTGGGAAGACTTGGGAGGGAGGAGACGAGCTGCTCAATTAAGTGGTATGTTACAGGTCATTATTCTCATGGTTAATCTGTATTGAATACTGGTATTAAAAACAATTATAATAGGAAATTATTTATTGTCTACCTATTCAATATTATCCACCTTTAGGTGGTTACAGTTTCATACAGTTATATCTCTTCATGGGAAATGTTTTGCTCACTTAATGAGCATCCTCAGCCTAACTTAACCTTAAAATTATGTCCTTGATCAATAGTGAACATAAAAAAAAAAAAAAATTGTCAGTATTAAAATTACATCGTAGTCTCTGAAACTAATTTACATTAAATCTAAAAGTCAACATTAAACACTTCTTAAAAATGTGATAACTTGAGTGATTAAAATGATCACATTGTCAATCCAAAGCCTTGTGTCTGAAACTAATAATAGATCTTTGTCTTACAGACAATAGTAAGCTTTTTATAATCTCAAACGGCTCCAAGGTAAACTCCAATCTTATGGAAACGAAACTGAATACGAAACTTATATGATGTAGTGAATCTGAGATATATGTATTAAAATAAGAGTGTAATCATGATGAATATTGTAAATACACTAGTAATCATACTGCCTTAAAACACAACAGGCAGAACGCAGAATTTGTGCAGAAGCCAAAGGTAGGACCCGGTTGAAGTTGCTGTCAAATTTGTTTTCAATATAGATAATAGGTTATGTTACGCAGTTTATGAAGTATAAAGCTTTGTGCTTGACCTTCGACTAAGTTAAACTGATTGTGGGATTTGTTATTCAAGATGTTAGGTATGTCCTACTGGTCCAGAGTTGTTAATGTGTCTGCCAGTATCTACATTGAAAATAAATTTGACAGCAATTTCAACTGGGTCTTACTTTTGGCTTCTGCACAAATTCTGCATTCTGCCTGTTGTGTCTTGTATGCTTTCTAGTGTATTCACAATTCATCATGATTACACTCTATTTTAATACACATATCGTATGAAACACTATGCCATATAAGTTTTGTATTCAGTTTCGTTTCCATAAGATTGGAGTGTACCTTGGAGCTGTTTGAGATTATAAAAAGCTTACTACTGTCTGTAAGACAAAGATTTTTAATTAGTTTCAGACACAAGGCTTTGGATTGACAATGTGATAATTTTAATCACTTAAGTTATCACATTTTTAAGAAGTGTTTAATGTTGTTTTTTAGATGTAATGTAAATTAGTTTTAGAGACTGTGATGTAATTTTAATATTAACAATTGATTTTTTAATATGTTCACTACTGATCAAGATCAAGGTCATAATTTTAAGGTTAAGTTAAGGATGAGAATGCTCATTAAGTGAGCGAAACATGTCCCATAAAGAGATATAATTATTTGAAACTGTAACCACCTAAAGGTGGATAGTATTGAATAGGTGGACAATAAATAATTTCCTATTATAATTGTTGTTAAGTGGTATGTTCCGAGCTGTCAGTAGAGAGATGGTGTGGAATGACATTAGTAGTCGAGTATGTTTGAGTGGTGTCTTTAAAAGTAGGAAAGATCACAACATGAAGATAAAGCTGGAATTCAAGAGGACAAATTGGGGCAAATATTTGTTTATAAGAAGGGGAGTTAGGGATTGGAGTAACTTACCAAGGGAGGTGTTCATAAAAATTCTAGTTTATTTGCAATCATTTAAGAAAAGGCTAGGAAAACAACAGATGTGGAATCTGCCACCTGGGCAACTGCCCTAAATGCAGATCAGTAGTGACTGATACCAATACGAGGCTGACATATTTGAGCACTTTCAAATACCACCGGCCTGAGCCAGGATCAAACCTGCCAAGTTGGAGGATCAGAAAGCCAGCGCCTCTGGTGTTAAAGGCAGCACAACAAATTCAATGATTAGGCTAGCAATAGGACTTCTATGGAAAGCCCTCATTGCCAACCTAACTCTGCTGTTGTGGAGGCTCTGCAGTTTAACAAGAAATCTTTTCCTTGCTGATCCATATGCTGCACTGCCGTAGTCTAATGTGGATAAAATATGTGCTGTATGAAAACATGGGAGTACCATGCTGTCAGCCCCCCATGTAGTACTGCTAAGAATCTTCAAGATGTTCAGTTTTTTAACTCATCTGACTTAACACAAGTGCTTCTTCCACAATAATTTACTATAGAAAAGGAGTCCAAGAAATCTGTATGTGCCTACTTTAGAAAGTGCAACCTCCCCTAAATAAAACTCAGAATAGGGGTGAAGTGTGTGCATCTGGCAGACGCAAACAACAGATGCCTTATCCAATGAAAACCGAAAGCCATGTTTTAAGGTCCACTCTCCTAACAACTTACTGTAATTGTTGCTCTGCGACTGCTATATTTTGAGAACTATAATGCAGAGCAAAATCGGCCACATATAGCGATGGTATTACCGGTACTTCTGAACTCGCAGCAGCGGTAATGCTGGTTATTACAAGTTATAAATCTCATTTTTCAATCGTATTGGATTTCAGAGTAATAAATTATTATATTTAAAAAACCACCTTTCCAATACACAAAATCCTTATATTTAGGATGAAACCATTTAATTACAAATTGGACATGTTTCGCTCAATCTTAGTGAGCATCATCAGCCATAGATAACATAAATCATTGGTGGGTCAGGGCCCTGATCCTAGTGTATATCACAAAAGAATGTCTAATATACATTGATAAAAATATATGAATTTAACACTTTAAAAATCTATATATATAAAGTAGTTTGTCCTGACTGACTGACTGACTGACTGACTGACTGATTCATCATCGCCGAGCCAAAACTACTGGACATAAAGAAATGAAAGTTTGGGGATATATTCATATTAAGATGTAGGTGCTCGCTAAGAGAGGATTTTTGGATATTCCGTCGCTAAGGGGGTGAAAAGGGGGGTGAAATTTTAAAATGAGTGTGTCTATATCTCAAAACTTTAAAAGTTTACAGATGTGAAAATTGGCATTTAGAATCTTCTTTAAAAATAAGGAAACACGTATTTTTTTTTTTTCAGACAATCCCAATAGGAGTGGTGAAAAAGGGGTTGAATGCCTTTAATCAGGATACCGCTACTTATATCTCAGAAACTGAAGATATTACAGACCTCAAAATTGGTACTTTTGATCGCTGTCAAAAATAAAGAAACACATTTTTTGTTTTTGTTTTTGGAAAATCCAATTAATGCGAGGGTGAAAGGGGAGGGGTGAATTTTTAAAATGAGTGCATCTATATCTCAAAAGTTTTAAAGTTTAGAGATGTAAAATATGTTATTTAGAATCTTCATTAAAAATAAAGGAACACGTATTTTTTTGTTTTCGGAAAATCCCAATAGGAGGGATGAAAAGGGGTGAAAAATGGGTCGAATGCCTTTAAAGAGAATACTTATATCTCAGAAACCGAAGATATTACAGACCTCATAATTGGTACTTTTGATCGCTTTCAAAAATAAAGAAACACAATTTTTTTTTGTTTTTGGAAAATCCAATTAATGCGAGGGTGAAAGGGGAGGGGTGAATTTTTAAAATGAGTGCATCTATATCTCAAAAGTTTTAAAGTTTAGAGATGTAAAATATGTTATTTAGAATCTTCATTAAATATAAAGGAACACGTATTTTTTTGTTTCCGGAAAATCCCAATAGGAGGGGTGAAAAGGGGTGAAAAATGGGTTGAATGCCTTTAAAGAGAATACTTATATCTTAGAAACTGAATATATTACAGACCTGAAAATTGGTATTTGGGATCTACTTTAAAAATAAAGAAACAGGTATTTTTCGTTTTGGGAAAATCCAAATAATGAGGAGTGAAAAGGGGGAATGAAAATTTTAAAATGAGTGTATCTATATCTCAAAACTATTAAAGTTTATAGATGTAAAATTTGGTATTTAGAATCTCCTTTAAAAATAAAGAAACACGTACTTTTTTTGTTTTCGGAAAATCCTAATAGGAAGGGTGGAAAAGGGTGAAAAAGGGGTTGAATGCCTTTAATAAGGCTACTTATATTTCAGAACCTGAAGATATTACAGACCTGAAAATTGGTATTTGGGATCTACTTTAAAAATAAAGAAACGGGTATTTTTTCGTTTTTGGAGAATCCAAATAATGGGGGGTGAAAAGGGGGGGTGAATTTTTAAAATGAGTGTGTCTACATCTTAAAACTTTAAACGTTTACAAATGTAAAATTGGTGTTTAGAATCTCCCTTAAAAATAAAGGAACACGTATTTCTTTGTATTCTCTAAATCCCAATAGGACGGGTGTAAAAGGGTGAATGATGGGTTGAATGCCTTTAATGAGGATACATATATCTCAGAAACTGAAGATATTACAGAACTGAAAATTTGTAAATAGGATCTCCTTTAAAAATAAAGAAACACGTACATTTTTGCTTTTGGAAAATTCAATTAATGGCGGTTAAACAGGAGTGGCAAATTGGGGTGAATTTTTTGAAAGACTATATCTACGGAATATCTGAGAAGCGTAAAATGTTACAGACGTAAAAAGTGGGTATTTGGAATCTCCTGTAAGTGTAAAGAAACATAGGTGATTTGTCTTTGGAAACTCCACTTAAGGGGAACTAAAAAGGGGTGAAATTTTAAAATGAGAATTTCTACAGTATATCTCAAAAAACTTAACATGTTACACAAGTGAAAAATGGTAATTTTTTTATTCTATTAAAATAAAGAAACGTGTATTTTTATTTTTCGGAAATACCACTTGGGTTAGGGGGGAGGGGTAAAAGTGACTGAAAATGGTGTCGAATTATTTTAATTAGGCTACTGATATCTCAAAAATGAAGATATTCCACACGTGAAATTTTATTTCTGGAATCTGCTTTAAAAGTAAACAAACACGTATTCTCGGAAAATCCAATGAAGGGGGTTTGGGGGGTTAAAGGATTGAAAAAATTAATTGACTTAATTGTATGAGAATACATACATCTAATAAAAACTAAAGTTGTTACAGGCGTGAAAATTGGTATTTTGATCTCCTTTAAAAACAAAGAAAAGCGCGTTTTGGGAGGGAAACAATCTTGCGGGGGGGGGGGGGGGGAGTGAAAAGGAGTTGAATTCCTTTCATGAGGACACATAAATCAAAAACTGAAGAGGTTAGAGTGGTGATAACTGGTATTTAGAAGATCCTATCCTATTAAAGGAACAAGTATTTTTTGCCTTAATATCACTTTTTGAGGGGGGGGGGTTAGTGTGAAAGGAAGTTAAAAAACGTGAACATTGGTATTTGGAATCTCCACTAAACATAAAGAAACACGCCTTCTTTTAGTTTTCTTTTTTTTGGGGGGGGGGTAAATAAACTTAACGGCGGTGGGGTGTAAAAGAAGGTGAGACCAATTGATTTTACTCTTCATAATGTACTTATAAGGAGCCTCCATTGCTCAGGCGGCAGCGCGCCAGCCTCTCACAGTTGGGTTCCGTGTTTCAAATCTCGGTCACTTCATGTGACATTCGTGCTGGACAAAATGGAGGCGGGACAGGTTTTCTCCGGATACTCCGGCTTTCCCTGTCATCATTCATTCCAGCAACACTGTACAATATTTCATTTCATTTGTCACTCATCGATCATTGCCCCAGAGGGGAGCTTCGGCAGCCGGCACAATTCCTATTGTCGCCGCTAGATTGGACTTTATTCATTCCATCTCTGATCCTGTCGAATGATAGGAAACAGGCTGTAGACTTTCGATGTACTTATTCTGATCATAAACCGATCATTTTTAATTCTTTCCTGGGTTCTTTTTCAACAGCCATCTTTTCCTTCGGAGAACGTTCTTAGATTACAGTAGATTCTCCTGGCATATAAATAAAAATTTAAACACATTTGAAATAAACGGTAGGAATGAGATTGGCCGTCAAATTGTTCACCTCTATAATAAGGTCAATAATACACGGAGGTATGTCATTCGTATCGCCAGAAATCCCGCACACTTGCCTACGCGCGACAATGGTGCTGGTCACATTGTCAACAATGACAATGGCAGCAGATGTAATTTACCGCCAAGTAGCGGTCTTGCATATTGCTGTGGGGTGCAGAACATATAATAATAATAATAATA
Source organism: Anabrus simplex (assembly GCF_040414725.1). NCBI lineage: Eukaryota > Metazoa > Arthropoda > Insecta > Orthoptera > Tettigoniidae > Anabrus > Anabrus simplex. Next base: position 141,949,851 of record NC_090265.1, read on the forward strand.
ATAATAATAATAATAATAATAATAATAATAATAATAATAATAATAATAATAATAATAATAATAATAATAATAATAATAATAATAATCTGGACCGTCGTCACATGCGCCGCCCACGCTGGAAACGGGTCCTGGACGGCTAATGACTAAGAATGCAGGCCGGCCGTGGGTTCAGTAGGCTACCGCCAAGGAACTCAAGACGACACCACGACAGATCCCCTGAAGGATTTGATCCATATTAAAAATGCTTATAGGAAAAGATGGCAAAGATTTAGGGACCCAACTAACTGGGTGGAATACCTGGACCTAGCCCGGGAAGTACGAAATCGATTGCTGGAAAGAAAGATTGAAAAATGGGAGGAAACTTGCCGTAACCTATTAGAAAACGAGACAGATCGCGGATTCTCGCAGAAAAGGAATCAGATCGCGAATTTCGGCGGATTATATATCTAAAACAATAAGCATTCAATTACAAATTTCAGTATAATACCGTAGCGAAGCACGGGTATCTTGCTAGTAATCAATAAGATTATATGTGTCTATTAAAACAAAAATTGATCATTAAAATTGCTTAAAATATAAAATGGAATGGATGACTTAAAATGTTAAAATAGTATGTAGTGATTAGATGTTCTTAAAAATCGTTGTCCAATCGCTCGATTGCATTAGACTGTTTATGATGAAAACAGTTTTTCATATCAGGGTGAGCTCTTATTATAAACTATGATGCTGTTTTTTAAGAATAATCATGATGAGGAATGCTAAAATCACATATGTTGGTTGAAAAACGAAGTTCACTGATGATAAAATGTTGTCTAGATCGGCGTAAATTAGCCTTTATGGGATTCCTCACGTTATTTATGTTTTCTATGGCTGATGATGCTCACTAATATTGAGCGAAACATGTCCAATTTGTAATTAAATGGTTTCATCCTAAATATAAGGATTTTGTGTATTGGAAAGGTGGTTTTTTTAAATATAATAATTTATTAATGCTGGTTATGACAATCAAAAACAGAGTGACACCAAGAACCGATCCCTGTGGGACTATACTCCTGAACATGATACTGCAAATATGCCTTCCCTACTTGGACATAGAATAGAGAGAGGGACAAAAAATTCGCAATAAAAACCAGCAAGTAACCTCCGAATTTCCACTGATACAGGGCTGAAAAGATGCCACGTCATCATGTGGTGTCGCAGGCCTTTTCCAAATTGAAGAAAACAAGACACCAAATCCTGGAGAGAGCAACTCAAAAACCACACACCATATGAGTAGTCTATTCACCATCCTTTCAAACAGTTTACACAGACAGTTGGGAAGATAAATAGGTCTGTATCTTCCTGCACATTTAGGGTCTTTATCAGGCTTGGCAAGAAGAATCCTCCTCTCGCCACTGTGACACAAACCTGCCCTCTAACCAGATTCGCCTGAACACTCCTAGAAGATATAAATAACAAGACTCCTTGCTGAGGTGTTTCAACATCTGGTTATGGACATATCTCTGAAGTGTGACTTAAAAAATGTAGATGATACGGCATTCTGCTTCCTGCCTCAGAGCAAGGAAATCAGTATGGTAGTTCTCAGAACCAGACACAGCCACAGCCATGAAGTGACAGCAGCTGTGGGTGGATCAGTGACTATACTGCCCACAATGAAAATTCCCTGCACATAAGTCCATCAGCATTTCCATTTTTCCAGCTGGCATGAGGTGAGGGCAAATATCGTTCATCTCCACTTCGTCCTGTCTATCCACCATTCCTCAGGGTATGGTGCTCCAGTCCAGATTCCGTCATCCAATGCTATTCTTCACAGAATCCATCCATCGTAATCTTGGTCTTCCTCCTCTCTTCCCTGTCATCTGCCTTTCCAGTGTTTGTCTTGGCAGTCTCTTCTTTCATTCTTTCATCCGCTTGACATATACAAACCACCTCAATCTGTTCTGTTCCAGTTTTGCAATTTAGTTTTTGTATCTTTAGCTCATTTTGTATGTCTTCATTTCTCGCTCTTGTCTTCTGTAGCACACTCCCCTAGAATTTCATTTCAGCTACTTCTACCCTACTATCATCCCTCTGAAACATTGTCTAGGTTTCTGCTGCATACATCATTATAGGTAAGTAATATTCCTTGTTTATTATTTCTTTAGCCTTCATTGGCACATCTTTATTCCACATTAATCTCCATACCTGGTGGTAAAAAGCACTCCCCAATTTCATCCTCGTACTAATTTCCAAATCCAGTCTTCCATTATATTTCAGTTCACTCCCCAAGTATTTCAAGTATTCTACTATTTCCAGTTCCTTGTCTCGAATTTTGATAACTCCCTTACTTCTTCTACTCATCACTATAGTCTTGCTCTTCCCCACGTTGTTTCTCAATTCTTCTGTGCAGTACATTCAGCTGTTGTTGTGCCTCCTCATCTTCTCCCCAGAGAACATCATCTGCAAACATCATTACATTCATTTTCCCTCTATAAACTTCCCTTGCTGCCTTTACTGTGTCATCCATCACCATTAAGAATGGTAAAGGTGACAACATGCTCCCTTGTTTTAGCCCGTTGTCAATTCCAAACCAATCTGTTCAACCCACTGATTTCTCCACAATGCTGTAACTGTTATCATATATTGCTTTTATCACCATTATTAGTTCCTTGCCAAAGCACCTGTGTGTCAGGTTTTTCCAAATTTTTGCTCTGGGGATGCTTGGTATGCCTTTTCTAAGTCTATAAAAGTCATTACTATATCCTTCCCTTATTGCCAGCCATTTTTCATGATGTGTCTCAGAATGAAAATGAGTTCCACATTTGCTCTTCCACCTCTGAATCCAAATTGTTGTTCTTGTAAATGACTTTATGATGATCCTTGGTATTGATTGGAATGGAAGTCAGCTGCTCTGTTAATAGTATTTTGGAATTCTTTAGCAACAGTTTCATTTTGAAGTTTGGAGGTATTAAATTTCTTCCTTGAAGGATCTGTGAAACAAGTATGTGGTTTATGATGCACCAGAATTCTGAGTCTGCTGATAAGAAGTCTATGATCCATCCAATAGTCATTGATGTTTCTAGCTGTCTTTGTGATGAGGACATCTTTCTTGTCGCATTGTTGAGTTATGACAATCAATGAGGTGCCAGTGTTTTGAATGTGGGTGCATCCATGTAGTCTTGTATCTGGTTGTAAAATGGAATTGTGTGTTGGTGATGAAGAGTTCATGCTCAGCACAGAGGACAAGAAGTAGTAATCCATTTGTATTACAGTTTCCTATGCCTTGATTGCCCATGACATTACCCTATAGCCAATTATCTTTACCCACTCAAGCATTAAAGTCACAAAGTAATAATTTATCCATGGTGGGCACTTTGGAAAGTATTGTATTCAGTTGATGGTAGAATTGATTCTTAGAATTTTCAGAGCTGTCCAAAGTGAGAGTGGTGAATTTATCTCCAAATAGCAGTATGCAGAGGGTCATGCGAGTCTTTCATTGACTGCAGTAGGTCTTAATCTAAGCATGTTTACCAGTTTAGTTTTCATTGCAAATCCAACACCATGAATTCAATGTTCACCTTCACTTTTCACTTTCAAGAAGATGGTTGCCTGAACTAGTTTTCCCTCACTCAGCAATCTAGTTTCACTTAATGTGGCAACGTCAATGTTTATCCTTGCTAGGTCGTGTGTGACAAGAGCTGTTCACCTTTCAGGTTTGGTATTGTTGTCTAGTAATGTTCTGATATTCCACGATCCTATAAGCAAAGTTCTCTCATGTTCACGACCACAAAATTTGGGTGTCCCCCTGGGTGCGGTTTTGCAGCTGGGATCTGAGTGTGGCTACTGATGTTTAGCCCCCATTTTCTGGGGCCTTCCCCATTCAGGGTGGGCAGCAGTGATCCTAAATCTTAACCATGGTGGCTGGGGTTAACTCTCAACAAGTAGTCAGGGGAACCTGTCCCCTTCAGAGCATGTTTCCATGTTGCAGATAGGGGGTTCCCTATAGAGATGATCTTCGGATCCATGGACCAACAGGTAGCCTAATTCCTGGGGGCTTTCAAATACTGGGACACCCTCCCTCCAGAAGACATAAATATGGAGGGTCCTAACACAGGGTAATGTGCTGTGTAAGATGGCGCATTGTCGTGTAACAAAATCACTTTGCCATGTCTTCTGGCCCATTCTGGTCGTTTCTCGATCAATGTGGGATTTAAATTAAGAAAACATACACCCAGCCCCCTGCCGGAAATCGAACCTGAGACCCCTGTGACCAAAGGCCAGCATGCTAACCATTTAGCCATGGAGCCGGACACCAGGATTGAGTTAGCTGGAAAATTTATAATGTCCAGTAACAGACCATTTATATATATATATTTTTTGCTAGGGGCTTTACGTCGCACCGACACAGATAGGTCTTATGGCGACGATGGGATAGGAAAGGCCTAGGAGTTGGAAGGAAGCGGCCGTGGCCTTAATTAAGGTACAGCCCCAGCATTTGCCTGGTGTGAAAATGGGAAACCACGGAAAACCATTTTCAGGGCTGCCGATAGTGGGATTCGAACCTACTATCTCCCGGATGCAAGCTCACAGCCGCCTCTACGCGCACGGCCAACTCGCCCGGTACCATTTATATTGGTATTATAAATTTACTCATTCGGGTCAAATATTTCAGGTTGGTTTTCTTCATCATTTCATCCTCATCACGACCCACAGGTCACCTACGGGCGTCAAATCAAAAGACCTGCACCTGGCAAGTTGAACCCGTCCTGGGATCTCCCAGCACTGAAAGCCATACGCCATTTCATTTTTTACATTCCTGGTTGCCAGCGTTTAGCCCCAGTATTCTAACAGCAGTGTGCTAACACTGGGGCGAAACACTGGTAACCAAAGTCTGGGTGGTCCCTACCTTCCCCAGAGCAACAGGCGCCTGGGGAACAACAATCTTCACAGGTGTTGCTGGAAGAAAATATGAACCTGGGAGACTCTTTGCTATAATGCTTCAGTCTAGTGGCTTGGGAGGTACATTCAAATAATGAAACTTATGGCACGCTTCCTGGTATGAAAGATGACCCAGTGTCTTGGTCTCCTAGGTCTTTTTCTCACTGAGATAGATAAGATAGTTTCTATCTTGATAATGAAGACCAGGGCAGTTAGTGCACCTGTTCAGATGTGTGCATGCTCTGTTCCACGCCATGAGCTTCTTTTCCACATGTACCATACATGGACCAATTCGAACGAGATACCATGTGTCCGAACCTTTGGGAGTCATAACACCGCTTGGGAGGCAGAGGCCTCACATCACAACGATAGGTTGTTACCTTGATTTTCTCTGGTAACACTGACAACTTGAAGGAGACAATGAAAGCACTGGTGGCACCGTCTTCACTGCTGAAGTTGTGCATAATGCACTGGATGTGTCATGCCATGGTTTTCATGTCTTCCATCAGCTCATCGTCATTGTTCAAGATCAGATCGTGATGGAAGATGACTCTCCAAACCAAATTCAAGGATTTGTGCTCTTCCACTTAAATTGAAATTTCACCAAAGTAGTTGCACTTGAGCAACCAATCAGCCTTAACTGCAGTGCACGTTTTGAGCAACAAACTACCACCACACATCTTCAAATTCGCCATTAGATACTTTCAATGTGTCAATTTAACCTGCTTGAAGTTGTGACCATCAATTCTGGTAGCAACCAGGAACCTAGGGAAGCTGATATCCATCATTTCACGCTACACATGTTCCAACAGGGTTGCACCCCATAGGAAATCAAAAGTTTAAGACCTGGGTGGAGGAACACCCTGGACAGGCTTTTGACATTTATTAGCCATGTCCGAGAACACCCTTCCTGAATTCCACCCACTCCAATCAGAGGTCTCTGTGGCAGACAACACAGCACCAATCTGGTCATAACAGGTATAGCCAGAAGTCCAATGTTAAACAATGCCTAGGACGGGCTGACACTCTGCTCCCACACTTCAGTGTTATCCCACTACTGCTTACCATGGGGACTTTTGACTGCTGGATTACCCCCGTCCCAGTTTGTCTCTTTAGTTAACATTGTCATCTTAGGCTCCCTCAATAACCATCAATATTCTAAAGGCTAATGCCTTGTCGATGCAACCACTCTCTTCTTTCATTGATTGTTCGTTTCAGTTCCATGTAAGTGTCACAACCTAACCTCTTCTTGATATCATGCAAATACTTCATCCAAGGTCTTCCTCTTCCTTTCTTTCCCAGCACTTTCCCTTCAAGAATGTTAGTGATAAAAGTGTTGTGTTTGATGACATATCCAACAAATTTTAATTTCCTGTTTTCCATTTCTATTAATAATCTTCTTTCTTTAACTTCCCTTAATACAGGTTTGTTTTCCTTTCCATCCACCTCATTCTGGTCATTTTCCACCATATCCACATTTCAGCAGCTTCAAGTCTATTCCTTTCTAATTTACCCAGAGTCCAACTCTCACGTCCATACTGCAGCATACTTCCCCAAGGTACCCATATCGACGGCAAGCTTTGCAGGAAATCAAGTCAACATGAGGCACTGATCACCAGAGCTCCTGTCCTCAAATCATCCATGTAGGCATGTAACCCATAGCATGTACAGAGCTTAAAAACAATAATATGCTCTGGCATTCAGCCATGTGGGGACCTATGTCATCGGGCAGATAATACTATGGGTACACGACTCTCCCACCTGAGGGATTTTGAGTATGATCTCACGTGCGAGGCTCTTCCCCAGGCAGCACGCACAAAAGTTTTGATCAGTCTATAACTAACCCTCGAGAGGGGACAGATTGCGAGATGACACTTTTCGTCACCTTCTACGATAGGCAAGAACTGTGGATGTATTCAAACCCTCCCACCCACCGACACACAGGGGGTCCAATTCACGATTCCAATGGCATAATTCATTTCCACAGCTAGGTTCCCCCTTTTAGTCGCTTCTTATGACATGCAAGGGGTACAGTGAATGTATTCATCTGTGGCTCCCCTCTCAGAGGATCAGACTGGATGAGAGTGGTATAAATCTGGAGAAAGAAATGAATGAAGATCAGAGTGGTTTCGGTACACTAGAAGAGGAAATAGAGGCAACTGTTAAAGAAACTAAGAATGGAAATGCAGTTTGTATAGATGAAATCCCAGTTGAACTCAAGGTCCTGCAGGAGATGGGGAAAGGAAATATTTGTAAAACTTTGTCAAGAAGTATACTTAACAGGAAAATGACCATAAGACTTCTTGTAAATTATAACATTACCACTAGAAAAGAGGACAAAATACTAAGAAAAATGAAGAATACAGAATACTAAGCTTAATATCTCGTGCTGCCAAAATACTATTAAAAGTAATTAACAAAAGGATTTATGGGCAAATGGAGAATTGTTTTAAATGATATTTTTTTAGGTACTGGTAACTTGATGTTTGGTATAATGCTTTTAAAATCCACTCTTTGCATCTTACTCTCCCAGATGAAGTACACAAAATTACCACTCCTCTCTTATATATAAAATATTGTTATTTTTTTAAACCATTGATAAACATTTTCATACCACAAAATTCTCACGACCATTATTAGGCTTCTCATTGTCATTTCAGCTTTGCCTGGTACAGAGGCAATGTTTTTTGTTTATTGTGATCTGAATATTTTAATTGGTCTTGGAAGGTGCTATTGACATCTATACATATAAAATAACAGTTTCGTCTGTACAAAGCGTGTTTTTTAAGTAAGGTCCGTTTTGCTGTAGACACTAGTAGTTTGCGCGCATATCGCAATGAGCGCATATCGCAATGAGCGCATGTGTCGTGTACCGGCATGCCTGTGCTCAGTTTCAACTCTGTAGCTAACTTGTACGGTTCTGTTCTGTGCTTTCAAAATGTTTAAGACTATCAACTCGCCCGCCGCGTGTGAGGTTCGGTCAGTGGTACGGTTTTTGTCAGCAAGGAACCTATCTGCTGCAGAAATTCATCGACAGATTTGCGAAGTGTACGGTGACACTGTTATGAGTGAAAGCAAAGTGCGTAATTGGGTATGACAATTCAAAGATGGCCGTGACAACGTCCATGATGAGGACCGCTCCCCCTTCTTTGATTACAGACGATTTGGTGGCTTCAATTGAAGCGAAGATTTGTGAGAACAAGTGCTTCACAATAACAGGTCTCTCAAACGAATTTCCTGACATGTCGAGATCAGTGCTTTACAACATTGTTTCTGAACACCTAAAGTTTAAGAAACTGTGCTCCTGTTGGGTCCCAAAACTCCTAACAGAGGACCACAAAAACCAAAGATTTGAGTGTGCGATGAAGTTCTTGACTCATTATGATGAAGAAGGTGACGGCTTCTTGAGTCAGATCGTAACTGGAGACGAAACATGGGTTTTGCATATCACGCCCGAATCAAAGCAACAGAACATGGAATGGAGACACACACACACACACACTCTCTCTCTCTCTCTCTCTCTCTCTCTCTCTCTCTCTCTCTCTCTCTCTCTCTCTCTCTCTCTCTCTCTCTCTCGCCTGTAAAGGTGAAGGCCAAACAGACTCTGTCCCAGCGCAAAATCATGGCGTCGGTGTTTTGGGATAGGCGTAGCGTTTTGTTGGTTGACTTCATTCAACGAGGAACCACTATCAATGCAGAAGTATACTGCCAAACCCTGAGAAAGCTACGCAGAGCAATTCAAAATAAAAGACGCGGTGTGCTGACAAAGGGAATTGTCTTCCTCCATGACAATGCAAGACCTCACACTGCAGGTCAGACCCGTGATTTATTGAACAGTTTTGGCTGGGAAGTTTTAGACCACCCACCCTACAGTCCTGATCTTGCATCGAGTGATTACCATCTGTTCCTCCACCTCAAACATCACCTCAGTGGCAACCATTACAATGATGACGACGATGTGAAAACGGCAGTGAACTCTTGCTTATCGGAGCAGGCGGCAAGTTTCCATGAAGAGGGTATTTTAAAATTGGTTACGAGGTATGATAAGTGTTTGAACAAACTTGGCAACTATGTTGAAAAATAGAGTGAAGTATGTACTTTCTGAAAATAAATTTACTTTTTTGAAATAACCTTTCCTTGTGTACGTATTTTCAAACGGACTTTACTTAAAAAAACACGCCTTGTACATAGCTCAGAATTAAAAAAAAAATACTATTTCTGTACCGAACATGTCCACAGTAACAAGGAAATGCACTTTTTACTTTTCCATAATGCCTGCCTTCCTGCACGCGAATCATGAGAAAACTGCTCAAGAGAATTTAATGAAAATCAGTACGTTAAGTCAGGGAATAAGTTGCTACAATCTAGACCATAAATAATTTTATTCATGTTAAGTGAAATGGGAGTTTAGGGGAAGGCCTAAAATTTAATTCTCAAATACTTGTGTTATTAGTGGTCCTATTGATAAATACTACATGACTAATGTTATATAGTATTAAATTTCTGATCATTTATGTCTTGTACATTTTTACCATACTGGCTTTGATAACAGAGATATTCATGAATAGGGATTATTTTTTGCCAAGTCTATATCAGCGCCAAGTCACGTGAAAATAGGTATGTAAAGTCTGGGAATAAGGAACTACAGTCTACGTTATAAATAATTTTTATCAGATGCCCTAATATCACAGAGTCAGAGAAAACTAAATGTGAAGGCCTACAATATAGAAAGCTCATAAAAAATAGATCAACAGTAATATTACATTGACCATTGTTTGTTGTGATGTGCTTTATGTTTTCTGCTGTCACTCATCGCCGATAGATGGGATTACTGCTGTGTACGGAGTACAATAGCCTGCCTGAATATTGGCGCGAAGTAGGTCGGGAGTTAGATAACTCTTTCCTTTAGCATGCCATTCCTCTGGTTCATAAATTTTCTGATACTACTGATATGTAACACACTGGGACATCATAGCATTTGAGCTATTCAATCCCTACTCTGAGGCACTGAATAGAATGAGCAATGTGCACATTTGACGGAATAATGGCAGAAGAGTGTTCGCGGCTGTCTGCGGCCTGGTCATTTCAGCACTGGAAGTTTGGACTGTTAGATCGGCACCGCAGTACTGTTCATCAAAAGTGAGAGAATGTGCAGTTTTTCATTTAACCTTCTTGGAGCCAGGAGCAGATCTGGTCGGCTGCTCACCATCAGCTGGAAGAGGCCAGAGCTCTACCTCCACTCTACTACTGTAAAGTGCCAGGCCGTTTTCAGTGGAAATACATGTATTTTAAAATAAGCGTATATCTACCAGTGTATCATTTATTTTTAGGAAGATAAAAACATTTTCGCACTTTCTCAATATCTACTTTGAAAAAATCATTTACGATACAAAAGCATATACGTAATTATGTATAATGTATTTCTAAATACAATTCTATAGAATAACTAATTTGAACGAGAAAAATAAAAACATGTTTGTTTGTCCAACCCTTGTCCCGTTTCCCTACGGGGTCGGGTATGAGGTGAGATGAATTTGTCGTGGCAGTTTTTTATGACCGGATGCCCTTCCTGACGTCAATCTCATCAGAGGAGTTAATGAGAGATGAAATGAATGACGTGATATATGATAGTAGGGAGAGGGTGAAACCCGGTGCCGGCACATAGCCTACTCCTGTCGAATAGCACCAAGGGGTCTGCTCAAGGCTTAACGTCCCCATCCGACGGACGAATCACCATCAACAGCGTCATATGCCCTCACTCCATATGAGCACTGCGGAGAGGTTTGGAATTTAATCCAGGCTTTTGGCATGCAATCTAGTGATTAGAAATTGTATACCACCACCTCCCCTACCCTGCCGGCCAACATTCTGATGGTGAAAATTTTTTCGAGAAAAATAAAAACATAAAAAATAAAAATTCAGACATATGTCACTAGCAAAAAGAAGACAATTTTACTCACCGATAAAATTCGTGTTTATGTATCGATGTATGGAAAATACTGACAAAACTGGACAACATAGTATGAAAATCATTCTGAATTGTTAAGAAAATAAAAAATAATAGTTGATATTATAGTTTTTGTTTCCAGCATAATCTATTTATCGTTCTTGGTTCTAGTACCTATTTGACAAAGAATTTTACAATACAACAGAATATATGTAATTAAGAAATCTATGGCATTAAAGCCTTGATTTACTTGGGCTTACCAAGCGACCGCTGCTCAGTTCCGAGACCTGCAGTTTACCAGGTGAGGCATGGTCAGTGAGACAAATCCTCTCGGTCATTATTCTTGGTTTTCTAGACCGGGGTCACCCCTTTCACCCTCAGATATCTCCTCAATTGCAATTACTTAGGGTCACTTAGATTGAGTGAACCTCGAACCAACCCTCAGGACCAGGCAAAAATTCTTGACCTGGGTGGAAATCGAACCCATGACCTCCGGGTGAGAGGCTGGCCCACTATATTTGACCCGCGGGGACCGGTATTTACGTAATGATAGAGGACTATATGTGACTATAAACTTTAGCAGAGAGAAAGTTAAAAGTAAATTTAAGTATGACATGGGCGGAGAAGCAGACGAAGGGGCACGTTTAGGTCCAAGAAGTTCCTTGAAGGAGACAGGAGGTTGAGGAATGTTTACGGGGTTCATTGGGACAAATTTCCACAAAATGTGCCCCAGATACATCATCATCATCATCATCATCATCATCATCTTCGTTATCACTAGTTTCATCTACCACCATATTCAGAGTAGCTTTAGTGCCGTTAGAAACATTTAAACATCTCTTCTTTAGCTGCAATGCTTCCGCGGGCGTGTCCAGTAAAATTTCGTCGCTACTCTCTGAACTAAATTCACTATCACTATCCGATAAATCATCCGCATTAACTTCGCATTGTTCCAAATACTGCATTAATTTATCGTCTTTAATACATGGTGAAAAAATAACACGTGAACTACTTGCCATTTTACTGTCACAAATCCACTCACTCCTTCTGACCGGTTAGCGGTATTTGTAAACACAGGAAACGACTCTTGTGAAAGCTCTAACACCCTCTTAGAACTGCCAAAGCAAGGTCAGGCACACAATGACATGTAGCCCCTTTACTACAGGTTGTAACAAAAGTATGCACGTCACTATAGGTTGCCTCAAAATTATGTATATCACAGAATTTTAGGCCAGCCGATGTTATCGGCTCGGGCAACTTCCGACTGGATTTTAAAAGGCTGACCTGATCGGCTTTGGCAATTTAAAGGGTGGGTGCTTGCACTACTGCCTGGCACCAAGAGAGTTAATTAAGTATTTTATGATAACAATGCTTTTAATCACTACATTCCTACTGACGTCATCGTAATGACCTATGTTTACTTCAGTTGGGAGACCCACAAAGACAGTCTTTCGAAGAATTACATAGCGAAGCATGGGTACATCGGCTGGTGATTCATTGACTCGACTCCAACTGGTGAAAATCTGTTAAGTTTGAGACTGAAGGGTACATATACTCTTTGCGAAATGAGAGAACATGTTTTTGCAATAAGTGGGTAAATGACTTAGCATGCAGCAGTATCCTTAGAAATAATAATAATAATAATAATAATAATAATAGTAATAATAATAATAATAATGTTATTTGCTTTACAACCCACTAACTACTTTTATGGTTTTCAGAGACGCCGAGGTGTCAGAATTTAGTCCCGCAGGAGTTCTTTTACGTGCCAGTAAATCTACCGACATGAGGCTGATGTATTTGAGCACCTTCAAATACCACTGGATTGAGCGAGGATCGAAGCTGCCATTTTGGGGTTAGAAGGCCAGTACCTCAACCATCTGAGCCACTCAGCCCGGTGTATCCTTAGAAATAAAGACTGAAGTAAATGATCACTTAATATTAATACTAGGTACTAAAATGAAATTAAAGATGTGATATTTCAAGATTCAGCATTGATTTCAAAGGTTAGGTTGTATACTCTCTTGTCTGGTCAAATTTCATAGCAGCTGTTCCCACGTAAATTAATAGTAAAAAGTTTATCATAATTATACAGAGGGCTTGAAATATGTTTCCATAATGCATTTAAAGTTAAATTAGATGGTTTTAAGTAAGAAAATTTAAATGTTTGCCATAGTAACCTCTGGAGTGATGCTATTACAAATTTTAAGAATGAAAAAACGAAAAGAAAAAACTGTACATTCACAGAGTACTAGTATATGAATTACAAAATATCTTAACAAGTAAGCCACTGTATGAAAAAACATTTGCAAAAAGTTTTGAGCGAACTTGTTGCTTTTCCACATCGATTTAATTTTTTTGGGGGGGTATCCTTTTGGATTTTCATGGAAAATCAGATGTAACAACAAGCTGCTATAGCGAGTATATTTATAGCTGTTATGAATTCTCATTACAACAGACTTCTACTGTATAACAGTCAGACAATGATGATATTATCATATCTTTATCATTCATGGAATCACCACTCTGAAATGCCACTTACCTTCAGCTACTTCCAGGTTGAGACTGGAAAAAATATTTGTAAGTTTAGACTCAAGATCTTTTTTGGCAACAAATAACCTTTCCAGCCAAGTCTGAATACCAGGAATTTTACTTCCAGCTTGTACATCTGAGTTAAATAATCCAGAAAGGAATTTCATGACATGTTCTTCAATATTCACAGTAGGAAGAGGAGGTGGAATAACATCTCTGACATTCTGAAGTTGAATCTCCAACTTTTCCAGCTGCTGTTTCACGAGTGCTACGTCTTCTGCCAGTTTTGCATGAATTTCAAGTTGTCGACAGAGCATTTCATTCTGAAAATGGAATGTGAAATTAAGAGAAGGTAAAAATAAAAATTCTCGAAATTAAAATATATCTATATAGAAGCCAAATACCACTTGCTCACTGATCACTGTCTATAAAAACTCAAAATGTAGAAGTTCAATTTTCACATGGTGGTTGCTGTTATGTGTTAAATGCTAACTAAGAAAAAGTTCCAAAAAATTCCATTCCTAATGGGATGAAAGAGGCAATTCCCTAAAACCAAAATATTCACTCCTCTGAAACCATTCACCGGACAAATGTGAAATTTCACACAATGGTTCTTCCCTTATGAAACAGATGTGTAATAAGACAAGTTTAGAAAAGAATTCACCCCTTAAGGGGTTAATACATGAAAGCAAAAATATTCACATCTCTGAAACCACTTGACATACGAGGTTGAAATTTTACATGATGACTTCTCCTCTACATCTTAGATTTTAAATTTCTGAAAACAATAAAGTGGTTTGGTGGGAGGGGGTGTTGAGAGAGAGAGAGAGAGAGAGAGAGAGAGAGAGATGTCTAATGACAAAAAATAATTTGACATACAAGGTTTTAAACAGGGAGTGAGACCCACTGACAAAAATATTCATTTCTCTTTTAAACTGTTTCACTTATGAAGTTAAAATTTCACCCCTCAGGGAGTTAAATGGGGGTTAAGATCTGAAAAGAAAAATATTCATTCCTCCAAAATCATTTAACACACAAAGACAAAAAAAATTCCTAATGACTGTATATATTTTACATTTTAGGTGTGAAATATGAAATATTTTTTAATATTCCACCCCTAAGGGGTTAAATAGGGTTACCCATTAAATTAATAATAATAATAATAATAATAATAATAATGACACACAAAAATAACTAGTGTGTGTCACTGACCTATCTAGGGCAGGGGGCATGGCATACAGGCTGACTAGCCAGCTGCACTCATGGCAGAGTACTGGTATTGCAACAAGTTATGTTCTATGCAAGAATGGAGAGAAGTGACTTCATTAAGATAAGTTCCAAATTTCAAGTTTTTAATGATTTAAACAGAAACATAAATGTTTATACATTTCTAAATATTTTTGAGTGTAATTTGATAAAATCTGATGATGTTCTTTCAAGAATGAAATGTCATTCTATTTTAATTAAGTTATTTCTTTTTAGGTGTAATACTGTTACCATATATTTTCTTCTTCAGGTTGTTTATAAATTTATTTATTCAAAATTAGTTTTGGCAGACTGAAGAACAGAACAGTTAAAGAAAGAAAAAAAAGAGCCTTTTTCGGCATTTCTACATTCTCCATTTCATTCTGAAGTCTTCTCTATATCATTTTGCCTTCATTTGTATTAACCTCCTACCTGTTTCCATCTCCTCCTTTCCTTCATCTTGGAGAGAATAGAATCTGCGATCCAGGATTGTCTGGGAGTGATTGTTGTATTTCCTAGTACTTCTTCAGCAGTCTCAGTGGCAGCTTTATTGTCAACCAATAATTTGGTATAGACATCCTATAACAATGTGTGTGTTTCAAAAGCTTCGTCTACTACTACCTTCCTAGTTACAGCTTCCCTATATTATATACACTTTAGCCCATCATTTCAAGAACAGATATTTTGCTTTGATCTATTCATGGACTTCCACGAGCATCTGAGCATCTTCCACCTTATCCACAGTTTGATTACTAACACTGATCTATGTTGGCATCAGATCCATGTAGTGTCCAGAATATTTTGTTCGATTTCTGTAGCGATGTTTCATTAGGAAAAAATCTATTTAGAATCAATGACAATCTTAAGGGCTTTTCACATGAGTCTTCCTGGGACTTTCTATCACCAACTGGTGTTCCAGTCTCCCATGACGGCGACATTATTAGCAGTTCTTGTGTGTTCTTAAAGGAACTCTTCAAGCTTGTCATACATATCCTCGACTTCCTGATCTTCACTACAGGACGATGGAGCAGAGTGTCTGATAAGGACTGTGTCTACTAAAATGGAGCTCAAACCTCTCTATGTCTGAGGCATGACAGCCTCCCCAGCACTGGCCAGTAGCAGCACCTGGCAAGGGAGCTGCATTGCCTCATACGTACAGTCTCACCGCATGTGAAAATGAAATGAAACACCACAATCATTCTGAGAAATGTTTCATTTTTGAGATTTTGTGTGTGAATGATACAAATGGGGGCACTGTTATAAATATATAGGAACAAACCTCCCCTGCGAACCATGTGACCTTGCCGTGGTGGGGAGGCTTGCAGGTCCCAATGAAGCAGATAGCCGAGCTGCAGGTGCAACCATATCGGATGGGTATCTGTCGAGAGACCAGACTAACGAATGGTTCATTGAAAGGGGGAAGGGGGAGGGGGGTGTTTGCAGCCTTTTGGAAGTTACAAGAGCAGCAGTCTAGATGATTGACCGATATGGCCTTGTAATAATACTCAACATAGCTTAGCTGTGTTGATACTGCTGCATGGCTGAAAGCAACAGGAAACTACAGACGTAACTATCCCCCACGGACATGCAGCTCTCTCTGTATGAATGATGTACTGATGATAGCTTTCTCCCGAGTAAAATATTCTGGAGGTAAAATAGTCCTCCATTCGGATCTCTGGGTGCGGACTATATGAGAGAGGGTGATCATCAGGAAGATGGATACTAACATTTTGCGAATCGGAGCGTGGAGTGTTAGAAGTTTGAATTGTTGTGGTATGTTAGAGAATCCAAAAAGGGAGATGGATAGACTAAAGTTAAATGTAGTTGGTATAAGTGAAGTTGGCAGGAAGACCAGGATTTTTGGTCAGGCGACTACAGAATGATAAACATAAAATCAAACAGGAGAAATGCACGAGTTGGTTTAATAATGAATAAGAAAATAGGGCAGCGGGTAAGCTACTATGACCAGCATAGTGAAAGGATTATTGTTGTCAAGATAGACACCAAACCAATGCCCACTACAATAGTGCAGGTCTATATGCCTACTAGTTCTGCGGATGATGAGGAAATCGAAAGAATATATGAAGATATGGAAGATTTAATACAGTATGTAAAAGGTAAAATAGGTGGAACCTTCATTCAAATTTTAACAGTGTAATTTCAGTTCAATACGGAACAAAATTAAGTTTTTAACTCTTAATGTAAAAGGTGGCGAGAATCTAATTGTGATGGGAGACTGGAGTGCAGTGGTAGGCCAAGGAAGAGAAGATAATGCAGTAGGAGAATTCGAAATGGGACAAAGGAATGAAAGAGGAAGACAGGTGGTTGAATTCTGCACCAATCACAATTTAGTCCTTGCTAATTCTTGGTTCAAACACCACAAAAGACGACTGTATACGTGGATGAGACCTGGAGGCACTGAAAGATATCAAATAGACTTCATAATGATAGGCAGAGATTCAGAAACCAGGTGTTGGATTGCAAAACTTCCCCAGGAGCAAATGTGGATTCTGACCACAACTTGTTGGTCATGAAATGCCAACTGAAGTTGAAGAAATTGAAGAAAGGGAGGAATGCAAGGAGGTGGGATCTAGACAAGTTGAAAGAAGAGAGTGTGAGGGACTGTTTCAATGCTTCTTATGAGTGTACATTTAAGAATACGTTTGGTAGCAATGTGTCGGATCCGGTAGACAAACTCTTTTCCGATAACCTCACTTTGGACTCCTCGCATTTGAGGTTTAGAATAAGAGATCTGGAACTTGAACTCTCATCCAAAGATGAAATAATTAAAATGTTATCAATGGATCTAGAAAATGCTCTGCTGGAATTGAAGAACTTTAAACAAAATAATGTTGAAATGCCAAGACAATACGAAAATGATTTTAAAGAGCTTAAGTCGAAGAATGTTAGGCCTAACCGGAAACATGTTGCATTTAAAGATTCTGTAAATAGTAATTTAGTGATACAAAACAGTTTTCAAGTGTTAGAATGTAATGATCATGAGGCAATCATAGAACATGACTCAGCTGCAGTGTCGAAAAGACGAAAAAAAATCCCGTCGGCCACCGGTACATAAACAAGCCCGTACAGTAATAGTGGGGGACTCTATAAGAAATGTTGGACCCCAAGTTGAAGAGGGAATTGCGTACTGCTATCCAGGCATACGAGTGGGTCAACTCGCTGAACATGTAAACAGTGACAGTATTAAAGAAAATCCTGAAGCCCTGATAGTTCATATTGGCACAAATGACCTTCATAATTTCTCAACACCTAGTGACACAATGGCTGAAACTGATAGGCTTATTACTGCAATTAAAAGGTGGTTTCCAGCGGCAAAGCTTAGTCTCAGTGGCGTTTTATATCGGCACAATGTTGATTATCGCTATATAGATGTTGTAAACTCCACTCTTGACCGGTTATGCCGTAATGGAGATGTCCTTTTTGTCGATGGTAATAGTTGGCTTAGAGGTAGTGATTTTAGAAAAGATGGGCTACACCTTAACAGAAAAGGAACCTCTAAGTTTGGTAAACTTCTCAATAGAATATCTAGTAGAATGCTCCCGGGAAACTAATTAAGAAAATGAGGGGGGATGCTAATCCTAATGCCAAAACTTAAGTGATACAGAAAATGATTTAGAAAGTATCAGGAATACAATACACAATTTAGATAGGGAATCATTTCACAGAGATCAGATACACTATACTAAGAAAGCACCAAAGACATTAATAAAAAGGTTAGTTGAACACTTTACAGGATACTATCAAAATGAAAATATACTTCGAAGCAAACTAACTGAACTTAAAATTTCTTCATGTTTAGCTGACTATGACTTCATGGTATTAACTGAAACAAACTTAAATGATGAAATTAGTAATGTGGAACTTGGACTCGAAACGTATTCAATTTTCAGATGTGATAGGTCTTCTTTAACGAGTATGAAGGCATCCCATGGAGGGGTAATGATCTGTATTAGCAAGAGGTTTAAACCTACTCTGATACCGTGCATTAACACAGTTGAACAGTTGTTTGTGTCCCTGACTTTTAACACCACAAAATTAATCATTGGTGCTGTATACATTCCACCCAAGACTCCTGTCCAAAAATATTTCGAACATTGCAGTGCTGTTTAAAAAATTATGTCAAATCTTGACAACCATTTATTGCTCATTGTTGGTGACTACAATCTACCACATCTTAATTGGATAGTAAATGAAGAAACATCTTCTGGCCTTATGTCAGTAGGTAACCACACTATGCAGTCCAGTTTAGTTATAGACACTTTTTCTTATCTCTGTTTAAATGTTTAATGCTATCCCAAATTTTTTGAATCACTTTCTTGATTTGGTTTTCAGTAACTCCAGTTCCACTGAAGTAAAATCTAGTAATGAAAGCATTGTTCCCCTCAATAGACACCACCCAGCATTATAAATTTCTTTACCTATAAATGAGCTATACAATTCCTTGCCTGCTGATAGTTTTTATTTTGACTTTTTAAATGGTGACTATAATGGACTAAATTATTATCTGTCACAGTTCAGCTGGAAGGTGATGTTTCAAAATGTATCAATTGATAAAGCAGTAGAAGCCTTCTATTCAGTACTACATTATGGCATGGGACTTTACATCCCTATATGGAAATTTAAGACTCCCAAATTCCCAAAGTGGTTTAATCATAAATTGAAGTCCCTGATTATTGAAAATAAGAAAGCACACAAGCGGTACAAAATATCAGGTCTCAATAGTGATTATCAGCATTTCTCAAAATTAAGAAATGAATGCAAATCTGACTAAATCTTGCTATACAATGTATGTCTCCAATTGTGAATGAAGTATTACTTCCAATCCACAGAAATTCTGGCAATATCTAAGTTCTAAAAGGTCATGTAATAATATTCCTTCAACAATGCATCTTAATGAAGTTACAGCAGATACTGGAGAAAATATTGTCAATCTTTTTTCTAACCACTTTTTATCTGTTTATTCTTCTTATCAGAATAGTAGTAGTATGTCATATGATTATCCTTTCTCTGTCAATCTATCAGTTATAAACATTAGTAAGGCAGAAATTTACAACAAACTGATATCTCTGGAATTAAAGACAACTGTAGGATCTGATGGTGTTTCAACTTACCTGCTCAAGTACTGCTCATTTATTTTATTTTATGTGAAACTACCGCACCATTAGTTTAGTATCTCACACCTGCAAAATTCTAACACGTATTATTTACAGAAGAATGGAAAGACAATTTGAAACTGAGTTGGGAGAAGATCAATTTGGCTTCAGAAGAAATGTAGGAACACGTAAAGCAATCCTGACTTTACGTTTGATCTTAGAGGATCGAATTAAGAAGGGCAAGCCCACATATATGGCCTTCATAGATCTAGAAAAGGCATTTGATAATGTTGATTGTCCAAGCTATTTGAGATTCTGAAGGTGATCGGGATCAGGTACTGAGAAAGAAGAATTATCTGCAATCTATATAAAAATCAGTCTGCAGTGATAAGAATCTAGGGCTTGATAAAAGGAGCAGCAATCCAGAAAGGAGTGAGACAAGGTTGCAGTTTGTCCCCCCTCCTTTTCAATGTTTACATAGAACAGGCAGTAAAGGATATTAAAGAATAATTTGGAAAGGGAATCAAAATCCAGGGAGATGAAATCAAAACCCTGAGATTTGCCGATTAAATTTTTATTTTATCTGAGACTGCAGAAGATCTGGAGAAGTTGCTGAAGGGTATGGATGAAGTCTTGGGCGAGGAGTACAAGACGAAAATAAATAAGTCCAAAACAAAAGTAATGGAGTGCAGTCGTTCAAAGTCAGGTAATTCAGGAAATATTAGATTAGGAAATGAAGTATTAAAGGAAGTGTATGAATATTGTTACTTGTTTAGTATAATAATTAACGATGGCAGGACATAAAATGCAGTCTAGCACAAGCAAGGAAGGGCTTTCTTAAGAAAAGAAATTTGCTCACTTCAAACATTGATATAGGAATTAGAAAAATGTTTTTGAAGACTTTCGTGTGGAGCGTGACATTGTATGGAAGTGAAATATGGTCAATAACTCTCTCAGAAAAAAAGAGAATAGAAGCTTTTGAAATGTGGTGTTACAGAAGAATGCTGAAGGTGAGACGGATAAATCAAATCACGATACTGAATTGAATTGGTGAGAGGAGATCGATTTGGCTAAATTTGACGAGAAGAAGAGATAGAATGATAGGACACATCTTAAGACACCCAGGACTTGTTTAGTTGGTTTTTGAAGGAAGTGTAGGTGGTAAGAACGGTAGGGGTAGACCAGGGTATGAATATGACAAGCAGATTAGAGCAGATGTAGGATGCAGCAGTTATGTAGAAATGAAAAGGTTAGCACCGGATAGGGTGGCATGGAGAGCTGCATCAAACCAGTCTATTGACTGGTGACTCAAATAACAACATACGAACAAAAATAATTTTCTTACACCGAGTGGTTCATATTTTATAGTTTGTTAAAGAAACCAGCAGTAATTGGTTTCCAGGATTATGTACAGGTTACTGCAAACTCAAAATTTGTCCAGAAACAAAGTTGGAAACAAACACAAATGAAATTACAAACTTTTCCGTGGCTTTTCAATTCAACTCTGAGCAAATATAACAATGTAATTTTTCATAGCTCCACGACTGTTTCTTTTTATATTTTAACAATAATTAATTGGGAGTGTGGGAGACACACCTGTTATGTAAACCAGCAGAAAAAACACACACACACAGGACTGATGACCATGATGTCCTACTTCCCTAAAAGAAGTAACAAGTATGTGCTGCTACTGAAGAGCTTCAAGGGATGAGAGAGGTGATGAGGTGATATAATAATATGGAAGGGAATGTTATGGATTTATTCTATCATTATATTAACATTACATAACGTTATATACATTAACACCAGTGTCTTCAAGTCATAAATTAATGCACTGACAGCTAATTGTTTACTCCAAAGGAGGATATTATCGTAAGTAGAAGCGTAGGATATTCACACAGCTGCAATATCGGTAAGGTACTAGAAACAGATGCCCATAGCCCAGAGGACCAACACAAGTCAACTGTAAAGAATATTAGTTTGCTTTCTATCCGACTTGTAAACTGTTGTGTTAATAAGCAAATTGAGTGAAAAAATTGAACTGAAATTTGTATATAGTCAGTTCAGAACACTGAAAACTATTATGTTGTTCAGCAAGCCCAGTACTAGCAGAAGTGGTAGATTCAGTGGATATAGTAGTGGAGTTCGGAAGATGTTAATTTTGTTTCTTCTAAAAATATGCGCGGGAAGAAAATCACAGGCAGCTGAATTTTTGTATGTGCCAAAACTTAACTGCTGAAGTGTGTTCAGTAAGTGTCAACTGTATGCAGAGAAGCTGAAAAAGCAAAAACCTGGATATCCAGAAATTGCTCATCTCACCTTGAAAGCATTTAAATGTTCCTAAAAGGGTGACAAAGTTAGATTTTGAAAAAGACATGTGATGCACAATTTTTGAATTTTACAATAAAAGACATTTCCCAACAGCTAAGAAATTATCTTCACTCAGTGGAAAATTAACTTATAGTTATTCATTTTCATCCAATAGAAGAATACTGAAACAGCTGGGATTCAGGTATAGAAAAACCCCAAGAATGAAAAAAATCCTTATGGAACAAAGTTATATATTTGGTGCAAGACTGAAGTTCTTGTCCTATATGTTACCTAGATGAAATGTGGATCAATCAGAACCTACTGTGAAGTGTATGTGGCAGGACTCCGCTAGAAATGGGGGTCTGAAAGTGCCTGTGGGGAAGGGGAGCAGATTAATTGTTTGTCATGCAGAATCAGCTAAAATAAGTTATTCTTGAAAACAAGTGGGTGTTTAAATACAAAATAAATAAAAAATCTTCACAATCATGTAAATAAATTAACAAGTATGAAGTATAGCACTTCATAATCACTCACAGCTTCTAGAACATGGCTTATAAAGTAGAGAACATGTTCGTGAAGCCGTTCTTGTCGAACACACTGTATATTTCCTACAACAAAACTTGAGCGGACTCCTGTACAAAAGAGTCGGCATCAAACTTTGTATACCTCAGCCCATACTAATATTTTGTAATAAAAGGTTTACTGTATTGTCTTACTCTTTCTTTAACCCTCTGAGTTGGTTTTTCAAAGCACTGGCATATCCCACAATTAAGTTTTAGCATGATCATAAATAAACCACATTATAAATTACTGCAGAGGCACATAATACATTATATTTTAAAAAATGGCCAAGTCATACATGAAATAAAGGGAAAAATCACAAAGTCACACAATCTTCATGATTAACGATCTTTTCTTTGTGCTATATTTCACAATATATGGTGGTGGACACAGTATGTTGAAATAGTATTTGCACTAATACAGTTTATGGTCCTCTGTTTCTCTTTTTGGCCTGATTTTGTCATTTTGAAGTAGGGAACTGTTATCATTGGAATGAAAGAACTGTAGAATTGCTTTATAATGATTACAGAGCAAGAGCCCAGAAAATATAGGAGAGTGGAAGAATGGATCAGTGGACCACTATTTTTATATTTCTATGGCACATTTTTGTACATGATTGTCAGCATAATTCCTAAAAATCAACACAGTCCTTTCGCAATTACATCAGTCCATTTTTGTACTCTGGCTGACAAGAGGAGTTTTCAGATAATTATTTTGAAGTTTGCATGATACAAGCTTTTCGCCTCCTTGCAGATGGTGGTTGTAATTTTTCTTACTCTTAATCACTCATTCCTTCACCCTTGATTTTGCTATTTTCAGGAAGGAAGTCATCAACTTCATCCATATGGGTAAAATCAGAGCCCTCACATCATTCATCAAAATGTTAACACTTTCTCAGTATCCAGTACTACTTCAGCACGAATGTGAGCCGCCATGTTCATCAACTAGCAGTTGATTTCCAAAAACTATAGATATTCACATACAAAAACTAAGTTTACAGCACTTCTCATGAGGATACAAACAAGTGCAAGCTTCAGTAACATAGCTAATAGATGGCATATAGTGTATGTTTTTGAATCATGGTTTAAATATATGACACTCAGAAGTTCAACAGGCAATATATTGCATGGTAACTCCTGAGGCACTTCCCACGAGACAATACATTGCGCCATAATCCACGTAGGGTTAATATACATTCGTCCAATATACACTTTGCCAATGAAATAGCATTCTTAGTGACTAGCTGTGCTCAGGACAATTTGCAGCAAATATCATTTATACTCATTCTAAAAGCAAAGAAGTGCACCCTTTTATTGGTCTTTGTATATACTAGCCAAGAAATCTATGATAATGAGCTACTTCCTTTTGGCCATGCTTTACTTGGAAACTAAAAAAAAATTTCAGTCCATCACCTTCCGAGGTGGAAGTGTAACAGTGAGCTAAGAGACATTTAAATGTCAACAGAAGCAATGTACAAGATAATGTAGTTTGACTTCATTATCAGGGATGCCAACCTGTATGATAATTACAGGGATAAGCCATCATTTTGAGACTGGTACAATGTACGATATTAGATTATGCAATACTGACAAGATAAACAATACTTTTGAAAATTTTGAGCAACATCACCAATACATTCTCATAATGTGCTTTTCTCATTTGTACAGTTAGCACGGTCAGGCGGTTGATTATTATTGACACTATGGAGATGCTATGAACACAACTATGCAGAGTTAATTCCTCTCTATAACAATCTATGGTGGCATTGTTAGGCCTTAGCCACAGCCTTCAACGACACTGATGAAGCATGCTGAAGCTTCCTAAAGAAACAAATCTATGAAGGCGCTAGCTGTGTTTAAGAATTCCCCCTTCTAAGAAAAATTCAGGCAATTAACATCTGGCCCTGGTGCCTGACAGTTTTGCTGTTTTACACCACAATCGAGTAGGTGATCATGATGCATGTGATAGCGAGTTTCTGGGAAAAGAACGTAGCACCATCTCCGTATTATTGTCTTCATCCTGGTGGTATACTTGTCTTCATTAAAAGTGCCTCTTTTTCTAAACCTACTATTGCATTAGTAAAAATAAAAAAAATCCATTATTTTTAAGAGTTGCTATGTATATCAAGTTGATACTTTATGGATATAGGTGATATGATTTTTACATCCCTATTGTCAAGGTTTTAGCGAACAAATTTTGTCATTTGACCAGACCACAAAATAAAATATGTAGTTACAGGAGGGATGGTCCTAGCAAACAAATTTTGTCATTTGACCAGACCACAAAATATAGTATGCAGTTACAGGAGGGATGATCCTGTTCATGTTAGTTCCAAAACGTTATGGATCCACGACAGTATAAGAGCTGTGAACATCTCTGCTGGTGCCATCAAATTCCATACTTAGTAGGTAGTTCTGTTGTACTGTTTTAGAAACATGTTTTGTCAAACTTATCACCTGCTTCCTGAAAGCAGATACAGTATAATGACAAAAGCAACTGAATGGTGTATGAGTGGAGATTAAAAGCAACATATAGCACAACAGCTTCAGCAGTCTTCTCATCAGTCACTCATGGCATTCTGGTCGGTCAGCTCTTTCCCCTCTTTCACTTAACCATTGTAGTGAGATCATTGGTAGCAGAGCTTAAGAGTACATAATAATGTATATAATAATACATTACATTACTCATCCAGTCAAACAAATTAGTCAGTTGTATTTAGCAGGTAGTCCCAGCAAGTGGTCTGAAATTCAAGTAATGAGGTGGTATTCCTGACACTGTCAGGCAGGAAATACTAAAGAAGTATTAACATGTTGAGTGCCAGACCGATTTTCATAGGATTGCCGTCTAGTGCCGTGAGCTAATAACATCGAGTTACTCCCTGGTGCCAAAACGTTCACAGGCTTAACCAAGCAAATGATCGCTGAAATGAGGATGTATATATGATATATTAGGTTAAATTATTATGTATATTAGGTAAAATATTGCGAGCCCATATGGGGTTGTATTGGTCATTACGAACTGTACATTTACACGCGCCCCTATATGGGGTCATACTTATACAGTAGTTACTGTCCCGACACTCGATAATATTTACCTTTTCCTTTGCGGGGACGCGTTAAATGCTGTTGATTATGAGAGATGTGTTAGCTTCTTCATACTGGAGCCGTAAAAATGTACGATCCCCGATTTTAGGTCAGGAAATGTTTGTAAATGACGATCTTCCAATTTTAGGTTAGGAAATTTTTGTATAGAATATAGTTATATAAAGTAGTGGAAATCATGCAAATTACATAAATTAGGATGTAACAGAATAATATTATAAGAGGAATTAGTAGTTAAGGAATACTGAACAAGTATATAATTTTGTTTGTGTAACATTTAATTTGAGTAAGAGAACCTAGCAGCGATGATTGTGCAACATGGGAAACCAGTGACTATATCATTGAAGACGGTCATAATTTTTGTAACAGCTGGCTTGGAAACCCGGATTACAGTGGGGATATGTATGCTGAAGACTGTAACATCAATGTGGATGAACGTGTGAGATCGCTATTTGGTCTGTACTGGGTTCAAAATCACTGTAACTATATACTTCATCTACATCATTGTCCGACTTGTTCGATATATCGTCCAGACTATCTGCATTAAATCTTTTACTGTTCGATTTACTCGTAATGACTTAAAAAAGAAAAGGAAACTCACAGCTCTGCACACTTACATAAACAATCCGTGCGCGAGATATACAATGACTGTCACCCTACCAAGCACTTTTGACGTACCCATATGGGGTTGCGCCAAAACAGGAATTGAGGAATGGAAGGTGGACTATGCAGTACTTAAATAGATGACCAGCAGATGGCAGGAAGAGACATTATAGAGCTTCGAAACACATACTTACTGCACACCCAAAGGGGTTCGCACAGTTCTCGAGGTAGAACGAACGTACGACCCCATATGGGGACGTGAAGTTGAAAAACTTGACTACTCTCACCTACCCAAATGGGGTTGCATGACACTTAATGTGTTAAAATTTACCTATGATGGCAATGACATTTACAGTAAGATACAAAAGTTAAAAACTAGAAAAGCAGCTGGAATTGATAAGGTTTCGGAGGATATACTAAAGACAAGGGTTGGGATATAGTACCATATCTCAAGTACTTATTTGATTATTGTTCACATGAAGGAACTTTACCAAATGAATTGAGAGTTGCTATAATAGCCCCTGTATATAAAGGAAAGGGTGATAGACATAAAGCTGAAAATTACAGGCCAGTCAGTTTGACATGCATTGCATGTAAGCTTTGGGAAAGCATTCTTTCTAAATATATATAAGACATGTTTGCAAAATTAATAACTGGTTTGATAGGAGGCAGTTTGGGTTTAGGAAAGGCTATTCCACTGAAGCCCAACTTGTAGGATTCCAGCAAGATATAGCAGATATCCTGGATTCAGGTGGTCAATTGGACTGTATCGCGATTGACCTGTCTAAGAAATTTGATAGGGTATTTCATGGGAGACTACTGGCAAAAGTGAGTGCAATTGGACTTAACAAAAGAGTGACTGATGGGTGGCTCTGTTTCTAGAAAATAGAACTCAGAGAATTAGAGTAGGTGAAGCTTTATCTGTCCCTGTAATAATTAAGAGGGGAATTCCTTAAGGCAGTATTATCGGACCTTTATGTTTTCTTATATATATATATCTCAATGATATGTGTAAAGAAGTGGAATCGGAGATAAGGCTTTTCGCAGATGATGTTATTCTGTATAGAGTAATAAATAAGTTATAAGATTGTGAGCAACTGCAAAATGACCTCGATAATGTTGTGAGATGGACAGTAGGCAATGGTATGATGATAAACGGGGATAAAAGTCGGGTTGTGAGTTTCACAAATAGGAAAAGTCCTCTCAGTTTTAATTACTGCATTGATGGGGTGAAAGTTCCCTTTGGAGATCATTGTAAATACCTAGATATTAATATAAGGAAAGACCTTCATTGGGGTAATCACATAAATATGATTGTAAATAAAGGGTACAGATCTCTGCACATTGTTATGAGGCTATTTAGGGGTTGTAGTAAGGATGTAAAGGAGAGAGCATATTTGTCTCTGGTGAGACCCCAACTAGTGATTGGTTCCAGTGTATGGGACTCTCACCAGGATTACTTGATTCAGGAACTGGAAAAAATCCTAAGAAAAGCAGCTCGATTTCTTCTGGGCGATTTCTGACAAAAGAGTAGTGTTACAAAAATGTTACAAAGTTTGGGCTGGGAAGACTTGGGAGAAAGGAGACGAGCTGCTCGACTAAGTGGTATGTTCTGAGCTGTCAGTGGAGATATGGCGTTGAAGGACATCAGTAGACGAATAAGTTTGGATGGTGTCTTTGAAAGTAGGAAAGATCACAATACGAAGATAAAGTTGGAATTCAAGAGGACAAATTGGGGCAAATATTAATTTATAAGAAGGGGAGTTAGGGATTGGAATAACTTACCAAGGGAGATGTTCAATAAATTTCCAATTTCTTTGCAATCATTTAAGAAAAGGCTAGGAAAACAACAGAGAGGGGATCTGCCACCTGGGTGACTGCCCTAAATGCAGATCAGTAGTGATTGATAGTGAATGGAGTAACTCTCCCATTCAGTGTAACTGGAGGAATACTTTCGTATTGTACTGTAGTCAACAAGTTTTGAGAGCCAATAATGATTCGTGAGTCTTGGAGGGATTGAGGAGGAGGGAGTTCATCAAGGAGTAATCATTAAGTCAGTTTTGATGCCTATTATGACTGGAGGCAAATCTGAAGTCTTACAGCGGTAGTATATTTGTAAGTTGTCCACATAAAGATGGTAGCTACAATTCTTTAAATTAGACAAGATCATTTATGAACAAAATAAAGAGCAAAGGGCCTAAAATACTCTCCTGGGGAGTGCCTGCGTTCCTGGTTAGACTGATAAGTAATTGAGGAAAGAGGAAGCAACAGAAAGAGGAGACAAGGACAAACATGAAAACATTGAAGGACAAGGACAGTCTCATCTTTCTGTTGCTCCCTCTTTCCTCACCGACTTCTTGTATGTTTATCCTATTATTTGTTTCTTTTCACATTTCTACCTTGCAATACATGACTTGGTTTGTGAATGGTGTGTTCCTTACCATTACTATCATATTATCATCATCATCATCATCATCATCACTCCTCTATGTCTGTCCTTCCAACATGACAGTGGATCCATCGGTATGTTGCTAAGAATGGCCACACATCTCCTGTGCAATGCACCTGTTGATGTACATTAGAGTCATGTCATCTGCTAGGTACATCTGCGTAACTTCAGTCACCAGTAATTGTATCAGAGAACAAGTTTTACAAGGCACTTGGCCAAAAAGACTTTAAGACCACATGAAAAATTTATTAACATACGAACAGCCTCAAGCTCTGTATCATACTACTCGCGTAACAATCGCTGCTTATACAATACAGGTCACCTGCCTAGCATGTACTATATCACACAACGACAGTGAATCCCATAGGTACATGGTGTATGTAGACTTAATATTAAAAAAAACATAGGAGTGCATCCAACTTTGTAAGATATAACCTAGGGGTTGTAGGCTATTATGAAGTGCCACACTCAAAACTTTTGCAATGACTTGTCAGGTCTGATAGCAATCATTTTCGATGCTTTTCTTACCTTTGGTCAAAATTGAGGTTTCTTCAAAAATATCTATGCTCATATGACTCTAAACCTGAATAAAATAAATTTGATGAGCTTTCTCCAAACACAATTTACTGAAAATACTACTTTAATGATGTTTAAATTCTGTTATTACTAAGACTATGGTCCAAATAGTGAATCAGACAATTACTTTAACTCCTTGAAAAAACAAAAAAAACAAAAAAAAAAATAACAATCTACATAATCAAGTTTGTAATCTTACTTTTGACATTTAGCTCCTTTAGAAATTGAAGTGATTGTTCGTCAAATATACTTTTAAATTCCATTAACAACTAATAATCTTAAGAATGTCAGTCCCAACAAAGTTCCCTACCAGGCTGTAATTTCATGCAACTATTGTGAGTCTGGTGGAACTCTTGTAACACAGACCCTCGATGAGGGTGGGCAGCACCTACTGTGAATGAGAAGTTGTGTTTTAAGAGTGGTGGAGGATAATATTGTGTGCGAGGTGTGAATGTTGGGAATGGTACCAACACTAAAACCCTCAGGCAAGGGAATATACCAATTAAGGTTAAAATACCTTGACTCTGCCAGGAATAGAAACCAGGGCCCCTAGAACTGAAGGCTAAGGCACTGACCACTCAGGCATGGGGCCGGACACACTGCTGATAAATTGCCTAGAATTCAGGACCCATAAATGGCAACTAGAGTGTTCCCTTGTATGATTTAATAGCTAACACACAGTAGCAAGAATAATGACTAAAATATTAACATTTAATTTCATCAACTTTAAAAATATTTAGATTACACTCAACCTTATTATTTAATTCTTTCTCCAGACTTGCTATCCGAAACTGAAGAGTAGACAAAACTGCTTGCTCAGACTCCTTTTGTTTCTGATCTCTCTTTACAGCGTCGGACAAAACAAGGTTCTGGAAATCTTCATTGCTGACAATCTTCTGTACCAGAAGCTCCAGATTCACAACAAATTCATTACCAGAGCTTGTTTCCTTACTGGGTGATATGACTATTTTCTCTGAACCCTGTTGAGTAAGAGAGAAGAATTACAATGTTTACATTCTGTTTTACTTGTCTTACCTTGCGTCAACAGACAAGTCTTACAGTGATTATATGATAAGAAAGGGCCAGGATTGTGAAGGAAGCAACCATAGCCTTAATTAATGTATGGCCCCAAAATTTGCGTGCTGTGGAGATGAGAAACCACACAATACCATCTTCGTGACTGCGAACGGTGGGGTTCAAACCCACACTCTCGTGAATCCAATTTCACAGTTAAGGGACCCAAACGACATAGCCAACTCACTGGGTAACATGTTTACTAGCTGTATCACAGATTTATTTCCTACAGGTAGGGGGAGAATAAGTGGAGAAGAGTTTGAGGTACATGTGCTGAAAAAACCCAGAAAAGTTAAGTTATATATTCAAATTCACATATTGCAGCAAGTTCCTTAAGGAAAAAGGTGCAAAAATGCAGAATCTACATCAAAACGTAACAGCCAAATTGTCACCTGCATGGGTTGAAATATGCACCTCTGTTGGCACATTCCAGAACAAATTGTAGCTTGCATGTAAGCCTGAGTCTCATTGATGGCTGTGACAGTATTGTAGTGCTAAGTAAGGACAATCAGAACACTGTATTTTCTGGCTCAGTGAAAGTAGCAATGGCACACTACTTCATTCCTCATCTTTCCTCGTTATGATTGCTGGCATATGATTTTGCCATTTCCCTACAATTGCACAACCTTTGGTGAATCATTCTGAGGATTCAGTCAGCGTCTGGACCTATGATTTAACAGCCAAATAATCTTTCATCCAAATTTAAAGACAGGGAAATCAATATTATGCTCTATTGTTATTATTTTCCAAATTGTAGATACAATTCAGGGATGGCGAAGGAAAAAAAAGCGTATTGCTCCACATATACAAATGTGCCTCCATATATATTTAAAAAATACAATTATAGTCTACAGAATGTGCTTATAAACAGTTACCGTATTTACATAGACGTATTATTTATATAATATTCACAAGACCTGAGCGCGCACACACACACTCTCTCTCTCTCTCTCTCTCTCTCTCTCTCTCTCTCTCTCTCTCTCTCTCTCTCTCTCTCTCTCTGTGTGTGTGTGTGTGTGCGCGCGCGCGCGTGCGTGCATGTACAGAAGGTTTCATTATACAGTATATATACATTCTTTTTACCTCTTTACAAAAATTTTTAGCAGGTAGTTCTTTTGTCTGTGTTGACAGTTCATTCCATAGTCGAGCAGAACGAATAAAGAAGCTACTTTGATATGATCTGTTCTTGCAAGTGGAGGGAAAAGGGACACACATTGACCTCTTTGAGTGGAACGGTAGAGAACATAATACTGAAACTGACACACTGCAACTCAACAGGCTTGCAATTTGGTAGGTGCAGCCGTACAATATTATTATCAGTAAGTAGCTTTGCAAAACATCTGCAAAGTATACTGGAGCAAACCTTGTAATTGTTTAGAGCTGCCTGGATTTGATAGGTTTTCAGCAATTCTGGCACAAGAGAGCCCAAGAACTGGGAAAGTAGTGTCCAAGGCCTCAAATTACAACCCCAGCTTTTGCCTGGAAAGAAAATTGGAACCACAGAAAATCATTTTTGAGCCACTGAGAATGGGGTTTGAACCCACCATCTCCTACCTACAAGTTTATTGCAACATAACATGTACCACCATAGCATAACGAGTGGAAGAGAAAGTGTGAGTTCTCAAGTTGTTTCCTGTTGGCTAGTATAGGGTCTGTGATGAATCGTCTGCTAGGGGCAGCACCGTTACTATCTGAGGGTTGGTATCTGTAGTTGTAATATATTAATATTTGGTAGTGTTGCTCTGTGAAGACAAAAACTGAAGTGTCATGCATTATCGTTAAGTGAAAGTGAAGAGTGTGTGATTTGGTGATGGTATTCATTTATTTAGTGTAAACATAGTGCTGAGCTTATGAAACATACCGAACATACCGAGGAGAAAAACATCCCTACTTGCTTCATTCCAGGCTGTAAGTCTGGCTATAAAACTATGAAATGTAAACACTTTTTCAAATCCCCTAAAAATGAAGCATAACTTTCAAAATGTGAATTTATAGTTAAATCAGACTCATTTGTAATACAACGTGAACAGGTAGAAATTCCTAGAGATATATGGAAACTGGAAACTGGCGCTGTCCCTCATATTTCCCAATTTGCCACAATATCTCGCAAAACAAGGAGCCTCTGTGGCTCAGACGGCAGCGCGTCGGCCTCTCACCGCTGGATACCATGGTTCAAATGCCGGTCGCTCCATGTGAGATATGTGCTGGACTAAGCGGAGGCGGGTCAGGTTTTTCTCCGGGTACTCCAGTTTTCCCTGTCATCTTTCATTCCAGCAACACTCTCCATTCTCATTTCATAGCATCTATCAGTCATTAATAAAAATCACTTTGGGAGTGGCGACCCCATCATACTAATAGCCTATCTCTGCTTCATTCATTCCATCGCTGATCCGGTCAATAACTGGAAAACAGGTTGTAGGTTTTAATTTCATCTCGCAAAACAATTACATAAATGAAAATTACTCCATAAAAGACAGCCTCCGAAGACGGAGGGAAGTTCATGAAACAAATCACACAAGCTTCACCACGAAATAAATTTCAATGCCTTTTCTGAGAGTGCTAAAAGAAATTAAATACATTCAGATGCAACTAAAAAGACAATAAGTTCACTTACAAACTAAAGAGACACGGATGTAATATAATGACTATCCATAATAAATTAAAAATAGCTGATGCTAAGATTTTGTTTCTAGAAAAACAACTAAGAGATTCCAAATTACAGTCAAATTATTTAAGTGAGCCGACATTAACCAGAAAGCAAAAGGTGACATATTATGATAATGAATTCCTGTTAGATAGTCCCTTATTTAAAATTAAATCACCTAAAGGCTACAGACACTGTTTAAGACATGACATGTTTCCCCTTACTTCTAAGGCTCATCTGCAAAAATTAGTTAAGGTCTTGTCCGACTCGTTGGCTGAACGGTCAGCGTACTGGCCTTCGGTTCAGAGGGTCCCGGGTTCGATTCCCGGCCAGGTCGGGGATTTTAACCTTAATTTGTTAATTGCAATGGCACGGGGGCTGGGTGTGTGTTGTCTTCATCATCATTTCATCCTCATCACGACATGCAGGTCGCCTACGGGAGTCAAATAGAAAGACCTGCACCTGGCGAGCCGAACCCGTCCTGGGATATCCTGGCACGAAAAACCATACGACATTTAATTTCAGTTAAGGTCTTAAGTGCCCTTACGGGGTGAACACCCATGCCATTAGTGTTATTGCAAACTATTTCTGCAATGAGAAGAGTGAAAACAATCGCACGGGAATTCTCATAATTGATAAAGTAAAACTAAATGAAGATTTTCAGTTTAATACCAACTCATTAAAAGTTGATGAATTCATAAATTTAGGAGGACACACCTAAGAACATGGGAAAAATAAAATCCCAAATCATGTGTTAAGTGTTCATGTTTGTGCCCCTATTGCATAATTGGGTTCAACTGGTTGCTGTGTACGTAAGTCAAAATTCTATGCCTGGTGATATTTTGTCACAAATTTTAATCCAGCTGGTCTTACAACTGGAGCAAATTGGCACCAGAATTATTGGTTTCACCTCAGATGGAAGCTAGTCTAATAAAAAGGTGTGGAAATGTTTAAGAATAAATGTACAGGAAGGGAAGATCATGTTCTATTTCTTTGATTTTAGTAACAGACTTTGGGCCTTTTCAGATGCTCTGCATATAATTAAGTGGATCAGAAATAATTTTCACAACAAAAGCCAAGTCTATTACAATAATGAAGTTGTGGACTTTAAATTATATTGACAGGTTTTTGAAAAGGATAACTGCCATAAAGTTTGCCACAAGCTAACGTTTGCACATATACACCCCACTTCATTTCAGCGCATGAATGTGAGACTTGTTTTTCAGTTATTTAGTAAGTCTGCTACAAATAACAAAGGTTTTTAGATAAACTCAAAGGGATTTGAAGACAGTGAACAGAGAGAAATGTTCACTAGGGAATTAAATGTCCTAATAATGTATTAAATCTACACCAGCGAGGCTCTTTATAAAGATTCAATAGGACATCAAACCTTAATAAAATGGAGAGATAACCTCAATGGGAAGAAGAATACTTTTGCTTCAGAAAGAACTCTTGAATGCCTAAGAGTAACAATTGGGAGCACCATACAGGTGTCCGAGTATTTATTGAATAATGGATTCCGATATGTGCTAAAAGCCAAATTTAATCAAGATCCACTAGAACCACATTGTGATACACTATGCTCATTAAGTTGTGACGACTACCCTTCAACAATAGATTTTCTGAATTTACACTTGTTGTAGTCTATTTATATCCCAACAAAACTTGCCCTGTCCTCGGGTGGTAATTGTGAGCCCAAATTTGAACTGACATTGCCATAATTTGTCAATCAAATAAGAGCTCTGGCTAAGAAGACAGAAGAGTCAAATAAGGCTGTAGAAGGAAAAGCACAAAATAAAATAAGACAAGCACTAGACTTCACTGATTACATGGATGACCTCTTACCAATGTCACGTTAATTCAGTTTAATAAACTATTGCAGTGATGAAACCATGATTTCTGTACTAGCTTTTTCGGACTGAGGTAGTTTAGCTATGTCTGGCATCAAATTAACAAATATGCAACTTTCATTCTGCAAAAGATCGCAGTCATACCAATAAAAGGGGAATTTTGACTGTGACGTGTGCAGAAGAAGTCTCTGTGAAAATCAGTGTGAATAGTATCTTTCCAATGTTATTCACTTGTGTTGGGTGTTGTAGTGTTTCAGCCGCATTAATAAAAAGACATCAATACTATCCACATAATTTTTCGAGTCTGTACATCCCCCCTCCCTCTTTTTACAAACCAACACTTTATCAACCAGCACTTCCAACACATAACAAGCTCACCCCTCCACTCTACCTTCCTCCATTCCAATAGCTCACCTCTGCGCATGAACTCCACCCGTGCTCCTTCCTCCCAAAGCTCCCCACCCCCTCCCGCCGCCATTGCCAACCACATGTGCGTATTACCGACTGTGCCTCCTTCATAGTCAACCAACATCCATCAACAAATTGCCTCTCAACAACACATCAGGTATGTAACGTAACATTTACTCTTCATTCCTTACCATGGTCTTTCCTTACACACCAACTAATACTATTAACATCTTGATTACAGATAACTTCCACTTCATACAACACAACTTCCAACAACACGCTAGAATTCCAGTGCACATCGGCACAAATATGGTGTGCCACTACGGCTCCTCTTCGCAGACAAAATGAAGAGATGCCTCGTTCCAGCTACATCGCTCTGATTCTATAGTTACCGTATACATTCCAATCTCTCCACTGCATTTCATAGCATAAGCAACTCCATTCTATTTCACTAGACCAGCAACAAAAAACTGTAACTTCGTCCCGAGGTCCTTCATACATTCATTCATGAAATAATATCAATTTAAGTCTCACCGGCATCTCACACCGATGTTTTCACACATCATTCCAAGCTACAAGAAGTCAACTAAGAAAAAGCGAAGGATTCAACCTGCAACATATTCCCAGTAATACATTTACCTACAAATAACTGCCATCATTGTTGCCATTCAAATGCATTGTTTACTCAATGACACCCATTGAGTCTCCGTCCACGCTGACCAGTTCACCATACCGAACTCGGTGCTTCAACCAGACAACTTTCTGTTTGATGCCTATAGAACCTCATTTGGCTATGGAATATTTTCCCTGACCCCTGTGATTATTAACTAAGATTAAAACACTCTGCATATTTCTGATATGTCAATGCTACAATCAACTTCCAACGCTTAACACAACGGGACGCACTTGGTAATATACCTTTTTTTAAATCCTTGCTCACCAAGCTGCTCTCTTGTAAATATGTATATAAACTGTAAATTCTCAACTGTTCAATTGGATAATGTAAATTTACTGTATAGTTACCAACCATTGGCAGTAATTTTTGTTAAAAACATTGATGTCTAGCACTATACCCTTCCCCCCCCCCCTCCGACTGTTACACTGTAAATAATTTTATAAACTTTATAATTTTCTATGAGTGCATCAATCATTCTTCAGAGCACCACTGCTGAACTCTGCTACAATTACCCAGTAATTTTAAGCATTGGTGCTGCCTTCTTATTCTTTAAACTTATATTGTTTAACCATCACCATTGTACAAGAGTTTCTCGTACTTAATTTTCCCATTGTAATGTGTATTAATTTGTGCATGTTAAATACTAATCAGGTACCTGATTTTTGCCTTGAGGAGGTAATTTGACTGATGATGCCCTCAATGAAGGGTGAAACATGTCTCAAGCAGAATTAATAATAAATTCCTAAATGTAAAATTTATATGTATTGAATAGGTGACAAAATAAACCATTTAGCATCCTACATTCAGTATCTTCAATATGGACAATGATTTTTATCACTTGCAGATGTCTGGAACCTGTGACCTCCCACCTCAGCGAC
This sequence comes from Anabrus simplex, assembly GCF_040414725.1. Lineage (NCBI taxonomy): Eukaryota > Metazoa > Arthropoda > Insecta > Orthoptera > Tettigoniidae > Anabrus > Anabrus simplex. Next base: position 141,986,736 of record NC_090265.1, read on the forward strand.
ATGGAGTAGACGCTTCAGGTGGGTCCCTTGAGGACTCAGACTATGGACGACAAATCAAAGCTGTTGAGTACCAAGTTATGACTTTGTAATGCTAATATTCCCTTTGTAAATAGGTAGAAATGTAAGGATAGGGTTAGGATAATTTATAGTATTGAATTGTCAGATTAGTTTGCTTAGAGTGGTCAGTAGGATCCCTTTTAATTAAACTACTTGAAGTTATTTGAGAAGGAAACAAATTAGGATATTGCATGTATTTTTGGCCCAATATATTTAACTGCATGAGCATGCTTAGGGGTTAATTGTGTTTACGAGTGCTGTCAGAGGTAAAGGGAGGAAGAGAGTATGAATTTTGTTGAGTTAATGAAGTAGCGTTCCTCTGAGCGACTATTCAAGATGAGTCATGATAATATGATGGTAGGGTCGTCACCACTGCCTTTGAACAGTATTTTAATGTGGGATAGTCTAATGTAAAGTGGTAGAATTTATTGCATGATATGTTAAGACGTGGGTGGCTGTATCTAAATGTGTGTGAAGAGTTCATTGTGCCCAAGTTCTAATATCCACCCTCCAAACACTAGCTAGGCCCCTGTGTATTTTTTTATTTTATTGTTTGTTGTTGTTTAGTATTTTTATTTGGTTGGATATTAAATGCCGATTTACTGAACGTAGTTTCACTTTATATCAGTTACACATTCTCATCTCTTTGGCCTGAGATAATAGTAAATTTTAGCTTGTGAACTAGTGGAAATTGTGGTTAACTCTGCAGAGGAAGGAACGATGTCTGAACTCCGGCCTTCTGTAAAGTTGAGAAAATATGAAGTGATATAGCGGCATGATTTTGAGAGATATTTATAGGATATGATGAACGCCCGAACTGATTTTAGCATGTTTATAAGTGCATCAGTACTATTGTGTTAATATAATGAATCGCTGATCATGCATTGAGAGTGCGTTAATGTGTGGGGAAGTTTGTTTCAAATAGGTTATTGTCCCATCGGGAGGGCTGTCCCAAGAGATTTATGGCAGGCGACCTGAGGGGTTGCAGCTTTTTGAGAGAAAGACAGGCAAGTCGACGTCTCTGTGCCGGTTGGCAAGGAAATGAAAGTTTTTCAGACACTGTGTTCTTCTGTTAGTAGATGTATTTTTACTTGATTACCACATTCACAACAAGCTATGTCAAAATTAATGTAGGAACATTTAATTGTTACCCCTAATGATGCAGTAGATAGGGTTTTGTTTTTCAGGAGACCTGATATGGAAGGAACCAAGGTCACTACTTCGAACCTTGGGGCACGATGAGAATTGTTAGTCACACAGCAGCGGACAATAATAAAACAAAACACAGCCATTATTTGTGTTATATGTGTTTTCTTCTCCAGGTGGTAGAAGTGTGTCAACATGATGTTTAGATAATTATTGATTTATTGAAGCTAGATTTTGTGAGAATCCATTGATAGTTTGGTTAAGTGAATGGGTTTAGTCCCTTATGATGTGTACAGTTGGTTCATCAAATGAGGTGATTCATAATCACCAGAATTCTGTTCACTTTATTATTTGTGGGATTATGTTGTAATTCCGTAGAATTTGCTTATTGTTTTTCTAATTTCATATATATATTTTTTATATAATCTATTGTGCTATATTTAAATTAGGCAGCCACTCTAAAACTAATCTCAGAGTAAATCAGTGTTTGAATATGTAAATTGGGAGTCAAACCCAGGGAATATTTCGCATTCGCAAGGTCGTAGCTTATCACTGTAAATAGTCAACTGTTTTATTATGATACTGTTTGTTGTATTCAACACCTGAAATGAAACATAGGGCCGATTAACAACAAAACCAGTTATACAAAGTGAAACTTTAGAAAGCTAATTCAACCTTCTCCGATTTGTTTGGATGGAAAACAATTAACATTCAAATGCTTAATTAATAAATGTGCGATTTGTTCCAACATCAAATTCGACACCGTAATTTCAATAGTCCACATAGAGACACTTGTGAAGGTGTGGACTGTGATTGTACTTAAATGACAGTGTGGAATTTGTTTCCTGTTGCTTTATTGGGTGTCAAATCTATTTGTATAAATTCATGAATTTAATAATCAAGGTTGTAAAGTGTCAATGATATGATGCAACGAGAGTTCATTAAACTTTTAGAAAACTTTATTTTTGCTTATCTGTGCCAATAATTGCATCCTTATCTCTTCTGTTCACTTTAAGCCTGTAAGTTAAATTTAAGTTGGTTCTAGTTCGTAGCTGCGGACGCACCATGCCCTTGAGAGGCTTGTGCTCATATCTCGGAACGGAAGGGTAGCAGTAGACCTCGCTATGCTATACAGGCATTTGTCATCTCATGTGTTCGGATTAGTCATTTCAATCCAAATGAAGCGGCGTTTGTCACTAGGCAGAAAAGGTCCCTTGACTGTTGATTTCTGTGGCATATGGTCCCATGAGATTATGAACATTAAAATAAGAATAATAGTTAACACCACCTTTCCAATACTTATCTTTCCTTATATTTAGGATATAAACATCACAACAGGCGTTGTAACATGGGACATGTTTCGCTTAACTGTCGTAAGCATCATCAGCCGAAATAAATCTTAGCCTAAAGGTAGGTCAGGGCCCCGAACCTAGTGTCATTAAAATATATGGCACCTTAAGAATCAACATTTACATTTAGAAAATCAAATAGGCTTAAAACTAGTGTGGAAAAAAACATAGAATATTACAACATGGCTAAGAGAAAAAACAACACAATCGTGTTGAAACAGAGGTTAAAAACAGAAAGTACAATACAGAGCTCGTAGTGAAATAATTAAAATCATTAGGATATCATTGCTACCAGTCAGTCAATCAGAATGTTCAAACATAAAAGAGTGAAAAATATATAAGTGTGTTCATCACGGCTAGGTGAAAAGAAAACACATAATCGTGTTGCCAGAGGTTAAAAACATAAGGTACAACACAGAGCTGGTGTGTAATAATCAAACTCATTGCTACCAGTCAGTTAATAAGAATGTTCATACATAACAAAAAGTGATGATTATATTCTTTTGAATGAAGAAATAATTAAATCCCAATCTTGAATGGATACGTGAGTTGGGCAAGAGAAATCACATATTGTAGCAGACATAGAGTAGTAACAATTTTAAGGACACTAGGTTCGGGGCCCTGACCTAACTTTAGGCTAAGATTTATTTCGGCTGATGATGCTTACGACAGTTAAGCGAAACATGTCCCATCTTACAATGCCTGTTATAATGTTTATATCCTAAATATAAGGAAAGATAAGTATTGGAAAGGTGGTGTTAACTATTATTCTTATTTTAATGTTCATAATCTGATGTCCAATACGGTCTACAATGAGTTTTATTACTTGTAATGGTTCCATGAGTTTGAACCCGGTCGGGGTAAATTTGCATTGTCATATGGTCCCATGAGCTATGGGAGTTGATGGGAAAGGTCCCAATATGTTATTGTGTGATAATGACCATATCTTAACCACGGTATATCAGGTGGGCTATATGGTGATAAATGACAGGGTGGAAGGACAAGAAAAAATACTACAACATACTACTCACGTAGTATGTTAAAAAAAACAAGAAGAGATAGAATTCAAAATATTAAAATCAGAGAAGAGCTAAATATAGAACCGTTGGTACAGAGCATACAGAAAGGAAAACTGAGATGGTTCAGACATGTAAAAAGAATGGGAAAGGAACGGGTACCAAGAAGGGAATTGGAAAAAGAAGTTAAGGGAAAGAGACCAGTTGGGAGATCGAGGAGAAGGTGGATGGATCAGATTTGGAAGGACATTAGAGAAGCTGGATTGGATGAGGCAGAAGTAATGGAGCAGGAAAAGTGGAAGGACAGAAACGAGCGGAGGAGGCTTGTTAACCACACCCGGGCAACTTGCTTTTCACTTCCAAGTTCTTCACATAATCAATTATGTTGAGTTTATCACTCAAAGAATATGCTTTCCTTTTCTGCAACATCACGCACATGAATTCAACACTATGCATGACAACAGTGTACTACAGGGGCGAATGATGGTCATGAAAGTCAGGCTTGCTCTTCCATTCTTGAAAGTTGGTGGGGTGGGACATGCATAGTTCTGAATAAATAGAATTTATAAACCCAATAATCGGTAAATCACATGAACATTTTAATCATCGGTTACATGAACATGCATTCAAACTGTTTACGTCACACCTTAAAGAATGGCCAAAAGAATAACAATCAGACACATTTTATAACTATTAACAAATCATGACAAGCCAGTGATTATATAATTTAAACAAGTAAACGTCAAACTATGTACACAGAAAAAATGCAACTATTTATTAGATCTTCCTACTTGAAAACAAACTCTACTCTGCGGCTTCTCTTTACAAAACCATCAATAACTTCATCATAGAAAGAGGACTAATCTAATTTTTAGCAAGCAATCCTTTTTCAATCGACAACATAGCTAATGATGAAAGCCTCTCCTGACCTTGGGTCGATCTGCAATATGTATTAATGCGTCTCAGTGTTGAAAAAGAACATTCTGCAGAGGATGCAGTAGCAGGAATTGTTGCTACAAGTTTGATAAGCTTGAAAATTTCTGGCATACCCATGTACAATTTATTAGTATGCATAAATTGCATTAAGTCTGAAACACTTTTCTCTTTAAAATCAGATGATGAATACATTATACTTAATTCGGTTTTTAAGCGAACAATGTCAAATATGACCCATAGGTCCTTTCTAGGGCAGTAACATCACTGTCTGGAAACATATTTCTGTGCTTCTCAAACAAATAATAATCCAACAGCGAGAAGAACACAAATTTCTTTATGCATATAAAACGATCTCCTATTTGGACAAGTACATTGTCAAGAATTTAATTGAATAGACGCTGTATTTTGATTTTTCTGGTTCATCACTAATTCTTTGATTTTTAGAGCGCGGCTGTTCTCCATAAAAATCAATTTCAGTATCAACATGTCCATACACACTATCAAAATCTTCATCTCTCATAGACTGGATATTTAAAAAGAGCTCCTCAACCTTCTTGCCACAGTACTGAATATCCAGACTTCTTGTTTGTAAAATATTGAACACAGTATCGGAGAATGAAAAAAATCTTGGAGAACACTGCCAGCAGAAATCTAGTGTTGAACTTAAGTAAGAAGTACACAAATCCTTGTGCTTTCAATGTAGTGTCTTCATCCCAGTCGTCTGAAGTACCCTGTACATGTTGAAAGAATTTCACCAGCGTATCAGAATACACCTTCACAGTATTAATAAGACGTGAAGCAAAATTCCATCTCGTTGGTGCTACTGTTGGCAACTTCTTCTGAACAAAATCTCGAAGAGCAGCTGTTCCCTTTGTAGACTTTGAAAAAAAAAAGCAGCAAGTTCTGACATTGTTTGGAAGAAAATTGTACATTCTTTGATTTTTGAAGCAGACTGCTGTAGTGTTAAATTCAATAGGTGGCTATAACAATGCACAAATGTCGCATATGGATACTGGTCTTGAAGTAGTTTATAAAGCCCATTCACATGGCCGGCTAAGACAGCAGCACCGTCATATGTTTGAGGCACAATCTTTTCCTCACAACTGAACTCTTTTAAAATAACACGAACATGATTTAAGAGGGCTCCAGCAGTGCGATCTTTACTAACATCAGCAAAACCAAGAAACCTCTCTTGAATTTCACCACTTTCAACTACAAAACGGAGTAAAGTAGAGAGTTGTGACTTATTAATAATATCGGACGTTTCGTCCAACATTATTGCCACAAAAGTTGCTTGTTTAAGCTCCTCCTTTATTCTTCTCACAATTACTGAACTTATTTCTGCTATTAAATCATTTCTGATTGCATACGATGCCCCTCTAAAAATGGTGGAGTCTTTCAGATAAGCTGCCAGAAGAGGATCATATTCACTTATAATTTGTAGAAGTTCTATGTAATTCCCTCTGTTTACGGAAGTTGCAGACTCATCATATCCGCGAAATGGTAGTTCCTGTTTTGCTAAGAAAAACACACTGCATCGATCAGTCGTTTAAGTATGTCACGATTTTTCTTTACATTTTCGTTATGAAGTTGGTCACTGGTGCGTTTTTTTTCATCCAGCTGGTGGTCGATCCTTGTACGCCCAAAGCTATTTAACTGCAAGAAACACTTCATATGGTTTGCAGATTTCTCATATCTTTTAATGGACAGTGTCAAGGTGTTCAAACTGTCAAAGCCTCTTTTACACCACACACCGTTATCAGCAGAAAATAGTAAACACGGCCAGCAAAACAGTCTATTCAGTTTCTTGGACCCTGTCAACCAGTGCGTATTATTATATTGAGATACAGAGAACAAACGTACATATTCTCTATTTTTCTCCCTGTGCTGAGTATTTAAATCTGACAGCGCCAGACAGGGCCTGCCATTCTTAATAATGTCTGTTTTCTCTTGGATAGTCCTCCGAGAAAATGGATTTGATAATAAGCTGTCAATAATGCACGGTTCGGAACCCATTGCAGCACGTCAAATCATTCAGAATAGATGATCAGGAACTTACAGTACACTACTCACTGACAACACACTAGATTGTAGCTCTCAGACCAGAGCTTCCAACTACACATTACAAACGTGACAGCTTGCAACCGGCCTTGGAGAGAAGAAACCTGCGCGCGCATATATTTCTCGCTGTGTCAACAGCTCCGCTGAAGCTCTTAAGACACGAGCAAGCCTCGCTGGACTCGCCAAGATATATGCAACATGCGATTTGTATAATGCAGATCTATTACAGATACGGTAGGCCTACATACTGTAATTTTTTTAACTCGTCGCCTGCTTTAGAAAAATATTGCGCTTGCGCAGCAAGCATAGCATGCTCGGAGAAATCGCCCCTGGTGTACTATAATCTACATTTGTTGGCAGGAGAGGAGATGGAGGGCTGGCTGGTTCAGGGAACACTGCTGCTTGCTTTGGCAAGAATTTTTAGAAATGTAAGTGCTGTTAATAGCTCAGGAGTTGTTTGTTTCCTGCTGCTTCTGTGATATCCCAGTCTGACTAATTGTTGGAAGTCATTCCTGTTTTGAATGTCTATTGACTAATGTCCATTCTCTCCATTTTGTTATGTGTAAACATAAACCACCCAGGAACAATCTTTTTCCCTTCAAAATGTATAAGGAGCTTTTGAGTCAACCTGTTTTGGTTTATACGTAGGAGATGGCCATAAAATTGCACCCGCCTTTTCATCAACTTTATAATTCCTTCAGTCCTTTTGTATAACTTTTTGTTAGATCTTAATCTCCATTGTCCACCAACATATCTAGGTCCCAGATTCTTTCTTTCTTTCTTTCTTTCTTTCTTTTTTTTCCAGTTGTTCCAGCAATTCTCTACTTGTTAAATCCAAGGTCTCAGCAGCATATAATCCTTCTGGTTTGATAATAGGGTTATAGTGCCTTAGTTTTTTTTTTTTTTTCAGACCGAGTGATTTCTTGTCGTACACATTTTTCATTAATTGATATAATTCCAACTTCCTGATTCTAGCTTCCTGTTCTAAGTCATTAAACGGGATCATCTCACCAAGATATTTGAAGCTCTTGACTTTTGATATCTTTCTTCCTGTTGTGTTCATGATTTTTTAAGCTGATTTCATGGTTGTCAATTGTTTTTTAAAAAGAGATCTGCAGGCCTGTCTTCATAGCTACTGCACAAGAATTCTGATTCTTCAACTTGCTGATTCGACACTATTTGCAAAGACAGTCAGATCATCTGCAAAGGCAAGGCAATTAAGGTTCACCCTTTTTTTCAGTTTCTCAATCCTGAATTCCTAACCCCACCCCTCTCTCTCTCTCTCTCTCTCTCTCAGTTGTACTTCCCATTCTCTAATGACGTTTCCCAAAACACAGTTGAAGAGCATCAGTGATAACCCATCGCCCTGTCCAACTCCTGTCTTAGTTTCAAAGCAATCTGAGATTTCACCTCTGAACTTCCCTTTGACACACAATTCTGTTTAATCAAGTTCTGTGAATTTGTAATGTGATGCTAATACTCCGGACTTACCGTGCATGCTAATTTCAAAACTACCTTGCTCTTCACATACTGGCCGCTATCTTGCTCAATTAGCTGACTCTCTCTCTCCCCCCTGACGTCAATTCTACTTCCTGTAACTTCTACAATGAAGTCACATTCATATAAATACTCACCACTAGGCCTAATCCAGCATGCTGAACTCGAGCTAGTTCCCTGGTGGATGTATGAGCACATGATTTTAGGTAGAGCTGGTTCTCTGCTCCATGGACTGAAACAATTTTCCAGGAGAGACGTAGAGAGCAAGTAATGTGAGATATCTTCTTTTATTATCATATTTGTCGTTCATGAGGGAGTTGGGGGAGTCATCGAAGTATAGGCCAGTATCTTTCTTTTTGTGTGAACGAGTTACAAACTTTGAATGACTCATGCGGTCACATTCTCATTCAGTGCACTCTAACTTTTCTATCCTTGTGTGTTTTGGACTCATTGCTTCATCCACCTAGCAACTAAATTTTCTGGTCATGTCTCTCGGATTCCTTCACCTCCACCTTTCCCTAGCCTATCCCGTATTTTGTTAAAAATTATTAGTATCAATTACAGTATATACAGTAGATCCTTAGGATTTTTGTATAAGACTTTAACAACCTTATCTAGTATTTCATAAGTTGTTTAGCAATTTATGGTGAATTTCATTGTTAATCATGTTAAATAGGTTTATTTTGCTTACCTAAGTTTATATGTAACTTATTTATTCTCCAAATGTATTTCCCTGGCACATTAGTCCACGTAAAATTTTCAGACATTGGTGTATGTACATGTAGGTCGCTAGTTCAACTGTTTTGACTGAAGTTGTTTTCATCACCCTTTTGTAATGTAAATGCCTAACTTTTGTGAAACATATCTAATAGTCTCATTGCATATTATTCTTGAAATTGTTTGTTATCCCCGCTGATCAGAAATGTACACACTGCATTTATTGAAGTAAAATAAAATTGTTATTGAAACTATCACTTGCTTTAACTACATTTTATTGTTATCACTCAACATCCCGGTATCACTCTGGGCTCTCCACTGCATATGCTTGCAACAATAACTGTATTATTATTATTATTATTATTATTATTATTATTATTATTATTATTATTATTTCTAATGAGGCCTGTTAAGGAACACGTGCCAAAATTTCAATTCAGTTCTTCATACTTTGTTGTTTTCTCTTCTGTTCCTTCCAATATTCTTTCATCCTTTCACTATGCTGTTTCTTACTCTCCTTGGATCACTTTGCACCAGGTTTCTCGTTCAATCTTCCTTGGAATCCTTCCATACTTACTACCCTCTTTCTAAAAATCTATCTGTCCATGGTTTCTTCTTCTCTTATATTATTTCTTTCTAAATCTTTGTTTACTTCTTGAATCCAGATAGTTGTTGCCTTTTTGTCCCAAAGGTATTTGAAAATCCTTTTTGTTAATTTGGAATCATGCATTCTGTAAATATGTCCAAAAAAATTACAATCTCTTTTCTTATGGTTTCTGTTATGTTTTCTATGTTCCTGTATATTTCATCATTCTCTAAACGTCAAACCCACTCCGGCCAATTAGAGTGGCTCCCCTCCTTTAACAGCTCTGACGCATAAAGCTCCACCTACCCCCTCCCCCTACATGTTTCACACCACCTCTGCCACATAGTTATAACACTAGAAGCAGGACCAACAGACAAGCTAACATTGCTATAACAGGAGAACGTGTACAACATTCTAGGCATACATGTAAGTAACAGTTCTGGTCCAGTAAAATGGAGGACCTTTTAACTTTTCCAAAAGATTAAAATTTCTTTCCATTTCGTTTCATTCCAGAGAAACGACGTTCCATTCAACTATCAAAATATTCTCTATGAAGGGCCTTACCTCCAATGTAACTATGTCGTTATCTACGGTACATTTCACCTTTTAGATATTTTTAGCAGCAATTCCAGCTAATGTCTTATTTTATATGTCTCTAATGAAACTCTGCATTCTCACCCATTATTACGGATTTCACGACTCACACAAAATTATATTTTGTACAAATGCTCATTTTAATTCAGTTTGGACACAAATTTTAACTATGGGCAGGATCTCTGGTGCCTATATTGGAATTACATGCTTGAAAACACACAAGTACCACATGTCATAGAAAGATGATCGAGTTTTAGCTTCAGAAGCATAGTTTTAGACTGACATTGATTTTTAATCTATTTTAATCTATTTTATCATCACATGTTTTAATTTAGTGTTGTCCATATGACTTTGTATTCTAGTTTTAGCTTTACAATGGTAATTGTCTACTTTCTTGTTTCTCATTTTTACTTAACATTTAAGTTTAGCATTTTAAGTTTGACTAAAGGCTGAAGATGCTCTCTAGATAGGGTGAAACATATACTGTATCATTAACCTATATAGCTGTTTATAAATGTAACCACAGAACAGTGGGTTGTATTGAATAGGTGGAACAGTAAAAATACCTTTATTATTTCTTATAAGTGGTATGTTCTGAACTGTCAGTGGAGAGATGGCGTGGAATGACATCAGTAGACAAATATGTTTGAGTGATGTCTTTAAAAGTAGGAAAGATCACAATATGAAGATAAAGCTGGAATTCAAGAGGACAAATTGGGGAAAATATTCTTTTATAGGAAGGGGAGTTAAGGATTGGAATAACTTACCAAGGAGATGTTCAATAAATTTCCAATTTCTTTGTGATCATTTAAGAAAAGGCTAGGAAAACACAGATAGGGAATCTGCCACCTGGGTGACTGCCCTAAATTCAGATCAGGATTGATTGATTGATTGATTGATTGATTGATTGATTGATTGATTGGTTGGTTGGTCAGTGAGTCACACCCAGAACTAAGAAAGCTTTTGGGTTAAGTGTAATGAATAGTGCTCAAAGTGAGATATTGAGGAAGTATGGGAATGACTGTATTTGCATTGATGGAATACATGAGCTTGAACTTGCAACACCGATTGTACTGGACAACGTAAGGCAAGGGTTTCCATGCATCTTTCTCATTTCCAATACAAAGGACTGGCACATGCTCTCCATATTTTTCCCCTACATGAAGTTGGAACAATTTCTCGTAAGGTTTTTATGTCTGACTTAATAGAATCCTTTTTCAATGCTTTGATTTCAACAATGGGAACTCCCAGCAATGAGACTATTATACCTGGCACATAAGACAGGGCATGAAGGAAAAATATAAACAATAAAATTCAAGGCCAAGAAAACAGGCAAATGCTTACAAGCCCGTTAGAATGCTACTGGAGAAGAGAGATGTAGCAGCATTTGATATGATTTTTCCTGTTGTAATAGAAAAGTTGAAATCTAATCCTGACATGTCTGAGTTTGCTTCATACTTCCTGGACAGCTACTTGAGTAATGCAAAATGCAATGGTAAACCACTCCTGTATAAATAGCCCAAAGGCAGAGGAGAAGATTCTGAATGAAATTCATGGCAGGCAAAGCTCTGTAAGCTCTAGGGAAAGGAGTTTGCCTGTGAGAAGAGAACTCAAAATCAATCATCAGATACAAGACTTCCCATCACAGTTCTAACTCTCTGGGAGCCTAGCTCTCTGCATTACCTTTCCAACAACTGACTTCAGCATTTATTATAATTATTCATTACCACCTTGGGAGGACAATTACAGTATTTGTTACTGAATGATACTATTAAACAGATTTGCAGTACCCCAGAAATTCCCATAAGAAAACAACTATTCATAGTTCATTGAAGACAATACTTCCATTGAAAGGTTAAAGAAGAGAAAAAGTCTAAGTTTCTTACTACGCACGGTAAGGTATGCTATGCAAAGAGCAATGAAATATAAGATATCCGTATGTCCAATTAAACACACATTAAATATAGCATATTTCCATTTTATTAACTCACCCAGAAGTTACTAAATGAGAAAGGCAACCACCAAAATTTCTTGATGTTGGAAGATGTACTTTCCGTTAATGGCATGACTGAGTCTTCATGAGGTATATTATGTGAAGCGAAACACCACCATGCTTAAAATAAATAAAAAGAAACAATCAAAACTCCACATAATATTAAAATATTATCTACAAATAAATTATTATAATAGACATCCATTAATAATAAAAATAAATCAAATTTTCAAAGATACTCTAAATGAAAATGTAATTTGACAAGATGGTAAATTGTAAGGCTAGTGACACAAACATAATAATACTCTCCTTACCAATCCTCCTCAAAAATTCATAGAAGTACCCTAGGTCCTATCCCAATATCATCCTGTAGAAGTCTTATAAGGTCAAGCTTCTTGGCTGAATGGTTAGCATGCTGGCCTTCGATTGAGAGGGGGCCCATGTTTGATTCCCGGCCGGGCCATGAATTTTAAACAGTTGATGATGATGATGATGATGATGCTTGTTGTTTAAAGCGGGCCTAACATCTAGGTCATCGGCCCCTAATGGTACGAAATGAGAGAAATGTTCTGACAATTTAAAAATCCATAATCTTCCACTGACTAGAATTCGAAAACATGAGGACGAAGAATGAATGGGTGGATATGAAGTTAAAACAATCAGTGGATCCGACCCGCAATACCCCACATTCCTAGAAACTAACATTAAACAATAGTATTACTGACCAATAGACTGCTTCTAAAGCACAATACTGAATCGATGATGCTTGTAGTCAAAACGGGTCCAAAGTCCAGGTCATTGGCCCCTCATAATGGTACTTATCGCTAAGAAAATAGAACCATGCTATTGGTCACGTTGCGGTACTAATCAAAAGTAGCATAGACTCGCGGTATTTCAGACATTATGGTACTACTCACAAGTAATGAAATTCGCACATGTAACACAGACCTATGGTATTTCGCACACTGTGGCATTATTTAGTCAACGCAAACCTATACAGGCAACGCAGACCTATGGCGTTCCTCACATAAGTGGACTAACGACAGGGACCCGTACTATCCCGTGATGTTCCTCATATCGTGGTACAATATTCTCGGAAGCTACTAAAAGTTACACGGGCTTGGAACAAACGAAATACTAACAGCATAAAGTAATAACGACCTTGTCTTGCAGGAGGTGAAAGGAAAGAAAGGCCTTTAAACCTGGCTTGTCGATTTGTGTTGAAAAATCATTGCTCCGGGTTGCTATTAGATTGCGCTGTGGCAGAGAATTATTTTAAGAGTTTAAACTGACATTCTTTTGTCAAAGGTTTTAATAGCTAGTCTTTCACTCTTTGTAATACAGCTGGAAAGATAAAACAAGCTGTAAAACTAATTATGTCAATACCTGAATGAACATTCTACAAGTAATTTGTGAAGTTATTTCTCCATAATGATACAGATGAAGGTTAATTCTTGGAAGTTAGGTAGTCATGAAAATGGGAACCATAGTATCCCCAGACGATGATTTCCAGCTCCAAAAGTTGTATACAGGTCTCAGAATATCTGTAAATATGAGTGTGTCAATACTAGTTCAAAATTATTTTCAATAAGGAGAATAAATAATTTATTTTTGTACAAGTCAATTGTTCATATTGTCAAGGTCACTCGAAATCTAAGAGTCTTACAAATTGAGATGTTTGCTTACCTGTAATACTTATATACATTTTCGAGAACTTGAAGGCTGATAAGACATGGAGAGGGAGGGAGAAATTAGGCGTTTCTGCAGGAATGGGGTATGGATGCACACGAGCTCAGCTGGCACTTCCTGTATGCAGTACAAATTGAGATGTGTCTGTTACATTTAATGCAATGTACTGGGCATCACAGTACAGAACCACCAACATACTGTAATTCAGCACGAGCCACCACTGGGTTTTGGTGAACCATGCTTTGAAGCTACAAATGAATGAAATGATTTGTCTAGGATTAGTCTTTGTGCCAAACAACAAGAACAGAATGATTGAGAGCTAAGATTCTTGGCTAGTTCTGTCAGACATAACTCATGTTTGTAGTGAATCAGAATGTCGAACCAATAGCTGAAGTTGAGTATGTAAATGAAAGAATGATAATAATGCACATACATGTAAACAAGGAACTACTGAAGATAATACAGGTGTATGCTCCACAGACAGGACGTAGCGTGGAAGAAAAAGAAAGAGTTCCTCAATGAACTGGAAACACATATTGTTGGAGATGGCATCATGATAATGGGAGATAGGGGTGTGTCGGTACTGGTGTACCGGTACGCGTCACCTATTCTGGGAATGAAGTAGTAACAACCTGCTCCAGGAGTCTCTCCTCTACTGGTCCACTGCTACTGTTACAGTGTTGCGCTGCGACTCACAGTTTGTTGCTATCGGTCACTGCGACTGTGACAGTCTTGTGCTGCGACTCGCAGTTTATTGCTACCGGTCCACTGCTTTGACCGACTCGCAGTTTTCTGTACTGGTAAATGCTGTTACTGCTATCTGCAAACGGTCCAGTGATACAGCCATCAGTGTCCCGTACCGTTTGGGAGATTGTGACAAGAACAGGACAGAGACGTACCGGTACGGTGTTCATTATTTCATGTGAACGAAAGAAATCCACAGTAATCTACTTCAACAATAAAACATTAATAATAAGAATAATATTTTATTATTGTGTTTATTACTAATGGTTGCTTTCCTTAATATAGTTAAAATATAGTCAAAAATATTATAGGTCATTCACATGCGACATGTCAGAATCTTAGGGAAGAATTGCACACAAAATGCTTTCATTTTCCGAGTTGGGAAGTAATTGGGCAAAAGTAATGTGATTACTTGTAACTATTACATTCATGACAAATTTTACTTTTAACCATTACGTGTTGCAAAAAAAAGTACAGTAATTCTTACTTGTAATTTACTTCATGAAATGAAATTGTGCCGGGTGGAGTAGCTTGGTCGGTACAGTGTTGGCCTTCTGCCTCAACTTGTCAGGTTCAATTCTGACTCAGTCCGGTGGTATTTGAATGTGCTCAAATACGTCAGCCTCGTGTCGGTAGATTTATAGGCATGCAAAAGAACTCCTGCAGCACTAAATTGCGAAACGTCGGTGTCCCCGAAAAACATAAATGTAGTTATTGGGACGTAAAACAAATAGTTATTATGCATGTATTTATTAACTGAAGATAAAAAATATATTTTCGAGTCTTTCAACCTACCACCAATGTGCCATTATCGAATCAGATAAGACTGGCCTGATTATGACATCATCAAAGAACAGAGCAAATCGTGCATCCCCATGGCTATGTAAGCCTACTATGCTATGTTTCTCAGCTCCATTTGTGCTTGTACCGGTTGTCACTGGACCGGCAGCGTGTCACCGCATTCTGCGTTCTGCATGTTATGCCATGCTCTTCAGCTCCACCTGTCACTGGACCGGCAATGTGTCACCCCGCAGTGTGTGCTATGTCATGTTCCTCAGCGCCATCTGTGGTCGGACCAGTTTGTCACTGGACCGGCAACGTGTCACTGCTCCATTCATGTCATGTTGGAACAGTTACACATTATTTCTGGACTGTCACACCTCTAATGGGAGATCTGAATGCTCATGTGAGAACCGATAGAATGGGATATGAGAATGTTCTGGGCGCACATGGGTACGGCGATAGAAATGAAGATGGAGAGAAACTATTGAACTTTTGTATCAGAAATAACCTGATAATAAAGAACACATGGTATATGAAGAGGAATAGCCATAAGATCAGCCGATATAGTTGCGATGGACAGTATGGAACTCTCATCGATTTTATAACAACAGACCGAGAATGGGGAAGATAGTCATTAATACGAAGATAATCCCCAATGAAAGTATGGAAGGTGATTATAGATTGATTGTGGAATTAAAACAAGTAAAAATCCCTAAAATTGTATAGAAGAAGAAACCAAAGATCAGGATTTGGGAATTGGAGAAGGATAAAAGAATGGCATTCCAAGATTGTATAAAAAAGAAGTTGCCTAACGAAGTGGAGAAGAAGAGTGGGACAATTTAAGATAGATATTTGTGGGAGCAGCAATTGAGGTATGCGGGAAAACAAAAGTAAAAGTTAAGGGAAAGGAGACAGTGGTGGACAGACAAAATAAAAAAAGATAGAAAAGGAACAAGATGAAGAAAGGAATGGATAAGGAAAAGAAAAAAAAATGTATCAGAGGGATGAGAATAAGATAGAAAGGTTACATGTGGAATACAAAAGATTGAAACTACAAGTAAAGGGGAGTATCAAGGAAGAAAAAGAGAAAAGTTGGGGAGAGTTTACCAACAAAATTGAGCAAGATAGTTGAGGAAATCAGAAACTATTATACAGAGCAATAAAATCGAAAAGGATAAATCAAGAAAAAATCAAGACATTAGAGAGGGAAGATGGATCTGCAGTACATGACGATAAGGGTGATGGCAAAGTATTTTGAAAAACTTCATAATGAGGATGACTGCTCGGAGGAAGGAAGAGATAAGAAAATGGAAGTAATGGATGGAGAAAAAGAAGAGAACACGATAACATGGTTGGAACTTGAAAGGGCATTGAAAGCAATGACCAAAGGTAAAGCAAGTGGAAAGGACAAATTTGATGCTGATATGATTAACACAGCAGGAAGCATTGAACTACAGTGGCTATACAGAGCATCCCTCAATGCCATATGGAAGGATGAAAGGATACCTGAAGATTGGCAACAAGGAAGCATTGTACCACTGTTCAAAAAAGGAAATAGGAAGAAATGTGAAAATTATAGAGGTATGACCCTATTATCACATGGGTTAGAAGTAATGGAGAAAGTCATAGACAAAAGACCGAGGGATATAATAGAAATACAGGTAGAGGAAGAACAATATAGCTTTAGACCAAATAGATTGGATATTTACAGTGTGAACGATAATGAAAAAACATCCAGAAAGAAACAAGGAAATCATATTTGTATTTTTGGATTTGGAAAAAGCTTATGATACAGTTAAGATAAAACATGTATGGGAATGCCTACTGAAAAGGAATGTACCATAATCATTAATTAACAAGATAAACATGTTGTATCATGAGAGTAAAAGCAGTGTACAAGTGGGGAGTGGTGACTGAAACATTTTATACAAAAAAAGGTCTCAAGCACGGAAGTGCACTGTGCCATTATTGTTTATTATATTGATAGGTGAAATCATAAAACTTGTAAAATAGACTATCAGTAGTGCTGAAGTGAATGCTTTGGTATTTGCAGATGATGTGGTGATTTGGGGAAAGGGAGAAAGGAAGTGCAAAGGAGACTGGATATTTGGAATGAAAATCTGGAGTTTGGAATGGTACTTAAAAAAAAAAACTGTAGTCATGCACTGTGGAAAAGAGAAAAAGAGAAGCCAAGTGAACATAGATGGAGAACGGTTGGAGAATGTAGAACAGTTGACATATCTGGGTATCAATATTAATGGAAGTAATGAAATCAACCCTGAAATTAATAACAGATTAAGTAAAGGCACAACATTTTATGATCAAGTCAGAGAGCTTTTATGGGATGACGAAGTACCCAAGAGACTGAAATTAACATTATATAAACAGTATTTCATACCAATTGTAACATACGGACTAGAAACACTGGTAACTAATAAGAGACAAGATAGTAAGATCCAAGCAGTAGAAAATATTTTTTTAAAGAAAATCGGTTAAAAAGACAAGAGATAGAATTCAAAATATTAAAATCAGAGAAGATCTAAATATAGAACCATTAGTACAGAACATACAGAAAGCAAGACTGAGATGGTTCAGACGTGTAAAAAGAATGGGAAAGCAAGAAGGGAATTAGAAAGAGAAGTTAAGGGAAAGAGACCAGTTGGAAGACTGAGAAGAAGGTGGATGGATCAGATTTGGAAGGACATTAGAGAAGCTGGTTTGGATGTGGTGGAAGTAATGGAGCAGGAAAAGTGGAAGGACAGAAAGGAGTGTTAACCACACCCGGGTGACTGGAGTGGGACATTGATGATGATAATAATAATAATCGCATGGCCTCAGCTACCATATGCAGACATTTTAATTTGACGCCATCTGGCTGTCTGCTCATCAATTTTGACGTTCCGTTTTACTCTAGACCCACTAGATAGCAGGCAGAGTAAATCAGATCTCTCTATGGCTGAGATTTAATGAATTTTGTCGGGTAAATACCAAATGTATCACCAGAGATCTTTTACATGCCGACATCGTACGACATGGAGTGTCGAATGGACTTTTTTCCGCCCTTCAAAAATCCGACTACCTCTGCTGGGTTTGAACCCGCTATCTTAGGATCCGGAGGCCGACACTTTACCACGGATCCACAGAGGCAGCTATTGATGATGATGATGATGATGATGATAACTCATATAGACATGCAATCATAGAATGCACTATAACAATTGTTCATGGTACAAAAAAAAAATTGCTAGTAGGTTAATACATATAATACTAAGCAACAAGTGCACGTACCAGAATATTTTACTCACCAGTAAGTATTAACGGTGGAATCAGTAACAAGAGAAGATGATTACGACTCTGGCTTTCAGCCTGTTTTTGAGTAATATCATTTCTTCTTGAAAAATATTTCATCAGCCAATAATCCAGCTAAAGATGATTACAAACAGTCCAATAATGCAGCATATATAGTTTTTGCAACCAGCTAACACATGTATTTCTGTGAGCACAAATTGATTCTGAAGAAAGAAAAACAGAATTAGTACACAATTTCAAATTGATTCAGTCAATCCACACTGATCTGAATTTAGGACTGTCACTCAAGGTGGCATATTCCTTATCAACTGTTTACCTAGTCTTTTCTTAAATGATTCAAAATAGCTGGAAATTTATTGAACATCTCTTGGTAAATTATTCCAATTCCTAATTCCTCTTTCTATAAATTAATATTTGCCCCAATTTGTCTTTCTGAGTTCCAACTTTATCTTCCTACTATTAAAAACTCCATTCAAGCTTATTTGTCTGCTGAAGTCATTATTGCATCCCATATCAATTTGTGGGGAAAACAAAACAAAACTTCATTTGTTAAATCTATTATATTTCCTTCTCAAGACAAATTGCAATAAGGACCTGAAGGAGTGACCTATGAATTGCTTTCACAGAGGTCAAAGTTAATCTGAAATGACAAATCTTTTACATGCCGACATCGTACGACATGGAGTGTCGAATGGACTTTTTTCTGCCCTTCAAAAATCCGACTACCTTTGCCTCTACTACATTTAGATCAATATGCCAATCCAAACTACAATCTGAACGAGATAACAGAAAAACATGAATGTTTTATTTAATACAATTATCCCATTAATTGCTAATCAATATTTCAAAAAGTTCATAAATCAACACAATATGCACTTTCACCAATCTCCTCCACCTGCTTCCCCTCACTCCCCTCCCTCTCACAGCTAGGTAACAACTTGCCACAAGCAACAGATAACACACATTGCAAGGCAAACAGAGCTGAAAGAAGTAAGAGCATACGGCCCCAAGGGCATAAGTTTAAACATTGACTTCATTTCTAGTTAGATATCTGTTTGACATGGTAATCCATCAGTTGTATTTCTCTCTCTCTCTTTCTTCCCAAACATAGCCCCATTGAATTCAACACTTGATATAACAATAGCTACAGTCTGTATTGGCAATTCCCTAAATCCAAGAATATAGCTCTCAATTTCACCACCAGAGATCAACAAAGTCAAGGATGTTCTCTCAGATTAACTACTAAACAATAGTGCAACAAACTATAACTAAAAAATCAAAGTTTCACAGCACTGCACAAAATACTATGTTTTTTTAAGAATATAGTTTGAATATACGATAAGTTACCAATGTAACATTGTAACAGCATTTTTAAAACTCATCTACTGCAACAGCAAGACCAAGTCCAATTCACCTATCATTATTTTATGGACAGTGACAGAATTGTGATATGTTTTCTATATTAATTTTTTCTATAGACTAATTTTTTTTAATTTTTGCTTTTCATACATGTGTCTCATTGAAGATGACCCAGATAAGGGTTGAATTCAGTACACAAGAACCTTGTTTATCCAGCCCTCACTGATCCAGATCTCTGGTTTATGCGGATTGAAAATAAAAATTAATTTTTTACTTGTACAGTATTTCTTTTATGGGGTCTATTCTTCTTGAATGTCTTTTCTGCCAAGGAGAGTTAAGGACAGGGATTGGAAGTAAGTCGGCCACGGTCTACCAAAGGTACCATCTCGGCATTTGCCTGGAATTGAGAATGGGAAACCGTGGACTTTGAGTTCTTTAACACATTTGCACACATTCCCAGATGCTCGGACGTAGGTGTGTATGACGTAAATGTCTGGTTGAAAAATGACTGTAATTCAGGCTACGGAATAATGACAGATGAACAAATTATTGCCTCTTGCTCCTTGGCAGGTAATGACGAGAGTGATGGTGAATTTGAAAATGAAACCGGTGCTCCATCAGAAGAAACAATGACCAGGCGAGTTGGCTGTGCGGTTAGGGGCACGCAGCTGTGAGCTTGCATCCGGGAGATAGTGGGTTCGAACCCCACTGTTGGCAGCCTTGAAGGGGGTTTTCCGTGGTTTCCCATTTTCACACAAGGCAAATGCTGGAGCTGGAGCTGTACCTTAATTAAGGCACGGCCACTTCCTTCCCACTCCTTGCCCTTCCCTATCCCATCGTCGCCATAAGACCTATCTGTGTCGGTGCGATGTAAAGCAACTAGCAAGAAAAAGAAGAAACAATGACTCTTGGAGATGCAACAATGCAGCTGGACGAACCGATGGCATATTTGGAATCCCAGACTGAAACAACACCGGCAGAACTGATGTTAGTAAAACGTCTTCGTGATCGTGCTGCGGGCAAGTGCTATACAAATGTAAAACAGAAAAGGCTCACACATTATTTTAGTGCATAAAACAGAGTTGTAAATGTAAGAAAAGTGTTCTTATAATTTTTTGTACAATTGAAAAAAGGTATTACTGTACAATTTATGTTAATATACTGTATTACCGGGCGAGTTGGCCGTGCGCGTAGAGGCGCGCGGCTGTGAGCTTGCATCCGGGAGATAGTAGGTTCGAATCCCACTATCGGCAGCCCTGAAAATGGTTTTCCGTGGTTTCCCATTTTCACACCAGGCAAATGCTGGGGCTGTACCTTAATTAAGGCCACGGCCGCTTCCTTCCAACTCCTAGGCCTTTCCTATCCCATCGTCGCCATAAGACCTATCTGTGTCGGTGCGACGTAAAGCCCCTAGCAAAAAAAAAAAAAAAATATACTGTATTATATAACAAGTACTGTATTTTAAAAAATTTTTTTTGCAGATTATCCAGATTTTTGATAATCCAGATCAGTTCTGATCCTACTTAATCTGGATAAACAAGGTTCTTGGGTACTATAGTAGTTATTTTAATGCATAATGTGAGATTCTAATTTTAATAACTGTGAATCTTTGTGTATTGATCAGCTGGAACATCACCACTTTTAACTTAGGTATTATATTAAGAAATCATCAAATTTATATAATATGATATCAAATTAAAACAAAAGACAAGAACATTTTATGAATATCCCATATGCACACTTCAGGCTGTAACTACAAGGGGCAAATGTTTTGAGAGAGAGAGAGAGAGAGAGAGAGAGAGAGAGAGAGAGATACTACATTATTACTTACAGTATAGCAGCATGATGCATGACAAAGTGAACAACAAGAATACTAGATAATCAGAATATCATTGACTTCTTTGCTAAATGAAATCGTACACATTAATAATAAACCTATTTATTATTCTGAATTGCTATGAGAAAGATGACAGTTACTGTAGTTGGAAATCAGTTATTGTAAAATGTTTGGTAATATTTGATATGTACAGAATAACCTTCTCCCACTAGAGAATTCTTTGTGGTGCCCCTGAATAGAAAACACACGAAATAAAGAGTTTTATTCAGTCCAACACCAGCCCAAAAACAAAGAATGGAGAGGGGCTCCAGTGATATGTAGATTGCTCAAATCTATCAATACACAATTATTAAGCAAAAAGCTATTGTACATGTGAAACTTACCAGCTGAACTAAGTACACAGCGACCAGTTTCATACATAAAAGTGAAAACAGATGAGACAATCCTAGTCAAGATAGATGAACTCTTATCTGATGACCCGCTTGAATGAGCAAGGAAAACTTCTTCTTCATCAGAATCACTGTCGGTGAAATAATACTGTCCGTGTTTAAAAGGGCCTGAAGAAAGAAACAAGTTCTTGTATTTTCAAACATACATAAGCACAGCAGGAATTTCATTATTTCTACAATCCAGACAATTGAGCTTACTTTTTTTTTAAAAAACCCTGTTTTTCTCAGATTATAGCAATACATAATTCAAAATAGGCTTATTTTCTTGACCTTATTTTCTTGATACGGTATAAGCCCAAAGCCTATAGTACAGTATCATGTCTAAGTACGGGCCGTGAAAGCATCAATGGCAACAATAATATTTATTATTTATTATATTATTATCCCGCCTAGTGGTCATGATCATTAAGGCGTTGAAGTCTAAACAGTCTGACACCATGGTTAGCCGGTTCAAGTCCTGTTAGCAAAAAAAAAAAATGTCACCAGCAGAATGTTGGCCATCAGGGTAAGGGAGATAGTAGTATACAATTTCTCATCACTAAATTGCATGCCAAAAGCCTGGATTATTTTCCAAACCTCTTCTCAGTGCTCATATGGAGTGAGGACATATGATGATGTTGATGATGGCAATTCGTCTGTCGGATGGGGACGTTAAGCCCCGAGCAGACCCCTTGGTGCTATTCAACAGGAGTAGGCTATGATGTGTTGGCACTGGGTTTCACCCTCTCCCTTCATTTCATCTCATTAACTTCTCTGATGAGGCTGAGGTCAGGGAGGGCATCTGGTCATAAAAACCCACCACAACAGATTTATCTCACCTCCCACCTGACCCCTTAAAGAAATGGAACAAGGGTTGGGCAAACAAAGAAATTATTATTTATTTAATTATTTATTTGTTCTTTTTGCTATTTGCTTTACATCATACCGACACTGATAGGTCTTATGGCAATAATGAGATATGAAAGGCCTAGGAATGGGAAGGATGCGGCCATGGCCTTAAGGTACAGCCCCAAAATTTGCCTGGTATGAAAACGGGAAACCGTGGAATGCCATCTTCATGGCTGCCAACAGTGCGATTCGAACCCACTATCTCCCGGAATGCAAGCTCACAGCCGAGCGCCTCTAACCGCATGGCCAACTTGCCCAGTGGGCTGGGAAGACTTGGGAGTAAAGAGACGAGATGCTCCACTCTGTGGTACGTAATACCAATATAAATGGTCCATTATTGGACATTATAAATTTTCCAGCTAACTCATTCCTGGTGACCAGCGTTTTGCCCCCATGTGCTAATTTGTCTTGAATGAGTGCGAATGCATTCTAAGTAGCCTACACAGTGGGCTCCACGGTATGCACTAGACATGCGTCTTGGTGGGTGTGCTATTTACCAACTGATGAGCCCAACTTAGTACACTGGGGCGAAACGCTGGCAACCAGGAATGAGTTAGCTGGAAAATTCCAATGTCCAATAATGGACCATTTATAATGGTATTATAAATTGTACACATCCGAGACAAATATTTCAGATTCCCTATGGGATCAAAAGTATCCGGACACCTGGCTGAACATAACATACAAGTTTGTGGCGCCTTCCATCGGTAATGCTGGAATTCAATATGGTGTTGGCCCACCCTTAGCCTTGAGGAAAGCTTCCACTCTTGCAGGCATACATTCAGTCAGGTGCTGGAAGGTTGCTTGGGGAATGGCAGCCCATTCTTCATGGAGTGCTGCACTGAGGAGAGGTAGCGATCTCTGTTGGTGAGGCCTGGCACGAAGTCGGCGTTCCAAAACATCCCAAAGATGTTCTATAGGATTCAAGTTGGGGCTCTGTGCAGGCCAGTCCATGACAGGGATGTTATTGTCATCTAACCACACCGTCACAGGCTGAGCATTACGAACAGGTGCTCAATCGTGTTGAAAGATGCAATCGCCATCGCCGAAGTGCTCTTCAACAGTGGGAAGCAAGAAGGTGCTTAAAACATCAATGAGGGGCTGTGCTGTGATAGTGCCACGCAAAATAACAAGGGGTGCAAGCCACCTCCATGAAAAGCACGACCACACCATAACACCACCGCCTCCAAATTTTACTGTTGGCACTACACAGGCTGGCAGATGACGTTCACCGGGCATTCGCCATACCCACACACTGTCATCGAATTGCCACAAGGTGGACCGTGATTTGTCACTCCACACAACGTTTTTCCACTGTTCAATCGTCCAATGTTTACGCTCCTTACACCATGCAAGGTGTTGTTTGGCACTGGCCTGGGTGATGTGTGGCTTATGGGCAGCCGCTCGACCATGAAATCCAAGTTTTCTCACCTCCCGCCGAACTGTCATAGTACTTGGAGTGGATCCAGATGCAGTTTGGAATTCCTGTGTGATGGTCTGGATAGACGCCTGCCTATTACACTTGACGACCCTCTTCAACTGTCGGCGGTCTCTGTCAGTCAACAGATGAGGTCGGCCTGTACATTTTCATGATGTATGTGTCCCTTCACGTTTCCACTTCACTATCACATCAGAAACAGTGGACGTAGGGATGTTTAGGAGTGTGGAAATCTCGCGTACACCTGACCACGTTCACCCCATTCTGCTCTCTCACGATGTCTAATGACTACTGAGGTCGCTGATATGGAGTACCTGGCAGTAGGTGGCAGCACAATGCACCTAAGATGAAAAACATACGTTTTTGGGGGTGTCCGGATACTTTTGAACACATAGTGTAGATCATAAGTGGTATGTTCTGAGTTGTCAACAGAGAGATGGCGTGGAATGACATTGGCGCGAAACGCTGGCAACCAGGAATGAGTTAGCTGGAAAATTTATATGCAATAACAGACCAACTATATTGGTATTATGACATTAATAGACGAGTTTGAGTTGTCCCTTTAAAAGTAGGAAAGATCACAATATGAAGATAAAGTTGGAATTCAAGAGGACAAATTGGGGCAAATATTTGTTTATAGGAAGGGGAGTTAGGGATTGGAATAACTTACCAAGGGTGATGTTCAATAAATTTCCAATTTCTTTGCAAACATTTAAGAAAAGGCTAGGAAAACAATAGATAGGGAATCTGCCACCTGGGTGACTGCCCTAAATGCAAATCAGGATTGATTGATTGATTGATTGATTGATTGATTGATTGATTGATTGATTGATTGATTGATTGATTGATTGATTGATTGATTGATTGATTGATTGATTGATTGATTGATTGATTGAATTGTTCAACAGGCATTTCTGCCCACTTACAGAACATTCCCATTTCTTATTTCTAATTTTATAAATAATTTACAATAAAAATTAAAATATAAACCTAATATTATACTTATGAACTATGGACAGTGGTAAGTGTATGTTTCAAATTATTTTAATTTCTCCTAAAATATACATTATTAATCTAAATTAATCTAAGGATTAAATTATTCATGGTACACAATAATGCTACTGTATTTACTTTATGTCTTCTCTCTGTGCGAGTTCCCTTCTGACTGACCTTAACAAGATACTCTCGTCGTGAAATATGTCCACGTTTGGCATTTTATTAATTGACTGACATATTCTGTTTAATGGTGAATTCATATGGTGATTAATGTTTGACCTTTTAACAAAGAAAGTTAAATTATTTCTATTGCTTCCAAACAGTGCATACAGATTTATTTGGTGGAGTAACTCTCTGTTATCTGCTTTACCTTTGAGAATTCTATGTAGGTATTTTACACACGTTAACGTTCTCCTTGTCTGCAACCTATCTATCCCAAAATTTGTTATTAAGTCACTATATGCCACATACTTTGCACTAGTTTTAAAGATACAGAAATACAGATATCTTAGAAATTTAGCTTGAACATTTTCTATTTCTTTTATATGTTTAATACATGATGGATTCCAGGCTATAGAGGCATATTCTATTACTGTTCTAACTAGTGAATTGTATACCTGTATTATCGCTTTGATATTTTTGAATTTGTTTGTGTTTCATTGGAAATCCTAGGTTTCCATAGGCCTTATTTACGGCATTATTTATGTGTATATTGAACTGAAGTTTACTATCAAATATCACTCCTAAATCCTTCTTTTCTTGAACTCATTTTAGGCTGATACCGTTCATTTCATAAGAACGGATTTTTGGTTGTCTTTTTCTAGTGAAGATCATTGATTCACATTTCTTAACATTGAATTGAAAATAATTGTGTTTTCCCCATTCAACCAGTCCTGTAAGGTCTTGTTGTAATTTTTCATTATCTTTGTTTGAACTAATCTGCCTGTAAATTTTCATGTCATTGGCATATAACTGAAATTTGAAATTCTTCAGTACAGAGCCAATATCGTTAACAAACAGAATGAACAACAGAGGACCTAAGTTTGAACCTTGGTTTTTGCCTGAAGTTACCCTGTACATGGATGAAGCTACCCCTTTGAAAATAATAAATTGAAATCTATTCCTGAAGTAGGAGTTAAAGAATTCGACCAGTTCAGGGCTAAAACTAAAACTGTGAAGCTTGTTTGGAAGTTTATGATGATCAATCCTATTGAATGCTTTTGTCATGTCCATGTATATGACATCCACTTGCCCTCCTTGATCTAAAATAGATGACACAGAGTTCGTAAAGTTTACTAAATTTGACCTTGGTGATCTCCCTTGCATAAAGCTATGTTGTTGCTCTATGATGACTTTCTCAACATGTCGATAAATATTGCAGTGAAGTATATCCTCAAACACTTTGCATAAGACCGATAGTATTGATACTGGTCTATAATTATGTATGTTTTCGATATTACTATCTTTGTGAATTGGACGACTCTTGCTATCTTCCACAAATCAGGAAATATTTTTTGTTGCAGCTAATTATACAAAGTGGATATGCAAGAAGCCGGCCCCGTGGTGTAGGGGTAGCGTGCCTGCCTCTCACCCAGAGGCCCCGGGTTCGATTCCCGGCCAGGCCAGGGATTTTTACCTGGAACTGAGGGCTGGCTCAAGGTCCACTCAGCCTACGTGATCAGAATTGAGGAGCTATCTGACGGTGAGATAGCGGCCCCGGTCTAGAAAGCCAAGAATAACGGCCGAGAGGATCTGTTGTGCTGACCACACGACACCTCGTAATCTGCAGGCCTTCGGGCTGAGCAGCGGTCGCTTGGTAGGCCAAGGCCATTCAAGGGCTGTAATGCCATGGGGGGGGGGGGGATATGCAAGAGCGTCTCCGTATCCTTTCACTACATATTGGGGTATATTATCTGGACCAGCACTTCTTTTAGATTGTAATCTTTTTATAGCACATTTAACATCAACAGATACCACTGAAATTTTTAGCATGTCAAGTTCCTTATATTGCAGTTCCTCTAGAATATACTGCTCATTATTTTCAGTGCTACTTTTTGTGAATATACTTTTGCAGTAAGAGGCAAATCCATCGGCTATTTCTGTCTTGGAAGTTAATGTGCTATCATTCAGTATATAACTGTGACATTCTTGATTATTGGTCCTCTTTTGCTTTAAAAAGTGCCAAAAGTTTTTGCTATTACTAGCTATACTACTTTCTATACCTTGAATGTATTCTTTATACGCTATTCTTATTTTCTTTTTAAGGATTGCTCTCTTTGTTTTGAACTCTTGTCATACTATATTCACTACAATGTCTTCTTTTCCTATGATACTCCTTAGGTTGAATTAGTTGTATTATTTCTTTATTATACCATATTGGAAAAGTTCTTTTAATATACTTAGTCAGAGGAACACAATAATCAAGAATCTCATAGAGTTTATTATAGAAGCAATCTAAGGCACTGTTAAAGTCTTCAATTCTGACCAATCACAAGTGTTTAGTAATTCAAAGAGTAATTGAAAATTAGCTCTATTGTAATTATGATGCCTAAACATTGATCTACTGTCCAATGTACTAAGTTTTCTTAGATTAACTTCTATTGAGAGAATTAGTGCTGGATGAGAGTCATCTTCAGGTAACAAAGGCTGGTCATCTCGCTCAATGTGAATTTGCTCTGTTGTAGAGGCCAGAACTAAATCTAAACAGTATCCAAATTTATTTGTGATAGTATTTCTAGACGTTAGATTCATGAGATTCAGGAAGTTTTGAAGCTGCATTGCTGCCGATCTTGCTTTACTAGTACCAACATCCTGATTTGTTTCTCTCAAATTTAAGTCTCCTACAATATAAATAGGACTTTTATTTCCTGGATTTACTGCTGATTCAACTATTTCAAAAATTCGCAGTATTGATCAAGGTTAGAATTTGGTGGAAAATACACTACTCGTATAAAATATGACCTACATTTAAACTGAACTTTAACCATTACAAATTCTAATTCACGAGGGTAAGAAATAATCTGATGAGTTTTAAACATTTTATCAATGGCTATTACCACCCCACCTCCCCTCCATTTACCTGTTACTTTTTGTTCTCTAACTGCTCTAAACACACTGTAATTAGCAGGGATGATTTCATTATCATATATAGACTTAGTGAGCCAACTTTCGGTAATGCAGATTATCTTATGGTTATTTTCAGAGGCAGCTAAAAATAGTTCTTGAGTCTTTGTCCTAACTCTTCTCACATTCTGGTAACTAATAGTTACCTCTTCTTTACTACTATACCTATCTATACTATTATTCATGTTTTGTTTTGGCATTTTACCTTATCTTTTCAATGTCTTCTACATGTTTAATCTGTAAGACCGGATCGCCTGGCTTCCTTCTAACAAATATCTTGCCATTCAGCACCCAGCAGAACTGGTAATTGGCCGCTATATTTCCTGATTTGATTTGCTGCCAATAAGGATTACCATAATTGCATATGTCACGGTGGTATGATTGCCTTCTTTGCACAGTAATAATAATAGTTATAATAGTAAAAGAAATATGGCCTCAGCAACCTTGTGCCAGCATTTTGATTTAATAACATCTAGCCTGACTGCAAATCGATTTTTATGTTATGTCTTACTCTACCAGAATGCAGAGCAATGTATCTCTGTTAGATGATTAATTTTGTCAAACACCAAATGTATCGCCAGAGATCTTTCATATGTTGACATCGTACAACACAGAGTCCACCCTTCAAAAAGAAATCAGACCACCTGCGCAAGATTTGAACCTGCAATCTTAGGATTCAGAAGCCGACACTCGACCGCTGATCCACTGATTCACAAGTGTTTGAGAAGCCTGAGAAACCTTCAGGTTTTTTTTTTTTTTTTCATGGTTATCAGTCCATAGCCTAGTTTGACACAATCTCCATGCCACCCTGTCCTGTGTTTATCTCTATGTAACTACACTGATATCTGACATCTACTCTAACCTGTTAGTAGAGTCTTGGTCTCCCTCTACCATTCTTACTCCCTACACTTCACTCCAAATTGAACTACAAAACTGCTGGGTATCTCAAGGTTTCCTATCTACATTATCATTTATCTTGATACAATGTTTCTAAATACACCCTCTTCTCCCATTTTGATACAGTTTCTCTTCATTTGAGATCCTATTCACACATCTTGCCTTAAACATTGTCTTGTAACACCATATTTCAAAAGCTACTATTCTATTTCTTTCCACACCACAGTTATCAGTGTTTACATAAAATGTTACACTCCACATAGAAATGCAATATGTAGGCCTTTATTTATGTCTGAGGGGAGCAAATTTATTTACTTATGAAAAGCCTTCCTTCTTGGACTACTCTACATTATATTTTTGGTATCGTCAGTTATTCTACTACCAGCAGCATTACAGTACCCATCTACTTCTTTCAAAACTTCACTTCCTAACATGATATTTCCTGCATAACCTGAATCCATTTCAATACTTTAATCTTAGACTTAATTATACTCGTATTTATCTAGTACTCCAAGACTGTCTCAAGATCAAGATGTTCTGCAAGCTCAGATGAAAAGACAAGAATCATCAGCAAATCTTCAAGTTTTGGTTCCTCTCCTAGAAATGAGATTCATTGTCCAAATGTGTCTGATTTCTTTTACTGCCGACTGTTTCTGTCTGGTAGCATTTTCAAATCCCTAAATTTCTAAACCTGACTTCAACTTATTTGATTCTAAACAAAAATAAAATAATTCTAAAATATAGTTAAAAGTTTCAAAGCTGTCATTTCTATCAATGTCCCTCCTTCAGTTTTGATTGATTAAAAAGTGAATCTATTACATGTATACATTTCAAAGTCATTAACAGCTCAGCCCATCAAGATCTTAAATGTAGGTTCATTCCTAAACATTTCCCACTTCAATGAAGTCTTTTAAAATGACTACATGGCAACTATGCCTCATAAGTAGAGCATCAAAACTAAAATATCAGCGTGCAAAATCTTCAGTCTAATTTTGAAGTACGTATTACTTATCTTGCTATACATTTCTTGTAAGAATATTACATGAACATCTGATCAAACAAAAAAATTCTTCACCTTGACGTCATAAAAACCAGAGAATTTACTGCAAAACCAGCTTGTTTGAGAGTCTTTAAAGGTTTTTACCTCTGCTGACTGAGAATCTTGTGGCACTGTACTCCGAAAAGGATGAACGGATGGTACGTCGAGACATAGGTCTATTAGGCATTGGCAGCATCTCCTTCCTATCAGGTGATGCAGGAGAGTACGTGTAATCTCTCTTTGGAAATGCTCTGGAAAGAAAAATAATTTACATAAAAATAAAATAGTTGTTATGAAAAATAATTGCATTTCAAAATTGAAAAAAGGAAAAAAAATATATAGTTAAATATATTTGGTCATCTGCCCTCATTAAGATATAAAGGGTAAGATAATTCATACATCTATATATATAAAATAGGAGTTTTGTCTGTACATTGCTCAAAATTTAAAAAGGATGGTATTTCTGTATCGGTCAGATCTATAGTAACAAGGAAATGCACTTTTTAATTTTCCGTATTGTCTGTCTGTCTGTCTGTCTGTCTGTCTGTCTGTCTGTCTGTCTGTCTGTCTGTCTGTCTGTCTGTCTGTCTGTCTGTCTGTCTGTCTGTCTGTCTGTCTGTCTGTCTGTCTGTCTGTACACACATCACGAGAAAACGGCTGAAGAGAATTTAATGAAAATTGGTATGTAAAGTCCGGGAAAAAGTCGTTACAATCTTGGCCATAAGAAATTTTTCTTACTGAGAGAGATGGTAGTTTAGGGGAAAAATTTAATTCTCAAATATTTATGTTAGCAGTGGTCCTATCTTTATGAAAATCGGTGTGTAAAGTCCGGGAATAAGTCACTCCAATCTAGGCAATAAATAATTTTATTCACCCTGAGAGAAATGGTAGTTTGGGGGAAGGCCTAATTAGAATAGGCGAAGCTTTATCTGACTCTGTACTAATTAAGAGGGGAATTCCTCAAGGCAGTATTATTGGACCTTTATGTTTTCTTATATATATATCAATGATATGTGTAAATAAGTGGAATCAGAGATAAGGCTGTTTGCAGATAATGTTATTCTGTACAGAGTAATAAATAAGTTGCAAGATTGTGAGCGGCTGCAGGGTGACCTCGATAGTGTTGTGAGATGGACGGTGGACAATGGTATGATGATAAACGGGGTTAAAAGTCAGGTTGTGAGTTTCACAAATAGAAAAAGTCCTCTCTGTTTTAATTACTGTGTTGATGGGGTGAAAGTTTCTTTGGGGGTCATTGTAAGTACCTAGGTGTTAATATAAGAAAAGACCTTCATTGGGGTAATCACATAAATATGATTGTTAATAAAGGGTACAGATCTCTGCACATGGTTATGAGAGTATTTAGGGGTTCTAGTAAGGATGTAAAGGAGAGGGCGTATAAGTCTCTGGTAAGAGTATGGTTCCAGTGTATGGGACCCTCACCAGGATTACTTTATTCAAGAACTGGAAAAAATACAAAGAAAAGTAGCTCGATTTGTTCTGGGTGATTTCCGACAAAAGAGTAGCGTTACAAAAATGTTGCAAAGTCTGTGCTGGGAAGACTTGGGAGAAAGGAGACGAGCTGCTCGATTAAGTGGTATGTAGATGTTCCCATAGGGAACATGAAATATTTGTCCTGAATGAGTACATTTATAATACCAACTAGCTGCTGTACCCGTGCTTCGCTATGGGATTCTCAGAAAGACTGACTGTGTGGTTTTCCTAACTGAAATCAACATAGGTCATTACAAAAACGTAAGTATGAATATAGCGATTGAAAGCAATGCTATCATATAAAATACTTGATCAAATGGAAAGCCGCACGTTTTATCACTTTTAACGAACAGTGGTGCGGTTAGATTGCGGTGCCAATCTAATAGTCCAAAGTTCCAGAACTGGAATGACCAGGCCGCAGATTGCCATGAACACTCATCTGTCATTATTCCGTTAAATATGCACACTGTTCATTCCAATCAGTGCCTCAGAGTAGGGATTGAATACCCCCAATGCTATGCTGATCCAGTATGTTACGTACCAGTAGTATCAGAAAATTTATAAACCAGGGGAATGGTATGCTAAAGAAGAACGTTATCTTAACTCCCCAGCTACTTCCCATCATTATTCAGGCAGGCTGTTACACTCTGTCCGACTGGGCGAGTTGACCGTGTGGTTAGCGGTGCGCAGCTGTGAGCTTGCATCCGAGAGATAGTAGATTCGAACCTCATTGTCGGCAGCGCTGAAAATGGTATTCCGTGGTTTCCCACATTCACACCAGTCAAATGCTGGGCCTGTACCTTAATTAAGGCCTAAGGCACTCCTAGCCCTTTCCTATCCCATCGTCGCCTAAAACCTATCTATGTCGGTGCGACAGAAATCAAATAAAAAATACTCTGTACACAGCAGTAATCCTATCTACCGGAGATGAGGGGCAACAGAAGACACAAAGCACATCACGATAAACAATGGTGAATGTAATGTTATTGTTGATCAATGTTATGAGCTTTCTATATTGTAGGCCTACACATTTAGTTTTCTTTCGACTCTGTGATTTGTAAAATATTTTATACCGTAAACTGTAGTTTCTTATTCTCCGACTTTACATACCGATTTTCATTAAATACTGTTTACCGATTTTCTCGTTACTCGCCGCTGATATGGACTTAGTAACAAAAATCCAAATTCATTAATATCTTGGTGATCATAGCCAGTACGGTAACAATGTATAAGACATGAATAATAGGAAATTTAATACTAACCTTAGTTATCTAGCATTCATTGACTACACTTATAAGAAATGTTTGAGAATTACATTTTAGGCCTTCCCTTAAACTGCCATTTCACTCAGCGTGAATAAAATAATTTACAGCCTAGACTATAGCAACTTATTTCCTGACTTTGCATACCGATTATCATCAAGATAGGACTACTAATAACAACAATATTTGAGAAGTTAAATTTTAGGCCTTCCCCTAAACTACCATTTTTCTCAGCGTGAATACAATTATTGATAGCCTAGATTGTAGCAATTTATTCCCCAACTTTGTATACCCATTTTCTTTAAAATACGACCACTAATAACATAAAGTTGAGAATTCAATTTTAGGCCTTCCCCTAAACTACCATTTCACTCAGCGTGAGTAAAATGATTTATAGCCTAGATTGTAGCAGCTCATCCCCCGACTTCACATACCGATTTTCATTAGACCACTAATAACATAAATAGTTGAGAATTCAATTTTAGGCCTTCCCCTAAACTACCATTTCACTCAGCGTGAGTAAAATGACATAGCCTAGATTGTAGAGGCTCATCCCCCGACTTCACATACCGATTTTCATTAAATTCTCTTCAACCGTTTTCTCGTGATGCGTGTACATACATACATACATACATACATACATACATACATACAGACATACATACATACAGACAGACAGACAGACAGACAGACAGACAGACAGAAATTACGGAAAAGTAAAAAGTGCATTTTCTTGTTACTATGGACATGACCGATACAGAAATACCATTATTTTCAAATTCTGAGCAATGTACAGACAAAACTCTTATTTTATATATATCTATATATATATATATAGATATAATGGTCCGTTATTGGACGTTATAAATTTTCCAGCTAACTCATTCTTGGTTGCCTGCACCTTGCCCTCATGTGCTAAGTTGGGCTCATCAGTTGGTACTTAGCACACCTAACAAGATGCAAGGCTAGTGCATACCGTGGAGACCACTGCATAGGCTACTTGAAGCCACCAGCAGTGCCAATGCACTATGAGAGACTATGTCTCACTTCCAAAAATTGATGCTTGCCTAGCCATCAGATGATGTAGATGTTGATTCGCATAGGGAACAGTGGCCTCCACGGTATGTACTAGCCTTGCATCTTGGTAGGTGTGCTAAGTACCAACTGATGAGCCCACTTAGCAAATGAGGGCGAGGCGCAGGCAACCAAGAATGAGTTAGCTGGAAAATTTATAATGTCCAATAACGGACCATTATATTGGTATTATAAGTGGTATGTTCCGAGCTGTCAGTGGAGAGATGGTGTGGGAGGACATCAGTAGACGAATAAGTTTGAGTGGTGTCTTTAAAAGTAGGAAAGATCACATTATGAAGATAAAGTTGGAATTCAAGAGGACAAATTGGGGCAAATATTCGTTAATAGGAAGGGGAGTTAGGGATTGGAATAACTTACCAAGGGAGATGTTCAATAATTTTCCAATTTCTTTGCAATCATTTAAGAAAAGGCTAGGAAAACAACAAATAGGGAATCTGCCACCTGAGCGACTGCCCTAAATGCAGACTGAAAAAAAATTGTAATTCTCAAATATTTATGTTATTATTTGTCCTTTATTAATGAAAATCGGTACACAAAGTCTGGGAATAAGTCACTACAATTTAGGCCATAAATAATTTTATTCACGCTGATAGATAGATAGATAAGAAATGGGTGAGCCCTGTTTTCGCAGAGCTCCACACGTAGGTCTATGAAGACCCTTTGTGCCCCTTGAACGGGTTTGCCTAGTCCAGCCCTAGTGCTCCTATAAAGGATACCAGTGTCCGGATTTTGGCATTCCTGATGTCCTCCAGGCTCACGAAGTGTGAGCCCAGGTATCGATGTCTAGTGCTTGCAAAAGCCTCGCACTGACATAACACATGCGCGGAGGTCTCCTCCTCCTTACCGCATCTTCTACACATCGGATCCTGGGTGATTTTCATGATGTGTAGGTGTCTCTGTAAGGTATTGTGGCCTGTTAACAGTCCAACTACCATTCTCATTCTGGTCCTATTCAAATTCGTTAGGACCTTTTTATAGCTTTGACTAGGCCCTTTGATAAGTTCACGTGCCTGTCTTGCTGTGGTTAACCTCTTCCAAATATCTAGGTGAGACTGGTTTATCCATTGGGATATTGCCAGTCTCACACTTCGGAGTGATACTCCCAGGAAGGGCTCTGGTCCTGTAAAGGAACCCATTGAGCCCTGTTTCGCTAGTTTGTCAGCTTCTTCATTTCCACTGATTCCTGTGTGCCCAGGAACCCATAATAAGGTAACTGAGCTAAGCTCACACAGCTGATCTAACATCCTTTGGCATTCCCATACCAGTTTTGATGTTTTAACTGCACATAGTGCTTTTAACGCTGCCTGGCTATCACTACATATAGTGATGTGTCTTCTGTGTCCAGGCATTTTCCATATATTTAAAGCACAGGCTAGTATTGCGTATACTTCAGCCTGGAAAACAGTAGCATATTTACCCATAGGAAGGGAGAGCCTTGTCTTAGGCCCCCAGACCCCGGCGCCTGCGCCCACCTCCGTCCGCGAGCCATCTGTGTACCATGTACAGCCCCCAGACTTAAGACGGGCCCCAGCGTCCGCGGCCCACTCCTCCCTTGTGGGTATCACCACTGTGAATTTATAATTCAAATTAAAGCTAGGCTTCATCAGATCCCCGATCATCATTGTCATAGGGCAAGTCTGGTGAAGCCTTGTAAGAATAGAGGCATGACCTCCATTCAGGTTTTTGAAGGACCATCCTCCGAGTGACCAAAGGCGA
Organism: Anabrus simplex; assembly: GCF_040414725.1. Classification (NCBI taxonomy): domain Eukaryota; kingdom Metazoa; phylum Arthropoda; class Insecta; order Orthoptera; family Tettigoniidae; genus Anabrus; species Anabrus simplex. Next base: position 142,022,806 of record NC_090265.1, read on the forward strand.
TAGGCACTCATCCCCGCTATTACCTTAACATATAAATGTAAGGGGGGAAAACCTAGGATGGCCTCCATTGCACATAATGGTGTAGTATCCAGTGCCCCTGTTATTCCTAGACACGCAAGTCTTTGGACACTGTTTAACTTGGTGCTCACAGTTTTACTCTCTGAGCCTGGCCACCAGACTATAGATGCATAGGTGATCGTGGGCTGTACAATGGAGATATAGAGCCACTGGACCACCCTAGGTCTTAGGCCCCAAGTCTTCCCGACGGCCCTGCGATAGGCCCACATAATCTTGCGAGCCTTATCCACCTTATGATCTATATGTTTCTTCCAACTCAGTCTTGCCTCAAGGATTATCCCTAGGTACTTAACCGAGGTTGTCTTAACTAATTTTTTTCCGAATAGGAAAGGCTCTGACAGTCCGTCTAGCCTCCTCCTCCTGGTAAATACCACGAGCTCCGTCTTATCGGGATTAACCGACAAGTCTGTCTCGTGACACCATCTTTCCACCCTACGTAGAGAGCTCTGTACGAGTTCGGAAACCGTACTGGGGAAATTTCCTACCGCCATCAGGCTTATGTCGTCTGCATAGCCTTGGGCGTATATTCCTCCAACATTTAACCTGGTAAGTAGTTCGTCCACTACCAGACACCATAATGTTGGTGATAATACTCCTCCCTGTGGACACCCCCTGTCTATATTAGCTCTCAACATTACAGCGTTGAGAGTAAACAGAACTTGACGGCCCTGCAGTGAGGCCATAATCCATTTTATGAGCATACTGCTCACTCCTCTTCTCTCTAGACTACGTTCTATGGAGCCCAAAGATGTATAGTTAAAGGCCCCTTCTATATCTAGGAATACAACCATAGCAAGTTGTTGCTGATCCACGGCACTCTCCAGCCTAGAAACCAGCTGGTGTAGTGCCGTCTCAACCGACTTCCCTGGTTGATATGCATGTTGATGAGAATGCAGGGGAAAGTCTCTTAATACTTTCTCCCTGATATGTCTATCCACCAGTCTTTCCAAGGTCTTAAGTAGAAAAGACGTTAGACTAATGGGTCTATAATCCTTAGGTCTAGTATATGAAGATCTTCCGGGTTTAGGTATAAATACCACCTTCGCCTGACGCCACAAGGAGTACACGTACCCCATAGTGAGACAGGCTCTAAAGATTCTGACCAGGTATGGTATAAGGACCCCGCCTCCTGAAGAAGCGCCGGGAAGATCCCATCCACACCTGGGCTTTTGTAAGGGGCAAAGGATTCTAATGCCCACTTAACCCTTCTTGGGGTAACAATCTCTGCGGCTTCCCTCCAGCCACTTTTATCGGGTCTGAAGGATCCGCTCGATTCTACCTCACTATTCGTGATTACCGAACCTGGAAAGTGGGCATCAAGCAGTAAGCTCAGGGTCTCCCCCTCTGTGGATGTGTATCCACCAGAAGGAGTCTCCAGTGAGCCCAGCCTTGCCTTTCTATCCAAGGTTAAAATTTTATGAAGCCTTGCCGCTTCATGTTGACTTTCAATGGAGTCACAAAATTGTCTCCAAGATTTCCTAGAAGCCTTCTTGACTTCTGACTTGTACCTTCTTTGTGATTCTTTGTAAGAATCTAGGCTTTCTTGATCCTGAAGTTCCCTGTATTTATTCCAGAGCCTTCGTGTATTTCTCCTCAGGTGTTCAAGATAACTATTCCACTTGAAGCTTCCTATTACTCTTTTTGCCTTAACAATAGGGCAGTTTAATTCATAAGAGGTAACCAGTGTCCGTGTGAGAAAACTCACACTGAGCTCCAGCTCCTCTTTGTTTTTAATAATATTTGAGGGTCCTCCCTCCAGTCCCCTCCTCACGTCCTCCCTAAAAGATATCCAATCGGTTCGTCTAGGGTTTCTGTAAGACGGGATCTCGATGGAGCCCGCTATATAAAACACAATGTGTCTATGATCTGACAAGGAAGGCTCCAAAGAGACCTTCCAGTCTTTAAATTCCTGCATGATTCCCATGGAACCCAGGGTAAGATCTATGATCCCTTCGCTCCTATTATTAATGAAGGTAGGGGTATCACCAATATTCATGATCTCAAGATCAGTTGTACATAGAAATTCTATGAGGTGCTCTCCCCTTCGGTTTGTATTTTTACTTCCCCAAATGCTATGATGAGCATTGGCATCACATCCTACTACGAGGTTTAATCCTTGTTTCCTACAGTATATCACCAGTCTCTTGAACTCCTCCGGCGGGGGTGGAGATTCAGAGTCTCCTGGGAAATATGCAGAACAGACAACCAAGTCTCTTGGCTGTCCGCCCTCTTCATATCTCATTAGGACTGCTACTAGGTCTCTAGTAATGAAACCCGGTATAGCCCAAGCGTTATTATCCTTAACTAGTATACATGCTCTAGGCTTCTCCTCTGCTATTCCACTGAATAGAGCGAAATCTGCACAATTTAGTCCCATGATATGTCCCTGTCTAAGCCAGGGTTCTTGTATCAGGGCGACCGAAAACCCGCCTTTCTGGATACTTCTATTAAGTACCCTAGAGGCCGCTATACAATGTTGTATATTTGCTTGTATGAAAGTAATCATTCTTTACTTTCATAGAATACTTTACCTTATGCGGTCTCCGGAACTTGCAGCTCCGTCTCCCGCGATGGATCCTGGGGCTTGGCTGGCCCCGGTTCCTGTCCGGGCTCCAGCTCTTCGCCCCTGCTGGTCTCAGTTTTATCTGTGGTGGGGTTGGTCCTCTGCTTGTCACGCTTGCCCTCCACTAATGTGAAGGTAGCCACATGCACCCCGCAGAAGATCTTCTTCCCCACCACTTTCTCCACATCCCTGGAGTCCATGCTGACCACAGGGCGGACGCCTCTCTTCTCCTCCTTGCGGTCGTAGACCCTTCAGCTGGCGGGATTTAAGCCATGGTTCTGGCGTGCCATTCTTCCCAAAAGGACGTTATTGTCCTTTGGTTGTCCTGGTATCCAGACCATGACTCTCTTATAGGAAAGGAGTTTGTCCATGCCCACAATTGTGAGCCTGGCTCCTTCCCACGGTTGTATACCTGTAACAAGGCTAGAAAGCCATGCTACAGTTTCATTGTTCTCCGCTATGATGACGGCCGCACCCCCTGACAGATAGCAGTCCAGGAACTGAGGCTTAATGGGCCCCTGCTGCGGAAGCTCGTCTGTCAGATTGGTGATAGCCTCTTCCACAGCTTCCACCTGTTTCTCGGATAGCTGCTGGTCAGGATATCCCACAGGTACTATGGCCATCCTGATCCCAGCTTTGGCTATCCTGGCGTACTCCACCTTGGGTCTCTTGCGGGTCTGCCGGTCTTCTTCTGGGGTTGCCCCCGACAGAAGTCGTTTCCCCGCTGACATCTTAGTGGGTGGGGTCCTCTGTGCCCTAGAAGCAGAGCCCTTTTCAGGGTCCCGCCTCTTGTGCCCATTGGATCCCTCCACTGTTGTCGCTGTTGTGGTAGTAGAAGTCCCCTCAGCCCCAGGAGTTAGGCCTTCTTTGGCCTGCTCCCGGGCCTTTAAGGCCTTCTTGTATCTCCTCTTTTCAGTGCCAGAGCGCTGTTTCTTCTTCTTCTTCACCTGCAGATTGCCCACCTCTTGAGTGAGCCCTCTAACTGTTGAAGTCGAACTGTCCGAGGGTATCTCCGAAGAGTCCCCTTCGGTTGTTGTTGTGCTGGTATTTCTCTCGGAGGCCCCAGAAGAGCTCTCCGGTTTATGGGTGGCTACGGAACTCATGTAGGTCCCACGAGTAGCTAGGGAAATATATGTCCGCCCAGGCAGAGCCCCGCATACCTGGGTAAGGCTACTTACTTCGAGAGGGCGCCAAGTATCTCGAAGGCTCCGTTCAAGACACATCTCCCATGTGCCATGCACCCCATCGGCACGGGTCGCGTTACACCTTAGGGTTGGGCGGTGCTTTAGCTTCCTCCTCCTTGTATGCCGAACGGTTACCCAATAGGGCTCCATTCAGCATCGCAAGAAAGGAGCTACTAGTCCCCCTCACCGCGAAGAGGATCTTCAATTGAAGAGGGTAACCAAGGTTAGCCCCCTACAATTGTAGAAGCACACACGAGGGGGTATTCACGCTGAGTGAAATGGCAGTTTAGGGGAAGGCCTAAAATTAAATTATCAAATATTTGTGTTATTAGTGGTCCTATTGACGAATAGCATACAACTAAATTATATATTATTAAATTTACGATCATTTATGTCATACATTTTTACTGTATCGGCTATGATAACAGAGATATTCATGAATTTGGATTTTTGTTGCTAAGTCGATATCAGCGCCGCCACGAGAAAATGGGTAAACAGAATTTAAGGAAAATCGGTATGTGAAGTCGAGGAATAAGGAATAAGGAATTTTATAAGACACCCTAATATTACAGAGTCGAAAGAAAACTGTACGTAAAGGCCTACAATACAGAAAGCTCGTAACATTTTTCAACAATAACATTACATTGACCATTGTTTGTTGTGCTTTGTGTCTCTGTTGCCGCTCATCTCCGATGGATGGGATTACTGCTGTATACCAAGATTTTTTAAAATTTGCTTTATGTTGCGCCGACACAGATAGGACCCATGACGACGATGGGATAGGAAAGGGGTAGGAGTGGGAAGGAAGCGGCCCTGGCTGTAATTATGTTACAGCTCCAGCATTTGCCTGTTGTGAAAATGGGAGACCATGGAAAACCATCTTCAGGGCTGATGACAGCGCGTCCCTAACTGCATGGCCAACTCGCCCAGTCATACAGAGTATAACAGCCTGCCTGAATATTGGTGGGAAGTAGCTGGCGAGTTAGATAACTTTCTTCTTTAACATGTCATTCCTTTGTTTCATATATTTTCTGATGCTACTGGTACATAACACACTGGTTCATCATAGCATTCGAGCTATTCAATCCCTACTTTGAGGCACTGGTTGGAATGAGCAGTGTGCATATTTAATGGAATAAATGTTCACGGCTGTCTGCGGTCTGGCTATTCCAGCACTGGAACTTTGAACTGTTAGATCGGCACCGTAGTACTGTTCGTTGAAAGTGAGAAAATGTGCGGTTTTTCATTTGATCGCATATTTTATATGATAACATTGCTTTTAATCGCTACATTCCTACTGACGACTTCAGGTAGGAAAACCACAAATACAGTCTCTGAGAATCCTGTAGAGGAGCACATAGTAATCAAAATACTGAAGACAATGTCCATGGGTTATGTCTTTTGGAAAAGAAAGGATTCTGAGTTACACTGACTGACAGAGCAAATGCAACACCAAGAAGGAATGGTTCGAAAGGGATGAAAGTTGGGGAAAAAACAGAGACAGCACGGACGAATAATTGATGTTTATTTCAAACCGATATGCAGGTTACACAATGCGCACGGCATCGACTCAGTAGGATGTAGGACCACCGCGAGCGGCGATGCACGCAGAAACACATCAATGTACAGAGTCAACAAGAGTGCGGATGGTGTCCTGAGGGATGGTTCTCCATTCTCTGTCAACCATTTGCCACAGTTGGTCGTCCGTACGAGGCTGGGGCAGAGTTTGCAAACGGCGTCCAATGAGATCCCACACGTGTTCGATTGGTGAGAGATCCGGAGAGTACGCTGGGCACGGAAGCATCTGTACACCTCGTAGAGCCTGTTGGGAGATGCGAGCAGTGTGTGGGCGGGCATTATCCTGCTGAAACAGAGCATTGGGCAGCCCCTGAAGGTACGGGAGTGTCACCGGCCGCTGCACATGCTGCACGTTGCGGTGGGCATTTAACGTGCCTTGAATACGCACTAGAGGTGACGTGGAATCATACGCAATAGCGACCCAAACCATGATGCCGTGTTGTCTAGCGGTAGGGCGCTCCACAGTTACTGCCGGATTTGACCTTTCTCCACACCGACGCCACACTCGTTTGCGGTGACTATCACTGACAGAACAGAAGCGTGACTCATCGGAGAAGACGACGTTCCGCCATTCCCTCATCCAAGTCGCTCTAGCCCGGCACCATGCCAGGCGTGCACGTCTATGCTGTGGAGTCAATGGTAGTCTTCTGAGCGGACGCCGGGAGTGCAGGCCCCCTTCAACCAATCGACGGGAAATTGTTCTGGTCGATATTGGAACAGCCAGGGTGTCTTGCACATGCTGAAGAATGGCGGTTGACGTGGCGTGCGGGGCTGCCACCGCTTGGCGGCGGATGCACCGATGCTCGCGTGGTGACGTCACTCGGGCTGCGCCTGGACCCCTCGCACGTGCCACATGTCCCTGCGCCAACCATCTTCGCCACAGGCGCTGCACCGTGGACACATCCCTATGGGTATCGGCTGCGATTGGACGAAGCGACCAACCTGCCCTTCTCAGCCCGATCACCATACCCCTCGTAAAGTCGTCTGTCTGCTAGAAATGCCTCCGTTGACGGCGGCCTGGCATTCTTAGCTATACACGTGTCCTGTGGCACACGACAACACGTTCTACAATGACTGTCGGCTGAGAAATCACGGTACGAAGTGGGCCATTCGCCAACGCCGTGTCCCATTTATCGTTCGCTACGTGCGCAGCACAGCGGCGCATTTCCCATCATGAGCATACCTCAGTGACGTCAGTCTACCCTGCAATTGGCATAAAGTTCTGACCACTCCTTCTTGGTGTTGCATTTGCTCTGTCAGTCAGTGTATTTGTGAATTCTATGGAAAACAAATGTCTTACACATCCTGAGAGAGAAAGAAAGGAAGAAGAGTTGTATCAGAAGAGCGGCGTATGCTGGGATCAAGACGTGGACTACCACTAGACTTAGGTTACCACTTTTTGATAGTTGGTTTAGTGAAGGTCAAGCCTTCTGAGCTGCAGCCAATAGTAACGGAGTAACCTGCTGTGTTGACAGTGCTGTTTCACAAGCTATTGCCCTGGCCTCTGCTACTGTCATTAATCAACACCTGATCGGTGGAGTGGTAGCCTAAGGGTTAGCAGATTAAAGACCGGCTTTGTGGCGAAATGGATAGAATGCTTGCCTTTGGTCTGATGGGCCCCGTTCAATTCTCAGAAAGAACCAACCAACCAACCAACCAGAAAGAGTGCATTTCATTTTAGAAGATCAACCTATAAAAAGAAAACTTATTACTCCTATACACTGGCGGTGGGCTATCAGGAGCACATGAGCACATGAACACCCAGTTTTAATACATCTTTACGCATTCGAGGATAATTTAAAACTTTCCTTTCTTTCGACCTGATTTTGACAATTGATCCACTTATATCAAAGCTCCGTTACACCGACAGTTGTTCGTTTTGACTGAAAGTGCAGTGAGCACACTGGATAATGCCCTATTGTGCCGACGACCATACGCGTGCGCAGAGCAGATGACGTTATGGTTTATGCACTGACATTCCCATTAGCGAGGAGCACGGTAAGGTACGTGTCTTGCCGTCTAGAGCCACTCTCAAACCAGTAGCAGTATTACAGTTGACCACAAGAGTCCGCCATCTCCCCTATTACAGTTAGCCACAGCCTCCCAGGAGTTACTATTGCATTACATTACTGGCAGATTTCGCTAGTAATTCTGAATAGGCATTTTCTAGCTTGATGTGAACAGGTGTTTGTAATCGCGGGAAGATGTTTGTTTTACCTTGTGACTGGAAAATATTTTCAAGTGAAATTAATTTGAGTGTTGTGTTTTGCTTCTGTTTGTTTGGTTTGTAACCATGGTATTCTTTGTGTAAGAGGAAATGAATTATGTTCAGATAATTTTAACCAGCAAAATATTAACCTATCAGGATAAGTTAGAAATTAAAAGACTTGGACCGGATAGACCAGATTTTATTATCGAAAAAGTTACAAAAAATGACAAACACGAGTATAGGCGTTAGTTTAAGAGAGAAGTGTACGAAACACGCAAGTGGCTCTGTGGATGTAGATCTAGGAATGCGCATTTTTGTTTGCCCTCTTTAATTTTCAACAAAGAAAGATGTGTATGGAATGTAGCTGGGTGCACAGACCTTGCTCATTTGAGTGGAAAAATAAATGAACATGAAAATTCTCAAGCACACAAAAACGCGAGTATTGAATTCTCTATGCTAGTATTGTCTATAGTTTCCAAGATGAGAATAATTAACATGTTATACAGTAGAACCCTGATTGAGATAATGTGGAGACTATTGGGGTCAATTCGGAAACAATTATTTTAAAAAATTGACTGGTAAATGTGCTACACATTATTTCTATCCTTCTCGTCATACCGAGATGAACTTCATGCTATTTAAAAACCGAGAATAGTGCTTGCATCCTTCAGTGTTCGCAGTACAGTAAAGTTATTATGAATTTTACTTTTGTTCTATATTAACACAGCCAGCCCCGCGGTGTAGGAGTAGCTCGTCTGCCTCTTACCCGGATACCCCGGGTTCGATTCCCAGCCAGGTCAGGTATTTTTACCTGGCTTTGAGGGCTGGTTCGAGGTCCACTCAGCCTACGTGATTATAATTGAGGAGCTATCTGGCGGTGAGATGGCGGCCCCGGTCTAGAAAGCCAAGACTAATGGCCTAGAGGATTCGTCGTGCTGACCACACGACACCTCGTAATCTGCAGGCCACCGGGCTCACCAGCGGTCGCTTGGTAGGTCATGGGGTTTGGTTTTGTTCTACACTAACACCCAGGTGAACTACTTACTATTTAAAAACCAAGAATAGTGCTCACATCCTTCAATATTCGCAGTGTAGTTAAGTTATTATGAATTTTACTTTTGTTCTACACTAACAGATTAGTCTAGTATAAAATGTAACCTCGGTTGCAGGGGTTACAGCATATTATTTGTAAAAAAAAGGAACCGCACAAGGAACTTTTAGTGAAATGATTTATGTACCTATGTTATTTTTTTGCTGATTTGAGACATAAACAAAAATGTTGCTGTTAACCCCCTAAAAATTTTGTCACGAGCCGTCACTACTCCTATAACAGTATCCCTGCAGTGTCTTTCTACAAGGGTGTAGAACCAAAAGAGTGAAATACCAGCACTCTGTTGTCTGTATAATTAAGTCAGAAGTATGAGGTGAGGAAGTATATACGATGAGGAATGCATGTGTCAATTTGGAAACTTCCGGAGAACTTTGAGTCTTTGAGCTATCTCTCCTTCGTTAGCAGTGGCGATCTGACGGACCGAAGCCTAGCACACCTAACCCCGTGGTCCCCGCACCTAGGGAACATACAGCATCAAGCGATGCAAGGTGAGGGGAGGGGAGAGGGGCGCAGTGGCTGGGTTGCAATATCTTTCTCTGATGCCTTGCACTCAGAAATGCGAGCGACGTTTTATCTCATTGCGTTTGAGTTTTGTAAATGGACAATGTGCCAGATGCTTACAACATAAAGTGCTTTATCCATCATTCTCATTTGAGGTTAGGGCTTCAATAGCCTTGGTAGCCCTCAGTATATGCCAATGGCATATAGTAGTGATTAGGACATTCATCAAACCAAAACCAAACCCCACGGCACTTAACGCCCTTGAAAGGGCCTTGGCTTTCGAGACCGGGGCAGCCATCTCACCATCAGATAGCTCCTTAATTCTAATCACGTAGGCTGAGTGGACCTTGAACCAGCCCTCAGGTTGAGAGAAAAGTCTCTGACCTGGCTGGGAATTGAACCCGGGGCCTCGGACGAGAGGCAGGCGTGCTAACCCTACACCACGGGGCCGGCACGATTAGGACAGTCAGTTTGTGTAAATACATAAGAAAAGGGACCAGCAGCATATAAGTCTTTTCCTATTTCACCTACCTACCAACATATTACAGAACCCTGCAACTACAATAACTTACCCAAATATGTTATATGTTATATGTTATCTTCAAGGTTCATAATGGATAATATAAGAATCTTGAATAGGTAGGCCTAAGTTGCGTAAGAATATCCAGATGCATTAGAAAACTTGAGAAAATAAGTTAGTTACTCTTCAATCAGGACACGAAAACACACTAGTTCATCAGGGTGATACAATTTCTCACTGAACAGTGGTTTACATGGTCACACTTCCCATAATGTTGAAGGTCATATCTTGGCAGAATAAAATCTGATAAACAGACTAAAAACTCATTATTAACAAGTACGAGGATTAGGAAAGAATAATTACTTTCACACCTGGTAAGCGCGATGGTTTCTACCATACTTACAACTGTCATTTTATAACTTCTACAGTTTCTACACACGTGTGACAAAACATTTATTAAAATTAGGAGGAATTCATTTGGGGCTGATGATCTTGGTGTTTTTCTCATAAAAGATCTTGAATTATAAAGGTCCATCGTAAAATCTTCAGAATAAGGATATAAGTTAACACAACACAAAGCTAATATGAGTAGTCAACAAAGAGACGGCAGCTAATGGGTGGTGTGAATAAAAATTAGTCTAAGCGAGTGAGCGTGTGCTCGCTGAGTGCCTGAGTGTCTTCCTGCCGATGAGCTTCCACTCAGCATTTGCGGTGAATAAAAATGTAGGGCGGAAGCACAGTATACACTCGAGTGTCTGGAGCAGCAACTCAGTGTCACTGATCAAGGTCGTGCACGTGCCATGTATAAAACACCTTAGACTGCGATAACACTTCGATGACTTCCGGGTAGTTCAATGCTTAACATGGTAGACGACAGTATGGAATTCCAGTCCGCTTTTATCTCCTTTTTAAAGGAACATACAATTATGTTTTGTTTTTTTGTTTTTTTGCTGGTGGCTTTACGTCACATCGACACAGTTAGGTTGTATGGTGACGATGGGACAGGAAAGGGCTAGGACTGGGAAAGAAGCGGCCGTGGCCTTAATTAAAGTACAGCCCCAGCATTTGCCTGGTGTGAAAATGGGAAACCACGGAAAACCATATTCAGGGCCACCGACAGTGGGGTTCGAACCCACTACCTCTCGAATACTGGATACTGGCCGCACTTAAGCGACTGCAGCTATCGAGTCACAATTACCGGATAAGAAGCACAAGAAAACAAGTGCAATAAATGAAGTTCAGTGTGAACTACTTGGTAAATTTAACTTAAATATGTCCGCCCAACAACTATCTGACTGGCTGAATGGTTAGCATCGAGGCCTTCGGTTCAGAGGGTCCCGGTGTGAAGGGGATTTTAATCGCCTCTGATTAATTCTTCTGGCCCGGGGACTGGGTGTTTGTGTTTGTCCCAACACTTTCCTCTTCATATTCACACAACACACTGCACTGCCAACCACCACAGAAACACGCAATAGTGATTACATTCCTCCATGTAGGGTTGGCGTCCGGAAGGGCATCCGGCCGTAAAACATAGCCAAATCCACATGTGTGGCACAATTCTCACCCGCGACCCCAAAAAGGTGGGTAAAGCGGTAGAAGAATTTCCGACCAACAAGTGTTCGTAAAAAATTACAAAACATGAAAACAAGACTGAAATATAAAGTAGAATTAAAGCGTATGGGAAACAAATGCATATCGTAAAAATGATGGGAGAAGCGGCTGATGATTCTGATGGAGGGGGAGAACAACCCTATCATCGGCCGTCTGAAAGGTAGGAAATCTTAGCCTGAATATTACATTAATAAATTGAGGAAAATGAATTATGATGAAAATAATATATATTGACAATTGAATATAATTTTTAAGGAGCCAGATCTGAAGGACGGACGAGTTGGCCGGGCGGTTAAGGGCGCGCAACAGTGAGCTTGCATCCGGGAGATAATGGGTTCGATCCCCACTGTCGGCAGCCCTGAAGATGGTTCTCAGTGGTTTCCCATTTGAACACTAGGCAAATGCTGGGGTTGTACCTTAATTAAGGCCGCGGCCGCTCCCTTCCTACTCCTACGCCATTCCTACCCCATCGTCGACAGAAGATCTATCTGTGTCGGTGCGACGTAAAGCAAGTTGTAGGATCTGCAAAAGTTGTTATCTCTTCGACTTCCGACAGAGGCGTCATAACTCCGCAAACATTGGAGTTTCTCCAAATTCGCGAGTCATAGACAGAGTCAGGCCGTGGTACATCGACACTGGTTGAATTCTTCCTTTCCATTGCAAGTGGCCTGTACATTAATGTTAGGGACGCCTTTTCTGTAAATGTAGTCATTCCCATAACGTGTGGCTTGTACATTTGTACATGAGTACAGTCTGCAGTTCCGATAGCATAACGAAATTAAAAATGTTCTTGCCACTTAGCCTGTGCTTCCTGCATCTCAGCAACATTTATTGGAAATTTTATCCAATAATCTGCTTTCATTTCTATTGAAGTCAAAACCTGCGAAAATGTTTTTGACACGGTGCTCCGGCTTACACCGACGTCTTCACCAACTCCACTCTGAAATCCTGGGTCACCAACATAACGCAAGAAGATTCTCATTTTTTCTTCGTTTGTTAGTGCACCACCTCTTGCTTCTTCGGAATGCCCAAGGAAATGCTCCGCTAACCATTTAACATGTTCCTTACTGAACCTATATAACACTTTGTAATCAAGTTGAGATGATTCTCTGCGAAGTTTATATAATTTCCTTTTCCATTAACCACTGTCATAAACTCTGCCATGGTACTGAACTTGACACTATCGCTTTGAGTCGCCTACTGAACTAGCTCAAGGAAATACGAGCAGGCGCTAACGGAAATGAGTGCCTGCTTTATCTTTATTCACCAGAAATCTAAAGCGCCCGCTCTGCTACTCGAGCGACTGAAGTGCGTGCTCAAGGTCACAGGTCTGCTATGAGTGATGGCTTCCGACGGGCGGTTTTTATTCACCTCATTGCGAGTGCCTGCTCTAAATTCGCGAGTAAAGAGTGCGTGCTCATTTTTATTCACACCACCCAATGTCACTAACAGTCAGTAGCGGCGATTAGGGGAGAGGAGGCTAGAAAAACATTACATTTTTATTCCATATTAGCCGGCTGAAACTAAAAATTATTAAAACAAGCGATTTGTACACGCCCTGTTGTCTTGTCAGCTAATTATTTCCTTTATTTTCTTTAATTATTACCAAAATTATTAGCGGAAATACGATCATTCGTCGCGACTAACCGATTTCTACAGTGCCACAGCGGACACTTCGCTTCATTGCTTGTGCTGCGAGGAAGGGTAGCAAGGGTATATTTGTTTTGCCGTGCGCATTCGTCAGTCTGGTAGTTTCTCTAGTGTCAGTTTCTTAGTGTGTTGTCAGATACTAGGCGATTTTTAATTGTATAATCACGCCGGACTTCTATTTAATTGTGGTACGGTACATGTGTATTATTGTTTTGGGCGAAAGATTTATTGTATAGGCTTCGTATTGAATCAAAATCTCAAATATCTTATTACTGTACCGCAGTTACGTTGGTAAACTGTCTACCTTTACCTCTCTGTCGAAATTCCTATAAACCAAGATACCGTACTTTTTGTTATCTGTGCATTTTTGCCCTCCCCATCTATTTCTAAATCCCAATCGCAGTTAGCCTACTGCCAACCGTTACGCTACGGAGGCGGGCAACAACAGATGAACTGCACTCTTTGGAGGATCAAATCATAGTTACATACAGTATATTTACACCATTACATTATAAAATAAACACGACATTACCACCTGATACATATACAAACAGCATAACTGACGTCACCTACCTGTATGGATTGTCTTTCCTCAATACTCCACTTCGCAATAAATATTTACAGAAGAGCTTCAGCTTCAGTATCTTGAACCATTCCATCTGGACACGAACTAACTTTTTCTTGTTAGTTGTTTAACGTAGCACCGACACAGACAGGTCTTACGGCCTTCTAGGAATCGGAAGGAAGCGGTCGTGGCCTTAATTAAGGTACAGTACCAGCATTTGCTTGGTGTGAAAATGAGAAACCATGGAAAACCATCTTCAGGGCTGCCGACAGTGGGGTTCGAACCCATTATGTTTCGGATGCGAGCTCACAGGTGCGCGCTCCTAACCACACGGTCAACTCGCCCGGTGACACGAACTAACAGCTGCCCAAATGTCATCTATTGGCGTCCTATTTTCTCAAGGTATTTCAAGGATATAGGCCCTAATCAGAAATATTAGACTTCCTTTAAGAAAAAGGAACTGATTTTTAACTTCATTTGGCTATTTAAAAACATCCAAACTTTAGAAACACTCGAAGCAAATACTAACATTTCAGGTATCTGATAAATCCACCAACATCAAACGATGTTCTAACCAATTATTTCTGTGGTTATAATCAAATGTCACCAATCGTCCCATAATACGAAAATATTGCATGACATACCTCTTACCCTTGAACACACACAGCGACCCCATTCACTCCAACTGTGTAGCATATACCGGTACAGACTAAAAGTGCCGAGACGATGTGACAGTTCAGGAAATAGATCAAAGAATATGGGCAAAAGATGTCACTACAGCGTTACAAATCAGGAAGATACGTTAGTTCCGCATTTGGAGAATTCCTCTATTCCTTCCTTCCCTGCTGAAAGATCCCGCTTACGCAACACTACAAAATCAAGCTCTTCGTATTGATTATATCCTTGTCTTCGTTTTATGTTTTATCGGTAATATGGGAAAACGAAAATGAGATAATCCAGTTACCATAATTCAGAGGAACACACGTGTCAAGTATCGAAATGAACGCTTGATTTTATAGGTGGTCAAAAAACAAAAGACTGAGTGCAAGTTCCTCGCATTTAATATTTTATTAGACTTAATTTGAATTAGTTTCAAAATATATTTCAGCTTATGCAGAGAGATATGTTTAAAAAATCGATTTAAAAAACAGCCGATAACTTGATTGTGGAAGTTAATAAGCCCCAAGCCGAATCACTTCCTACAAGTGGTAACATGCTTTTTGCCATATCTATATAAATACAATTATAATTTAGTCCATACACTTCAAATTGTTGTCTCATACTTCGTTTCTATTTCGGATTAGGTACACAAAAGGAAAAAGTGGGTTCAGTTCAATTTTTGTCTGTTTGTTACGATAGTGGATAAAAGCTGAACAGAATTTCTCCTTACGATGTCATGGGGGGAAAACTGAACAAAATTTCTCCTAACTCGGTAATTTTAAGTTCAAGGATAGCCAGGTTGTGTACTAGATTGCATATTATTTGATTAGTACACAGTGGTATAAGAATATTTAAGTGGCCAAAATAGGAAATGGGCCGTGCGGTTAGGGGCGATAGGGGAGATAGTGGGTTCGAACCCCATTGTCGGCAGCCCTGAAGATGGTTTTGCGTGGTTTCCCATTTTCACACCAGGCAAATGCTGAGGCTGTACCTTAATTGAGGCCACGGACACTTCCTCACTTCCTCCACTCCTAAGCCTTTCCTATCCCATCGTCACCATAAGACCTATCTGTGTCGGTGCGACGTAAAGCCAATTATCAAAAAAGGAAATGTCAAATTTCTCCATTTTAGCTTTATCGAAAATGTTAATATGTATATAATAGCCACCACCACCACCCCATGGCACTACAGCCTTCAAGGGCCTTGGCCTATCAAGCGACCGCTACTCAGCCCGAAGGCCTGCAGATTACGAGGTGTCGTGTGGTGAGCACAACGAATCCTCTCGGCCGTTATTCTTGGCTTTCTAGACCGGTGTATACTGTATAATAACCAGTTGAGTAAAATATAATTTTCGATCATTCACATTGAATGCGGTTTTTTTTTTTTTTTTTTTTTTTTTAATTTTACAAAGTAAAACAAAGCAACTCAAGGTTCACCCGCCACCACAACAAATGACTACTTCGGCACTAGACGGAATGTTCTACGTGGCAAAATAACGAGATCATCAACCTCAGAGGGACTATTTTTTTTTTTTTTACAACCTCGAAGAACGTGCGAAGTGCAGATGGAAAGAAGCATTTTAATAACTGGGCGTAATTCATGCTCGCGTACGATAGGCTAGACATGGTATCCTATGGATCTTCCACTACCTCTGTCGTTATCTTGTGCACCGAAATACGTTCATTTTGCTTCCATGAACACTTACGGTTAGACTTTCTATAATTTTTGAGAGTCAGTTACTGTTTTATGGGTAATTAACGGCATTCAAGAAAGCGTCTCTTCATTTAATATATAGATGTAAAGAACAAAGCAGACATGGTTGCAATTTCACGTCATTGTTGATCTAGTGATCGTATTCACGGTACGTAAAGTAGTCACTATCTGGAATCCGAAACATAGAGATGTTATGGGATTCGAAAGCAGGCCACCTTGGCGAGAAACCAATTACTTCAGGCACCTATCACGCCCAACGTACAAAGCAGCTATGATTATAAGTAAACAGCACATTCAAATAATGAATGTAGAAAGTAGGATTGCGGAAGGAATCCAGCCAGCCTTTAAGGATGAGGACTCTCAACATACAATACATAAACATACGGGGAGAATACGCTGCGTATTTAACGTGGATAATAAGCAAAGGTCTACTTTTAAGTATGGAGACGTTGCGAGATTATGGTTCGTCATTTTCTTGTACTTCAGTAGCAGTGGCGTATACTGAGGACTACCAAGGCTATCGGTGAAGTCCAAATCTCAAATGAGAACAACGAAATGAAATGGGAGTGTCCGAGGACAAGTTCGGCTCGCCAGATGCAGGTCTTTTCGACTCCCGTAGGCGACCCGCGCGTCGTGATGAGGATGAAATGATGTCGGGAATCGAACCCGGGACCCCTGCGACCAAAGGCCAGCACGCTAACCACTTCGCCATGGAGCCGGACATGAGAACAATGCAAATCTAAAGCACATTATAATGTAAGAATCTGACACACCGTCCGATTTACAAAAGCTGAAAGCAATGAGAAAAAACGTCGCTCTATTTCTGAGAGCAAGTCATCGGAGACTGACATTGTGCAGCCCCGACACTTCTCCCCTCGATTCACCTCGACTCATCTCGCGCGGCTTGTTGCTCATGGTCTGACAGGTTTGGGACATGACCTCGCTAAAGCGGATTGAAAAACCCCGCTGAACGTGGACATATCTTCTCAGCAGCATCTCCAGTGTTTTTTGATCGGCCGAGTGGCTTCACATCTCCAATAAGAGCTCCCGCCGACCTGAATCAGCAGATCGGCCGACTCCTAGTTGGAAATTAGCCTTCCCGATACCTAAACCATGACTACCACCACTACCACCACAACGACTTCGGCCCTCATCTTTTCCTCTCACCCTATGATGACTATTACGTCTTCCCATCCTACACCACTTATGTCTGCGTCTCTACCCGTGCCACAAACTTTTCCTCAGATCAGTGCACCACCTCTTCGCTTTCTGCGCCGCCGTTCACCACCTGTTTCTTCGTCTGCACAGCCACCAACTACGACACCGTCAACTCCAGCCGCATCAGAATTGGCCGCCGTCAACCAGCATCACCGCCATCACCATCAGATACCAACAAGTCTTCAGTTACGTCGTTCGCGGCGTCGACCCACTCATCTCCGTAACAGAACTCCAACGTCAGCTACGCCTTCACGCCATACCAGTTCGGAGGGCGTTTCGCATCTTCAACTCCACCGACCCAACATACTTAATACGCCTACAGCTACCCACTGCAGCAGCCGTCGAACATCTCATCGCCACAGGTGTCCCTATCTACGGTCGCCTCCATAACGCTGAACCCTCTCGTTCCCCTCCACAATCTAGACATCCCCTCACCACACCATGTCGCCGCACCCGGCCTGATCGTCCTCTTTTTCAATCACCCCACAACGTCCGTCCACCTTCTCCCCCAATTAATATCTCCTTCCCACCGCCGCTAACACTCGAACATCTCCGACACCTCATAACCATACTGTATCACATCGCCTCCACACTTCACCACCTCACCCTTCCCCGCAACTTCCATTTAAGCACTCCCGTGTAAACGTCTATTTCTTCCCTTCTCCCTAGCCAAGAAACCCTATCTTCACTTCTCAATAAATATTCACACCGCTTTACGGATCCTCTTCATTCAGCCACACCGTACTGCTCTCTTCACATCTCCCGGCCCGACAGAAAGCGTCACTCTCTAGGGGGCCCGTGGACAGTGTTGCCAACTTATATTTTCAAGATCCGCTAAATACTACAAAAATCCGCTAAAATTCCGCCAAGAAATCCGATCTCAAATAATAATAATAATAATAATAATAATAATAATAATAATAATAATAATAATAATAATAATAATAATAATAATAGTGCATAGCCTCTCGAAAGGCTTGATGGTGACCTAATGAGGATGAAATTCATCGCGAGCAGGTCATAAACACACAGCTTCCAAGCCAGGGGACTTAAGAGTACGAGAAGGTTGATTCTGAGAATTAAACTGGGGCCATCGGATCAAAGGCAAGCATTCTACCCATTTAATCACAAAGCCGGACTTTAATTCGCTAAACCCGAGGCTACCATTTTCACTAATCAGGTGTTGGTATTGGTAGTGGCAGAGACCAGGGCAGTAGCTTGTGAAACAGTCTTGACAATGCAGCAGGCTACTCCGTTGATTCAAAACGCTTACGGCTTGACCTTCACTAAACCAACTATCAAAAAACGGTAACCTAGTAGTAGCCCATTTCTTGATCGCAGCATACGCCACTGTTCAATAGATATCTGAATTATTTCTTTCTTTCTTTCTTTCTTAATCCGTTTACCCTCTAGGGTTGGTTTTTCCCTCGAACTCAGCGAAGGACCCCACTTCCACCACCCCAAGGGCAATGTCCTGGAGCGATAGACTATGGGTCGGGGATACGACTGGGGAGAAGGACCAGTACCTCGTCCAGGTGGCCTCACCTGCCAAGCTGAACAGGAGCCTTTTGGAGGGATGGGAAGATTGGAAGGGATAGACAAGGAAGAGGGAAGGAAGAGGCCGTAGCCTTAATTTTGATAACATCCCAGCATTTGCCTGGAGAAGAAGTGGGAAACCACGGAAAACCACTTCAAGGATGGCTGAGCCGGGAATTGAACCCTTTCTACTCAGTTGATCTCCCGAGGCTGAGTGGACCCCGTTCCCGTCCTCGTATCACTTCTCAAATTTCGTGGCAGACCCGGGAATCGACCCCGGCCTCCAGGGATGGCAGCTAATCACACTAACCACTACACCAAAGAGGGGGGCAGATATCTGAATGACGACGCTATTCGGTTTCGCTTCCGAATTAGCACCTCCACAAAATGAGAAAAGAAATTGACGAGAAAATTACTAGACCTAATAATAATAATAATAATAATAATAATAATAATAATAATAATAATAATAATAATAATAATAATAATGTTTTTATGTCCATTCAACTGCTATCGGTCTTAAAACATGCCTGAGTACCGGAATTTCATTCAGAAAGTGATGATGAAAGTACTCAAATAAAGCTCTTATTATCAACAAATTGTGGCCGGATTCAGTTTCCCAACCTTAGATGCAACCTTAGTGCATACAACCAACCGTACTATTTATCTGGTCTTAAGGTAACAGAAATAACGTGATTTCGTGAAACGAATCTAGCTAGTCTTTGTCTAAACCTGGATTTGTAAATAAGATTATCTTGGACGAAAGAGAAAGCAAGCAGACGAAAGAGTATCCTGAAAAACAAAGCAAGTTTGTAGCTGACCGCCTTTGTGGTGTAGTGGTCAGCGTGTGAACAGCTGCCACGGCCGGAGGCCCGGGTTCGATTCCTGGTTCTGCCACGAAACTTGAAAAGTGGTGCGGGGGTTGGACCGGGGTCCACTCAGCCTCGGGAGGTCAACTGAGTAGAGGTGTATTCGATTCCCACCTCAGCCATCCTTGAAGTGGTTTTCTGTGGTTTCCCACTTCTCCTCCAGGGAAATGCCGGGATGGTACCTAACTTAAGACCACGGCCGCTTTCTTCCCCTTTTCCTTATCTATCCCTTTCAATCTTCCCATTCCCCCTCAAGGCCACTGTTCAGCATAGCAGGCGAGGCTGCCTGGGCGAGGTACTGGTCCTCCTCCCCAGTTCCATCCCTCGACCCATAGTCTCACGCTTCAGAACACTGCCCTTGAGGAGGTAGAGGTGGGATCCCTCGCTGAGTCCGAGGGAAAAACCAACCCTGGAGGGTAAACAGATTAAGAAAGAAAGAAAGAAAGAAAGAAAGAAAGAAAGAAAGAAAGAAAGCTTGTAGCTTTACGTGAATATCGATATCGGGTCATACCCACAGGACCTCCAGTTTTGCGTGGAAATTGAACCACAGGGACGTAACATTTTATTTCAAAATTAATTTAAAAATTCCCATATATATTGGCCGGAGTTCGAACCTTGCGGCCAACTTAGTAAGAAGCCAGTGCCGATGCCACTTGGCTATCAGTCTCCCCTTGTCTCTAGAGATAAACTTTGTATACGCACGCGCATTAATGGTGTCCCGACATACACAATCAACACTGCCCCACTCCAGTACTGAAAAGCAGGGGAGAGAGTAAAGGGATAGTGTTGAAGGCCACTCCATTACTGAAAAGGAGGGGAAGGGAGTGAACAGGTAGTGCTGAATACACAGTGTGTGTATTCTGGCGTTATACTGTAACATTGTAATAAGATGGCTCATAACCTATCACACATGGGCGCCCGCAAGGGGGGGGGGCAAGGGGGGGGGCGCTTGCCCCCCCCTGGAATTCTAAAAAGTTGATGTTCAATTGTTTAATATCATACCAGATTATTTCATAAACTGAACTTACTGACAGTCATCTAGCATCTGTTATATTCGCAAATTTCTGTAAACAATTTAATGTTGCTGACGTTATATTGGTATTTATATTCAAGAAAATTGTTAATGTGCCCCCCCTTGGAAAAGATCCTGCGGGCGCCGATGCTATCACAGGTGAATCGAGGACGTATTATTGGCATGTAGGAGGCTCACATGGTCCCCCAAGCGATAGCACAAGCAATACCATGCAGTCTTAAGACAGTCTGGAGATGGATAGAAATATGGCAAGAACGAGGTGAAGAAGGGTTGGTTGACCGGATATAACGCGGCTACAAAATATTCCTAACTAGTATAAAATACTTTTCGGTCCAAATCCTCCTTTACCTCTTAATACTGTAATTATCAGAGTAGGTTACTTTTTATTTTTTTTTTAATGTTAAAATGCTATTTGTTCGGGGCGTCGACCTATAGGGTTCTTTTGCCCCTACTTGCACAATATATGAACCTGCATGTAATTGGAATTGCGGAAATGTTGAGTGTGAGAAACGTTAAGGATGACAAAAATACGCAGTCCCCAGGCCAGGGATATAATCATTTACAAATAAAAACCCCTGACCCTGCCGGGAATCGAACCCGGGGTGGCCGGACGCGTTGCCCCGTACACAGCGGGGCCGGACGAGTAGGTAACCTAATGCTGTACTTTAATACATCCGCCATTCGATCACAACGAAGTCTTGTAGCGGGCTGTCTGCATGCAGTCCATGCAGCAATGCGTTAAGCAAAAAGGTGAGTCATTGTGCCTTCGACACTACATCTTCACTCCCTTCCCCCATGTTTTGTACTGGATTGGCCTTCAACACTACCCCTTCACTGTCTCCCCTTCTTTTCAGTACTGGAGTGGGGCAGTGTTGAAGTGATTGTTTATGTCGGGACACCATTAATGTGCACGTCTGTACATTTTTCCAACACTTTGTTTTTATCTCGACTAGCCCGGAATATAATTGAACAAAATGTAATATTAACGTTCAGGTGAAGAGGAATATAATAATGGTATTAGCTATACGTCCAACTAACTACTTTGACTGTTTTCGGAGACGCCGATATGCCGGAATTCAGTTCCGCAGGAGTTTTTTTCAAGTGCCAGTAAATCTACCGACACTAGACTGACGTGTTTGTGTTTGACCACTTTCAAATACCACCGCACTGAGTCAGAATCGAACCTGCCAAGTTGGGGTCAGAAGGCCAGAGCTTCAACCGTCTGAGCCACTCAGCCTGGCTGAAGAGGAATATATTTTAAATGACCAACAGTGGGGAGTAGCAGTTTAGTAAGGCACATCTACATTTTGGGGACACAGCAGTTAAATTTGTTATATAAAAATCCAAGACAATGCGGCATTCTACGTACTTTTTCAGGTCTCATCGTACATCAATCAATTTATCTCGTATATCTGTAGATGGCAGAATTACCGTAGAAGTATAGTTGGTTCCCAATTGAGATCAGTGGCCTTTGAGAAAGTTAAAACCTGTGTCGTCGTTTTCCAGAAATTGAAGAACTCCTGGGGGACAAAATACGGACCACTTAATGCCTGTAATGACCGTTAGCAGTTAGAACGGACGTTATATAATATGATAGCAGAAAACTGCTGTTCATTCTTCTCCGTTCTATAATGGCGAAGAGACTCATTTTGCTCACTGTATCTGTGTGTGTGTGTGTGTTTGTGTGTGTGTGTGTGTGTGTGTGTGTGTGTGAGAGAGAGAGAGAGAGATGAGAGATTTACTTGCTTCTTTCTTTGTTTTGATTCACTGTTTGTTTTTTCCCCACTAGGCAAGTTAAATCAACTTCGGCCGCTTCACACAATACGTGGTTAGCCGCTTTCTTCGGCCTAGTGCCTGTTTTCATCATCGTGTTGCTTGTGTTACCAGAGGCGTAACGTTCGGGTCTGCAGGCCCTGCAATGCAAGAGGGCCCGGGCCTTTAAGGGCCCCAGCAAACTTCTTGCAAAATATATATAAAATAATATATAATTCTGGTGGATTTTAATTGAATGAGTCAAGTAAACACGACATTGTGCTTCGCGTAATCACATGAGCGCGTGATGCAATATACTCGCAATAGCATTATTGAAGTGCATGACTTATTCACACAAGTGGAGCATCAGATCGTATTATTTTCGGAAGGCTTATCAGAGCTCGATCGTCCCACGCACACACGTACTCTTAAAGTTGATGCCGTCCTGGTCGGAACATCCGAATGTTGTCATCATCTCATCAATCACAACACAGGGAATTTAAATTAAAATTACCAATCTCCATTCCTGACAGGCTTAAGCTCCCATGCAATTACTGCACAAGACCCATTAATATGTTTCTTTTACATTTTACAATAATGAACAATCTCTTTGTTTACATAAATTGACAATATATTGCATTAATTCTTCCTGCTATGATTGAATTTGTGTTAGTTATTCATAAGTTTGTGGTTGTTTGGTAGGCCATGGCCCTTCGGGACTGTTGCGCCATGGAATTTGGTTTTATTTATAGGTTTCACATTTTATTTGAGGGGCCTCGAACTTTAATTTTTGCAGGTGGGCACATACCGTATTACATTCATTACGACCCTGCTTGTTACTGTCGGAAAGTGAGAAAGAAAGAAAGCGTCGTGGGTTTCATCCACGTCCTATGTTAAAAGATCGTTTGGAAAAAGGACTTTTCTATAAACATTTCTCTTCTCTTTATTCGTCACCGTTTGACCTCCAGATAACATAGATAGTATTTTGAAACAGAATTTGTAACGAGAAAGAACTTAAAATGCACTATGACACTGAAGGGAATTCTGGACGGAACGCAATTAAAGCCGAGTAGCTACAGAGTAGTCTAATATGAAGACCGCAATGCACAGCAATACTATTGGATATTGAGTGTATGCGAAACAGTGCATCGATTCATTCAAGTGCCCGAGTGAATCGAGTACAAGACCAACTACAATTACATAATATATATTGTAGTTGGTCTTCGGCACACGATTCAGCTGACTCGCAGCAGACAGTGCTGAGTGGCGCAACCACGGATCATTGTGATACAACAGGCACACGCGATTCATTATCGCCACACTGGGCACTGGCGGGGAGCCGAGCTTTGAAATAATTGTACGCAATCACGGTCCACGGATCAGTGAGACACAAAACACACGCCGTACACACGGTTCATTATTGGTACACTGGACATTGGCGGGAAGCAGAATTTCTGCTGCAGCGAGACATACAGACTGAGTCATGCACACTGAAAGAATCGTTCGCTATAACGGACTCCGGCTCTCAGTTCATTTGAAAATAATACCCACTTGCATTCACTATCCTCTTCTTACAGGGAAGTTTGTCCGGCTCCATGGCTAAATGGTTAGCGTGCTGTCCTTTGGCCACAGGGGTCCCGGGTTCTATTCCCGGCAGGGTCGGGAATTTTAACCGTAATTGGTTAATTCCGCTGACACTGGGGCTGGGTGTATGTGTCGACTTCATCATCATTTCATCCTCATCAGAACGCGCGGGTCTCCTACGTGTGTCAAATCAAAAGACCTGCATCTGGCGAGCCGAACTTGTCCTTGGGCACTCCCGGCACTAAAAGTCATACGCCATTTCATTACAGGGAGGTTTAAATAATAGATTTATTTGCAGTGTTAAAAAGGTAGGTAGTCAAAACGTAATTCCAAAGTATCTAGCTAGTAAATAGGTTATTAGATTAATTAATTAGTATTATAACTTAGTTGACCTTCGACAGTTCGACTCTCTAGCCTGCCCTATGATATGAGGCAAGCTCATGACCACTCGAAATTGTCGTTTAAGAACCGCTCAGTACTCTCTCAGTTCGTACATCGCATCATTGCACAGGACTTCAATAATCGAATCACGAGATCACCAGCAGTAGCGGTGAAGAAAATATCGCATTTTTATTACTTTTTAGCCGGATGAAACTAGGAATTACAGGAAGTATTTGAAAAAAAGCAACTTGTAGAAGCCATGTTGTCTTATCAGCTAATTCTGGGCTTTATTTTCTTTAATTATTATTAACAAAATTATTAGCGGAAATACACACAAAATGTCGTTCGTCCGGCTAACTGATTTGTATAGCGCCACGGCAAGTAGTGCAGACTTTGCATGTTCTGTGATGAAGGGTAGCAGCAGGGGATTTTTTTGTGCCAAGGTCAGGGACTTTGAGGTATGATTCTCCCGCTTGCCGCGCGTATTCGTCTGTTTGGCAGTCTCTTAAGTGTATGTTAGTTTCTTAGTCAAATGTTAAATGATTTTAATTGTACAATCTCGCCATACTTCTTTCTTATTGCAATAAATGTGTAATATTGTTCCTTTGATGAATTTTATTGTATAGCATTGCATTAAATCTAAAAAAGCTATTATTACTGCACTTAAGTTGGTAAACTGTCAACCATTACATCTCTATCAAAATTCACTCAACAGAGCATCAAATAAGTTACAATTTTGTACCTGGTTTCTTTTAGGTATACAAACTCCCCCCTCCCCCCATGAGTCCACTATATGCCACAAACCTGGTAGTTTGTTGTCTTTTTTTGCCTCCGAACGTTTAATTCCCAATCGCCATTAGGGATCACCGGTGTACGTAGTGTAATGGTTAGTGTTTTTAGCTGCCGTCCTCGGGGGCCGGGGTTTGATTTCCGTTACTGCCAGAAATGTAAAATTGGCAGGAGTGCTGGTATATGGTTCAAATGGAACATGCAGCCAGCTCACCTCCATTGGGGGTGCGCCTGAAAAGAGCTGCACCACCTCGGGATGAGGACACGAGTTTACCGGTGTACGTAGACAGTAAGTGAGCCGACTGACGCAATAGCTAAAGATATATTGTGCCCTATAATGACTTAGTTCCAGTCAGGCAACCGCCGAGATCGAACTAAGTGCACCATAGTGTACAATACATCCACCCGAAATGAATATACATGGCACATAGCTTACCTTGCAGTGAGTATATCCTCCAGCAGTTCAGGAATAATAGCATGAATCAGGGATTATGGGTATAAACGTGGTACACACTACCCCTCACCCCTCACTACGGGCACGTGACAAGTGGGCGGCCATTCTTGTTTTAAATATAGCTAACAGTTGACGAAACGTAAACACATAGCGGAAAATCTCATACTGCCTCCACACTCACGAATCTGGCCATTTTATCGCGCTCATCAATATGCACAGGCTACAAACCATTATGATTATTACATTATCAACTTATATATTTATAGCTGCTACCTACAATGGGCTTATATATCATCATTCCATGGCGCAGTCATTTCCTGGCCATCACAAGGGCGCTTACATCTCATAAAACATACTTCACAACAATATGCGATAGGACCTCATTTAGCTCTCCATGCACTATCAGCTGATATGATATGATTCTCATATGTATCTTAGGATTTGACTCGCTCCACCTGATACATCAACCCGACCGGATTTAAGGGAATTTGAAGATCATAAACGTATTATCTTAGTTCACAAACTTATCTACTTAAGTATGACACATATCCTGTAAACTATATCTGTCTAGCTAACTACTGTATAAAGACCGTGCTGGTCCGATATGCGAGATCTATAAAGCAAATACGCAACCATGATGATACCATAGGCAAGAATTATCACCCGAAGCAAAGAGACAACAACTTTCGACTTACTATAAGCCTAACTGAGTTCGAGTCCTGAGGCATAGATACTATATACACGACTATTTACTCTGACATACTTACATGTTGGCAGAAGGCCAACCTGTCTCCTGATTTGGGATCTATTTTATCATGCTTATTACAATTGGATAGCTCTGACCTGTGTCTGTTAACATTACGGAACGGCTCCTCTATGGACGTCTCAAATTACTGCATCCTGTCGCCTTTAGATGCGGGTGGCACACACGGTTTGATGGCTGTAGACATCCTGGCTGGCAGTAGCATTTCTTGCAGCTGTTTCTGGCGGTTGGATGATCGCCCCTTTGATGTCGTGCTGAGTCGACGTGCCTGGTGGTCCTGGGTCAACTGTTGATGCCGTGAAGACTCCTCGTCCGCTTCAATTCCCGTTACCGCTCCACCAAATCACATGAGCAGTATCTCGTTCCGTGATGACGTAGGGAAAAATTTTCCAAGAATTGGTTGAACCTTGAGTGCGGCTCGTAGATAAAGACAATCTTCTCTTCGCCGAGTGGCAGCATGGCAGCCTTCTTGTAGCAGAAGTACACCCAATGAATGAGCCTCGCCTGCCTGGCGGTGGTATTTATAATCATTTATTTATTTATTTATTTATTCACGAAGCACAAGATACAGCTACACTGAGCAAATTTCACTTGCACTGTCAACAGACTATTTAACAAACATAAACTTTCATAATAAAATATAACAAACATAACAAAATATAACAAGATCAGGTACACATCCTACTAATAACTGTCCAAATCGAAAACCATGAGAATGTCCATGTTCATAGCCAAGTCGTCGTGGGTCAAGATGGCGGTATAATTCCTTCACATCAACTTATCCTTAAGATACTATTTACACACCTCTCGAATACACTTTTATTTGATGCTATATCAAGCTCTTGACTCCTATTAATATTGTTAAAGTGTGTTGGGAGGCGGATTAGGAAAGATCGTTGAAGTATTGAGTGCTGAGTGTGGGGAATGTGGAGAAGGTCTTTGGTTCTGGTGGAGCGGGAAGGAACGCGGAGAGAGAAGAGAGAAACAACATGTTCCGAGCGGAAATGTCCATTTAAGATCTCGTGGAGGAAACTCAGGTCAGCTACCTGTCGCCTGATGTGCAGCGGTGACACATTAATTGCCATTAATACCTGCTGCGTAGACAGATTTCTGAGCTTGGGGTTTCTGATCCTTACAATTGCAGCAAAGAAGGACACTGCTCTGTCTAACTGCTTAGTATTGGAGGGGGCGGCTGTTGTCCAAATCGGAGAGCAGTAGTTTAAGAAAGGTTGAACGATCGTGAGGAAGAAGTGACGAAGAGCAATGGGGTCAGAAATTTCTGTGAAGCGATAGAGAATGCCTAGTAATTTCATAGCCTTGGTTGCATATGTTTCTATATGGGTCTTAAATTGTAATTTTGTATCGAATATTACACCTAGGTCACGCTGTTGCGTAACCACGGTGATGGGCTTGTCGAGTAGGTAATATGATGTTGGTAGAGGAGATTTACGCAGTGTTATGGTCATGTGGCTGCATTTTTGTGGATTGGGGATAAGTTGCCAAGTACGGCACCAGTTCGAGAGGGCATTAAGTGAGGACTGTACCAGAGCTGCATCTGCTGGATTCCTGATCTCCCTAAATATCTTGCAGTCGTCAGCAAAGAGTAGGGTATTCGCTGTTTCGTTGAGTTCGGATGGCAGATCGTCCATAAACAAAGAAAACAGCAAGGGGCCAAGAGTATGCCTTGTGGGACACCGGAGGTGACTGGTAACCATGAGGATGAAGTGCCTGATATTACCACTCTCTGCCAACGGTTATGTACGAAGCCAGCAAGAAGGGTCAGAAGACTGCCATGTATATTAAATCGTTCGGAGAGTTTATGGAGCAACAGAGTATGGTCAACAGAATCGAAAGCTTTCGAAATGTCTACGTAGCAGATATCCAGCTGTGATTTAGCTGCAATGGCGTGTGATGCAAAGCTATGCAGAGTGGCCAGGTTTGTTAGACAAGAGCCACCTGGTAGAAAACCATGTTGCTTGGTTGAGATATACGGCAAAGTGAATGCGAGGAGTCGCTGGTGTATAATTTTTTCAAAGATAAAGGATAGTGTGGGGAGAATAGAGATTGGTCGGTAAGATGATTTGAGAAGTGGAACAATATTTGCCTGTTTCCAGGTAATAGGAAAATAATGCGCGGGAAATATCTGTTAAATAATTTAGAGAGGGGGACGCAAAGAGTGCTGGCAGTATTTTTTAGGAAAAGAGGCCCTATAGTGTCGGCACCGGTAGCTTTGTTGGTACGAAGAGTTTGAAGAAGGTTATGAACTTCACTTGGTGTGGTAGTTATGCTTGATAGGGTTCTGTTTGAAGCTGTACCAACGGGAGGGACCGGTTGGTTTTGTAAAGGAGGGGATAAGTTGGAGAAGAAATACCTGTTGAACAGTTCATTGCGATCGGCGCCATCTGCTGTTGCATCGTTGTGGTTCACGCTGACAGGAATCCGCTCCGTCCTTCTCCGTGTGTTGATGAGACTCCAGTAGCGCTTGGGATTGCTGCGGACGTTTTCAGTGACAGTGTCTACGTGTGTTTTGTAGTCTCTTCTGACCATAAACCTCGCGTGGCGGCGGATTTTAACGAAGGTATTGTGAGTGTGTGGGTTAGGGAAGTCTTTCCACAGGCGCCGGGCTCTCTTCTTATTAAATAGTATCAGTCTGGTCTCTTGTGATATCCAGTGTTGATGTTTACTAGTAGTATCCCGTTGTGCAGGTACGAAGTCTTTAATTGCAGCTCGCAGCCAGTCGTACAGCAGGTCAAGAGCCGGTTCGATATCAGCTATTTCGAGCAGACTCCAGGGAAGGCATTCCAGGGCACGACACATTGCAGGCCAGTCGGCACGGCGCCAGATGTAGGTAGGGCGGTATGATGTCCTGCTGTGAGGCTTTGAGGAGGGGTGGGGAAGGAGGAATGTAGCATCGAGGGACTGGTGGTCGCACAGGAAAAGGTTTCTGCCTGGGGTTATTGTTTTAAGTTCTAATGAGGAGAGTATGAAGTCAAGGGTGTTGGGTCCACGGGTTGGGTACATATTAAACTGTTTCAGTCCGAGGCCATTAATAAAACTGTCTATAAAGTATGTGTCACAGTTGTTAGCTGACAGTGCGGTAGTTGGAGAAGACCACTTTATAGACAAGTTAAAGTCACCCATTAAAATTACTTCACCATGAGGGAGAGCTGCAATGACTGAGTCCATACACTGTTCAAGGTTACTGAATGGGCTGTTTGGTGGTCTGTAGTAACATCCCACAAGTACAGGGCGTCGAGGAAAGAGTAGCTCCACCCACACTAACTCACAGTTCCTTCGAGATCTGTCCTTCGTTTACACGGTAAAGCACTGTTCACTGCTAGCAACACTCCAGCACCTAGAGTAGCGCGATCACGACGGAATATGCTGTAATTAGCACTGAGTGGTAGTTCACTGTCACTAGCCCGAGAGAGCCAGGTTTCAGTAAGTCCAATCACGTCAACTTCTCGTCTGGCAGGGATAGTTCACAATCAGACAACTTATTGTTTAGGCTTTGCAGATTCTGACAATAGATGTTTATGTCTGTTTTCATTTCACAAGTGGTGGGACCGGGGTTTAAGTGGACATCTTCAGCCAGTAGTAGGAAGTAAAGCAAGCCCCTAATCGCTGAGCGACCAGGCCTAGGCTTGTTTGGCTCCGAGCTAGTAGGGAGGCGCCTATAAGTCTGGAAAATGGTGCATCCAGTCAGAGAGAACGCCGGAATGTAGTAGTTTCTCTCTGCTAGCAGCCATGCAAAAGAACAACTCACTTTTTCACTTGCACACACCGATTCCTTAACTCGAAGAGATCCGTGCAGAGAACCGTATAGCGCAACAACTCTGATTATTACCACACAAACAACACAGACTGCAGCAGCACTAAGCTTGCGCGTGTCTCCTCCAGCCGCGATCTTGACACCGGTGCTCGCGTCATCAACTACCAAGCTCGTTGTGGGTGGCCTCAACTGCGCCCACCCGCATATGGAAATTTTCCCCACAATTATGTGTGTCAAGTGCCTCGACTATCATTTATGATTACAACTACAGTCATGCCGCATATCAAAATATTCAGGAATTTACGCTGGTTGCAGTTCTTCTATCAAATCCTGTGCCTTCCTCATGTGGCGGAAACTATTAATTAATTTCCTCTTCCCTCCAAGGAAAAACACCCGCGAGATTCCAAGAAGCGGTGTGCGTTCGACGCTACCGGTGAAGTGGCTTCGCTTGGGTAATAAACTTTTTATGAGCCTCTGGAAGCTTCATCACGCTTCTGATGCCTCGTTCCCACGAAAAAATGCGCACTCTAAGATACTCTTACATAACTAATGCTATACACAGCGCCTTTCAGGGTGGTCTCATGCAATTCCCATTATCTATGATAAAATCAATATCCTTCGACCATGAAAAGAATGGTTCAATATCTATGTTGGGTAATCAGCCCGAAGACTGGTTTGATCCTCTACAGCTCAACCAACAGCTGTAATAGATGGCCTAGGTGTCAATGAAGAGGCTTACTAGGGAAATGAGGAGTGAGGTAGTATCCCGTTGCTTTCCTCGCGGAGCCAGAAGTTGCTATTACATAATTATCAGTCTGCCAAGCCCACTGAAATGCATGCACCAAGCGACACTATGAGCGATATTTTCACACCATTCATAACAGTGACTGGCTGCATAAGGTATGGTATTACTAGCATCACTCACACCTCAGTCACTTTCATATTGTCAAAGCCAAGGAGGAGGCTGTGACAGGTCAATGAAAGTAAAAAAAATCATTCTAGCCCATGCCAGAAGACACAGTGCACTGTAAACACTACATCTCGCCAGCAACGGCATAGCTAAAGATGCTGTATCAGAAAACAAGGGAGCTATTGTACATCTCGAGTAACCTTACAAAATGTGACGATTTAAAAAGTCCTCTGATGATAGGAAAAGACATATTTTTCAAAGATGACCGAGCGTAGCTATGAGTTTGCACTCGGTATATGGTGGGTTCGAATCCTACCGTCGGCAGTCGTTAAGATGGTTTTCCGTGGTTTACTATTCTCACACCAGGGAAATGCGAGTGTTGTATGTTAAACAAAGCCACGGTCGCTTCCTTCCGTCTCCTACCCCTTGCCTATCCCATAGTCGCCATAAAACCTATCTGTATCGGTGCGACGTAAATCAACTTATTTGTCTTATATTTAATATGTAGGCTACTTATCGTGAACACAGGTATTTTTACATCTAATTCTGTATATATAATAGAGTATACC
This sequence comes from Anabrus simplex, assembly GCF_040414725.1. Lineage (NCBI taxonomy): Eukaryota > Metazoa > Arthropoda > Insecta > Orthoptera > Tettigoniidae > Anabrus > Anabrus simplex. The sequence goes on from NC_090265.1 coordinate 142,054,379, forward strand.
AGACAGGTATTTTTTCATGTATTTTAATTTTTATTAATGCGAATGCTAGTTATTGGAATACATATATTTACGCATCGAATAAGGTATATTCAAAGGAGTTGTTACTTTAGTTGATAATAATAATAATAATAATAATAATAATAATAATAATAATAATAATAATAATAATAATAATAATAATAATAATAATGTGAGGACAATTCTCGGCCCCCGAAAAACAGAAGATGTATATAGACTGAGGTCACGCAAAGTGACAGAAGAGCTTTCCAACATTGCAGCAGACATCCGCAAAAGACGTCTGAAATTTTATGGGCACGTCCGCAGCTGCCGGCAAGTAGACTGACACACACGATTCCCACCTACATGGAATATCTAAAAAATATTCCATGGGTACTGGAAGTGAAGAAGGATCTGGAAAAAGCCCAGATGAACTCAAATGACACCGCGGACAGAAACCTCTATAGGAAAAAAAATTAATGGATGGAAAGTGCAACCAGGGAACGAAGTGAAAAAGAAGACTGGAGCAAAGTGGACAGAAGAACGAAAAAGCATCCACAGACAAAGGATGAGAGCTGTTTGGCAACTCGGAAAACAGAATCGTTAGAGCTTTGCGTGATCCATTGGGTCCATACGCAAATAATAATAACAATAATAATAATAATAATAATAATAATAATAAAAAATGTCTGTACTCACCTGATCTGTGAGTTCCACTGGGATCAACCCCCTGCCTGCGAGCCGGCGAGTTAAAACTTGTAGGCGTTTTATTGCCGGGTGCAAACTAGGTGAATCCCCTACCTCAAGGGCCACACACAGAACAGGCCAGTTCATTAAACGGTCTTCCTTCATAGCATAAATATAAATGCTACTCTCTCAGAGTTTCGTTAGCTGTCGTCATTTGTCAACTAAGAGTTAAGTAACCTCTCCTCACTCATTACAAATTTATGATTCCACGATCTCATAACATCAAATCTAAATAACATGTTTTCCTTGTGTGACTGCTAGCTCCTGACAAGAAATACCGAAGAGCTCAGAGATAGACTGGAGTACAAATTTTTTAAAAAGTAAAATGGATAAAACGCTAAATTCCGCCAAAAAATCCGCTGTCCGCTGAATGGTATATTTCTCCGCCGTCAGTCTTCTAATTCCGCCAAATTTAGCGGAAAATCCGCTAAGTTGGCAACACTGTTGCTAGGAAATGTGAATCACAGGTTTCCCGCATGGTAAGAAAGTCTCAGATTCATCAGTAGCCATATTTGGGCATGCGTATTCCGTATCCCGCGTATTTTCTCTCCAGAATTGTCATCATACGTTATAATTCATTTATGGGATATTTGAGCAGCAAGACCACTTCAATGCGAGGTAAAACACTGCATTTTCTGTTTATCATTACTTCAAGAGAATTATGAGTGATACCGCTTTTGAAATAAATAAATTCCACTACTGCACTATGTTCAGTAAAAGAACTTGAACTTGTTATTGTCATTTATTCTTGCATCATATTGTACCCGGATGAGATAGGCCCTAGATATCATGATTTCTTGATTATAATATAAATACAGATATATGGGAATGATAAATTACGTACAGTGTCAGTTTTGTGTGGACGGACGAATTTCAACATAGTCAGACATATCGCGACAGTCCGTCGCCACAGTTAAGCTTGCCATTATGGGGAGAATGTTTCTTGGTCAGAAGCTAAGAGGATTAAATCTAGAGCTCACAACAACAGAAGTAATGACTACACGGAAGTGAAAGAATATTTATTTCTGAACAAGGGCGAGCAAGGTGCATCACCGATACGAAGAAAATGACGTATAAGGATTTCCAACGCCTCGAGGCATTTTGTGTCGTCAGGTTGCAACGAAGAGATTTTAAACTAACCGATGCGGTGTTGACCAATGGAAAAATTTATCATAGGCCCGCAGATAAACCAACATAAGAGAAACTCAGAGTGAACTCCAGTTAGCTTCTCCGATAATAATAATTAAATTATTCCAACCACATAATTGAATAGAGGGGATTTTTGTGATATCATTCCCATGTTGATTAAAAGTAATTGTAATAAATTAAAGTAATGAATTCTTGGAAATGACCCACGCTATCTCGCCACTGGTCAAGAAGAGCACGCCATCGGGGACGCCGACTTAGCGCGCGAAAGGTGGAGGACAGGAATTAAGTGATATTTCCATGATCACCGAACGATATGAGTTCAGAATACGACACATGAATGTGTATCGCAAGTTTATTAAGTGGGATAAATCAAGAGATCCAAATCCACCTGCATATGCCGATTTAGGATAACCAACCCCCTCCCCATGAGATGACCAGGGATGACCTCGGCGGGAAACCACATCGTCCATAAATAACCAGTAGTGGGACCTCACATCACCCGAAGGACGAGCTGACTGCCGTAGCGGAAGGACGTGTGCCTCTCGCTCTGCTTTCTCTCTCCTTGCCAGGCGCTCTGTACTTTTCAAGTATCAGCCAGGCACTTGTACTTATTAGTAGATTTTCGAAGGAGCATTGTCTGAGCTGTAGCACTTCTCAGTGCTCGCTCTCTCTTACCTTCTGTTATAGGAGGATCAGGATGGAGGAACTGATCGGCAAAGAACTACCGGACAACTTCGACTACAAGGGAGCTGTTGAGGCCTTTCAAGCGGCGCTCAGCCCAGAGACTGCCCCCGAAGTCAGACTTCCGGCGCTGGTAGTGTTCAACCGGTGGGGTGAGCCCGCCTACCAGGAGACGGTCTACCTGACCCTTAGCATCGAGCGCATTGCTTCGTCCATCGGAGAGGTGTTCTACGATACCATCAGCGATGTAATACCTGGCTGGGCGGTCATCCTCCGCCCCAGGGACGCAGACTGCTTCCGGAACTACGAGGAGCAGGCGTCCCAGCAGTTCCAGGTTTCCCGGCTACCAGGACACAGGGAGCACCTGGACGTCTCGAGCTATCAGGAGGCAGCCTCGCAGACGGAACCAATGACCTAGGACGACGGCGGCGCTTCCGAGCGCCGCGACGGCGCGACTTCAGTTGGAAAGCTGTACTTTACGAAGTACACGCAGACCAACAAAGCGCCAACCAGGGCGAAGTGGTCGCAGACGCAGGCCTACCAGGAAGGGCCTGTTACCCGGGCGCAAACCAGGAACGCGCCCGTGATGGTGGAAACCAGCACAGCGGTGGAGAAGGACGCCCCCTGGCGTACTGAGACTGCTGCCCTGGTCCAGCCTGCCTGCACGTCTGTCGAGTTGCAGACCTCGATGTGCGCCCCCCAGGATAGGGAACGCAGTCGAGTGTCAGCACCGGCCGACGCCACCGCCGCCGCCAGCCAGGAGAAAGAAGAAGAAGGTGACGCAGCGGAGCCACCAGCTACCCCGGGGTCACCAGGCCGGGAGGAGGGCCACCAGGACGAGGCCTCTTCCCCAGCCGAGAAGCAACCCCTGGGACCGACCGACGCCGCCGCCGCCGACGCCGCGAGCCAGGAGAAAGAAGAAGATGGCGACGCAGCGGAGCCACCAACTACCCTGGGGTCACCAGGCCGGGAGGAGGGCCACCAGGACGAGGCCTCTTCCCCCGCCGAGAAGCAACCTCCGGGAAGAAGAAGAAGACGACGCCGCACCAGTAAGCAGAAGGCGACGCTGGCTCACCAGGAGAGGGCCGCCAAGCCGCAACCCAGGACTGCTCCCAGGACCGCAGTCCACCGAGGAGCCAATCAGGAGAGGACCTCAGCGGGCAGCGGCAGTCAGGTGAGAGTAAAATGTCCACCTCAGCAGCTCTTGCAGTGTTTCCGCTGTCTGAGGTGAGGCCACCGTCAGGTCAGCTGTGGGCTTGAGGTGAGGTGCAACCGCTGTGGTGGTGATCACCACTACACGGCCTGCGCAGCACTTAGAGACGCGCCGGTGTGCGCCAACTGCTCGGGGGGCCACCCGGCCTCCCATCGCAGTTGCCCTGTCTACCGGGCCATGGCGCGGGCAGAGAGGAAGGAGGCCCGGCGTCATGACCCACCCCCTTCCAGGAGGCCCCCGCCTCGGCGGGCTTGGCCTCATTCTCCGGGATCGGAGACTGGGTACGAGGTACCCCAAGGAGGTGGAGTCGTGCGACGGGCCCTAGTGGTACTCGACGCATGGCTCCGCAGCCGGCAAGGACCGCGCTAGTCACTGCAGTGCCCAGACGGACTGATCCCCAGGCGATGGAATGGCAAGGAATTGGTTTATGTTTTGTGCATGTTACCTGTTCCTAACTAACACAACCTCTGGTCTTTCTCCAGCCCACATCCTTGCATGTGCTATCAAAAGATGTCAGGTTTTACATGTAGGCTCTTTCTTCTTTCTGCCTATGTGGTTTTTCCCTGACCCTTCAATACCATACTTCAATACCATATACCTAACACAATATCGCCTGGTAGCGTGTCTGATATGGAAACAGGCAGATACCCCTTGTATCACTTCCCACTCCTCCCTGCTGTCTCTTTCTTCTTCTTAGAAATAATAGCATGTCAGAGGCCATGTAGATTGAGTCGTTGGTCACGCGGGGGAGTGGGCTTCGGGGGCCCCCCCGAAAAAAACCTCACATCACCCAGTTGTTACCAGTCACCAGTTGTGACCAGTCGAGCTTCACATCAACCAGTCGTTTGAAATAATATGTTACGCTGACACGGTGACTCTGTAATTCAGTACCAGAAAACTCATTATAGATTCTGTTAGAGTGAAAGTACGTTAATAGTCATGAAGGTGAAGACGAACAGTGATAATTATTCAGTATATCGAGTGTAAATTATCAGTATGTGAAATTAATACATTTCTCAACATTTCATGTGTTGGAATTTAAAGGAACGCCGATAATACTTTTGAAGGCAGTGTTCAGAGCTTGAAATAAATATTTCATGATAGACGGTGTAACAATTATTGTAGCAGGGAACTGTAGGAGCGAGGCGATCACAAGACGGCAACGTATACTTCAGGAAGTGCGGATTGAAGAACGCGATAAGCGCCGGTTCGAACGAAACGACACTTCGTCGTAATGTGTCACGACGTGTGATTCGGGCTCAAGAAAGAATAATTGTGCAAATGTAATGGGTCTAGAGGCACCTATAAGTGTTTTTTGTATAAATTAATGTAAATTCTGTAAGTTAGGTATTAATCATGGGTAGTCACCCAGAAGTGTTTTATTGTGTTAAATTTATAAAGTGCGATATGATGGACGAGTAAATTACCATGGGGCCAGGAGGCTTCTCATCCCCTACGAGACAATGGGATTCTACATAGGAATGAGTACACAATTTTAATATTTGGGGATGGTATCGCGACTAAACGGGGTCCATTGTAGATCAATTATGGTTACTTAACATGGTCCGCCTCCCGAATCCATGATTTTAATTTTTTTGTTAGACGGACGAACTAATTTATATTAACGTAATAATGGGTTAGATTAATTGATTTGAGTATTTGTTTGTTGTATATAATGTAAATATGGGGTATATTTCTTTCAATTAATGCATGCTGTTTGTAATACTTTGATTTAAGATCATTTCAAGTGTTAAATTCCTTTTTTTTGCTAACCCATTTATTTGATTTCAATCACTGCGGTAATTATTTGTATTTTAGTTAGGAATATTTTCTACCAGACAGCCAGATTATGAAAGTGCCAGAGAATGTAAATTTTGTGTTGCGTACGGAAGGTCATAATAATAATAATAATAATAATAATAATAATAATAATAATAATAATAATAATAATAATAATAATAATAATAATAATAATAATAATAATAATAATAATAATGTTCTATCTGCTTTGGGCGTTCGTAAGTTCTATATAATAATAATAATGCTCGGTGTGTTTGCGAGAAAGAAATAATAATAGTGTTTGTGAGTTGGCAAAGGAAAGTAAATTAATAATAATAATAATAATAATAATAATAATAATAATAATAATAATATTTTCTGCGTTTGCAAGTTAAAGTATAATAATAATAATTACAGTGCTTCGTGAGTTAGCTAGTGCAAATAATAATCAATGTGGCGATGACCTGTAGCGTTAAAGAATTTAGTTCGGGTAATCAGTTTCATTTTACGTAAATTTTTGATTTCACGTTTTTGGACTTTATCTTAACCATTAAAATTTGTTTAAAAGCGATAAAGGCCCGTGAATTAGAATGGTCACGATATGTGGAAATCCCAGAGTGGTTTGAGCCCATATTTAGAATTGGAAGTCATGAGGGACGAATATCCGGCTTGAAATAAATTGAGCCGTACTGTTTGTAATGATGAAATAGATGAATCTCAAGGCCTAAGATGATATAAAATGCATATTCCGGTGTTATGAGTGGCAGAATCCACGCACCGAGGATTAATTTACGAATTAAATGTTTGAAGAGTTCCGATAAAAGGAAATGGACTTCAAATTGGAAGGAATAGTTTAGCAATCGCCGGCATTGGAGGTATTTGCCCAGCCGCGATGTGCCATAGGTTGTGAGATGTGTCTTGGGAGGACGTGTGTCCCCATATAAATTAACAGCAGTACGAAACTGAAGGTACGGTCCCGAATACCATGTTGTCCCGACCGACATAAAGCAGATCTTGTGGTTCATAACGCGATTTAACATATGTGATTAAATTCTAAAGAGAGGAAATTATCATCTTCCATTTTTAATAATAATAATAATAATAATAATAATAATAATAATAATAATAATAATAATAATAATAACAATAATAATAATCCAAGTGAATCTTGTCTTAAATCAATTGCTTAGTGCCAAAGTAGACCGAAACTGTAAAAGCTTAGGCATTAACCATAAATATCGCTAACGGTAGTGTAACACGTGAATTTAAGATACTATAATAATAATAATAATAATAATAATAATAATAATAATAATAATAATAATAATAATAATAATAATAATAATAATAATAATAATAATAATAATAATAATTGTACCGGGCGGTACACCTCCACGCCGCTAATTTAAAATGTGCGCCAATTGAAACTCCTCTGCTGGAGGAAGTCTGAACTTTATTGACGGTATTAATTTTCAAGTTTCTCAGAAGATGTCACTACGTGGAAAGTTTGAAGTTTTTGAACTGTGCCACTTTTGATGTATTTTTGTTTTACCGGTAGTAATAAGTGTGAACTTTCTCTTCTAGAGGACACTACCGAAAAACTACAATGGTGCACCCTAGTGCGATGTGAAAGAACTGGTTTTTTTGGAGAAATTTTTATTTCAAAAGTTTGTTTCTTGTTAAATTTCTTTCTGTTATTGTTTAAGTTTTCTGTATACCCCTCTCTTTCCCCTTGTTTTGTATCCAGCCAATCCCGAATTTCTTTAATTAATTTTCCACCAATACTGTGTTTCTTCTTCATATTGTGTAGGGGTTTTCGTTATCCACCAATAAAATGATTGTGGGCGGGTGTTTTCCTTCCTGAAACGCCTCGAACTTCCCGCGAGAGTATATAAACTGCTGATTTTAGGGTCTCTGCGCCACTTCAGTACCATCGTTCAGTGTGTAAAGTACATAGCAGGGGGCGGGAAGCGCCTCTTTCTTCGGGGAGCAGTTCTACACCAAGGTAATGGCCTTTTAATATCTTCTTTTCTTGCTAGCTCAGCAGTTTAACTCTCGGGGCGGGTCCGAAGCGTTTCTACCATATAACCTTTTCCTAAAATGTAACTACTCTTAGCATCTATTATCTTTTAAGGCTACATATTGGGATAGAGAGTGCTTAACCCTCTCGAGCTCCCACTCATTTTGTTTTGAGGTGAACTTATTTCTCACAACCGATTCTTCATTAATGTAAAGTAAATGGTTCTTTTCTAAAGTCACCTCTGTAGTATGGGATTAGCCCTTGCATTAGTGGCCTAGAGCCAGATTAGGTTTTAAAACAAATGCATTAGGAGTGCAGATCGCCTCCTCTCACATTGTTATTTTAGATGTCATGTAATTAACCTTCTTCTCATTTAATAGACCTCAGTAGGTTGGGTATTTTACCCCTGTGTATATGTCCTTAGAGGACAGCTTGAAAGTGGAATTAGGTGTGGCCTTTGACAGGCCTGAATTTTGAGAGCAAGTTGCTCTTTTCTCGAAAATTTTGTTTTCTGCGCGCCTCAAGGAGGCCTTACTGTGTAATTTGGAGCAAGTGCTCCTAGGCATGAATGGGGTTTTCTGCCCCTCTGTTGAAACTTGTGTTTGGGGTAAAACTGGGCTAATTGCTCAAGAATTGTGAGGCTGGGGCTCGAAGCCCAAATCCTGTAAATATTGTAATTGTATTTTTATTGCCTTGCTACTCTGTAGCTGCCATGATTGTTATTTCTTTATTTTGAAAAGAAAATATAACCTTGTTAATTTTACATGCACTATAATTTCGTAGCTTGAGACACGTTCACACCCGCACGTTCTTTCACCTCTACCACAAAAACTCGGTAACAAGTGGTAGCAGAGCGTGGTTGAATGGGTCTCACTTTAGCCCCTTGTGACGGCTAAACATTGCTTTGATTCAAACTCTAACAATTTTCTCAGTTGCTGGAATTTTCTGATTTTTTCAAAATTGTTCTGTCATCATGCCCGGCCCTCGCGATGTTCTCCATCTTAACTATTTGCGCAAGGAGGAGTTGATCTATGAGTTAACTATCAGAAATGTGCAATCTGGAGGCACGGTTGCGATAGACACCAACAAGCTTAGAGAGTCCCTTGATTTGCCAATTTCCATCCCCAATTTGGGAGAGAAAGCAATTGACGACTCTCTTTCCACGATCACCGAGAATACTACTGGGCTAGCATCGGTAGTTAGTTTTTTTGACGAAAATGATCCTTCTCCTAATCAAATTAAGCGTGTGCAAGCCAGGCTATATCATTTTTCAAATGGAGTTAACGATCTGTTGTCTCTGAAGTTGAATGACGTTCAGAGGTAGGAAGCAAGTACGTTGCTTGAAAGTATTTCTGAATTATCTAGCAAGGTCACTCAATTGTTAACTGGGGAAGTTCCTCCCAAAATTGATCAACCCACCACGATGAATGTAGGTAGCGAGAAAGAGCCTCCTAAGGGAGAAGCCAATAGGATAACCGTTGCTGCTCAAACTATCTCTTCCCCATTGGACAACGAGTCTGAACGCCGTGCATCGTTGAATAATATACGTTCGGAATTAACTTCCTTGCCACTGAAACCTTTACCTACTATGTCACCCGGGTTTAGCAGCTTGCCTCATCCATTGGCAATGTTGCTCAGAGGTATCTCTAAGTTTTCCGTTAATACCACCAGTGACGTAATTTCATTTTTAAGATTTTTAGTTGAATTTCAGGATCACGCCCTTGTGTTTTCTCTTTCCCCATGTTAGAGTTTGCAAATCATCTATCCCTATGCAATTGGTATTCTCTCAAACAAAATAGTAAGAGCCATTGCCGAGCAATGATCTATTGAGGATTTCCACGCCCACTTGCTAGCTAACTTCATCCCGGCTAGGGCCAGGTCCTCCCTTATTCAGAAGTACTATTATCGTGTACAGCGTTTGGATGAAAACTTAGCAGACTTCATCCAAGATATTAAATTCTATACTAGGGTGTTTGCCCTTCATTTTCCTGAAGATCAGATTGTACAGGCTATTTTAGAAGGAATTTCACCATCCTATAGGTCATATTTGTGTTTCGGCGTGCCCGCAAACCTTCTCTGAACTTGAAGCATTGGCCGTCTCAGCGGAAGGAGTTAGATACGCCGATTTTTTGCGTGTCGCGAAAGAACCCCCTCCCTCTTTTAGTAATCTTCGGCCTCCACCTCGCCGACCAGTCACACCCCGTAAATGTTATGCTTGCGGGTCGCCTGACCATCTTCGCAATAAGTGTCCACTGATCAAGTCTAGTGGGACAAGGAATGGGGCTGGTTCATCACAAGGCTGTTTTAAATGTGGGGCTTTCTCACATATCGCCAAAAATTGCCCAAATTCAAATAGCACCCCCTCCTGCTCAACGTCTGGTGCAAATTCTACCAATGCCAATAATAAAAAATTACTAATGGCTTCGGCTGAGTCGACTAATCCCTCTTCCCGAGGCTCAGCCCCTGGTAAACAGGTCGAAAATTCAGGGAATGTTCTATCTTCAAATTCATCTTTCGAATGCCCCAAAGAATGTCTTAGGATTGCGGCGGATACCCCCGCACCTGTTCCTTTTCTTAAGATTGAGTTAAATAACGAGCCTATAACAGCTCTATTAGATTCAGGCAGTGTTTGTTCAATTATTTCGGACCAATGGTATTCAAAATTGAAATCTGTTTGTAAACTACCTGACTATGTCTCATCTCCTGTTCAATATGTTTCGGCTAATTCATCTCCATTGGAAATCCTAGGTTCTGTAAATGTCAAAATTCGTATTTTTAAATTTACATGGAAAATCAAATTGTTTGTGGCTAAGCACCTGTCTTGCCCCATCATATTGGGAGCTGACTTCATTTCTTACACTGGTCTTGTGCTCGATCTTCAGAGTAGGTCGTGCACATTCAAATTTGCATCCAATTGTAAAATTCCCTTGTTAAAGTGTAATTCTGTATCATGTTCATCTATTTCGCCTACCCAGGATGAGATGTTGTTAGACCTTAGACATCTACCTGAGGAGCAGGCTGATAGTATTCGTAAATTATGTCAGTCATTTCGAGAGGTGTTCTCTGATACTCTTGGTGTTACTGACCTTATTGAATACAAAATTGAGGTCACGGATTCGATTCCTGTCCGTTTTCCACCATATAGGCTATCTCCACCTAAAATGAAGGCATTGAAAGAAATCATCGATCGAATGTTGAAGGGTGGTATTATTAGGCCCTCTAAGTCGGCGTATTCTTCGCCTATTTTTCTAGTCCCGAAACCCCAAGGGGGCTTCAGGCCTGTCATTGATTATAGGGCTCTCAATCGGAAGGTGGTGTTACAATCTGTGCCCCTTCCCGACCTTCATTCTTGTTTTTCATGGTTCCGTAAGGCCAAGTTCTTCACCATCTTGGATTTGAATCAAGCCTACAATCAAATTCCCCTTGCGGAAGAGTCTAAACATCTTGCAGCGTTTGCCACGGACTGGAACTTATACGAATACAACCGCGTGCCTTTCGGGCTCCCCACGGGAGCAGCTGTACTCACTAGGCTGCTAGATAGGGTCTTCTCCGACATCAAATTTGAGTACTTGTATCACTACTTGGATGATGTCGTCGTATTTTCGCAGACCTTTGAAGAACATCTAGATCATCTGCGAGAAGTTCTCAATCGCCTTCGTAAGGCTCGGTTAACTGTCAAGTTGTCCAAGGTTGCCTTTGCTAAGCCCTCTATGTCATTCCTAGGGCATATTGTGTCACCTGATGGTGTGGCAGTCGATCATTCTAGAACACAGGCCATCCGTGATTTTAAACCCCCTAAGGATATCAAAGGTATCGCCAGGTTCATTGGTATGGTGAATTTCTTCAGGAAGTTTATTCCTAACTTCGCTAATAGAGCGGCGCCCTTAAACCTTCTTCGTAGGAAAGGCATCAAATTCGAGTGGGGACCTTCTCAACAAGCCGCTTTTGAGGATCTTAAATTAGCTCTCTGTAATGCCCCTGTACTTGCTATGCCTGATTTCTCGAAGAAATTCATCGTCCAAACCGACGCGTCGTCGTCAGCAGTAGCTGCGGTCCTTCTTCAAGAGACTGAACTAGGGAGGCGACCCATCGCCTATGCATCTAGGACTCTATCGGCTCAAGAAGCCAAGTATTCTATCTATGAGCTCGAAGGGTTGGCAGTCTTATTTGCCTTAGAGAAGTTCCGTCTCTATCTGGAACATGTCAAATTCGACCTGGAGACAGATAATCAAGCCTTAAGCTGGGTCTTAGGTAGGCCGCGTCGTACTGATCGTATAGCCTGTTGGGCCATCCGTATTTCTGCCTTCCAATTCGATGTCCGGCATATCAGAGGTACCGAAAATGTTGTTGCTGATGGACTCAGCCGTATGTTTTCCAACGACGTCGAGACCCACGAACCGGTCGACAGTTCATCACCTCCCGAGTCCATACTATCTGGTGTTAATGCCATCTTAACAGATGCTCCCATGCTCTTTAGGGATATCGATAAATACCAACGTGAAGATCCGACGCTGGCTCCGATAATGGAAACCCTTTCTTCTGGGGAACATGTTGTCCCTTATGTTCTGAGGAATGGTGTTCTATGTTGCCCTTCGAGGCATGATAAGATGATGAAGGTTGTCGTTCCAGCTGTTCTTGTGCCTATGATCTTCAAATACTATCATGAGACCCCATTAGGGGGGCATCTTGGAATCTTTAAAACTCGTGAAAAGATTCGTGAAAGGTTCATCTGAAAGGGTATGGACGGTGAAATCCGTGAACTAGTAAAAGCTTGTAAATCTTGTTTGCTCAGTAAACCCACCATGTCCACCAAGGTAGGCATTCTGTCTTCGCATCAAGCGTCGCGCCCCATGGAACGCCTGTATATTGATTATGTAGGACCCTTCCCCCAGTCAAAGGGAAATGCCAACAAGTTCATCTTTGTATGCGTAGATGGTTTTACAAGATTTTCCTGGTTATTTCCGACTAAGCTGGCTACCGCTCAGTCCACCATTACTTGCTTAAATTCTATTTTTGCCTCTTTTGGTCCGTGCCAATATATTGTGTCTGATAATGCTAAGGCGTCCACATCAAATCTTTTTCGTAAATTCTGTTTTGACTTGTCCATCTCTCATGTAACTACTTCTGCTTATTACCCTCAACCATCTCTGGCTGAACGGGTTAACCGTAATCTCAGGTCCGCGTTTATTGCCTATCATCATGAAGATCATTCCAGGTGGGACACGTCCCTGCATTGGTTAGCTTTTGCTTTGAATTCGGCGGTTCATGAATCACATAAATTTTCTCCAGCCTCTTTGATGTTCAAGTTTGTTCCCAACACGCCACTCTCTAACCTCTGGTCCCTGAGTGACATTCTACCTGAGACAAGAGATCCGGACAACATTAAAGATATTTGGAAGAAGGCTAAAGCCAATCTTAAAGTGTCTCATGAAAAGGTTAGGGAAAGGTATGATCGTGGACGGAGACCCACCCATTTGAAGGTAGGTGACCAAGTAATGGTCAAGAATTTTGTTCCCGCGGGCAAGCTTGCCCCCAGATTCCATGGGCCGTGTGTCATTCTCGATTTCCTTACGCCGGTTACGTTGTTATTAGGCAATCCAGCCACCGAGAGGATATTTAGGGTTCACTTGTCGCAGGTGAAACCTGTATAATTTCGGTGCTAACTTGCCTCATATTATCTTGAAAGAAATCGGAAGGTTATATTTTTTTTCTCTCTTTCTCTGAGAAGTTTCACTTTTAAGGCTTTCTGCCCCTTCTATAATCTTTTGTTTTATATGTCAGCATTTTTGTAAACCTCCCCCGATCAGCTGAACTGCCAGCCTGTCCTTGCCACGGCCATTACCACGCTCCCGTCCCCTGCTCCACTACACACAGTGGCTTGCTTATATAAAATGCCTTGGATATCTGCACGCCGCTGGCCCCTCAACCTCTCCACAAAGCCTGTGCCCTCAAAAAAATGATGGTCCAACAAATTCTGCCGCCTAGCTTTAATGTTTCAGTGCCCCCGCAGCCGCGCGGCGCCGTGCCGCGACTGGGATAGAGGAAGGGCCCCCTCGACCCCAGCGAGGACGACATGTGCACGGCGAGCCGGAGCTCTCCTCCCGGCCAAGGCTGATGTGTGGCGCACGACCTGCTACTGGCCCGCAACCTGTATATCTTCACCGCGGGCGCGGCGTGCTTCAACACCACTGCTCTCCTCATAGTGCGGGCGAGCGGTATCTCAGGGTACTTGTGGGGTCCGAGCGGCCGCCTTTGGACGCAAGCTGCAACGGCCGGTCTGGCCATCCAACTTAATCAACATCAACTACATGGACATTTACTATCAGCAATTACTACACTTGGGAATTCAACAGCAATATTTGGTGGACCTTGCAAAATTTTTCTTCACTTTCAAGTATTAAAAGTTTATCTTCTGAATTCAACTTCTACAAACATAAAGACTTTACTTCACCAGTTACAACAAAAATTTTGAAACTGAATCAAACCACATTAAGAAAATCTTATAAATACTTCTGCAATTAATCTCCATATCAACATCAAAACTTGGACCTTGTTTCCAAACAAATTGCATGGGTCACCCCTGGAGGAACTTTTGGGGGGAGGAGGTCTGTACCGGGCGGTACACCTCCACGCCGCTAATTTAAAATGTGCGCCAATTGAAACTCCTCTGCTGGAGGAAGTCTGAACTTTATTGACGGTATTAATTTTCAAGTTTCTCAGAAGATGTCACTACGTGGAAAGTTTGAAGTTTTTGAACTGTGCCACTTTTGATGTATTTTTGTTTTACCGGTAGTAATAAGTGTGAACTTTCTCTTCTAGAGGACACTACCGAAAAACTACAATGGTGCACCCTAGTGCGATGTGAAAGAACTGGTTTTTTTTGGAGAAATTTTTATTTCAAAAGTTTGTTTCTTGTTAAATTTCTTTCTGTTATTGTTTAAGTTGGCTGTATACCCCTCTCTTTCCCCTTGTTTTGTATCCAGCCAATCCCGAATTTCTTTAATTAATTTTCCACCAATACTGTGTTTCTTCTTCATATTGTGTAGGGGTTTTCGTTATCCACCAATAAAATGATTGTGGGCGGGTGTTTTCCTTCCTGAAACGCCTCGAACTTTCCGCGAGAGTATATAAACTGCTGATTTTAGGGTCTCTGCGCCACTTCAGTACCATCGTTCAATGTGTAAAGTACATAGCAGGGGGCGGGAAGCGCCTCTTTCTTCGGGGAGCAGTTCTACACCAAGGTAATGGCCTTTTAATATCTTCTTTTCTTGCTAGCTCAGCAGTTTAACTCTCGGGGCGGGTCCGAAGCGTTTCTACCATGTAACCTTTTCCTAAAATGTAACTACTCTTAGCATCTATTATCTTTTAAGGCTACATATTGGGATAGAGAGTGCTTAACCCTCTCGAGCTCCCACTCATTTTGTTTTGAGGTGAACTTATTTCTCACAACCGATTCTTCATTAATGTAAAGTAAATGGTTCTTTTCTAAAGTCACCTCTGTAGTATGGGATTAGCCCTTGCATTAGTGGCCGAGAGCCAGATTAGGTTTTAAAACAAATGCATTAGGAGTGCAGATCGCCTCCTCTCAAATTGTTATTTTAGAGGTCATGTAATTAACCTTCTTCTCATTTAATAGACCTCAGTAGGTTGGGTATTTTACCCCTGTGTATATGTCTTTAGAGGACAGCTTGAAAGTGGAATTAGGTGTGGCCTTTGACAGGCCTGAATTTTGAGAGCAAGTTGCTCTTTTCTCGAAAATTTTGTTTTCTGCGCGCCTCAAGGAGGCCTTACTGTGTAATTTGGAGCAAGTGCTCCTAGGCATAAATGGGGTTTTCTGCCCCTCTGTTGAAACTTGTGTTTGGGGTAAAACTGGGCTAATTGCTCAAGAATTGTGAGGCTGGGGCTCGAAGCCCAAATCCTGTAAATATTGTAATTGTATTTTTATTGCCTTGCTACTCTGTAGCTGCCATGATTGTTATTTCTTTATTTTGAAAAGAAAATATAACCTTGTTAATTTTACATGCACTATAATTTCGTAGCTTGAGACCCGTTCACACCCGCACCTTCTTTCACCTCTAACTACCACAAAAACACGGTAATAATAATAATAATAATAATATGAAGAGGATTAATAATAGGAAGGATTTATTCGATTAATTTGAGAATAATTATCGTGAGGTGAATGTAATATATTAGTTCCATGACGAATAAGTGATGCGATAAAGATAATCTCCACTGATGGAAATAATAATAATTGTACCGGGTGGTACACCTCCACGCCGCTAATTCAAACTTTGCGCCAGTTGAAACTCCTCTACTGGAGGAAGTCTGTACTTTATCTACTGTGTTAATTTTCTAGTTTCTCAGAAAATGTCACTACTTGTAAATTTTGAAGTTTCTGAACTGGGTCGTTTTCGATGTATTTTTGTTTTGCCTGTAGTAAGAAGTGTGGACATTCTCTTCCAGATGGCACTACTGAAGAAATACAATTATGCACCCTAGTACGAAGTGAAAGAACTATGTTTTTGAAGAAATTTTGTGTTCATAAGTTTGTTCTTTGTTAAATTTCTTTCAGTCATTGTTTATGTTGGCAATATTAACCCCTTCTTTCCGCCAGGTTTGAATTTAGCCAATCCCGAATTTCTTTAATTAATTTATGACCAATCAGGTGTATCTTCTTCAACTTGGATATGTTGCTTAACCCTAGCCAATAAAATTCTTGTGGGAGGGTGTTCTCATTCCTGAAACGGCTCGAACTTTCCGCGAGGGTTTATAAACTGCTGATTTTCGGGTCTCCAGGCCACTTCAGTAACACCTATCTTTGTGTAAAGTACGTAGCAGGGGGCGGGAAGCGCCTCTTTCTTCGGGCAGCAGTTCAACCACCAGGTAATGGCCGTTTAATAACTCAGCTCAGCAGTTTAACTCTCGGGGCAGGTCCGAACCCTTTTACCATGTAACGTTCCCCTAAAATGTAAAGACACTTAGTATCTATTCTATCTTTTAAACTACATATTGGGATAGAGAGTGCTTAACCCTCTCGAGCTCCCACTCATATTGCATTGAGGTGAACTTATTTTCACAACCGTTTCTTCCTTAACGTAATGTAAATTGTTTCCTTCTAAAAAGTCATCTCTTTAGTATGGGATTAGCCCTTGCAGTAACGGCCTAGTGACAAGTAGGTTTTATATAAAGTGTATTAGGATTGCAAGAACGCCTTCTCTCAAGTTGGTATTTTAGAGGCCATGTAATTTACCTGTTTCTTTACTTAATAGGCCTCAGTAGGTTGGGTATTTTTACCCCTGTTTTCATGTCCTTGGAGGACAACTTGAATGTGGAGTTTGGTGTGGCCTTTGATAAGCTTAAATTTTGAGAGCGTGTGGCTCTTTCTTGAAAATTGAGTTGTTGTATGCCTCGAGGAGGCTTTACCGTGTAAAGAGGAGCAAGTGCTTCTAGGCATGATTGGGGTCTTCTGCCCCTTTGTTGAATTCTGTATATCGTAAGGTTGGGCTTATAGCTCAAGAATTGTGTGTCTGGCTCTCGGAGCCCAAATCCTGTAATCACTGTAATTGTACATTTTCGAATTGTGTTTCGGCTACTGAGTACCTGTTCTATTTGTTATTTCTTAATCTTGAGAAGAAAATGTAACCTTGTTACAATTTAATCTTAACTTTAATTTCGTATTTTGGGACCTGTTCACCCCCGCACCTTCTTTCACCTCTGCTGTTCCACAGATACCTCGGAACAATAATAATAATAATAATAATAATAATAATAATAATAATAATAATAATAATAATAATAATGAAAAGTTGAAGAAGCAGAAGATGAAGAACTTGCAATAGTATTTTGAGAATAATAATTATGATGACGGAAAATTAAGAGATTTTGGACGATGATTCATTGTAACGAAAATAATAATAATAATAATAATAATAATAATAATAATAATAATAATAATAATAATAATAATAATAATAATAATAATAATAATAATAATAATAATAATAATAATAATAATAATAATAATAATGGAACGTCGGCAAAGGTTGGCATATAATCATCCCGGATGACAAATGATAATAATCAAATATAGGATTATCATTGAAATTAATGATAATAATAAAATAATTGATGGTAATCACAGAATATGATAATGATCAGATAAAGAATGATAATGATATTATTTAATAATCATAGGAGGATATGATAGGGACAGTCGTCATGTGTCGAACTGCTCAGAACCAGATGTTGGGTTTTCACGGGGGAGATTGTTAGCGGTAGATACGAAGATAACCCACGGACGGCACATGTCTTCATTGTCAGAGCATAGTAATGAACCTTTCCGTACGTGTTGTCGTATTGACAAGTGTAAATATTGAAATAGGCTTTGAGTTAATGAACTCTACCTGGCGTGTTTGTGAATCTGGAAATAATAGGCTAGAGTTTGTCCGTACTATAAATTCCCGTTTTTTCGAGATGATAACATTTCCACTGTGGGTGTCCGGCTCACCGTAATGTACACTGACTGACAGAGCAAATGCAACACCAAGAAGGAGTGGTCAGAACTTTATGCCAATTGCAGGGTAGACTGACGTCACTGAGGTATACTCATGATGTGAAATGCGCCGCTGTGCTGCGCACGTAGCGAACGATAAATGGGACACGGCGTTGGCGAATGGCCCACTTCGTACCGTGATTTCTCAGCCGACAGTCATTGTAGAACGTGTTGTCGTGTGCCACAGGACACGTGTATAGCTAAGAATGCCAGGCCGCCGTCAACAGAGGCATTTCCAGCAGACAGACGACTTTACGAGGGGTATGGTGATCGGGCTGAGAAGGGCAGGTTGGTCGCTTCGTCAAATCGCAGCCGATACCCATAGGGATGTGTCCACGGTGCAGCGCCTGTGGCGAAGATGGTTGGCGCAGGGACATGTGGCACGTGCGAGGGGTCCAGGCGCAGCCCGAGTGACGTCAGCACGCGAGGATCGGCGCATCCGCCGCCAAGCGGTGGCAGCCCCGCACACCACGTCAACCACCATTCTTCAGCATGTGCAAGACACCCTGGCTGTTCCAATATCGACCAGAACAATTTCCCGTCGATTGGTTGAAGGAGGCCTGCACTCCCGGCGTCCGCTCAGAAGACTACCATTGACTCCACAGCATAGACGTGCACGCTTGGCGTTGTGCCGGGCTAGAGCGACTTGGATGAGGGAATGGCGGAACGTCGTGTTCTCCGATGAGTCACGCTTCTGTTCTGTCAGTGATAGTCACCGCAGACGCGTGTGGCGTCGGCGTGGAGAAAGGTCAAATCCGGCAGTAACTGTGGAGCGCCCTACCGCTAGACAACGCGGCATCATGGTTTGGGGCGCTATTGCGTATGATTCCACGTCACCTCTAGTGCGTATTCAAGGCACGTTAAATGCCCACCGCTACGTGCAGCATGTGCTGCGGCCGGTGGCACTCTCGTACCTTCAGGGGCTGCCCAATGCTCTGTTTCAGCAGGATAATGCCCGCCCACACACTGCTCGCATCTCCGAACAGGCTCTACGAGGTGTACAGATGCTTCCATGGCCAGCGTACTCTCCGGATCTCTCACCAATCGAACACGTGTGGGATCTCATTGGACGCCGTTTGCAAACTCTGCCCCAGCCTCGTACGGACGAAGAACTGTGGCAAATGGTTGACAGAGAATGGAGAACCATCCCTCAGGACACCATCCGCACTCTTACTGACTCTGTACCTCGACGTGTTTCTGCGTGCATCGCCGCTCGCGGTGGTCCTACATCCTACTGAGTCGATGCCGTGCGCATTGTGTAACCTGCATATCGGTATGAAATAAACATCAATTATTCATCCGTGCCGTCTCTGTTTTTTCCCCAACTTTCATCCCTTTCGAACCACTCCTCCTTGGTGTTGCATTGTCACTGTCAGTCAATGTACATACCGGAAGTGTCTCATGTCCAAACGGAACGAGGAGATGACAGTAAACCGTTACTGTCATGCCTTCGTCTCCGAAAGAAGATCTCCAGCGATGAAACGTCCACTCATACGGATGTGAATTCGACCCCCAGTAACCAATTGGGGCGAATTCACCAAATGTTTTACACTACCAGAGTAGTGAGGTAAATCCAAGTAGTATGTCATTTATTTTTCAGGATGGAAGTGTCCCAATGTAATAATTGTCATCATGTGTAGTTTGCAAAATAAGTGAATAAATCGCTCCTCATTGCAATTTCAATAGGAAACAGTTTCCATACCTTTTTATTGTAGTTAGTCCAGTATGCCCATGGAATTTAAGTTGTCACTTCCCAGTCCTATTGCGGAGTCAAAAATTTGTATCCATGAATGAGTCGTCCCCCGTTACCTTAATTTGCATGCCCCGTTCATCCCTGTGTTCATTTGATGCGCCGATATATAATTAGATTGTCTTTAATAAATTTATTTTTATCTTTTTCGAACTGATCACCCCTGAGATTAATGCTAGTCTGGGACTCAGGAAGTGAGCGAGTGCAATATATGTGTATAACTCGAAAGAACTTCTAATTGTCATTTATTCCTGCATCATATTTATAAGTAACTTGAAAGAACGTGCAGTAATAACGTTTGACTGCGTCGTGTTGCTTATGTTATCATTTTATTTATATTTTTTCAGGTGGCCGACTATGTGGTTCATTCAACATCACGAGACCCACCCAATTAGCCAAAGTGTTTCATTTTTGTTTGTCAAATACTCTAATAGAGAAGTGTAAATATGAATGTATTAATGTATGTAATACACTTTATGCATTTGTTTCCTATCCGCGGTAAATAGGCTAATGCATAGCAATCTACCAACGCGCGTGGTGCGTGATCCGACTTGTGACAAGTATTACTCGATTTCAACCACCGTGCGGGTCACGCACCAGGCGCGTGAGTGGGATGATTCCACGAGTTCGATAGAACTCGTCCTAGCAACGTACAAAACTTCGATAATTACAACTTTTAAAGAGGCCCATACAAATATTTTGCTCAGGTTGGCGGGTATGTCACGCTCTGTTAATACGCAGTGAACGTGCCAAGTGATTTTATAAAATCTCAGGATGTTCTTGTAGAACGAATCATGTCATTCTTTGTGTAATAGTGTGTATTTTTCACAGGTGCGGTACGTTTGTAGGTTATAATTTGTACTGAGATTTTGTGTGTTTGACAGACTGGAAAGTTTTTGTCTTTTGTATTTGTGAGTTGATAAATAACACAAACTGATTAGAGAATCCATGTATTTAGATGATAAAAACTACAGTTAAGGAAGGAGAAGAAGAAAACTCATGGATAGTAGTTGCAAGTCGCTGTCTGTGTCCACCATACTGCCAACTGTTGGTTGTGAAATCGCATTAGTTACAGAGAGTTATACACAATATATCCTCCCTCTTTTAAATTGTACTAGCTATGTCTATGGTAAAAATCTTATTGGTCTGCGACGTGTGCTTGTCGATCTGCGTGGTATGACTCTGGTAGCCGGTGTAGCTGGTGTTGGTGCTTGGATTCTACGGATCACTTGTGTCATCCTCTCGACTGGTGCTGCAGTAGCTGGTGCTTGGAAGAACCGAACACGTCGTGGCCTAGTTGGAATTTCGACAGGTACGTCACAGGTCGGTTCCGGGTTCCCTCTGTTCGCCTGTGTTCCTTGAAATTGCCTAATTTGATCGATGTGGCGATTTATTTGTTTTCCCTGGTGGTTGATCTTATAATGTAGATCTCCAATGCGGGCTGCAATGGTACACGGAAGCCACTTGTTCAGGTTCGGGTTGCAAGATAAGAAGTAAACAGACTGCACAACTTCGAGTGTGCGGAACGTCGAGTCCATTTCTGCCTTCTGTTTTTCGCAGACTCTAAAGGACCCCATAGACGGTCCGTCTTAACGTCCGTCTTACCTGCGCACTTCTGAGACGACAGGTAAGATGGACCGTGTGTGGTAGAATTTTCATCCCTGTACCGTCTTAGGCTTGGCTCGAAGCGAATCTGGCAGCGCCTGTTTTTTCTGTGCGTGTACAGGTAAGTCGGCGAGCAAGTTGGAGCGTGTGTGGCGTCTTCAGACTTAGCGTCAGTTTTAACCAATTGCTCCTACAGAGCAGTTCGCTCTAGGACATAATGTCGGATTTAAGAATCATGCCTCGAGCATTTCTAATGGAATTCATACAGCTATACCGTTGTAATCCGTGCTTGTGGAAAATCAAAAATAAAGAGTACACGGTACAGGTTTTTTTTTACATGTTTTCCATCAACCGCACCCAGACAATTTGGAAAATTGCATTTTCTTTCAAACTGCTGTCCAATACATATCCATTCTTCTTCTTTTGTTGGAAACTGAAACAAAATAAAATTATTATTATTGTTATTATTATTAAATCATGCAACTAAAATATAATTTAACCCCAATGTAATTAATTATATTTTTTGTTTTTAGGTCGGTTGGACGAAGACTGTTAATTTTTACACTCCGTTATATAATTCTTTCTTATTGTACTCTAAGCTATACATTAGGTATACCTTGTTTTATATTAAATTAACATGAAATACATTTCCTTTTACCTTGTACAAGAAACTTATAAATAAATTTTACTTACTTTGAGATACTGATTCTTGCGCACCTTATATATTGCAGCGCAAGTCTCAGGAATTATTACTCCCAAAGACTGAACTGAAATTGCAGCGGAAAATTTCAGATCTTCGTAACTACTTCCAGTTGCTAGGAAACGAAGTGTGACGTTGAGTCGTTCATGTGGTGTTATTGCCCGTCTCATGGCACTGTCACTCTTTCTGACCAAGTGAAGAAGGTGTAAATAAGTTTCACTGTCCGTCCTCATATAATTGCACCAGTCACCTGGTTCAAGAGTTAAATCTTTCATTAAATTTATATGCGACAGTGTATCTCGTTTAAGTAACCAAGCTTTTGCCCATTTTGATCAAGCCCTTTTCTTTTTAGCTTTTGATCTCAAAGCTAATGCTAGAGCGGTGTAAATTGGAAGTTCCTCTAGCATGTTATCCGTGCACGACTAGCGAAAACTGATCGCAAGTCTGACAGCAAAACGGAGCGTCTGTGTCCTCTTCCGTGTTCCGTCTTACCTTTCAACTTAGAACTGCGCAGGCAAGACGGACAGTAAGACGGACCTTCTATGGGGCCCTTAATGCGAACATCTTCAGGTCACGCCAGGTTCAGACATGTGCGAATTTCTCGTCCCAGAAATAGTTGATATGGAGATTGTCACGTGGAAGACTGCGGCGCCATTGGAATTGACGAAGGAACTTGATCAGGTTGGTCTGCAGAGTTCCCATGGTGGTCTTCATCGCGTAGAGGGTGTCCTTCACTGTTTGGACGTACCGTTCTGCTTGGCCATTAGTTAATAGCTGGTATGGCGCAGTAAGTTTGTAGTTCTTCACACCACTGTTCTGCAGGAAGGCTTTGAAATCTTCTGCGAGGAACTGCCTACCGTTGTCCGAGACGACGGTGACTGGAGTGCCATGCACTGTTTACAAGTCATCCATCAGGGCGATTGTTGCTGTTGCTGTCGTGGAGGTCGTTGGCTTGACCTCGAGGCACTTGCTGTAGGCGTCTACAACAATCAGAAGCATGGTGTCGGCTACTGGGTCTGCATACTCGATGTGGATGTGTTCCCACGGTGCCTTTGGTTACTCCCAGTGATGCTCGCGGAACTTGGGTTGAGTGTGTGCATGGACTGCGCATCTGGTGCAGGATTTCACGGTCTTCTCAATGTCGGAGTCGATGCCTGGCCAAAGCACGAAGGAACGTGCCATTCCCTTCATTTTGACGATTCCGAGGTGAGCTGCGTGCAGGTCGTTGAGGATGGCATCTCGTATTGCAGGCGGGACTACTGCTCTGTGCTCAAAAATCAAGCAGTTGGCGGGGAGCCTGTAATTTTACTCGGTTGACTTGAAGACTTGGCGAGTGAGATCTTGGCCCCCTTCCAGAAGTTTGACAATTCTGCTAAGATGAGGGTCCTTCCTCGTCTCTCGTGTGATATCTTCTGCTTTGAAGGGTGACAGCTGCGTCTGGTGAACTGTAAAGAAATCAAAATCATCACAATCCTCTGTCTCTTCCCTCTGGTACGGGATTGAGTTTTGGAACATTTGACAGTTAATGGTAACCGCGTTCTGGAGCAGTAGTCATCGTTAGCGTTTTGCTTCTACGTTTTAAAAGACACAGTGTAGTTAAAGTGTTCGAGGTAGTCAGCATAATTGGCCATGCGACTAATGCACAGGACTAGTTGTGACTTCTCTGGGTGCAGGATCAGTGTCAGGGGTTTGTAATCCGTGATCAACGTGAAGTGGCAAGCATACAGATAGTTGAAAAACTTCTGTACTGCCCAGACGATGGCGAGCGCTTCCTTATCGATCGGGGACTACCTCTGTTCCGTTTCCGACATTGTCCGACTAGCGTATGCGATAGGCCGTTCTTGTCCGTTGCTGATCCGGTGTGACAGCACTGCGCCAAGACCAGTTTCGCTGGCGTCTGTTTCCAGCTGGTAATGCTGGATCATACTGCATAAGGACCTGCGGCGAGGTTAGATCATCCTTGATATCTTCATAAGACCTGTCGCCCTCTGGTGTTCATACAAGAGGATCTTTCAGCAGCATTTCCCTCAGTGGTCGATCTCTTTTTGACAGGTTGTGGATGAAGGCGCTGTAATATGTCGCTTTACCCAGAAACAACTGGAGTTCTTCTGAAGTTGTAGGTTTCGGTGTATCTCGTACAGCTCGGATATGCGTGTCAGACTTATGGATACCTGATGCACGATATTGTGGCCAAGAGCTTCCAGGACAGTTTCAGCAAAGCTGCACCTGGCTCGGTTGAGTTCAGACCGTGTTGGCAAAAGCGCTCCAGTGTAGTGGCGAGGGCCTCTATCAGGTTTTCAAAACTATCGGCAAAATCATTGGTGTCGTCAAAGAAACTTACGACATTTGGGAGGTTATGCAAAACAGTGTCCATCGCCGCTGCCAGATGGTGGGGATTTTGGCTCTTCCGTAGACAGAACGAGTTGGGCGGATAAGGCCATGCGTTGGAGTGTTGAGCGCGAGGGCATGGCTGAATTCATCATCAACCTCGAGATGAGTGTACGCGTCCGTGACATCCATGTGGCAGTTGAGGGTGTCTCCGCGCGTCAGGTTGAACAGGTGCTCCACTTTCGGAATCGGGTGTTCATCGATGATGATCCGCGGGTTGAGTGTAGTTTTGTAGGTACCCGTAATTCTCAACTTGCCCTTCGTTTCACGACGACATGAGTTGTTGACGCCTACTTTGAGTATTCTACTCTCTTGTAGAAACCAGATTCGATCTTGACATCGATTTCCCTGGCGTAGGCACCTCGCAGTGCTAGAGGAATTTCACGTGCTCGGGAGAAAATAGAGGTGGCACCATCCTTCAGGTGCATCTTCGCTGGTGAGCCTGACAGCTACCCGGGGGTACTGCTGAAGACATCCTGGTACTGGTTGAGGACGGCATGAAGTTCCTTTTGCTGGTCCAGGAACAGAGACTGCTTGACGGAGAGTTGACGGATCTCTCCTGGACTTCCAAAATGCTGCTGGAAATTGATCTCTTGTGCGAACTCAGAGATCCACTCTCGACCAAGGAGCGTCTCAAATTCATCATCGACGATGTAGAAGTCAAGGTTCCTGGAGATGGTGCCAATGGTGACGGTGACTGGCATCTTTCCGATGCAGTTAATACGGCGGTCAGTGTAGCTCGCAAAGTTGCGATCAGTCTTATACAAAGGAAAACTTGGTTTCATCATACCTAACCTCACCTTCCCCATCATCGAACAGGGGGCACCATTGTCGAGTTCCATCTCGACGGTGGTTCCCTCTATGTTGACTTCTAACAACTGCTTGCATGGAGACTGTATTGCTCCCACGGCTTCAACTTCGTTGAAATAATGTATGGCATCAATGCTGCTGGCTGGTTGCTCTTCTTCGGTCACGTGATTTGTCTTGTGCTGCATTGGTTTGGACCTAAAATCTTTAGCAATGTGACCTTTCTTGCCACGCGTCCGGCATTCAGCGTTGAGGAGTCTGCACTGACTGCGTGGATGGTCCCCGCCGCATCCAGCACACGACGATGACGATTGGTCACGTGGTGTCCCTTGATTGGCTGGATGCGATCCTTGTTGAGGCCTAGGTTGGTCAGACTCTGTTGATGATTGATGATCATTTCTCACGTCGCCATTTGGTGCCACCCCTCCGTAACTGTGGCTTTGCGTAGCCTATCCGTTTGGTTGAGTCGGGTTTTGCTGTTATGTTCGGGTTCTTAACCTCGTCAACATTGTTCCGGGTCACGTCGAGTGTGCAGGCTATCTCATACGCAGCTGTGAATCTGTCCGTTTTTTTGCAATAATTTCGTCGCATATGTGCCTCGAATCTAAACCTCTGAGGAGTTTTTCAATTAGCATGCAGTCTATAAATTATCCATACTCACAGTGTGTTGTTGCTTGCCGTAATCTGAGAATGAAAGCTGGCGATCGTCTCCCCTGACCTCTGCATGACGCTCCGGAATTTTATACTCTCTGCATATTTATTGCGACTGACGTCAAAATGGTCCGTCAACTTCGACTGAATTACGCTGTATGAGAGAGTTTCGGGGTCAATGGGGCTTGCGAGAAACTTTACAGCAACGTTGAGTTCGGCGCCCATGTAGACACGTGTGTACTGCGAATGCTCTTCTTCTGAAACCTTACTCAGACCGAGTACCCTGGTAAACCACATGAAATAGTCCCCTAAGGTGGTCCCATCGGCAGTGCGATATTCTGGCATCGAGAACTGTGGTGGTGGAGGTTGTGTTGGTGGCGCTGACTCGCTCTCGGTGGCACTTCGCGCGGTGATTCTCTGAAAGCGTTGGCGATCATCCCAGAAAGAGCCCAGAGAAGTTCCACAGATACTCCTTGTGACATGTTGAAGGAAGGTGGTCACTAATTCACTGATATTCTAACACGTGTGACGTTGAACTTTGTCCGGTATCACGTGGTCGCGTTGAGGATTCATTAATCTGCCGAAATTTCTAATATAAATCACTTTAGATGCCCAGAATAAAGTAAGATTCTGTATTCAATTTCCCTAACATTGCATGTCTATCGTTCTGCAAATTTATAATATCACGACGTATGGTCGGCATAGCAAAACAAAACAAAAATGCTATAACACTCCACAGCAGCCACATATTTCAGTCCAAAGCGTTTTAAATGTAGATTTGACGACTGACAACGTGGAAAACTTGAATTAAGAACATAGAGAGTCGTTGACATCGAAACTATTAAGTAACATTAACTGTGGGGCATAGAAAAATCTTCTCGTTCACATTTAGTCTATTATTAACAGAGCCCTAGTAGGGGTGTAACGAATTTACGATCTTATTGGATTATAATGTGGTTTTAGGAATCCCATTAGTTCAAATGTTGGCATGAGATATTTGGTGAACTTTTGCTTTGGATCTGTCCTACGCAATCACGTAACACCTAACAAGTCTTTCTGATGCATACACATCACTGCCTCAAGGCTAACATGTACCACGGCTCTCCTTGAGCTAACATGCGGCTGCTCCAAATTCGATTTGCCGCGGTACAAAACGAAATGGCATTCAATAAAGAATAAACCAAACCAAACCAAACCCCATGGCACCACAGGCCTTGAAGGGCCTTGGCCTACCAAGCGACCGCTGCTCAGCCCGAAGGCCTGCAGATTACGAGGTATCGTGTGGTCAGCACGGCGAATCCTATCGGCCGTTATTCTTGGGTTTCTAGACCGGGGCCGCTATCTCACCGTCAGATGGCTCCTCAATTCTAATCACGTAGGCTGAGTGGACCTCGAACCAGCCCTCAGGTCCAGGTAAAAATCTCTGACCTGGCCGGGAATCGAACCCGGGTCTCCGGGTAAGAGGCAGGCACGCTACCCCTACACCACGGCAATAAAGAATAAATGTTCCATAAATTGACCATTTCTCTCCTTATTAATGGGATGTACCGATTTAGACGGGTAAAATACGTATATAAGAAAACTCGTTGGAAATGTGCAAAGAAGAGTGTTTTTTCTTATTCTGCACCTCTTATCTTACTCTAGTGAATTTTTTCTATATATCTTGA
Organism: Anabrus simplex; assembly: GCF_040414725.1. Lineage (NCBI taxonomy): Eukaryota > Metazoa > Arthropoda > Insecta > Orthoptera > Tettigoniidae > Anabrus > Anabrus simplex. The sequence continues at coordinate 142,082,088 of NC_090265.1, forward strand.
TTATGTTTTCATTTGTGACTTAGAAAGGCAGAGCATATTGTTAATTTGACAAAGCAATGTTTAGATTAATAGAGTTTTTTGCTATTGAGAGAAATAATATTGATATTTAACTTGATTTATAGTGATGAATGTAAGTGAGTAATATTGTTTAGGAAAATTAAAAATAACGTGGGGGAATGTATATCTTTGTAGTTTACAACTGCTATATTATAAAGTGAAAATGACGTATGAGTTGTTTTAAAAATTACGTTGCAAATGTTTTAAAAACAAACATCCCGTTTTGAACATTTAGAAATATGGTTATGCTGTACAGATGCATGGCAGATTGTTGTGTCTGGTGCGATGCAGTATCTTCTAGAACTTCCCTCATATGTTTATCGAGTTACAATGATTTCAGTTATTTTATAGCCCTCCTGGTGGTCGCGAACGTTAAGGCGTTGAATTCTAAACTGTCTGACAGCGTGGTTAGCCGGTTCGTGTTCCGTTGGTCGAAATTTTTTTTCCATCCTAATGTTGGCTGGCAGGGTAGGGGAGGTGGTGGTATGCAATTTCTAATCACTAGATTGCGTGCCATAAACGTGGAGGGCATATTACGCTGCTGATGGCCATTCGTCCGTCGGATTGGTGCATTAAACCTTAGTGCTAGATGACAGGAGTAGGCTATGTGGCCGGCAACGGCTTTCACTTTCTCCCTTCCTACTATCAAAAATCACGTTATTCACTGCATTTCATTAACTCCTCTGACGAGGTTGACGTCAGGAAAGGCATCCGGTCATAAAAACCCACCAGGACAGACTCATCTCACCTCATACCCGACCCCATAGAGAAACGGGACAAGGGTTGGACAAACAAAACCAAACAAAACAAAAGAATGAGATAGTTAGACACAATATAGGCTTATGTGCTTATGCCGTGTCAAGAAAATAAGGTTAAATTCTTTGCTCTGCGTCTTCAGGAGAAAATCTCGACTGTTCACGAGGAAGACTTCTCCAAGAATGAAGCTTGAATTGAGACGTTAATAATAGATGTGGAAGTGGTACATTCATTTGTCACCAGATGATCCACCGTATGCGGTACAGTGCTAGCATTCAAAGCGGAAGCTGACGGAACTATCAGAATCAATCTGATAGCGAGTCACATAACAGATGTGCACACATATGAAAGTATGATCATGACGAATATAAGACCGAGTGTGAGGATTCAGTTTATAGCATTGTAGTTTGTGGTCCCCCACTGCAAGCACTGCAAGCGATTATATCCAACACTTGCTCCAGTAGTTCCGGCAAGGTGGGTATGGAAAAGTGTGGGAGACGTTACTGTGAGAGGTATTTCGGTGAATAAGTTGAATTTGCTTTGCCTTCAGTTCCTAAACTCAATTCATTTTTTGTTGTGCACTTCAAGCCTGTGTTTTATGTGGCTTGATTAACTTAATAGTTCAGCATGCCGTACTGTTTTGTGCCTGGCTGTAAGTGAGGTTATGGTAGAGTAGTTGATGATATGCGATTTTTCACCACCGTAAGATAGAAATCAATGTAAAATATGAGCCAGAGCTGTTTCACAGAAGGATACTTAGTTAACGCGTAACACAGAATTTTCATAATCATTTCTCTAATAATTTGATTGCAAAGTTAGGTAATTTTATAGTGAATGGTGAAAACGTGGATATTTGAGATGGAAATTACGTCCAAGAGCACTGCCTCACATTTCCCCCTAATTTGCCGATATACCTTTCAAGTGATATTAAGTTCCATGGAACGCCCAACAGGATAAAGAACCCAGTCACCATCAGGAAAAGAAGAAAAAAGATTGAAGTCGGGATGCAGCAGTGAATGGGGAATTAAAAGGCGAGCCTAATGTTGATCAAAATTTGGTTCATTCTAGTGTACTACTTTCTGATGTTGAAAATACAATATTATCGCTCAAAAGGCGCCTAAAAGTAATTGAAAGTTAATTCGAGCTAGATCCAATCTCAACTCAGCAAAATCGAGAATTAATTTGCTGGAGAAGTAGGTTAGAGATACATAGACATTTAATTATAGAGATAACAAACACCTTCGCAAGATGGAAAATATATTTTATAACGTCCCGTTGTATGAACCAAAACCCGGTAATATTTCCAATTTTGATGAAATCAGAGATATCGGGACCCTGTAAAGCAGTAAATGAATACCATGACGAATATAATAACTGCTGTGGTATCCAAGCGTTCTATGTTGATCGAAATTTGGTACATTCTAGTGCGTTTACTGATGCCGACAAGACAATATTATCGCTCAAAAGCATGAAGAATATAAGCCTTGTTTATCATTATCTGAAATGCCGATTTTCTTCAGAACGAAGGATATTCGGCGAGACTTACCATCTCGAACATCCGCCAAATCATCACGAAGATTTAAAAAATCCAGTAACCGACAAATTGAGTTGGTAAGTGGAGTATTACCTTCAAAAATTTCTTGGGTGTTTGTTTTTATTTGCTGGGAGTTATGTGTCGTTTATCTGCATATGTACACTCCAATAAACTGTGCTTTCCGCAACTTGTGATGATGGCAGCATATATGACTTTTTTCCATTGCACCCGGCCGTGGTATTTTAATTGTTTTTTTCATCGTTTTTAAAAGGCGCTGCATATACACTCATGTTCATAAAAAACAGGGCACCTTAAAAGACTAGAGACAGGAAGTTCATATTCACAGGGCATGTTCATTAGCATGTTCTGCAGAAACGATTGGCATTTCAGTCACCTATGTTCAGCATGTGTCCTGTTACCTTGTAGGCACTGGATCCTCCATGGGCACTGATAAGTTGTTTCATGCGCGATGGTATCGACGCGTATAAGGCGCGAATGACATCCGAGCTGCATTCGCTAGGTTCCACAGTTCATCTTTGGTGGTTGGCATTGGGTCACAGCGCTGCACCCGTCGTTTCACCATATCCAACACATTTTTCATATGCGACAATCTGGTGATCGGGCGGGCCAGGGCAACAATCTGACATCCTGTGACAACTAAAAGGCACGTGTTCGTGCATCAACATTTGGTCGTGCATTGTCCTGCTGAAATGTGGCGTCTGGTATGTCGTGCATAAAGAGTATGGCTACGGATCGCAGGATGCCATTTACGCAGGTCAAACTGGCCACAATGCCCTGGACACGCACCAACTGTGATTTGTGGTTGTAGCCAATAGCGCCCCGCACCATAAGGCCTTGAGCTGGCGCTGTATGTTGTGTGCGAATGCATTCAATATGATGCCTCTAACCTTGGCTCTGGCGAACCAAAATGCAGCCATCATTTTCAAACAAACAGTATCTGGATTCGTCCGAAAACACTATCTACTGCCATTCCTGTCCCCAGTGACGTCGTTCCACACACCATTGCTGTTTGGCTTGTTTATGCACATTAGTCAAAGGTAAGCGGAGAATTGGACGACGCGCCGGTAACCCAGACTTTAATAAACGGTGACGGACTGTCACTCCTGCTAGTGTACGATGTGTTACAATGTTTCACTGTTGCGCCAGAGCCGAGGAGGACGCAGAACTATCCTGCAATGCCATTCGGATGAGTTGCCGATCTTCTCGGGGGGTGGTTTGGGTGGTGGAACCACACCCATCTCGTCGTGTTCAACGGCCTTCTCTGAAGCATTCTGTACGCACGCGTTGCACTGCCGACTCACTTCTTCCCACACGAGCAGCAATTTCACGGATGGATGGATCACGTTCTCTCATGCCAATAATGCGCCCTCTTTTAAACTCATTTGACGGCACGGTTCTCGGATACGTCTGCGAGGCATGCTGCACGTCTGCTCAAGTCACACGGATTCATTACCTTCGGTTTATAGCGACAACGAGAGTCGCAGGCACATTTTATTTGTCGGTGGGTGTGCGCCGATACACGCTATCGATGTGGACCTTAAACCTGAGAGCCGACATTGTTCAAATGCTAATAATTTCTTCAGGACATACTAATGCACATGCCTTGTGAATATGAACTTCCTATCTCTAGTCTTTCAAGGTTTCCTTTTTTTTTACCAAGATGAGTGTACTTATCAGTTATGTAGTAATACGTTTATTCTGCCATCATTCCTAAGACCAGCTGATCGTACTGTAGAATTTACCCACTCTAGCGGTGCCTGGCGGGGCGCGTTTGAACTCGAAGAATCCTCATACTTATTCTTATATTTGTCGTGGTATGACATTGACACAAGCCTGGAATGAAACATCTGATGATGAGGAACGCAGGAATTTGGAAAACACCGAAACGAAATAACCTTATTGGTGGGACAGGAAAAGTGTACTGAGTAATTAGCGATGTATACGAAATAAACAACCTTTTTATTGACAGTCGCCATTACATCCAAAGCATAAACAACAATTCTCTTCTCTCTGATCTTACAACACACACATCGATCACCTATATATCGATAGTACACTACATCACTCCCTTTTTTCTTTTTTTACTTTAAATCGTAGTCTGACAAAAATCATGGGGGTTTCCTCTCCCGTTGACTTCGTCTCGGTCCCGATTCTTGACTCCCTTCTTCTTCTTTCCTCTCTGGTTGATATTCTTCTTCTTCTTCTGGTTCCTCTGGTTGCTCTTTCACACTCTCCGACTCGTCCTCAGACAACAGCTCATGAAAAGGCCGGTAGAAGGTAGAGTTGCGATTTATTTGTCTACCATCAGAAGTCTCTACTGTCACAGCGTTGCCATTCTTCTTGACGACTTTCAAGGGTGTGGGTCCAAATGTGGTTGAAAATTTGTTTACTTTGTGGTTACGCATCAAAACCGTGTCGCCCTCTGATAATTTATTTTCTCTGGCCCCACGTCTAATGTCCGCGTATTCTCCCAACTTTTGAATTAGGTCTCGTTCCACCACCTCCTCTAATATTTTTTCGGTCTTGTATGGGGCCAGACCGGGAATTTTGTCCCTCAATTTTCTGTTAAAAAATAACTCCGCCGGACTAACCCCTGTAGTATGGTGCTCATGGTTCCGGTACATCAGTAGGTACTTGTTTAGTTCTAACTCCCAATCTAATTTCATGGCATTGGCAATCTGTAGTCGTTGAGTTATCCCTGGGTTCAGTCTTTCCACTGTGCCATTTGCTTGTGGGTGTAACGGGGTAACTCTGTGGTGATGAATTCCTCACTGTTGCAGGTAATTTTCCGTCTCTGCGCTGACGAAGTTCGTGCCGTTATCTGTTGAGAGAACCTCAGGATACCCGTATCTTGCAAAAATACCATCTAGGGCCTTTATTATGCTTTTAGAGTCAGTATTACTTAGTTTTGTTACTCCCATGAAACGGCTAAAATAATCTATCACGATCAATAGTTGTACCCCATTAGGGAAAGGACCCAGAATATCAGCAGCTATTCGTTCCCAAGGCTTTTTAGGAATTACTGTCGGAGAAATTTTTTCGGGCTTCTCGTGTTTACTGGTAATCTGACAACCCAGACATGTTCTCACTGTCCGTTCCGCTGCTTTGTCCATTCCAGGCCACCATACTTTAGATCTGAGTCTGTTTTTCACTTCCAAAATTCTCGGATGACCCTCGTGTGCCAAACTATGGACCCTAGTTTGTAAACTTTTCGGAATTACGAACTTAGTTTCTTTCAGTAATATATTGTCGATGACGCATAAATGCGACATCATCGCCCGAAATGGAAGGAGGTCAACGTCATTACGATCCCAACACCCTGTTTGTAACTGTGACCGGACCTTTTTTAGAGTGGGATCAATTTTTGAAGCTTCCTCTATTTCCTCCAAAGATAATGCAACTGGTGCCAAATACGTAGCCAACTGCATCAGATAATTGTCCTTCTCGGCTTCACCGATTGAATTCTCACTTAACCGTGATAAAGGATCTGCTATGTTGTTTTTCCCCTTTACATACTTAACTTGGAAGTCAAAAGATTGGAGTCTCAGAAGCCAACGTTCAATTCTCGCGCGGGGTTTTGATCTAGGCCCAAAAATTACCTCATTTGGTTTACGGTCCGTATACAGGCAAAACTGCTTACCCGTTAGGAAAATCCTTAGACGCTCACACGCCCAGACAATCCCAAGTGCTTCTTTCTCCATCTGAGTGTACCTTTGTTCAACATCCGACAGGCTGCGACTAACGTAGCAAATTATTCCGTTGTATCAGCACCGCACCAAGTCCTTTTGGGCCAGCGTCTGCCATCACTATCGTTTCGTCCCTTGGGTTGAAATATCCTAAAACTGAACTAGATGTAAGTACTTTTTTATTTTATTAAAAGCTTCTTGGTGTACTTGTTTCCATACAAACTGTGCAGATTTATGTGTAAGCTGTCGCAGTGTTTCTGTCATGGTTGATATGTTCGGAATAAATCTACTTACATAGTTCAGTAGGCCTAGAAAACCTCTCAGCTCAGACACATTTTGTGGTCTTCTGCAATTCTTCAGAGCCGCCACTCTGTCTTCGGTAGGCCTAATGCTATTAGCTGATATTATGTGACACAAGAACTTAATTGAAGTTTTACCATATTCACACTTTTCCTCATTCAGTTCAATGCCGTGCTCGCGAAAAACTTCAAGACCCTTTTTTAATCTTGAATCATGTATTTCTTTAGGTTTCCCCATACACCAGAATGGCATCAATAAATACGTAAACTCCTTTAGGAATCTTGTTCCTTATCAGATGATCCATTATCTTTTGGAACTCAGGAGCTGCCCGATTCAAACCGAACATTAGCCGCTTGAACCTATATAAGCCTAAATGTGTGCTAAATGTGGTAATCTCCCGTGAGTCTTGATGCAACTCCACATGGTGAAAAGCTGACCTAACATCCAACTTTGAAAAGTATTTGCTTTTACTAATTTCAAGGTGTAGGTCTTCCATAGTTGGTAATGGATGACTAAACTTTAGTACAGCTTTATTTGCCATTCGCATATCGACACACAATCTAACGCTGTCATCTTTTGGAATTGGTACAAGGGGGGAAACCCATCTTGACGGTCCTTCAACATTTTCAATTATGTCATTTTGCTCCAGCTCAAGGATACGTTCTGCTATTTTTTGTTTCAATGCCAACGGCACCCTCCGCAGAGGTTGAATAACTGGTGGGACTTTCGGATCGATTGGTAATTTAAGCTGAAAATTCTTTATTTTGCCCACCCTCGATGTGTCAGAAACCACCGTCTGGTTAACGTGCTCAGAAATTTGTAATATTCCTAGTTTTGTAGCCGAGGAACGTCACAAAATAGGTGGTTCCCTACCTTTAATAACTACAACAGTGGTACTAATTTTTCTATTGGAATGCGTTATGTCCGCCTCGAACTCTCCTAAAATATCCAACGGATCGGTTCTACCATAAGTGAAAAGTCTTTTCAAACTATTTAATAATTTTACTTTCAAATTCCTTCCAAGTTTCTTGGTCAATAACATTGCAAGTAGATCCTGAGTCAATAAGAAAAACGAAGGGTACCCCTGAATAGACAAGTGGTCTTCCCAGCTGTCTCCCGTTTTTTCGTCATTTGTAAGAAAGGTGTAGTCTAAATCACTACTACATCCAGGGCCGACTTCATATTTGACGTTGCCTACGTAAGAAACTTCGTCATCAACATTTGACTCCCCCGATTCTAACGTATATGTACTTTTTGTTCTAAAACACTTCCGATAGTGCCCCGTTAAATTACAAGCCTGGAAAACTTTGTTCCTTGCAGGGCACTGGGGGTCACTTGCTAAGTGATTTGTTTCCCCGCAGCGAAAACATTTCCTTTCCCCTCTATTTTGATAATTGTTATAACTAGTTTTCGGCGGAGCACCAGTATTTTTGCTACTATTGGAAATAGTTCTTTGTGAAATCCCATATTTCTTCCTATTCGACATACTATACACCTCTTGCTCAGAACCGTCATCCTTACTAAAATGTGATGTCTGTATGTTTATCATTTCGTGAGCCCGTCCAATGTCAACCAAATCGTCTACTGTGACAGAGGATTTTTCCAATATTATCTTTCTGACTTCAGCTGATTTACAACCCTCTACGAACTGGTCACATATAAACATGTCCTCTAATTCTTTTTTGTTGTGGTATCTTTAAAATTACATTTGACAACTTGTTGACGCAACCTAGATATAAAGGCGTCAGATGGTTCACTAACATCCTCTTTCATAGACTTCATAATATGCCGCTCAAATCAAGGATGGCTCAAATAGCGGATTGCTTTTCGGTAAAAAATGTTTATCTAACAATTCTAAAGTATATTCATGCACAGCTTTACCTGTAGGAATAGTGTTGTGTTCAGGGATGGAATAAAATATGTCTTGCAAGCCTTCTCCACCCGAATGTAGGTAAATTGCCTGTTTTCTAGCAGAATCTGTTATTCCTTTTGCGGCAATATACAGTTTGACCGAACGTTTTCATTTTTTCCATCTAGAAGCAAGGCTAGTGACATCTCCATTTACATCGAAAATTGGTATAGGGCTAGTGCTGCTTCTTTCCATTTTAATATCTTCTGAAGGTTTAGTTTACGGATTTAACCAATGGATTTTACCGACTGCGCCAATGTAGTGAATAATTAGCGATTTATACGAAATAAACAACCTCTTTATTGACAGTCGCCATTACATCCAAAGCATAAAGAACAATTCTCTTCTCTCTGATCAAGACCGACTCCAATCCTCAGACCGTAAAATAAGAAAAACATGGCGGCTGAAGTAGCCGAATTGCTGGTATTGGCTAGCACTAAAATATCACTGCATTTTATATAAACGGCTGTAATTTAATATGATAAATGTAACATCGCAAGGAAAATCACTTTTGCACGTATGAAAACGTTTCGCCAACAAGTACGCATCACATATAATCAACTAGAATCACATATATTCTACTAGTAAAGAGACCAACAAGCTGATTATTTAGACATTTCAATTCGTCAAATAACGTTTTCTCTTAAATTTCACTTCGCTGGATAGATGAAAATACGTGATAAAACTGTTAAAATGATATTTCCAGCATCATTTTGAATATTTCAAAATAAATTAAGGTGCAAAATTCCTCGAATTATTCGCTCTCCTGAGAACTGTGAAACACAAATATAACTTGTTGCCTTAGTTTTGAACTGGTAGATAATTTCTTAAATTCAGCACCAAATGAATGGGAAGTACACCCGAAATCATAATGTTATTCGTTTTACGTCCTAATAACTACATTTTTTTACGGGTTTTGGAAACGTCGAAATGCCGAAATTTAGTCCTGCAATAGTTCCTTTACGTGCCAGTAAATCTACCGACACGAGGCTGACGTATTTGAGCACCATCAAATACCACCGGACTGAGCCAGGATCGAATCCAGCAACTTGGGATCAGAAGGCCAGCGCCTTAACCGCCTGAGTCACTCAGATCATTGCTAATTTTTGCTAATTGCTTTACGTCGCACCGACACAGATAGGTCTTATGGCGACGATGGGACAGGAAAGGTCTAGGAGTGGGAAGGAAGCGGCCGTGGCCTTAATTAAGGTACAGCCCCAGCATTTGCCTGGTGTGAAAATGGGAAACCAAGGAAAGCCATGTTCAGGGCTGCCGACAGTGGGGTTCGAACCTACTATCTCCCGAATACTGGACACTGGCGCACTTAAGCGCCTGCAGCCTTCGAGCTCGGTGTCACTCAGATCAAGTACACCCGCAATGATAGTAATCTTAGTAATGAAACGTTCAGACACTAAAGATATAGCTTAATAAGTTTTTACCCATTAAATAACATGAGTGGAAAAACTCTATTGACTAAACATTGATATTTAACCACATGCACGAGCTTCAGTTCGGCACATTCTGCTTGATAACTGATAGCCACAGCATGAATCGGAAGGTGTTGGTAGTGTAAAACTCTACGTTACAAACCCAGCTAATCCCTCTAAGTCACTATTTCTTTTGTGTAACAGTATACAGATTGCTCCATCTGTCACACTTATAAGTTTTGTTATACTCTAAGATCCAGCCAAACATCTCCGCAGGCAAAGCACAGATTATTGTAAAATACACTTGCATCTAAATCACTAGACACTTTGAAGCACATAGACACTGACGGGATAACACAATATAAATTATATTCTATCTAAGTTAATATTTTTCGAGGAACACTAATAGTTTGGAAGTAGAGAACTAGATTTCCTAACCTCAGACTTATTCTCAAAATGATGTATGCACGCTACGGTTTTGCCATGGACTTCAAAATAATCACGATATATATTCCTAATCGATGTCTCTTCTAATGTTCTATTTCGTAGGAAACTTAAGAATAGTTGTATGAGAGGCATTGCCATAGTTAGTCTAAAAACTGGTCCACCCAGTGCACTCATGTTTTTAATAAGTGAAAATACGATCAAAACAAGCACATTCTTACATTACTGCGTATAATTACAGATCCTATGTACCCACCGCCTCATATAAATATACTCGCACACTTATATTCTACAAAGAAACTAACATTTATCGTCAAATTTAATAAAATTACACCGACTATATACGATAACAACAAACCAAAACAAACCCACATTTCCAACAATTTCGGCTACTCGATTCGCCATCTTTGAACGATCAAGAGTAGCATTAAGGTCTGAGGATTGGAGTCGGTCTTGCTCTGATCTTACAACACACACATCGATCTCCTATATATCGATAGTACACTACAAAAAGGAAACTACCTACGTAAATCCTTAATGGCTGGCAACCACCTTTTAGTTAACTGATAGCCAGTGTCCCTGTTGAAATCGTCAGGATTTTTACGTATCTCCACAGCTTCCCGTATAATCCTGAACCTGTAGTGTCTAGTGTGGTAAGATGTTATTATGAAATGTAGGGCCAAGATAATAAAATGGTATGATATACGATTTCATAAACATACACCAAAAAATCTGAGAAAAACTCATTTACATTGTCACATTATCGCCGATTCACACAACATAAAACAACTACAACATTGTTACCATTGATGCTTTCTCGGGTCGTACTTGTAGACATGATATATGTTTTTGGGCTAATGCCGTGCCAAGAAAATAAGGTGTAATCCTTTACGTTTTGCGGAGAACTTTGATCTGTGTCTTCAGAAGAAAATCTCGACTGTTCACGAGAAAGACTTCTATAGACATGATATAAGCTTTTGGGCTTATGCCGTGATAAGAAAATAAAGTGGAATTCTTTAAGTTTCGTGGAGAACTTTGCTCTTTTCAGAAGAAAATCTCGACTGTTCACGAGAAAGACTTCTCCATGAATGAAAGTTAATACAAGTTAACATTTTAAAACCATTAATAATGCATGGTGAAAACATTCGTCCCGGTGAAACTATGTATATGAATAGCCTTGCACTCGAAGACCATACTATCGTATCATCTTCCTTCCTTTTTTATGTAGATTTAAACATATACATTTGTATTGTTTTGTGACGTCAAAACGGAGCCAATATGAGACTTTTAGTATGTAATAGCCTATAGATTTATGTTTGATTGAATGAAAATTTGCAAATTATGTAGAGCTGTAATTTTTATGTAGTATCAAGTGGCATAATATGTACATAAATATGTAACAAAAAGCACCAACATATGTAGAATGGGCAAACTATGTAATATCATTTAATTAATATAAACTTACCATTTTGTCAGTTACAACACACTAAACACGCTTTTTATTACATTTTGCAGCACAGTAAACAATTAAGTATTTTTCAATGTTCTTTGGAGTCATATTATATGAATATATCACACACATATTCAATAGAAACTTATTATTTTCAACACTCAAAGCACGTTTATTCCTTAAATTTTGTAGCACAGTGAACTATTAAGTATTTTATGATGTTCTCTGGGGTCATGGAAAGGCGTTTGTCACTTAGGATGTTCTTATATGCAGAGAAATGTCTTTCAACATCACATGATGTAACTGGGGCAAATTTTAGGAGAGGAAGTTTCGCTGGAGGAATGTCCTCGGGAGGATCAACGTCATCCCCAATTAGAATTCGGCACACACTGTGAAATGTTGAATAACCAGGATTTCTCTTCAACACTTTTTGCAATTTACTCAATACACTTGCACCAGTTTTCCCCATGCACAACACTTAGTTTTTCAATAGAATTCTCTATGATGGCAATAGAATCTTGCAGTGGCAATCCTGATGTTTCTAGACGTTTGATGGTTTCTGGAAGGCAGCAGTAGTTGCCCCTGATGTAGGTGATTGAGGAGACCACTTTGGAGTCACTAGAGGCAGTTGTGATTCACTAATAGATACAGTATTTTCAGGATCAAAAGAATCTACCACAGTCTTTATAGCATCTAGATTCTCAGTACAGAATTTAACTGCTTCTATCCATGGTCCCCACCTCGTCAACACTGGTTCCGGCGGCAGTGGTACGGTATTTCTTGCAATTGCTGTTTGTAAGATAGCACTCCTTGTAGAGCTTTTAGAAAAAATTTTTTTGTTGCTGAAATTAATCTATTCACTTGTGGAAACTTAGCTCTAATATCTTCGGCAAACCGTTGCAGTCCATGAGCCAAACATGTAAAATGGACCATATTGGGATAAAACACCTTCAAAGCAGTTACAGCCCTAAGCATATATGCTGCAGCATCAGAATACATCACTAATACCTTTTCTTATTTCATCTCAGTCAGCCACAGAGCTCTTAATCCATCATTCACAAATCTCGCAATAGTTGAGTGATTTGTATAGTCTAGCTCTTTACAGTAGATCAAACATGGTTTTGATGCGCTGTCAGGTTGTAGCTTCCCCACCACATGATTTGCAATAAATCTGTTGTTTCATCAACAGCAACCCACATGAAAGAATTTCCTATATGCTGTCTTATGTTGTGCATTACCTCGTCGTAGCAGACTTGAAGATAATTCTTGCGTAGTGTTGATTGGTTAGGAACATGTTGCTTGCAGTATTTTTCCAGAAAAGATGTGAATTCAGGGAGTTCAATTTTATACCATGGAATATTGGCTGCAATCATTGGACTGCATAAGTCTTTATAAAAAGGGTTACTTGAAGGTGAAGGCTGCATCTGTGTTAAAAGGATTTGTTTCTTTTGTAGATCTAACTGTTGGTTTTTTCTATGCAGAGCACTTCGTGCATGTTGCTCAAGCTGAGATTTCATGGAACATGCGATATATTTGTTGAATACTTGGCAAATCACTACTTTGCCATCAGTTGCAAAGGACTTGTCAACTGCAATCCATGATTTTAACTTTGGCCCAGCGATGACGCTACTGGTGCCATATTGACTCTAGAGGAAACTATAGATTCGTTTTTATGAGTTTCGACTTGACAGTTAGCCGGAAGTCAGCCGGTGGTGCCAAATTGCCACGAATACAAACAGCTGATTTACGATACACAACACGAACAGAAATGTAAATACTGGAATATAAGTCCATAATCGGTTATTCTTTGTAGCAACATACATGATTCACGTAAGATCAATAATGCACAACACATTTAGGATAAGGCTACAAGATAAAAATATGTCGATGCTCAAACAGATAAACCGTAAGAAAACTAAATTAAATTTCTACTCACCATGTAGAAGATCTCGCGTTGCTATTAGATTCAGTTTCCCGTAACGAAGGAAATAATCCTACAAAGCGAATATACCACTCATTTCTCAGTCACTATCGACATTGTCATCGTCTGTTGAGGTTTCACTCTCGCTTAACCCTAAAGAGATAATGAAGTCTTCAACATAATCGTCTGAACTACTTTATGCCCGTTCTTTCTGGCTATCCACCACATAAACTGGGTACTGGGGCTTGTTTTGTTTCAAGAGATGCATAAGATCCCCCTTCCCCATGTCATCGCGAACTGAAATATTGTGCTCCTTCAACCACTTAATCAACTCATTCTTTCTAGCCGCCATTGTTAGTGCTTTGTCAAGAATGAATCTCTAACATTACAAACAATTTCCCAGGCCTGGCTCCTTAGTGGAGTACCTCGTCCGAAAGGCTTTCTTCTCTTGGGAGCTTCATACTTAAACGTAGGCGTCTACATGACAGAACATCAAATTCACACACGGTCCTAAAATTAACCTACTATATAACTACCGAACGAAATGTTAAACTAAGCTCATCAATGCTTTACTTCTCGCAGCCCAGTACTCGTTACATTTAGCCGCGCGCGGAGCGACTGTCGTTTGTTTACACAGTCGCAAAACCGGTGCTCAGTTCTGCCAACCTCTGTACTTTGAAACGAACGAGTGAGATGCTTTGATAGATTGTTACAAGATTGGCCTGGACTGGTTCTTGCCGTGCGGACGGTAAGGATAGGATCTGGACAAGACCATTGGCCTGGACGGTTAGAAGCCGCGAAGCGGCCCTAGGATTCTTAGTTTCGTGAGGAAACACGATTGGTCTGGAAGGAAGACGATTGGTCTGGACGGTTAGGATTCTTGCCGTGGACAAGACTATTGGTCTGGACGGTTAGGATTCTTGCCGTGGACAAGACCATTGGTCTGGACGGTTAGAAGCCGCGAAGCGGCCTTAGGCCTCTAGTTTCAGGAGGAAACACGATTGGTCTGGACGGTTAGGATTCTTGCCGTGGACAGGACCATTGGTCTGGACGGTTAGTAGCCGCGAAGAGGCCCTAGGCCCCTAGTTTCGTATGGAAAGCCGCATAGTTATTTTACATGGTGTTTTTTGTTTGTGCTTTTATTCAGCCGGGGTTGGTAACGCAATGTATTTATCAGCATTGATGGCAATGACGTCACATTCCGTTCCCATTGACCAATGAGAATGCAAGAAGCTACTTAGCCATGGACGATAGCGGCTGCTACTCTTTATTAGGTTGTAAAAGTAAATGTACTTCTGGGGGCGGGATGGTGGGTTCCTAGACTTCGCAATGAACACATCTCTCCTCTAAAATCAATTCCAAGTAAGATTTGCATTATTTTCACTTCCTTATAATGTTATAAACGTTGGGGTGCGGGATGTAAAGTTATACCTAAGCTACTATATAAAATAGATCACATGTAACACACTATTTACTACAATATAACGCGTTATACTATTAAAAATACTAAACAATGCATTTATAAACTCTGCACTGCGAAATACAAACGAACAACAACTTAGCACAAAGACCGCGAAAAGAACTGAGCACAATACAACACACAGCTGTTAGCACGTTGTTACAACAAGCAGTTTGCGTACAATCAATCAATCAATCAATCAATACTGATCTGCATTTAGGGCAGTCGTCCAGGTGGCAGATTCCCTATCTGTTGCTTTCCTAGCCTTTTCCGAAATGATTTCAAAGAAATTGGAAATTTATTGAACATCTCCCTTGGTAAGTTATTCCAGTCCCTAACTCCCCTTCCTATAAATGAATATTTGCCCCAGTTTGTCCTCTTGAATTCCAACTTTATCTTCATATTGTGATCTTTCCTACTTTTATAGAAGCCATTCAAACCTATTCGTCTACTAATGTCATTCCACGCCATCTCTCCGCTGACAGCTCGGAACATACCACTTAGTCGAGCAGCTCTTCTTCTTTCTCTCAATTCTTCCCAACCCAAACATTGCAACATTTTTGTAACGCTACTCTTTTGTCGGAAATCACCCAGAACAAATCGAGCTGCTTTTGTTTGGATTTTTTCCAGTTCTTGAATCAGGTAATCCTGGTGAGGGTCCCATACACTGGAACCATACTCTAGTTGGGGTCTTACCAGAGACTTATATGCACTCTCCTTTACATCCTTACTACAACCCCTAAACACCCTCATAACCATGTGCAGAGATCGGTACCCTTTATTTACAATCCCATTTATGTGATTACCCCAGTGAAGATACTTACTGGCCTGTAATTTTCAGCTTTATGTCTATCACCCTTTCCTTTATACACAGGGGCTACTATAGCAACTCTCCATTCATCTGGTGTACGGTCTGGTATCGATTCATGAACTGATGTAAGCGCATGCGCGAGCTATGTACTCGTTAGGAACCGTCCCTAAACAGCAGTCTGTTGGAACGGTTCGTGTACCGTCAAGAAAAACTACAATGCGCATGCGTTCACAATTACGCGGGAGATTCCTGTTTGAGGATAAACAAACAGCTGTTCTTGTTCATCTCTGCTAAAAAAAAAAAAAAACTTGTTAGGTCTACTCAGTGGAAGGTAATTGGCAATAAAATGACTCAACTAATAAAATAATAAGACTAATGGACCTGTTTCTAAAACACTTTGCTTTACTTTATTCCAGAATTACATGAATTTATAATTTTACCACGAGTACTGGCAGCGTAAAAACCGGTTCTATTCAGAGGATAACCATGTCACCTAAAAGCAAATACTGATCACATTTTTTCCTTCTAAATTATTGCCAAGATGAAATTCTAAATGCTCTGCTAGTCCGGCACCGGGGTGTAGGGGGCAACGCGTCCGCCTGTCACCCGGCGGCCCCGAGTTCGATTCCCGGCCGGGTCAGGGTTTTTTAATTGTAATGACGTCCTTTGTGGCGTCCTTAATCTTCCTTTCTTCAGACAGAACATTCCACACTGCCGCCATTCCAATTACACGCAGGTTGATACACTATGGTGCCATTAGGGGCAGAAGATCCACATGGGTCGACGCCCCGAACAAATAGCATTAAAAAAAAATTCGGAAACACATCCAAAATTTTTCGCCTGTGGTCACAAACAGCTTGCATTCATTAATTCATTAATAATAACAGTGATTTATTATGAAGACATTATGTCGATAAATAAAATACACTGACTGACAGAGCAAATGCAACACGAAGAAGGAGTGGTCAGAACTTTATGCCAATTGCAGGGTAGACTGACGTCACTGAGGTATGCTCATGATGTGAAATGCGCCGCTGTGCTGCGCACGTAGCGAACGATAAATGGGACACGGCGTTGGCGAATGGCCCACTTCGTACCGTGATTTCTCAGCCGACAGTCATTGTAGAACGTGTTGTCGTGTGCCACAGGACACATGTATAGCTAAGAATGCCAGGCCGCCGTCAACGGAGGCATTTCCAGCAGACAGACGACTTTACGAGGGGTATGGTGATCGGGTTGAGAAGGGCAGGTTGGTCACTTCGTCAAATCGCAGCTGATACCCATAGGGATGTGTCCACGGTGCAGCGCCTGTGGCGAAGATGGTTGGCGCAGGGACATGTGGCACGTGCGAGGGGTCCAGGCGCAGCCCGAGTGACGTCAGCACGCGAGGATCGGCGCATCCGCCGCCAAGCGGTGGCAGCCCCGCACGCCACGTCAACCGCCATTCTTCAGCATGTACAAGACACCCTGGCTGTTCCAATATCGACCAGAACAATTTCCCGTCGATTGGTTGAAGGAGGCCTGCACTCCCGGCGTCCGCTTGGAAGACTACCATTGACTCCACAGCATAGACGTGCACGCCTGGCATGGTGCCGGGCTAGAGCGACTTGGATGAGGGAATGGCGGAACGTCGTGTTCTCCGATGAGTCACGCTTCTGTTCTGTCAGTGATAGTCACCGCAGACGAGTGTGGCGTCGGCGTGGAGAAAGGTCAAATCCAGCAGTAACTGTGGAGCGCCCTACCGCTAGACAACGCGGCATCATGGTTTGGGGCGCTATTGCGTATGATTCCACGTCACCTCTAGTGCGTATTCAAGGCACGTTAAATGCCCACCGCTACGCGCAGCATGTGCTGCGGCCGGTGGCACTCCCGTACCTTCAGGGGCTGCCCAATGCTCTGTTTCAGCAGGATAATGCCCGCCCACACACTGCTCGCATCTCCGAACAGGCTCTACGAGGTGTACATATGCTTCCGTGGCCAGCGTACTCTCCGGATCTCTCACCAATCGAACACGTGTGGGATCTCATTGGACGCCGTTTGCAAACTCTGCCCCAGCCTCGTACGGACGACCAACTGTGGCAAATGGTTGACAGAGAATGGAGAACCATCCCTCAGGACACCATCCGCACTCTTATTGACTCTGTACCTCGACGTGTTTCTGCGTGCATCGCCGCTCGCGGTGGTCCTACATCCTACTGAGTCGATGCCGTGCGCATTGTGTAACCTGCATATCGGTTTGAAATAAACATCAATTATTCGTCCGTGCCGTCTCTGCTTTTTCCCCAACTTTCATCCCTTTCGAACCACTCCTTCTTGGTGTTGCATTTGCTCTGTCAGTCAGTGTACAACTGTATGGAATAGTGTCCTTTTCTATTTATGTAAGAGTCAGGATCATTTACAGGCTTGTCAATTTCAATATGACAGCCACCTATGGCACCAATGACACCTGGAAATCCACTTTCCCTGAAATGTTGCTCATTAATTACTTTCTCATCTTCTGTAGGCCAAGTGATCACTTTTGGAGATAAGTTGCTAATGAAGACAGTCAATCGTTTGACAGTTCTATGTAGAGAGCTCAAAGAAATGTCGAACCGATCTGTAACACCCCGGAAACTTGTAGTCTGACGCTTAACCTCCAGGGTTTCTTTTTCCCTCGGACTCAGCGAGGGATCCCACCTCTACCGCCTCAAGGGCAGTGTCCTGGAGCTTCAGACTTTGGGTCGTGGGATACAACTGGGGAGGAGACCATTACCTCGCCCAGGCGGCCTCACCTGCTATGCTGAACAGGGGACTTGCGGGGGGCTGGAAAGATTGGAAGGGATAGACAAGGAAGAGGGAAGGAAGTGCACGTGGCCTTAAGTTAGGGACCATCCCGGCATTTGCCTGGAGGAGAAGTGGGAAAACACGGAAAACCACTTCCAGGATGGCTGAAGTGAGAATCGAACCCACCTCTACTCTCAGTTGACCTCCCGAGGCTGAGTGGACCCCGTTCCAGCCCTCGTACCACTTTTCAAATTTCGTGGTAGAGCCAGGAATCGAACCCGGGCCTCCGGGGTTGGCAGCTAATCACGCTAACCACTATACCACAGAGGCGGACATTATTATTATTATTATTATTATTGCTATTTTGCTTTACGTCGCACCGACACAGATAGGTCTTATGGCGACGATGGGACAGGAAAGGCGTAGGAATTGGAAGGAAGTGGCCGTGGCCTTAATTAAGGTACAGCCCGCCCCAGCATTTGCCTGGTGTGAAAATGGGAAACCACGGAAAACCATCTTCGGGGCTGCCGACAGTGGGATTCGAACCCACTATCTCCCGGATGCGAGCCCATAGCTGCGCGCCCCTAACCGCACGGCCAACTCGCCCGGTATTATTATTATTATTATTATTATTATTATTATTATTATTATTATTATTATTATTATTATTATTATTATTATTATTATTATTGCAGCAGCCAAAGACAAACCTGACTCAGTGCAGAAAGTTTTCCATATTGGCCAGACTGATGTTTGTACTGGTCACTTCCTTCATACCGTTCTGCAATATTTTCCATTATCTCCCTACTGACGCGAAAATGCTCCTTGAAGGTTTCATTGTCATAGCGAGGTACTGTTTCTTCTATAGGCGGAGAGCGAGAGAGAGAAAGAGAATTTTGGTTACTAAATTATGAGTTACTCGTGCATGTAGTGAAAATAAATATCATTTAAACATAATTGCAAACAAGTAAAAAAAAAAAAACTTTCCTAAATAATCTTCATTTTTCGCCTTTGGGATATTGTAATATGTCCCTAGATCATCTTCACTGGAGCCCGTGTTCATAAGATCATCATCAGAATTTATTTTATTTATTTATTTATTTATTTATTTATTTATTTATTTATTTATTTATTTATTTATTTATTTATTTATTGGTTATAGAATGTCCCAGTGAGTTAGTGGCTCAAGGAACCGCTTTCAAAATGGTCATGCATCGTTCTCGTTTTTATCTCGTGCCTCGTACTATTAGTGTGTAGTCAAATATGACTTTTTAACTGTATAACTTTTTAACTTTTTCTGTATAATTGTATAACAACGCCGAACTTCTATTTAATTTTACGTGTAACGTGTCGTCTGCTCGCGCCAGAAGATACGACCAGCTGTTCACGCTTCACAAAGTGACAGTTAGGACCACAATGCACAGCTCACACTTATTTTGATGTACTGCGCATGTCACTGACGAACAGTACTTGCTCTGGAGCACGAACTGCTTTGCCAGTCCGCAGACTGTTTCATGAACGGTCCATGGTCTGTTGGAACAACCGACTCCGAGTCCGCGTTTGAGTTTGAAGTTTGTTGGAACGCTCTTTCCGTATTGCGCATGCGTCTGCCAGTTTGCAAACTGTCCCCGTTCTTGTTGGAACCACAGCCGTCTCGATCCTCTTATACTGCCTGCTCTATGCCACTATTTTAACACAGGAAGGCGCGACTACCGACATTTCACCAAGTCGCCGTAAGAGTGCTGCAGTAGACGCACAATCTTCGCTGTTAGTGTGGGTGTAGCACTGTGTTATTGGTGCATGAATGTGTATGTAAACCTGAGTTATTTCGTACAATAAGTAAACGTGTCTGGTCACTTTCGTTCGTACAAGAGATATTTTGTATAGAACCGTGAAATGAATTATTCTTATTATTCAAATAGTTATTTCATTCCTGCCCGGTAAGGGGCAGGCGGGCCACCAGCTAAACATGTAGCTCTTTGGCCGGTGAGTGAGTACATAAAAGTAGAATTTTGAAACACATACATAGAAGTATGTCTCGTACATACTGAAAACAAAACATAATCAAATACAGATTGAAGCAGAGAAAAAAAAAAAAAAAAAAAAAAACCAAGTATATAACAAGGAAATATTATGTGATGAAATGAATTAATCATGTTACGCTAATAGATATTTCAAAAGTGATTTTAAGGTGTTGGTACTTGTTTCTTTTCGTTTGTGTAAGTCCTATTTTTCGTAGAACTGAAACTTCAGATTCTTTTCCCGAAATATTCAACTGTTGTGTACCATTTTGCCAATCTCGGCAAGGTGGTTCACAGCCATAAAAGATACGACTCCATGAAATACCGTCTAGAAGGGAATTAAGAGAAAAGCGGCTGTCGGCTTTATCTAGGCAAGGACCTACTAAAGGAAGTAATTGGTTATCCTCAGATTACTGTCGCATCTGTGCCTTTACACCTTATTTCAGAAGGTGATGGAGCCTCCGCGGTTTAGGCGGCAGCGCGCCGGCATCTCACCGCTGGGTTCAGTGGTTCAAACCCCAGTCAATCTATGTGAGATTTGTGCTGGACAAAGCGGAGGCGGGACAGGTTTTTCTCCGGATACTCTGGTTTTCCCTGTCATATTTCATTCCAGCACCACTCTCGAATATCATTTCATCTGTCATTCATTAATCATTACCCCGGAGGAGTGCGACAGGCTTGGGCAGCCGGCACAATTCCTATCCTCGCTGCTAGATGGGGGCTTTATTCATTCCATTCCTGACCCGGTCGAATGACTGGAAACAGGCTGCAGATTTTTTCAGAAGGTGATTCAAGCCGTGGAGGATAGTGGATTCCTTGTGATAAGAATTGTGACGGACAATCACAAAGCAAACGTCTTCACGTTTAGACATTTTGGACAACCTCAGATATCCAGTCGACAATATTCCAATCAAACTAAAAACAGGAAATCAAAACCTAATTTGCGGGTACTAGGTTCATGTTGTTGAAGAGAGGATGGAGTGTGCATTTGTGTCAGCAACATCTCATTGCCTAGAGCTTCGAAATCGCTAAATGGAACTGATTATGCATCAGGACAGAGTAGGAGCTCGATATTCAAAACCTTGTTTTGTTGCTCTGGTGAAGCATATGCAGGAGTTCGCTGAAGCTGCTGTGCCCTATTGTCGACGTCCTTCAAACGTTCGAGCTTAATACGAGAACTTGCGACGTCTTCCCTTTCAGAATACCGGGCGAGTTGGCCGTGCGGTTAAGAACACGCAGCCGTGAGCCTTCGTCGGGAAGATAGTGGGTTCGAATCCCACTGTTGGCAGCCCTGAAGATGGTTTTCCGTGGTTTCCCATTTTCACACCAGGCAAATTCTGGGGCTGTACCTTAATTAAGGACAAGGCCGCTTCCTTCCCATTCCTAGGCCTTTCCTATCCCATCGCCGCCATAATACCTATCTGTGTCGGTGCGACGTAAAACAACCAGCAAAGAAAACCTTTCAGAATGTGCTTTTTACAGTGTGAGGTCAAAGAATATCAGCAAACTGTTAGTGATATTATCCTAACCAAGTTCGTAAGACCTCTATTTGTTTATATTGCGTAGGCAAGAATACAAAAAGTATGGTACCACTCCAAGCCTTCGTCCAGGAAAATTTTTAAATTGTGCATGAAGAGGCCAACTGCAACTTCATACAGGTAATTTTGCCGATATTTAATATTACTGATGTAATTTACGAGCTTCAGTGAACATATGACCATACTACATAGTGTTTTGTAGGCTGTCGTCATTAGAATAAGTTTAGAACATTGAGCGTCTATGCCTGCCATCTAGCGGAGAAATTTTGTCGCAGCGTAGTCGCAAAAAGGCTCGCATAGAGCAGGCAGTATTAGGAGGATCGAGACGGCGGTGGTTGGAACAAACCACAACTGGAGTCTAACCCAACCCGCGCTATCGGAGCGATCGGCTGTCCATGATTGGCTGTTGATTAATTCACTTACCCTCGGCCAAAAGGCAGCGCTCAAACATCAAGTCGAAACTCATAATAACTGAACTATAATGTTCATGAACTATGTTCTCAGCTGTCCAAAAGAAACTAAAACCTAATTGAGACGTTTCAAAGGAAGACAGTTCTAACAACAGATTTGGTAATTCCTAAGTACATAACAAAGATGTCACAGAAATGCGCTTAGAAAAATATTCCTGGAAACTCCAACATGAAAGTGGCTAGTTGTAAAGCAATTAACTCTAAAAGGGATGAAAGATTTAAGACTGGCACATGTAAAGTAACAGTTTTCCTGCAGCTAATTGGAACCTTTAGAATAACCTATTTCGCAAGGGTCTCTACCTGCACCTATCATCCTCTCAAATACAGACAACAGCCCCACATTAAG
This sequence comes from Anabrus simplex, assembly GCF_040414725.1. Lineage (NCBI taxonomy): Eukaryota > Metazoa > Arthropoda > Insecta > Orthoptera > Tettigoniidae > Anabrus > Anabrus simplex. The sequence continues at coordinate 142,105,001 of NC_090265.1, forward strand.
TGAGAAACTTCAGTTCAGCAATTTATTATATATGAAAACAGGAAAGCGCTAAAATATGCAATTTTATGTAATATCACTAAGAATTTGTAGAATACTCACAAATATATAAAAAAAAATGTAAAATGAAATTCGGTAATAATAATCCTAATATAGTGTTTTGTGAATATATGACTTTTCCCAGCACCTAAATAGCAAGGAACAAAATATGTAATTACATAAAAATCCCAGGTCTATTGATATGTGTTAATATTTATGTAGGCTATCCTTTAGTTTAGTCATAGTTTATTTCCGGATCGTCATTTGTCTTTTGTTGATGATACTTGGTTTACGAAATTTCCTATGACGTTATTTATCTTCTTAGAATTTGATTGTATATCTTGTTGTTGTCAAAGACAAGTCGAAGATTAGTTGCATGTTATGGGCACCTGAGCGAGGCGGCCTTGTGTAATGATCTCAATGATGCACTATCTAATCATTGTTGAAAAAGGTGTTAAAAATTAAAGTGATAAATGTTGGGTGACTAAATAGGAAGGGTGCCAGATTCAAACATGTAAACGTTTAGGCTTTAAATTCTTGGTTACGAAAACAGATGATGCATTTACTCTACGCGATGTTTGTAAGAAGAAAGTATTAACTCCCCTTATAGTGTTTTAAAAAGCTGAAGTAAGAAGCGGTAAGAATGAATTTAAATGGATAGTAGTAAAATGTTGAAAAGTGCTGTTAACCCCAAATTTTCTCACCACAATTAAGTCTCTTCCAGGAAAATACGTACGACATGCAAGGGGATAGAAGTAAAACCTTATCAAGTTCTTCAGCAACAGTTCATAGACCTCCGAATGCAACAGATGGTATAGATGTAGCTACTCAGCCCTCAAAAAGCCCTTCTCTCGCGGATCGCAAGGTTGTTGCTCTGAGAAGCCTGTTGGAGAGAGATCCACGGGCAGCTGATATTAAATGGAGTTTGTTTATTGCTGCTTGTCAAAGTTATCGTTACGACTCGTGTCTAAAACCATTTCCTCCTCAGTACTTGAAAAATGATAACAAGGACATTGATTCCTTGGTAGGTATTACATCTGCTGTGTGGTTTGTCTAAGGATTGGTTAAATGCTGTCAGTAATTGCTAATTGCTATTTCACTGTTTTGAACAGCGAGAAGTAGTGGACAAAACGCCTGCATTGTCACTTTTAATTCGTCATCTTCAAGATCCTGATGTTTATCAGACTAGTTCAGATATTGTTGATCTTGTATATTGGGTTTTAGTTCATTTCAAAGATACTCGAATAAAATCCATTCCAAAGGACCAGGTAAGAGTTTACCTTGAAGTATTTGATATCTAATTCATGAGAAATTAGTTGTATTTATATCTTGTCTTTCATTCTACTTGTTCAGTTCAACAACGTTCTCAGCCATGTGCAATGTGAGACAGCAGTTCAGCCTCCTAACTTCATATTTCAAATTACAAGTGGACCACGCAGTATCCATGAAACAAAGTGGATGCAGCTTGCCAGGGGAAGGAAAACGCTGTATGCATTTCATGGGAGTCGACTTGAAAATTTTCATTCCATCCTGCATCATGGACTTCAACAGCACATGAATAAGGTAATGAGATGTTCTTCTAGAATGAATTGATTGACATTTTGACCTTTAGTATACAATGAAATCTCGATACAACAATACCACGCAGACAGAAAAATATATTGTAGAGAGAGTTTTTATTATAAAGAGGGATTTAGAATAACAGGTCTGGGCCTATGACCTAGATGTTAGGCCCCTTTATACAACAAGCAAGCAATAACAGGTTCTTATGACAGTTGGTGAACACAATGACATCCGAAAATTGAATTACATTAACTACCTGCCACATCAACAGAAACACACACAAAAATGCAAAGTGACAACACCTTACCTATGTCCAGAATACATTCATATTGAGCACGTAAATTTAATTTCTCTCACATAATTACTATTCACGCTATGCATCACCCCACTGCTGTAAACTAATGTAGTTAAAGAAATCTGAAATGACAGCCTGTTGCACATTCCTGTTCACAGACAGAGAAACACACAAAGACCTAATGTCATTGAGATTCACTGCTACAATTTCAACAGTCCTTGGAATGTACGAGTGTGTCAAAATGAAATATTGAAGTGGCTATTTTAGTTTTAAGTAGCTCTCCGATAGCTAAAGTACTGTCATTAAGTCTTTGTAAGCTAAAGTACTGCCGTTTATATCCTTCTGGTGTGCATATTATCTAGATCTTCCTGGAATTCTGTAGCTGCTGAATTGGTAGAAATTCAGTAACCACTGCCTAAGATTTATAGCGTTATAATGGATTTGAAATAGTACAAATTTTATGCGGAATACCGTGTAGAGGAGAGATATGTTCGCTGCAACAGCAAGGGACCTACCCATTGGCCCCCAGAATTTCATTTACTTTTATGATCTAATATAATTTAGCAGGTGCCATTCTCCATTGTTCAAGCACACAGTAACATTCCATTAGCTGAGATACATCGACCTGGCAAGTTGGCTGTGTGGTTAGGAGTGCGCAGCTGTGAGCTCGCATCCAGGAGATGGTGGGCTTTAACCCCACTGTCGGCTGCACTGAAGATGGTTTTCCGTGGTTTCCCATTTTCACACCAGACAAATGGTGGGGCTGGATCGTAATTAAGGCTATGGCTGCTTCCTTCCCATTCATGAGCCTTTCTTCTCCCATTGTCGCCATATCTGTGTTGGTGCGACGTTAAGCAAAATAAAAGATACAATCGGGTATGACGTCATTTCCAGCAATCAAGTCAAATGCATCAATAGTTGACGCCATGCTACCCAATACTCACTACATTCAGCAGCGCATGTAATGACTGTCGTTTATTTACTTCTCTCGCAGTCTTCTTGCTGAGGACGTGCTTGAGTGGTCAACAATGCTGTCAACCTGTTTAGTTGGGAACTAAGACTAGTGACGAAGCAAGTGGGGCCTGGGGGCGTAAGCTCCCATGTTAGGGCCGCGAAGCGCCTTTATTAGGCCTCTAGCATTCATTAGGGCGATAAGAGCGCATTCTATTTTGCCTATAGCGACAGGCGAATTCCTTTTTAAGAGCTCTTTCCCCATAGACGCGAGGGTGCATGAATTCCTTAAGGCTGCTGCAATCCTGTATCCACAACTGCGTTATGGTAAGTTTCATATAGGCTAAAATTATTGCTGTTGTGTATATCACAGTGTTTCCTTTACTTGGTGTTTTTATTTAGCCGGGATTGGTAACGCAATCTAATTATCGTTGATGGCAATGACGTCACATTCTTTTCACGTTGGACAATAGGATTGTAAGTAGGTACTTTAGTAGTGGACAATGGCGAGTGCTGCTCTTTATTGTTTATAAAAGTAAATGTACATCTGGGGGAGGGATGATGGGTTCCTAGACATCACAATAAACACATCTCTCCTCTAAAAGCAATTCCAATAAAAGCATTTCCAAGTAAGATTTGCATAATTTCCACTTCCTTATCCCTTTCAGACCGAGTACGCACAATTGTGCGGGTTCGTATTTTAGTTATCCCTGACCGTATTTGATGTTTTTTCGGCGCTACACCGGACTGCAGTGATTGTGCAGGACACGTGGCATGTATTTCAATTGATTTTAGTATGCGCTTGACCGCCAGGGCGAAGGCAGAAGAGTTTAAAAAGCACAGTTGATCGGCGAGATGGCAGGAAGCAGTAGTGCCGAAAGTAAGTATTTATTTACTGCGTTTATATTAATCTAGAAGCTTTACTGAATACCGGAATATATTCAATGAAGTGTGTACATTGGTTAGTGAACGTAAATTTTGAAGCTACACCATCGTACGTGATACAACGAGGTTTTGAATTTTGATACGCACAATTGTGTGGGTCCTGTTTTTAGGATGTTAGTTTTTATTTTGTAAAATAAACTATTAATATGTGTATTGAGCAGCATTTTAGTCAGTTCTTGACGTACAAACAAAAATTCAGGTCTGAAAGGGCTAAATTATTACAATCTTTGGGTTGCACGGTGACAACTTTTGTTGTCAAATGCATTCCATTACCTACCCGCTCACAATAAAAACACAACTAAATGAAATCTGTAACAAACCAATGTACAATACAGAACTGCAAGAATTTTCTATTGAATTTATCAAAACGTAGTGGAGGATATAGCACACTCTTAGCCTTGAAAAATTTGTGCATCTTCGTGTCAGCGGGAAGGACCTAACCAATCGAGACTAGTTGTTTTGTCACTAACCGGACCTAACCAGTCCAGACCAATGGCTTTGGCACTAGCTGGCATGATAAGTTCTAATGTTGGCAGCCTTGTGCGGTGCATGATCACGTCGACCATGTAAAGTTTGCAAGAAAGAAAAAAAGGACAGTGCAAACGCGCCTAGATGTCTGCGCTGGGAAAAGGCCACAGGTACTGAACTTATGCCTCTATGATATGTCAAAGGATCTTGCCACCAGTTTCTGGGCTCCCCTTACAGAATCAAGTTAGAGAAATATGAATTCAGGCAATAATTAAATCACAACATGTGTTAAAATACTAATTTGTATTATAATAACTTCTGGCAGATTCTTTTTCATCTGACCAAGTTTTTATTGTAAAAATTGGAAGTGTTGACTCTTTTGCATTATACTTTAGCTTTGGATTATTAAAATACAAGGAGGCTACTTGTGTGTAAGTATAATCTTTTTATTTAAATCATTATTGTCATCAAATATAAACTTCTTTGTAGCCTTCATATGATAGTTTTTTTTTTTTGTTAGTTGCTTTACGTCGCACCAACATGGATAGTTCTTATGGTGACGATGGGACAGGAAAGGGCTAGGAGTGGGAAGGAAGCGGCTGTGGCCTTAATTAAGGTACAGCCCCAGCATTTGCCTGGTGTGAAAATGGGAAACCACGGAAAACCATTTTCAGGGCTGCCGACAGTGGGGTTCGAACCTACTATCTCCTGAATACCGGATACTGGCCGCACTTAAACGACTGCAGCTATCGAGCTCGGTTCATATGATAGTATAAGCACAGTCTAATATATACAGTCGCGGAGCTCTGATGATTTTTCATCCGAGGCAACTACAGCGCTCCAAGCGGCGAGTTAGAGGCAACTTGCTAGCAGACAACAGGGAACTAATTACCACTACAGTCTAAAATGGTCATAACGTCGGAACCATTCATGCAAATAATGTCCTGGCAAGGTTATTGTAATCCTTATGAAATAGTGGAGGAGGTCAAACAATTTATTTCGATGAGGAGTTCCAGGATAATATTGAAATATTTATTTAATCTTAAGGAGTTATTTTTCTTTACTGCGGACTAGAACTTAAAATCGCTTCTATAGGGTAACCGGTTCGAAATAGGTATATACCATCCCAGACTTTTTTGTAGAGGTTTCTATGCTCTACAATTCGTATGCTTACCCGTGGGTTCTATCATTGATGGTTCAGGCAGCGTAAGCCAAGAAAGCAAGTGATCGACCGACATTGAATCTGCCAAGTTGGGCTGAGAAGGCCAGCGCTCTACCATGGTCGGTCACTTGCTTTCTTGGCTTATGCTGCCTGAACCGTCAACGATAGACCCCCAAGTGTAAGCATACAAATTGTAGAGCATAAAAACCTCTACAAAAAAGTCTGCGATGGTATATACCTATTTCAAACCGGTTGTCCTCTAGAAGCGATTTTATGTTGTAGTCTGTGGTAAAAAAACATAACTCCTTAAGATTAAATAAATATTTTGATATTATCCTCGAACTCCTCATCGAAATAAATTGTTTGACCTCCTCCCACTATTTCATAAGGATTACAATAACCTTGTCAGGACATTATTTGCATGAATGGTTCAGAAGTTATGACCATTTTAGACTGTGTTGGTAACTCATTCCCTTTTGTCTGCTAGCAAGTTGCCTCTACCTCACAGCTAAAGGTGCTAGTGTTGCTCCAGCTGTGACAAGTGGATGAACTTTCCTCTTATTAGAGCTTCGCGACTGTATATATTAGACTGTGGTATAAGGTTGAATCACCTAAAATTTACATCTCAGTATTTAGAAAGTTATTTTCAAATGGAATAATGCCTATTGACATTCACAAAATAAAACTAGAGAAAAATATGTCGGTGGTGTTTTTTTTTTTTTTTTTTTTTTCAGAATTATAATACAAACTATCATAGTTTGAAAATTGTAAATACCGGCAGTTGTCTGCTCTATTCATCTGCTTAGTTACAAGGTTATGATATTCTTATGTTTGTTTCCTTTACAGTACTCTGATTGCATTGCGACTTCCTTGCCGGTTACTTTGTGATAGTTCAAGAAGTAGGACGTCGTGGTGATGGTATTTACCAATGCTGAAAAAGTCAACATGTAATGGTGTATGGAGAATGTAGGAAGAATGTGGTTCGTTCTTGTTCTCTATACATGGAATGGTATCCCAATAGACAATGTCCATCTCGAATACCGGTACATCGTCCACATTCGCCATAATTGGTCATAGTGTCAGTTTCTGGGCTCCCCTTACAGAATCAAGTTAGAGAAATATGAAGTCGGACAATAATTAAATCACAACATGTGTTAAAATACGAATTTGTATTATAATAACTTCCGACAGATTTCTTTTTCATCTGACCAAGTTTTTATTATTACTTGACATTGGAGCAATTGGATAAAATGGATCCACGGATCAAGTTTACGTTAGAGTCTGAAACTCAACTCCCTAAACTTTTTAGACCTTGTTATTAGTAGAAACTCTGACAAACTCTCATATGGCATTTTCAGAAAACCCACACAGACAATAAACACAATAAGACAGGAATATACTGTAATGGTTATAGCATCCGTCATGCCAACTTGCTATGGGCTGGGGGCGTCACCGTACTCGTCCACTCACGCTTCAACCGCACCAATCACTAACAAGGCTTAAGTGCTAGACCGTCCCCTCTTGCTTCCGTCAGTGATAGCACGGCAGAGGACTATGGAAACTACTCGACGATTAATCTGGAGTCTTCCATCTCGCGAGGTTCCTGCACACATCTAGCATCCGGGCTGTTCTGGAAGGACCGGCGCACATATATAAAGGAGAGAACGTGTAGACGTGGGACATTGTGTGTGAATGTAAAACTGTGTAGTGTGAGAACAAGTGAAAATCTAAGCGAGAGAGGGAGCGCGCAAACTGTGTAAGTATGTGTAATGAGCGAAAGTTGTGAGTAATCTTGTGTAGTTTTAGTGCTTAGCTAATAAATCTTAGTATAGAAGCTACCATTCTAGTGTTAATTTATCTTGCTACCCCGCAACTCGTCACCACAGGTGTCAGAATCGGGATTGACTGGTAGCAGTAATTTCATAACTAGCAATTTCTATTGAATAGAAAAATTGATAGCGAACAGTTTCAGGCTCTCCTCAATAAGTTCCCCGAACTCTCATCCAAACAGGACGAAATCAAGAGCAAACTGAAACTGGAATTAAATGGACTTAAGGGAGGGACAAATTAAATTAGAACATGAAGCGTGCTCTCTCAAAAGAAAATGAAAGAGTGACATTATGCGGGACTTCAGGAACTGGTTGAAAAACTGATCAAAGAAGTACCGCAGGTTATGGAGTTGGGTTCGAGACCTGAAAGAAGAAGTAAGTGCCTTTCGTACAAAAGTGAGAGCCATGGAGACTCATGCTAGGACCACCAGCCACGATAGCGGCTCCAGCACCGGGAAGGCAAAACCCCCGTGCTTCGACAGGAACACATCTTGGAGGACCTTCCAAGCCTAATTCGAGACCGTGTGCGGGCACAATGGTTGGACATCGGAGGAAAGGGCTGTGTACCTAATCGCCGGACTGCAAGGACCAGCAACGGAAGTACTACACAGCCTTCAGCTGGATGCCACCTACGAGGAGATTGTTAGAATGCTCGACAGCTGATATGGTGACCACTAGCTGGCAGCCACCTACTGAGTCCAGCTGAGGAAGAGGACCCGGCGCGCTAATGAGACGCTGCAGGAATTCGCACAAGATGTGGAGCAGCTAGCCCACAAAGCTCTGGATAGCTGCCCCAGGACCACATTCAGCGGGAGGTAGCCTATACATTCATTGATGGGCTCCACAACGCTGAGATCCGTCAAAAGCTGATGCTTAGCGGGGATCATAACCTCAGGGAGGCCCTGACTTTAGCCATGAGGATGGAAGCAGTGAAGGAAACAGCAGCACCGTCACCAAGAATACGAGCCGTGAGAACTGAGGACATGCGGGAGACCCACGCTGTTACAGGAGAACGATGCACGCCACCGCCGAGGCGCCAATTTAGCAACAAGATCACCTGTTGGAACTGCGACAAGCATGGCCGCCTGCAGAGGAACTGCCGTGTGGAGGCGTCCCCTAGTCAGAGAAACAAGTAAGGGCCGACAAGGAGGGGGGCTCGTCAGCACCGTCACTACCGTCCCCTCGTTTCACGCTAATTGTGGTCACTGAACAGAGCGACCATAGCTTGATTGCCGACGGGTGGCTCGGAGACAGGCTCTGCCGGGTCAAGATAGACATGGGGGTGGCATTAACCATCGCCAGGCCTGACATCGCTGAGGGACAATCAGTGAGGGCACCCAACCGTCCTTACGTGCTTCGAATGGCCTCAGGAGACACCATCCCTGTCCTCAAGGAGGCACTACTTCAACTGACACTGGGACAATGATGCCTACGAGTCTGAGCCTTCGTCGCCAGGACACTACCTGGCCAGGACGCTCATTCCAGCATAAAGCTGCATGCTGGTACGAATATTGAATTCCATGCCACGGGAGCAGAGGATACCCAGCGCGACTGAGATTGAGATTGGGACTTGTGAACCAGTCACGTGCGTCTTGCCAGTGGACGACGAAGGCACACAGGCCCTGGAAGCAGGCAATGGATTGGATAAGCTCCAGAAGATTATATCTGATGCCCGGAAATATTTGGAGGCAGGACAGCTCAGGGAGCTTAAGGAACATCCATGAGTTCTAGGACATCTTCACTGTTACCGGAGGCAACTACGGAAAGACAGACAGAGTGTAACATAGGCGATGGCGCTCCATTCCGGCAGCCAGCTCGTAGGGTACCCCTGGTGAAGAAGGCAGAAATCAATCAGATGCTAGATGACATGAAGCCGCGGGGAGTCATTGAGTAGTTGAACGACCTGGGGTCATGCCAGTGGCCCTGGTGAAGAAAAAGAATGGTGAGCTCTGCTTCTGCATCGAATACCGCAAGTTGAACGATGTCACGAAGAAGGACTGTTTCCTGTTACCTCGGATAGATGACACCCTGGACACATTATATGGATTCCAGTGGTTTTCAACTTTGGACCTGAAGTCTGGGTACTGGAAAGTGGCGCTTCATCTGGAAGACAAAGAGAAGACTGCATTCTCAATTGGCCAAGGGCTCTACCAGTTCACCGTGATGCCCTTCAGCCTCTGCAAAATGCCAGCGACTGATGGAGTCTGTACTGAGGGGGCTAACTCACGACGCCTGCCTTGTGTATCTAGACAATATAATTATTGTGGGACGCACGTTCCGAGAGCACGTTGAATACCTGCGGAGAGTGTTCCAGAGACTACGGCCTGGTTTCTTCAATGAATGTTAAGTGTTGACACTGCTGTTAAGGAGACTTAACACACAATTTAACAAAATGGTCGTCTCATCAAGAATTGTTAACTCTAACAATTGTTAAATCTTGTGTTAAATTAACCTAGCAGCACCCCTGTGTTAAACCTCTTAACAGTTGCTAAAATTTCAAAATGGAGACATGTAGAAGACGTAAGTTTGAAGCTTTACTGCTGTATGAGGATTATTTATAAACTGAAGAAGGCAAAGGACGACCCATACTAAGAAATAACGACCTTTTGGAGTTGTCAGAAGAAAGATTTCTAATTACCGAAGCCATAATGAACAAGGTACTAGACGATATAGGTTAGAGTTTCCAACAGATTGCAACTTACCAATCTCTCCAGTGCAGCAGTTGCTTATAGATTTTACAAGGATGGGTCAGACCCTGCGTCCAATCGATTTCAACTAGCTTAATGTACCTGTTGGGGGACACTCAACAGTAACTCGTGTAGAAGGGTTTGGGTCAATACCGTACAGTTTCGTTTTCGAAATAAATGAGGACAAATGTCATGAGGCAGGATCCGCTTTGGACCACGTGGAAGGGATAGAACACTAAAATGCATAAACATTTAACTCGAACTTGTTAGGTCCGCAACCTAATAATTTCCGAAAAAATTACGAATTCCCGATTGTAAAGCACCACGTATATACTTGAAAAGTTGCGCACTAGTCCAGAGTAGCCGTGGCCGAGTGGTCATCGTAGTTGTCTACGAACCACGACGATGAGAGTTTGAGTCCCGCCTTAGATCACTTTTTTTATATACAAATTTAATTAATTATTTCAGGGACTGAGAAGGTAAAAATGCGAATAAAAGTAATGATCAAATTGCAGTGGAACTTTATTTCCAACCTCAAATTAATATAGTCCACCTCTGTGGTGTAGTGGTTAGCGTGATTAGCTGCCACCCCCGGAGGTCCGGGTTCGATTCCTGGCTCTGCCACGAAATTTGAAAAGTGGTATGAGGGCTGGAACGGGATCCACTCAGCCTCGGGAGGTCAACTGAGTAGAGGAGGGTTCGATTCCCACTTCAGCCATCCTCGAAGTGGTTTTCCCTGGGTTCCCACTTCTCCTCCAGGCAAATGCCGGGATGGTACCTAACTTAAGGCCACGGCCGCTTCCTTCCCTGTCCCATCCAATCTTCTTTCCATCCCTCCACAAGGCCCCTGTTCAGCATAGCAGGTGAGGCCGCCTGGGGGGGGGGGGTACTGATCATTCTCCCCAATTGTATCCCCCGACCCAAAGTCTGAAGCTCCAGGACACTGCCCTTGAGGCGGTAGAGGTGGGAACCCTCGTTGAGCCCGAGGGAAAAACCGACCCTGGAGGATAAACAGATTGAGAAAAAATTAATATATACAGAGAAAGAGATCCAGCAGTAACTGTGAGAACGTTTAGACCTATATTAATTTCAGGTAGAAAACAAAGTGTACCGGTACTGCAATTTGCGTAATATTTTTGTTCCAAATTTTAAATAACGTTCCCTGAAACGAGACTCGAACTCACGTCTACGACGCTCACAGACAAGTACGATGACCACTATACCACAACTCCTAAGTATATACGCCTTGCATTGGAATCGGGGATTTATTAATTTTTCAGAAGTTATTAGGTTGCGGACCTGACATGTTTGTAATGACATCTGACCTCGAGACACTTTCCGTGTAGGACTAATTGTAGGGGCAAAAGATCTTCATAGGTCGACGTCTGGAACAAATAGTATTTTTTTTTTAAAAAGAAAAAAAAGCCTAATTGTAGGCGACTATGTTCACGAGGGCAAGAAAAGAGTGTGTAGAATTCTACAAAGAATTCTTGCTGCCATTGCAGCATTAACAAGGCATTACATTATTTTCCCCGCAATAAAAGAATGCCCGAAAATCATTCAAAACATATCAATTATCACATTTTCCCGGTGATGTAGGAACCTTAGATTGCACTCCTACAAGAATAGGCTATATCGAATGTTGTGATATAACAGTCCGTTATTTCATTTTTTAAGCACACTCGCATAATTTTAAATTAAAACTATAACAACGTTTGTCTCGCATTCATCATAATAACGCTGTTGTTGCCTCTTACTTGACATGTTTACTTCTTACCGGTCTCCGCTAACCATAACCTATAATAATGTCAACCATGTGTCTGTGTGACAAAATACTATTTCAACACGCCACTAGGAGCGCTATATGTAAAGAAACAAACGACGCTCACTGCCAAACGCGTTCAGAAATCTTACAGAAATGTGTTAATTTGTCTTTAACAATTGTTTCGTAACAAATGTTGGGAATATGTTCGTGAAACAGGGTACTTTTAAACGAAGCGTTAAATTAATAACAATTGTTAGTTAACATTTGTTAAGCAAAATTTAACATAGAGTTGTAGAAACTGGGCCTAAGTGTGGCTCACATAAAGTTAAGTCCTGGAAAATACCACCTGTTCCAGAAGGAAGTGCGCTACATGGGCCACATCGTGTCATCAGAGGGACTAGCCACGGATCTGGAGAAGTTAGGGGCTGTCAGGGACTGGCTGGTGCTGAAGGACAAGCGAGAACTGAGGAGTTCCCTTGGCCTTTGCATGTTCTATCACAGATTCATAGCTGGCTACGCAGACATCTCAAAGCCTCTTACACGGCTCACCGAGGAGAGGAGGCCTTTCCAATGGTCAAGCAAGGCAGATGGTGCCTTCTGGATGATGAACGAGTCCCTTTGTACAGCGCCCATCTTAAAATACCCCAGGCCTGAGGAAGTGTTCATCAGAGACGCCGACGCCAACAGCGTGGGGATTGTTGGGGGCTGTCACAAGTGCAAGACAGCCAGGAGAAGGTGATCGCCTTTTTCAGCAAGACGTCAAAGGCTGAATGAAATTACTGCGTTACACGTCGGGAATTGCCGACCATCGTGAAGACCTTTGGGCACTTCCACAAGTGTCTATATGGGCGACCTTTCTTTCTTTTTTTTTTTTTTTTTTGCTAGTTGCTTTACGTCGCACCGACACAGATAGGTCTTATGGCGACGATGGGACAGGGAGGGGCTAGGAGTGGGAAGGAAGCGGCCGTGGCCTTAATTAATGTACAGCCCGAGCATTTGCCTGGTGTGAAAATGGGAAACTACGGAAAACCATTTTCAGGGCTGCCGACAGTTGGCTTCGAACCTACTATCTCCCGAATACTGGATACTGGCCGCACTTAAGCGACTGCAGCTATCGTGCTCGGTAGGCGGCCTTTCTATCTCCACACCGACTGTTCTGCATTGACCCAGCTCCTAAGCTTCAGAAACCTAGAAGGACAGACAACTCGCTGGGTACAACGCCTTCAGGAGTACGACTTCACCACCGAGCACTGACAAGGAATGAAGCACTGCAACGCCGACACTCTATCCAGAGGACCCTGCCTTGAGAACTGTGCACACTGCCAGAGTGTGAAGAGACAGGCGGGCATCGTGGACGTCCGGGCCGTGAGGGCCACCACCGCTGAAGAATAGGATCGAGGCACCCTCAGGAGGGAGCAGCTGAAGGACGACGATATAGGGCTGATCTTATGGGAAGTTGAGTCGGGACAGAGACCAGAACGGAAAGATATCACCGAACGCTGTCCACCCTATAAGGCGTACTGGGCCCAGTGGTCGTCTCTCATGGTTAGTGACGGGGTACTTACCCGCATGTGGGAATCGACCGACGGAAAGAAGCACATTGCCCAGCTGGTAATTCCCAGGAGCATGAGAAAAGAAGTGCTGACTGAGTTGCATGCGGGCACTACTGCTGGCCACTTGGGAGTGAACAAGACCCTAGATCGTGCCTGACAGCGTTACTACTGGGTGCACCTGAGGAACGGTGTTGAGAGGATGTGCCAGCTGTGTAACACCTGCGCGGCGAGCCAGGGCCCATGTACCAGGTGTAGGGGTCAGATGATGCAGTACAATGTTGGAGCACCTTTCGAAAGGCTCGTCATTGATGTCGCTGGACCATTCCCGGAATCTGACGCCGGGAACCGTTACCTACTCCTGGCCATGGACTACTTCACAAAGTGGCCAGAGGTCTGCGCTTTCTCGAACCTAGAGGCATCGAAAGTGACCGACGTCTTGGTCAAGAACTTCTTCTGTAGATTCAGTGTCCTGAGGAAACTTCATAGCGACCAAGGCAGAAACTTTTGAGTCCAGGCTGATGCAGGAGGTTCTGCAGTGCTTAGGAGTGTGGAAGACCTGTACGACTCCTCTCCACCCTCAGTCAGATGGCATGGTGGAGCGTTTTGTGAAAACCGTCGAGGAGCACCTCAGTAAGGTGGTTTCGGCGCACCAGAGGGACTGGGACAAGAGGGTCCCATTCTTCTTGATGGCCTATCAAGCATCCACCCATGAGACAACGGGCATGATACCTGCCAACATGGTCTTCAGAAGGGAGCTCCGCCTGCCATGCAATCTGATGTTTGGGTTGGCACCAGACTAGCAGCAGCCAGTGACGGACTATGTTTGGGAGTTGGTGGATCGCCTCAACGACATCTACGGTTATGCCCGACATCACCTAAGTGTAGCCAGCGACCGGATAAAAACCTGCTAAGTCATGCTGGCGAACTCTGTGGGTTTCCAGGAAGGTGACAGAGTGTGGCTGTACCGTCTGGCACAGACAAAAGGTAAGTCACAGAAACTGCAGCCGCAATGGGAAGGCTCATATACAATCGTCACCAGGATCAACGACGTCGTCTACCGGATCCAGCGGCCTCCCTGAGGAAAGATGATGGTTGTTCTCCTGGATCGCCTGGCACCGTATCGTGGAGCAGCTAGGGACAAGCAGCCTTAAGGAAGGGGCAGCATAATGGTTATTCCATCTCACGCGTGGGCACATCCAGCATCTGGACTGTTCTGGAAGGGCTGGCGCAGATATATAAAGGAGTGACTTGCCTGGGTTGCAGTTGGTGTGGTTCAGTCGTGAGCGACTGCCAGTGCTGTGAAGTGTATGAATTGCCATGATTGTCGGACTAGCATGCTACAGTGCGGACTGACGGCGAAGGGGAACGTGTAGCCATGCGACGTGGGACCTTGTGTGTGAATGTAAAACCGTGTAGTGTGAGAACAAGTGAGAAACTAAGGGAGGTAAAAAGCGCGCGAACTTTGTATGTATGTGTTATGAACTAAAGTTGTGAGTAGTCCTGTGTAGATTAGTGCTTAGCTAATAAATCTTAGAAATAGGACGCTACCAGGTTCTGAACTCATTTATTTACCCTGCCAACACGTAACAATTCAGATCCCGAAGCTCATAAGAGAGTCTCCTTTTATAGTCTATAGAGCTTTCAATATCCCCTTATTGCAGGAAATAACTGAACACCATTCACTTCATAGCGAGCAAAAATGGCATTTAAAGAAATTTTCTAGAAAAAATCACTAAGGGAGCTGTCACACTGGATCGATTGAAGGACTGCGATCAACCGACTAAGTCATACCAGTCACACAGCATCGATCGTCAGCAGTCAACCACGAGCGATGAAGATCGACTGGTTTGTGAAAACAAGTGTGTTTGTTTTTGGTGGCAGTCGGTTGATAATGGCGGACGTAATATTGTGGTCTGTTGATGAAATCAAAACATTAATTTGTCTAGTGTATGAAAACAAAGTGTTGTGTAATCCTAGACTCCCTGGGTATAGTAATAGGGAGATGTGAATTTTGTTTGGCATTCTACAGCGTCGAGAATTGGGACGAAAACTGGTAAGTAATTACTAGCTTTATTATGATTATGTTATGAGTAGTGTTATCTTAGGTTAATTATTGATAAAATATATTATATGGAATAGATGGGTAAATAAAGTTACACTAGGAGAAGTAGTAATTTTCATTCTTATGACTTAATTGAAGAAATGTTTTGAAAACATAAGCAGTGCTTTCCTAACCTCCATCTTGTGCCTAATGAAATGAACGCAATTGTTTGCTATAAAGACAAATAAGTGTATGCCATAAGTACTACATGTATATTTTCTTTGTCACAATATTCTAATTCATTGTTTCAGGGAAAAGTTGTGCCAAAATATAGCAAATTCTGACTGCAGGGTATCGAACTTGGAGAGATTAATATACCCCGCCTCCCAGGTTCTACATCAATGCCCTCAACTTTGTGGAACCCTTCATTGCTGCAAGAAGGTACAATTCTGTAATATTTATTTTTAAAAGTAGGCCTACACTACAGACCAGTATTCTAGTTGTGAAAGAGTGAGGGGAAAATTCAGTCTGTAGGCCATAAGTTCTACCCATCTGTTCATTAATATATCAGATATAACTGAAAGTAATATAATATAATCTAACCTAACAATTATCTTACTAAAATAATTATTGAAACTAATGATTTCTTAAACAGAAGGCTTGTATGCAGACTAAAATTTAGCTCCAATTTAGAAGAATTGCATTGATATGTTGTTCATTTTTTTAGTTCTATAACAAATACACCTATGGAAGTGGCATCTGGTGTAGGAGAGCCATCTCACCAAGCTGAAATGGAGGAGGAGGAGGCAGAAATAGTTTGTGCTGGAGGGGTATAACTCCTACAGTTCAGGAATTATTGAAGGGACTTCAACTTTCAGTCCAGTGACTTCTGCTTCTACAAAAAGCTCTACCAGCAGTTAAAAGGAAATGTGAAAGTGACAGTGATGTGTTAAGTAAATATTTAGAAAAGATACTGAAAACTGAAAGGAAAACATAATCAATGTTATTTTTAGTGCCTTCATGATGACATGGAAAGACTGAGTGAACTAGGTCAAAGTGTTTTCAGAGTTAAAGTTCAGGAACTGTTGTATACATTGTTCTACTTTTTAATTAAATCTGTTTTCCTTCTACTTATCTATCAGTATTTATTGGAATCCTCAGTGAGTTATGTGCATTAGCACCTGATGCGAAAGTAACCTTAACTTTTTATTAATTATTAGCATTATTACAACTTCTTAATTTGTATATTTTATATGGTACAACATGTGTGGTTTACAAAAAAAGTAGTACAGTAGAACCTCGATAATTCGAAATCGGTTAATTCAAAATCCCGCCTAATTCGAAGAAGCTCTTGTTCCCGGAAACACGAGATACAGTTTTGCATGTTATTTAAATTGTTTAATTCAAAATACGGATAATTCGTAATTCGAAGTACAACGTCGGCCCCATTACCGAAATTCAGACTTAATTCGAAACTGCCTTTACATTTTAAAACAATAGTATTTTACAGAGTAATTTCAACTCAAAATTTATCCACTCCGCGTCATAATAGAACGCGCGTTCCGGAACGTGGAAGGGTAGCTTTCCGCACTTACAATCACTTCGGTGGGTCTATAGTGCGCTTCATGATTGCTAAGTTGAATGAAATCGGAATTGTTTTGTATTCAACCTTTTAAGGAACGCCGTAATATCACGCAACAGGCAGTGTGCGGAAAAACAGAATCCGCGAACACTGGCGATGCCGACAGTTGACGAAAAAACGTAGCTCATATAATAAATTCGTAGGCACCGAACAATATTGTCATTGCCGGTGAAACTGCATTGCTTTATTTTAATGCAAGCCCAAACGGTCTTATGGTTTTAAATGGGTCATAGTAGTGCGTTGCAATGCACATGGGATGGAAGCGAGAAACTTTATTCCCTCGTCATAGGAAAGTTCGTTAAATCACAATGTTTTAAGGGCGTCGGGCACTTTCCATGCCAGTACAAAGCATCTAAAAATGCAAACAGTACAGAAATCCAAAAAATAATGCATCTGCACAGGGGGACCGGCATAATTTATCCTCGTCTTTGAATTGTGTGATTTTTTTCTTTCGTTGCGTGAGGTTATGTTTGTCGGTGATTTATCCAAGTGCATTATTTGAACATTGTATGTAAATGCACCTTGTTGGATACATTTCGGAAATAGTTTTTTTCATAGCATTTGAAAGGTTTAAACTGTGAATCGAGGTGATTGCATGTATTAATGGCTCTTATAGAATACTTTGTGACGCGGCAAGTGTTTACATTTCGGAAGTACGAGAGAAGTGCCATGGCGGGAAATCGTACAAGGATAGAGTCATAGAAAAGTTCGATTTTAAGGGCATCGGGTACTTCCTTTGTAAACACAAGGCATCTAAAATACATACAGTATAGTAATCCAATTAATAAAGCACTTGCACATGGGAACCAGCATAGATTTCTCCTCGTCTTTGAATCGTGCTTTTTTTTCTTATTTTCTTTCTTTCTTTCTTTTGTTGCGTGAGGTTATGTTTGCCAGTGAGATATCCGAGTGCATTACTTGAATACTGTAAATGCACCTTCTGGGATATATTTTGGAAATAGTTCTTTTTTCATGGCATTTTAAAGGTATAAACTGTGAATCAAGGTTAACTGCATGCAGTAACGGGCAATAGAATATTTTGTAACGCGGCAAGGGTTGGTACTTCTGAACTGCGAATTGGCGGTTAATTCGAAATCACGTAATTCTAAGTCCGATTTTTGAGTCCCAACGACTTCGAATTAACGAGGTTTTACTGTATTTTGAAAAACTGGTAGTAGGTCCTGTCTGTATGTAGTAAGCAGTTGTACAGCACAGGTGGTCTAAAACCAAACTGGTGTCTTGATAGTTCTGTTCAAGAGCTGATTACCTTCTTACGGTATACTGTTGATCGCAACTGCAAGCTCATTGCCATAGGTGTGTACAGCACAGGTGGTCCAAGATTGCACGGTTTCAGTAGACCAAGTCGTCTGCATAGGACAAACTGCTTACTACAATTGAATGGATAAAAACCATAAGGGTATAAGTGACATTAAAAAAAAAAATGAGTTAAGTGCAGAATGTAACTCCGGAAGGATGTATCTTTTCACCAGCAAAGAGATACAAGTGATAGCGGTAATATTCTGCGCTCTAGTGATGGGTGGTATAACTACAAATAGTGTGCTTTATATGAGCGTTAAGATGTTTAAATGCCTTTTTCTCTGAATGACCAAAATGCTCCTTGTACCGTTATGGTTTTCATCCATTCAATTCTACCTAACTGAAACCCTCCCTACCACCTTATACCTTTGTAACTTAGCCTTTATTTCCTCATTCCAAGTACTCTCCTGCCATTGATCATACCTGTTTGCACCAGCAATCATTCTCACTACTTTCATGTCTGTTACTTATAACTTATTAATAACATAGAGGCCTATTGAGGGCATCAAGGTAGACCCATTCTTTTTATTTCTTGTGCTGTATATCCATGTAAACAATGAAAAACAAAGGTGAAAAATTCATTTGTAACTATTTTGACGGGTGTTTCTACCAAAGTTTTGAAGATTTTAATCTACAAAATAAAAAACTGCATTTTGAGTAATGTGATATTAAGGAGATATGATGGCAGAAAATGTATTTATATAAAATATATTCAGATATATTCATACGCTTGTAATAATAAAATGTTGAGTAGATTACTTACCCTATGAGTTAATCCGAGATCTTACAAGAGCCGTGCACCCTACTCTGTCAAACATTATTTTATATATTCAATATTTACAAACAGTTTTTACAGGCAATATAAGATATAGCAAAATGAAATCATTTACCACCTGAGCAATAGCCTTAAATAACATTCATAGACGGCCATAGTATTTAGTTGCCAGAAAGGCATACTCTTCACTTCTAAAAATAGAAGGCAAGGTGCTTGTTATTAGCACCTATTATTGTTTGCTGTGTTTGGTTCTCATTTTTGGTGAAATTGAAGGAAAAGTTTTCATTTTCCTTCATCTGATTCATAAGGAAAGTATTTCAGGATGGACAGATAGGCTTGGCAGTGTTCACATCTGAAAGAAGATACATATGAACAATATACAGAAAGGTAAAATCAACATTGAGTTACCGGTAATAAAGAGAGTTCTACCAGAGCTTTGTGGAAAAATTTGTCACTCTGTACCAAGGAGTTTACCAGTAACTTGGATGGAAGTGCAGGATTTAGATTAATAGGTTTATTATTGCCAAGTGAGCAATTAGATTAGCTTGCCATTGCAAAGTTTGGGGAGACAGTAGTTTATGCATAGTGATGAAGGTAATAAATAAGACCTTGTGTGTAATTTAATGTAGTTGTGACAAGTATCAGTCTACTGTATTACACTGCCAATTTGCTCATTGGAACTAGTATATTCCACAAGCTTTTCCTTTAGTTTCTAAGCCAGTGTACAGAGCACTAGCCTCACCTGAACTCCGCTAGAAATGTACACGTATGTGAATACACAGAACCCTAATGAGAATTTAAATTTTTTACTTTGGAAGAGATGTCCATACACAACCTTTCTTCACAGCCATTTGGTAAAATTAGCTGCTTTTGAAGCTGCTGTAGTCTTCAGTGATGTAAATTAAGACAGGATTGTCATTTTTCAAAGTTTGGATTTGGACCTGGATTCTTTGCACAGAAGACAGTATGGAAATTCAGCAACAAGCTTGTCACAACAGCGATATGCTACTGTTCTGAACATGGCACAATAACAAAGAAGAGGAGAGGCAAGAAGAGATTTGCAGAGGATGATGAGGGAGAGAAAAAATACAGTTATGGAGGATAGTAAACAGTGAAAGGAACTCCATTGCTTTTCCTTGTTTTTCTCATTTTCACAATATTCTGAACATATGTGCATTTTTCTTTCTTTCAAAATTATTTGCAGGATTGTAGTGAAACTTGGCACTGTTTCTACAGTAGGTAGTGTAAATTTTGACAGGAAGCATTTCTTGATATGTCTATTATTTTACTGCGTGGGGTCTCACCAATTGGTATGAAAAAAACAATTAGAAAGCTGTATATCTCATTCTAAGAAATACCTCAAAATATAATTTGAAAAGACAGTAATTATGTCCCAAGAACCAGCATAAGCATAAAAGGTAATAGTGTTATATTTGAAGTACAATGAGCCATTGTTGTGAGGCTTTTGTTGCAATTTTCAACCAGTCAAGAATTCTGGCTGTAATGCTCTATGAATGGCATCACATATAATAGGAACAAATCCACTGATGTATTGTGAGCAATCCTAAATCTGTAAGATGCAGACATGCATGAGTCACCAATGTCCAGAAACCTGTAGGCCTAAATAAATGTATTTTCACTGTTAATTATTGTACCTTCAAATTATGAATTGAAATTAATGTACATAAATGCATCCATTGTTTTCAGTGCTTTATTTTTATCAATACTTCGTTAGCAACCTGTAGAATGCAAAGAAATGTACCTGCCACTAATCTTTTATTTGATATATTTTTCCATGGACAGAGTTGTTTCGGAGGTGAGCATTACTTCTGACTTCAAACCTTAAAAAATCATTGTGAATATGGAATTTAACGATACTGTCAGCCTTTCCTCAAAACTTATACTTTTCCTGTAATTTGTTTGCCTGATGTCTATTAGTGGCCATTTTTTCCACTAATTCCTTATAATTATTGATGGACATTTGGTACTAGTTCCTAAATTTTTCTTCGTCATTCCACAACGAAGGCACACGTTGGTGGAATTCTCCATGGCTCTCACGTTTCAGGAATATTTGCCTTGTCCACTGCGATCATCTGGTTCTTTCCTTTCTCCTAATATATTCATACATTAGAATAATATCTTCACCCAAATTATCGCATTCACAGCACATTCTTTTCTGGTTGTGAATGTGAATACATCTATAGCCTGTACGGTACTGGGCGGGAGTATCAGCTGTTTCCTTGCAGTCAATCCCTCTTGATCGATGACCAGTGTGACAAGGTAAATGAATTCAGTCGTTAGTACTCGATGGCAGTTGGTTGCTCTTGATCATTCGATGCTTTAACAAAGTCAAGAACAAATCCACTTCTCCTGTGCTTAGAGAACCTAAAAAGAAAATAGACAACTCCGCACTCTTTACTTTCAGCAATAAGAACATTTTACGAAATTACGTATATTTTCAAGAAACAAGTTATTAATATATTCTTCAAAACAGTTGCCGGTAATAATAATGCAAACCTTTTTTATAATCACCAGAGTGAATAATAATAAATTCTTAAGATCAGGAGTATATAAGTTAAAAGCAACCAATACCATGTGGGCCAAACTGGCCGCAATTTTCATATTCGTTACAATGAACATGTTAATGCCAAAAATTATAACAGGTTCTCTGCCATGATTTCTCGTATGTCTGATTTCCATCATTCTTTCACATATATCGATTAAGAATTACAGGCCCTTCACTTTGTCAATAAATAATTTAGAGAATATAAATTTAATCCATTCCACAACCTGAATGAAATATCTAGGAATACAAATGTGTTAATTGAACTTCCACTCCCCACCCACTTTCTCAAGCCTCCTTATCCCTTCCCCTATTTGCTCACAATCTGAAGTACACAGCCAGCACACACACAGTTCAGTTCAAGACAGCACACAGGTTGAGTCTAATAATATGAAACCTGCAGAGGCAGTAGTCAGATGCACCTCTCTTACACAAGGCTCATATTTTCTTTGTTAATCTGATTTCTCAATTATTTCTTTTCCTTTTAGGTCTATTTTGACATCTGTTGGCGAAAAAATAACCTGGTACCCGGTCAGTGCACTTTTCAAGGAAAGTTCCTCCTACAGTGTATTATGTAACGGGATCAACCTTCAACCATAAGAGATCTTGTAAATAATTTTTCCGTGATCAACATTCGCAAGAAGCTTATTCAGCAGCAATATCATACAATTAAAAACTTCTATAGTGTGTTGTTAGTCTTCAAGCTTTCTAAATGCATGTTTTAGATATGGATTCAGTATTCATTGTACATACTTTTAAATTCATCTACATGATAATTTTCGATAATAGCCTTTGTATTTTAATTTAATTAGTATTGACTGATTCGCCAGTTGAACAAACCAAACCAAACCCCTCAAAACTTATACTTTTCCTACAGCCCTTGAAGGGCCTTGGCCTACCAAGTGACCGCTGCTCAGCCCGAAGGCCTGCAGATTACGAGGTGTTGTGTGGTCAGCACGACGAATCCTCTCGGCCATTATTCTTGGCTTTCTAGACCGGGATCGCTATCTCACCGTCAGATAGCTCCTCAATTCTAATCGCGTCGGCTGACGGGACCTCGAACCAGCCCTCAGGTCCAGATAAAAATCCCTGACCTGGCTGGGCCTCCGGGTAAGAGGCAGGCACGCTACCCCCACACCACGGGGCCGGCAGTTCACCTTGTTGAATCACCCTTTATTCATCAAGTGTTTTAAATTAACCTTGTTCCAATTTGTCTTTTTCTAATGGCTCGTGATGTACCAAAGTGGACGAAACATGTCCTATTTTATTATGAAAATGAAAATGAAAAAAATAACTTTTGTATTGTAAAGGTAGAACTTTTTCACCAAAAGCATTATAACGCTGATATACTTATGTAAGAAGGATCTGAAGTTGGCACTGTTTACTTTTTTAATAGGAAGGAATATTAGAAGTAACCATCATCATGCAGAAATCTTTACAAAATTCTCAAGTGTTATCTAACAAGTCCATATTTGAAGCAGCTCCCTCAAAACACAGTCACTGTGTGTTCTCAGTGGCCTTTGATGCTTACTGGTATCACATTAAAATGCTTTTGTGCTGATACCTTAACTTTGCAGAATTTACAGTATAACATCATCATTACTAAAGATCTGTGCCCCAAATTCTTGAATAGAAGAATTGATTGTTTGTTATAAGGTGTTTGGCAAACTGCAACTCTGTGGGCTTATGCAATTTCTATGATCTAACTTAATACGTTCTTTTGTACTGTCTGACAGATACAAACGGAGTTGCACTCACCATAATGTACACCTTTTCCTTTACTGATGGTATCCTTTGTTTTTGATAATTTTGAAAAATAAGAATTACTTTGAGAAGCCTCCTACTGAGCTCGATAGCTGCAGTCGCTTAAGTGCGGCCAGTATCCAGTATTCGGGAGATAGTAGGTTCGAACCCCACTGTCGGCAGCCCTGAAAATGGTTTTCCGTGGTTTCCCATTTTCATACCAGGCAAATGCTGGGGCTGTACCTTAATTAAGGCCCCGGCCGCTTCCTTCCCACTCCTAGCCCTTCCCTGTCCCATCGTCGCCATAAGACCTATCTGTGTCGGTGCGAAGTAAAGCAACTATAAAAAAAAAAATAGAAGAAGCCTCCGTGACACAGATGGCAGCGTGCCGGCCTCTCACCGCTGGATACCGTGGTTCAAATCCTGGTCACTCCATGTGAGATTTGTGCTGGACAAAGTGGAGGCAGGAAAGGTTTTTCTCTGGGTACTCCGGTTTTCCCTGTCATCTTTCATTCCAGCAACACTCTCCTTCAACATTTCATCTGTCAGTCATTTATCATTGCCCCAGAGGAGTGCGACAGGCTTCGGCAGCTGGCACATTTCCTATCCTCGCCGCTAGATGGGGCCTTCATTCATTCCATTTCTGACCTGGTCAGATGACTGGAAACAGGGTGTGGATTTTCAACAATTACTTTGAACATTACAGAAAGCCCACCTGGTGGCCATTGTTAACAAAATGTATTAATGTAATACTGTTATGTGAAAATGTTAGCATTATCTGTACTGTATAACGAAAAATAATTACAATTTAATTCACGCTTGATTTTTGGTTCATTCAGTAGTTGTTTCCTTCTTTGAAAATTCTGTACGTTCAACCAACGATCAATATTATTATCTGCGAGTACTATTATACTTGCACTTTATTACTGTACTGTTCGCTTCTGGATTCGTGCAGTTTGAGTATGTGGAAGAGCTAGAAAAGATTCTTTATATTAATATAAAATGATGGACCTGTTATCATCAGCGACACAGTTGACTGTGCTGGTGCAACTGACTGTGTACCGAACCAGACTATCAATGAAGACACTTCATGGCATCTATTGGCTACTTTAACAGTTACTAATAGTCTGCTGCTAACTTGAACCATCTATTAGCCAAGTTAATAAATACATATGCATAAGTAAATTATACAACAGTGACAAAGACATAGTTCATAAATGTAAAATAATGATCTATAAAGTCTGTGTACAATAAAATTTACCTTTTTAAGTACTCTTGGATTGTCATTATGCTCTCAGGGGTCCATAGACCACAGTTTGGGAATGAGTGAGCTAAGATAACATGATGGCAAACATAATTGGCTGTCATATAAGCTTTTAAAAATGGAAGGGGATGTACAGATACTTTAACGTAGAAATGGGTTCCACAAAGGACATTCCATTAATTATAAATGACCAGAAGGAGTGTGTATGTGAGGATTTACAGAGAGCAGAACTACTTATTCAGCAAAATTTAAAGATAGTTGGATATAAGGATACTGTCCAGGTAGAGGAGGTGACTAATACTAACGCTGTATTGAAATTTACCTACAATAACAAAGACATTTGCAGTAAGGTAAAAAGTTGAAAACTAGAAAAGATTTCTGGGAATTTACTACAGGGATTGCGATATAGTACCATATCTGAAGTACTTATTACTTTTTGCATGAAGAAGCTATACCAAATGAATGGAGAGTTGCTATAACGGGCCCTGTAAACTAAGGAATAGGTGATAAACATGAAGGCAATAATTACAGCCCATTCAGATTAACATGTGTTGCATTTAAGCATTCTTTCTGATTATATTAGACATGTTTGCTAAATTAATAACTGGTTCTCTAGAAGGCAGTTCAGGTTTAGGAAAAGTTATTCCACTAAAGCTCAACTTGCAGGATTCCAGCAAGGTATAACAAATATTCTGGATTCAGGAGGTCAAATGGACTGTATCACTATTGAGCTATCCAAGGATTTTTACAGGGTAGATCATGGAAGATTATTGATGAAAATGAGGGCTATTAGAATAAACAAAAAGAGTGACTGATGTGTGGTTAAATTTCTAGGAAATAGAACTCAGGGAATTAATGATTAAGTAATGATTAAGAGGTTCAAGACAGTGTTGTTGGACCTTTGTGTTTTGTTATATCTATAAAAGATGAATAAGGAACTGGAGTCATAGATAAGGTGTTCTGTTGATGATGATGTACTGTGGGGAATAATAAATAAGTTACAGGATTGTGAGCGACTGCAGACAGACGTCAACAAAGTTGTCAGATGGACAGCAGATTATGGTGTGATGGTAAATGGGGTGAAAAGTTTGATTGTAAGTTTAATAAATAGAAGTCCAGTCATTTTTAATTACTGTGTTCATGGGATAACAGAAACTTGTGGGGATAACTGCAGGTACCTAGATGTTCATGTAGAGAAAGATCTTTATTAGGGTAATCACAAAAAGGGGATTGTAAATAAAGTTTACAGATCTTTAGCATGGAGTGTTGGTAAGGTACCTTTAGATTGGACAAAAGCAGTAATTGCACCTATCTATAAGCATCTTGGAAGGGAGGGTGCGATCAGTTGTTGAGAGGAAGTTGGATGAAAACCAGTGTGGTTTCAGACCACAGAGAGGCTGTCAGGATCAAATTTTCAGTATGTGCCAGGTAATTGAAAAATACTACGAGAGGAATAGACAGTCATGTTTACGTTTCGTAGGTCTAGAGAAAGCATATGACAGGGTACCGAGGGAAAAGATATTCACCATACTGGGGGACTATGGGACTAAGGGTAGATTATTAAAATCAATCAAAGGCATTTATATTGACAATTGGGCTGCAGTGAGAATTGATGGTAGAATGAGTTCTTGGTTCAGGATACTTACAGGGGTTAGACAAGGCTGTAATCTTTTACCTTTGGTGTTCGTAGTTTACATGGATCATCTGTTGAAAGGTATAAAGTGGCAGGGAGGGATTCAGTTAGGTGAAAATATAGTAAGCAGTTTGGCCTATGCTGACGACTTGGTCTTAATGGCAGATTGTGTCGAAAGCCTGCAGTCTAATATCTTGGAACTTGAAAATAGGTGCAATGAGTATGGTATGAATCTGTTTTCTAAGAAGCCTCGAAAGTTGGATTTTAGATTGTAATCTGAACATACCATTCGCTGTAAAATTGTTGACCTTGTTCATATTTTTCTCGTTTTGTATTTTAATGTGCCCGTCTCTGTGGTGTAGTGGTTAGTGTGATTAGCTGCCACCCCCCGGAGGCCCGGGTTTGATTCCCACCTGTGCCACGAAATTTGAAAAGTGGTACGAGGGCTGGAACAGGGTCCACTCAGCCTCGGGAGGTCAACTGAGTAGAGGGGGGTTTGATTCCCTCCTCAGCCATCCTGGAAGTGGTTTTCCGTGGTTTCCCACTTCTCCTCCAGGCAAATGCTGGGATGGTATGTATCTTAAGGCCACAGCTGCTTCCTTCCCTCTGCCTTATCTGTTCCTTCCAAACTTGCCATCCCCCCGCAAGGCCCCTGTTCAGCACAGCAGGTAAGGCCGCCTGGGCGAGGTACTGGTCATCCTTCCCAGTTGTATCCCCAACCCAGAGTCTGAAGCTCCAGGATGTAGGCCTGTGTTATTAATCAATATATAAATCTGAAGAGAAGTAATATACGGAACGAGTTGACGGTGCGGTTAGTGTCGAGCAGCTGTGCGGTTGCATTTGGGAGACAGTGGGTTTGAATTCCACTGTTGGCAGTCCTGAAGATGGTTTTCCATGGTTTTCAATTTTATGCTAGGTAAACGCCGGTGCTGTACCTTAACTAAGGCCACCTGCTACTTCCTTTTCACTCCTAGCCATTTCCTATCCCAACGTCACCATAAGACCTATCTGTGTTGGTGCGACGTAAAGCAAATTAAGCAGTCTGGCCTATGCTGACAATTTGGTTTTAATGGCAGATTGTGCCAAAAGCCTAAAGTCTAATATGTTGGAACTTGAAAATAGGTGTAATGAGTATGGTATGAAAATTAGCCTTTCGAAGACTAAATTGATGTCAGTAGGTAAGAATTTCAACAGAATTGAATGTCAGATTGGTGATACAAAGCTGCAACAGGTAGATAATTTCAAGTATTTAGGATGTGTGTTTTCCCAGGATGGTAATATAGTAAATGAGATTGAATCAGGGTGCAGTAAAGCTAATGCAGTGAGCTCACAGTTGCAATCAACAGTATTCTGTAAGAAGGAAGGACCAAATTATCTTTACATCGGTCTGTTTTCAGACCAACTTGCTTTACAGGAGCGAAAGCTGAGTGGACTCAGGATATCTTATTCATAAGTTAGAAGTAACAGACATGAAAGTAGCAAGAATGATTGCTGGTACAAACAGGTGGGAACAATGGCAGGAGGGTATTTGGAATGAGGAGATAAAGGCTAAGTTAGGAATGAACTCGATGGATGAAGCTGTACACATCAACCGGCTTCGGTGGTGGGGTCATGTGAGGCGAATGGAGGAGGATAGGTTGCCTAGGAGAATAATGGACTCCGTTATGGAGAGTAAGGGAAGTAGAGAGAGACCGAGACGACGCCGGTTAGACTCAGTTTCTAACAATTTTTTTTTTTTTTTTTTTCAGTTGCTTTACGTCGCATCGACACAGATAGGTCTTATGGCGACGATAGGACAGGGAAGGGCTAGGAGTGGGAAGGAAGTGGCCGTGGCCTTAATTAAGGTACAGCCCCAGCATTTGCCTGGTGTAAAAATGGGAAACCACGGAAAACCATTTTCAGGGCTGCCGACAGTGGGGTTCGAACCTACTATCTCCCGAATACTGGATACTGGCCGCACTTAAGCGACTGCAGCTATCGAGCTCGGTTTTTCTAACAATTTAAGAGGTATAGAACTAAATGAGGCCACAGCACTAGTTGCAAATAGAGAATTGTGGCGAGATTTAGTAAATTTACAGAGGCTTGCAGACTGAATGCTGAAAGGCATAACAGTCTATAATGATTATGTGTGTATGTATCCTTTTGTATAGTTATGAGAGTATTTAGGGGTTGTAATAAGGATGTAAAGGAGAGGGTGTGTAAGTCACTGGTAAGACGCCAGTTAGAGTATGGTTCTAGTGTATGAGACCCTCAGCAGGGTTACTTGATACAAAAACTGAAAATATTTAAAGGGAAGCTGCATGATTTGTGATTTGTTGTAGGTGATTTGACACACACAAAAAAGCATTAGAATAATGTTGTTGCCAACTGCGGGCTGGGAAGACTTGGAAGTAAAGAGACAAGTTACTCGGCTAAGAGGTGTGATAATAATGTTGTTGGCTTTACTTTCCACTAACTACTTTTATAGTTTTCGGAGACGCCGAGGTGCCGGAATTTTGTCCCACAGGTGTTCTTTCACATGCCAGTAAATCTACCTTCAAATACCTCTGGACTGAGCCAGGATTGAATCTGCCAAGTTGGGGTCAGAAGGCCAATGTCTCAACTGTCTGAGCCACTCAACCCAGCTAAAAGGTATGTTCCGGGTTGTCAATGGTGATTGGCATTGGATGACCTTAGTATACAAATAAGCTTGAGTGGTGTTTCTACAAGTAGGAAAGATCATAAAATGAAGATACAGTTAGAATTCACAAAGATTAATTGGACATATATTCATTTATAAGAAGAGGAATTAGACATTGGAATAACTTATCAAGGGAGTTGTTTGATAATTTTCCATCTTCTTTGGTATCTTTAAAAATAAAGATTCGGTAAACAATTGATAGGGAATCTGCTACCTGGGCAACAGCCCTACATGCAGGTTCATGCAGTTCATAGTCATTGCTTAAAGAGCAAGAATACCCATTGAAATTACTTTTGATAAACACTTCTTCATAAGCATTTGGTATTCATAAATATTACTTTTACAACATTTCTTATGCTCGATGATGCCAAAATATAAATATTATAAAAACTGAATCTTAATGACTCTTATTATAGTTCAAGTTTCATTATGATACAGGTTCTCCACCAATCAGAGTTCAGATTTTCATTATGATACAACTGTTCGACCAGTTAGGTAAGGTTAGCATCACACCTGTGCTCAACACACTAGCTTCGCACTTGTTTCAAAAATCAAACATGTTGGACACATTCTACTTCCAATATTCCACAACCACACGGGACATTCTCGCAAATTCACTTCACCAGCTGTACAATAAACAATTTATATTTGAAACAAAGCTAGGTTATGATAACCTTCTATCAAAGCTTTGAAAATATATGACATTGTCAAGGTCTCTGATCCACTTACGGATCTCTGTGCTCTGTTCAGTAAACTCAACTGTCAAGCGTCATTTTGACAGAATATAAAAAAATTAAGAGTTATAATTATCGTCGAGCATAAACAGTTGTATGCAACTCGCCTATAATGGTAATTAAGACACTCGTATGTACCGATATTGCCATTATAGGCTTGTTGCATAATTTACTATTAATGAATTGCCTCAGTTTCACACTTTCTGAACACTTCAGTTTAGGCATGTTGAAATCGTACTGAAAGACTGAAGTTGTTGTCTCAAACCAAAGGCATTTTGAGGGGAGGTTGGTTCAGTTTCCCTTGCTTTTTCAGGAAACAAAAGTCCTGACAGTGTGACCATTTAGATAAGAGTAATATTAAGATGTCCCAAATCAAACTGCCTTATTCAAAATACCGTCTTTCAATTGTCACGGTTGAGCTTGTTATGAATCTCCCAATAACCTACTTTGTCCGTGCTTTTACTGCTACCTGCTAATAATAGAGTAAAGCTGAGAAATATATCTTCCACAAAAACTTGTGTACCAGTAATATAAAATTCTATGGAATATAACAAAATATAATTAAGCAAAAATATAACCATTATCTCAGAAAGGTGCAAAAAAGGAATTTTAAGTCAAAATAGATACCTTGCTGTTTCACTCAGAAGACTTACACATATGTTTTTGCATAGTTAGAAATCAAAATAAAGCTGTTGGAACAAATATAACAGACAAATCACAACAGTGTTAGCTTCTATACTAAAATAAAATCCCAACCTAGCACACGAGGGCGAAACACTGGCAACCAGGAATGAGTTACCGGTAGCTGGAAAATTTATAATGTCCAATAATGGACCATTTATATTAGTATTATAAATTTACTCATTCGGGACAAATATATCAGATTCCCTATGGGAATCAACATCTATATCACAAATGGAATACAAAAACTGCTTGCTTGATTGTAGCCTTTGGGATGGATCGAATTGGCTGTGACACAGCTCTTCTGTTGTTGCGTTATCTTCCATATGAATCATAAAAATTTGCAAATCCTAAGAAGTGTCATTTCTACATCTTTCATGCTCTTTCCTTTATTTAAAAGTCAGAGCTATTTTTCTTTCTCTTATGATTAGTTTTAAGAGCTAATAAGTTTGTAGTTTTGCTCTTAATTCAACAATCACATCATAGATCTCTGAATGTCATTGACATAATGGTTACTTTTAATAATGTAACATGTATATGCACTAGAAGCAGTAACAACAACAACAACAACAACAACAACAATGGAGTGTGGACTCTACAGAGGTCTGATTCACGTCTTTAGAGTTGATATCTAATAGGCGATCGGCGTGTCTATGAGATTGAGGTCCTGCCCGTGTTGAATTCTAATGATGAAGAATAGAATACAAAAACTGCTTGATTGTAGCCATCCAGCACCTGAACTATCGGAATTAACCAATGAAGGTTAAAATCTCCAACCTGGCTGGGGACCTAAGGCCATCACACTAACCATTTAGCCATGGAGCTGAACTGCACCAGAGGTGATTTGGTATCGCACCTAACAGCATCTCGGACCACAGTGCCTTACATTGGTGCTTTATGCAGAAACAGTACTAATGGGACCATTCACGAGATCATAGCGTTATATGAATTCATCCAGTGTGTTCACCTAAACAGAAGCATGGATCAATGCAAAAAACAATATTGTGAATTTAGTAGTTGAGGCTTTCACGGCTTGTAGGCCGTGGCCCAGGAGCGTGTGATGATCCCAACATTTCACCGAAGACTGCGTTCCGCATTATCAAGGGTTCCGACTGACTTTGATAGCTGTGAAGCTCACAGTGAGCTTAGGTCAATGATCAATGAGAATACCATTATAATAATTTTATCAGTACTTCATAGTGTTTATTCCATAGTTAAAGGGAACACTGTTAACCGTTTGATTTCTGGCCCTGTTAGAGATTTAAGATTGACAGGTGCTAGCTATTGTGTGTTTGCATAAATGCATGCTCACCTCTATTGGGGGTATACAAGAGAAGAGCTACACGTCATCAAGAAAAACAAGGACACATTTATTTGAACTCAGATGCTTTTGGTGGCTTTTTCATGACACTGTGTTATTAATGAACAATGGTGTAATTACAACACTAGACAAACTAGCAACATGTACTTGGAAGATTCTAGCAGACAAAATATGAGATGAATTCCCAGTTTTACATCATTTGGACACTATACAGTATAATAGGGTACAATACTAGAAGAGACCAAGGTTCTCAGACCTTCATCCTAAGAGTGTATTCTTGTAGATTCAGGGCCCATTCTTTGAATCTTGAAACATAACTTTATTCGAACAAGCACATCTTCAGGTCAGTGTTCAACCACTTACACCTTAATGAATGGTTTTCTACCATCTCTTCTGTAGTTGCCTATCTGGTTGCCAGTCATTGATTTCATGGTGATAAAGGAGTTTGGAAATGTTCCTGCCTGAATGGTTGGTGTTCTACTGTATAATCTCTGCTGTAGTTGACGTCATGATTGCCAGTCCTCGACTTCATGGTGGTGAAGGTTTTTGGCAATGTTGCAAGGTACTGCTCTGAGAAGAAGTCCATACCAGTGAAGCTAGCTTTCTCTCACCCTTTTTGTATCCGAAGCGTAACTGTGAACACAGGTCTATGTTACATTTTATGAGTTTTGTGAAAACGTGCTCCAAAGCTGTTGTTGCTTGTTGAGTTATGATGCCTTTGGCAATATAACATAACATCATAATATAACTGCTGTTTTCTCAAAATAATAATAAATCAAGTATAGAAGTAGTGTAAATATTGTTAGAAGAGGAAATACAACAAAAACAACAATGTACTTTAGTGCATATACATTTCTTATATTTATTTATTTATTTATTTATTTATTTATTTATTTATTTATTTATTTATTTATTTTCCATTGATTGGTTGGCTTGGGTGCAGACACCTCGGAATGCCAGCGTCATCATTGTGAGTGTGTTTCAGGCTGCTTCAAGGCTTCGGACTCCTCAAAAAAACAATTTTTTTCTGCCCTTCTTCATCTTCTTTATGGCACTTGGTGATAGGTGCACATAATCATTGCTATTATCAGATTGCACGTTCATTTTGGTAATAAGAAAACATTCACTTCCAAAGACGGAATAACACTGACTGTGTATTGTGGAACAGATGTTCGCCGTTATTGTTGTAGCTTGGGAAGAGGAGCAGGCACATTACTTTCATGTTCAACATAGACCTTTGTTCTATAATTGTCAGAGCACATTTCTGCATAGTAATGTCATCTACTATCATAGGCTGAAACTAAGTGTATAGATGGATAAAAGAGGTATCATAGACCTTTGTTTCTCAAATAACTCTGTTTTGTAAATGTATAACATAGACCCTTTGTAATATAAATAAATTGAATTATTAACTGAAATGTCCAGAATTTGGGTGCCAGAGTTCACCAGAATGGATGTCTCATTAAGCTGCATACTGGTACATCTGCTTCGGGCCTTACCCAACCCTCTAAAAATGATTAAACAGGTAGTAACTGCACCTAGGTTCTTCAGAAACTTCTCCACTGGTTCTAAAATAACTACCTATATTCTGACTTGTATCAGTGCATTTGCACTTTATCAATATACAAAAATATACACTTCACACTCAAAACATTAACAAGTGCTAGAGGAGTCCCTATATACATTGAATAATTCTAGAACAAAAGCAGAGGGAAACAACATCGAGGACTACACTTATCATTTGTAGTGAGCCCGATGACCAATAGTTTCAATGCATATATATACTGCCCTTCACTGTTTTTGTGCATCAACACACATTGCCGACTCACTATCAACACTTGGTTTTAGAGACACTTTCGCTTGCACAAACACGCTGTTGGTCTATGCCTTAAAACCAGGCCATAGATTACTGTAAGTTGCCATGAGGTATAGAAGACCAAGTACATGTACTAGATCAGTACACTAGCACAAGAGTTGTATATGTATTTGTAAATTATTCAAAAGTAAATTGTTCCTAAGTAAATTCTTTGTTGGACATCGGCCTTCCAACGTATATGTAGTCTACTTCTTCTCCCACTCCATCTCGAGATGTCCTTGCTCATTCAGCATGTCTGCCCAATCATGTGATGTAGATGTTGATTCCCATAGGGAACCTTAAATATTTGTCCTGAATGAGTAAATTTATAATACCAATATAATGGTCCGTTATTGGACATTATAAATTATAATATAATTATAATAAATATTATAAATTATAAATTATAATGTCCAATAACGGACCATTATATTGGTATTATAAATTTACTCATTCAGGACAAATAATAAATAAATAAATAAATAAATAAATAAATAAATAAATAAATAAATAAATAAATAATAAATAAATAATAATAATAATAAATATTATAAATTATAAATTATAATGTCCAATAACGGACCATTATATTGGTATTATAAATTTACTCATTCAGGACAAATATTTAAGGTTCCCTATGAGAATCAACATCTACATCAT
This sequence comes from Anabrus simplex, assembly GCF_040414725.1. Taxonomy (NCBI): domain Eukaryota; kingdom Metazoa; phylum Arthropoda; class Insecta; order Orthoptera; family Tettigoniidae; genus Anabrus; species Anabrus simplex. The sequence continues at coordinate 142,139,164 of NC_090265.1, forward strand.
TTGATGGCCAGGCAGGCATCTATTTTTGGAAATGAGACATAGCTCTCATAGTGCATTGGCACTGCTGGTGGCTTCAAATAGCCTATGCAGTGGCCTCCACGGTATGCACTAGCCTTGCGTCTTGGGTGGTGTGCTAAGTCCCAACTGACGAGCCTAACTTGGCACACGAGGGCGAAATGCAGGCAAACAAGAATGAGTTAGCTGGAAAATTTATAATGTCCAATAACGGACCATTATATTGGTATTGCCCAATCATGAGCGAGAGATTTCCCCGCTCTGGTACCCACGTGGCTGTTTCCCGACCATGCCTGAACCTATCACTTTTGGGTCTATAGCTAGCTACGGGGCTGACTTCAGGGTATCCATAACCACGACTTGGATTCTCCGTTTGATTCACTAAAACTTTCCCTGGATGTTTTTCCAAACCTGGAAATACTGTAGCTCTGTGTTTCCCAATTGCATGTACAAAATAAGTTACTAGTATCTAACATGAAGACCTTCCAGCTTCAAATATTATTACATTAATAAACCAGTAATAATAATAATAATAGTAATAATAATAACAACAACATTAATATTAATACTTGTGGTGAATACAGTGTGGGGGTGTGATATATGTACCATCACACCTTGTTCATGGAAACGCTTCAGTTGATGATGTACAAAATTGCTCTCAGATAGTGTCATTTATATGAAGTACAGTAGAGAGATATCCAGTGGAACATTCACATTTGTATTTTCTTTGGCATGGGGAAAGGCAGACTTGGTGTCTATTGGTACTGCCGTACAGTACTGCATGCTTCAGATACATACAGCTCTCAGTAAGTTGGGTGGCTTAAACTAACAAGTGCTTCGGAGTAGATTTTGAATCCAAACTCCCAATGTGTTGATAAACTCTCTGCTGTATGTATGCAGTGGAACTGTCTACTCTTAACTAAAAATGAATGCTGGAGGTTCATATTAGAAACAAGCGAGTCTTTCTATAACTATGGGGGTCAAAGTATTATGCTTGAGGGGAGGGGTATTTTTTGACATATTTGCTCACAATAGATCCTTTGTAAATGTTTGAGTGGCATGTTTGTTATTGAATGGAGCAGGGGCATTATGGTTTTGATGAATGAGAGGATACGCTGTCAACGTATGGAATAGTCAGAGAAATGGATTTCTTTTTCTGGGGCAGTGTCATCATCATCATCATCATCATCATCATCATCATCATCATTTCCCATTTCCAGCTTCCCGGGTCGGGTTGTGAATCAAGGACCTCCATCGCTGCCTGTCTCTCCACCACTCTCTTCCTTTTTTAAGTACATCTTCTGGTTTCCGTCCCCTCTTCTCTATGCACTACCACAGTGAATCTGTCCACCTCTTTCGGGGTCTTCTTCATAGTCTCTTTCTTCTCTGAAAAAGCTTTTTGTGGCACTCTCTCTTCTCAGGCATTGTGTGTGACATAATTTATGCAACATTACCTGATAACAGGGAGATCTTTGGGAAGAATTAGGGCAGTAAATGAAAGTGGCACACTCCTCATTCTGTTGAGGGTTCGAGAAAGTGTTATGAGCCATTTAGTGCTTTGTGTGGAACAAGAGGATGGGTATTTTGAACATATTTTGTGAATAAATTGATACTACACAGTAACAAAAGTGCTCTGTTTATTTATATTTTTCTGTATGCCATTACTCAAGGCTTTTGTCTACACAGTAGACTGACCCATTGCACAGGTAAAGCAGAGATGTTGCCAACATATTGTGAGTTTGGACTTAAAATCTACTCCTCTGAAGCACCTGTTACTTTAAGCCACTCGACTTAACTGAGCTGTATGAATCTGTAGTAAGCAGTACAACAGGGGAAGCAGTTGTCTTGAAGATCTTGGATTAAGGTGGATTGACATCCATCTGTTTCATAGCAGACCAGTGAATTTCAGCCGATACAGCCAAGGTGTGTTCATCCTTGCTTACTCATTATCATTAACACCGTCTCCTTGGAGATAGAAGTCAAGATACCAAAAATTTTTTTTTTTTTTTTAAGTTTTGTCCATGTCTTTAAAAATTCTAAGCAGTAACCAAGCAGTAGAGTAAGATCATCTATCCCTGAGCTTCTACCACTCAGTGTCTTTGTAATTGTGAATATTGAAGATGAAATGCATCCAGGCATTGTGCATTCACTGCAACATCACTGTTATGTTTTGTTACAAGTTGCTTTATGTGATGTAGATGTTGATTCCCATAGGGAACCTAAAATATTTGTCCTGAATGAGTAAATTTATAATACCAATATAATGGTCCGTTATTGGACATTATAAATTATCCAGCTAACTCATTCTTGGTTGCCTGCGTTTCGCTCTCGTGTGCTAAGTTAGGCTCATCAGTTGAGACTTAGCACACCACCCAAGACACAAGGCTAGTGCATACTTTGGAGGCCACTGCATAGGCTATTTGAAGCCACCAGCAGTGCCAATGCACTATGAGAGCTATGTCTCAATTTCCAAAAATAGATGCCTGCCTGGCCATCAAATGATGTTGATGTTGATTCCCATAGGGAACCTAAAATATTTGTCCTGAATGAGTACATTTATAATACCAATATAATGGTCCGTTATTGGACATTATAAGTCCCAACTGACGAGCCTAACTTAGCACACGAGGGCGAAACGCAGGCAACCAAGAATGAGTTAGCTGGATAATTTATAATGTCCAATAACGGACCATTATATTGGTATTATAAATTTACTCATTCAGGACAAATATTTTAGGTTCCCTATGGGAATCAACATCTACATCATTTGATGGCCAGGCAGGTATCTATTTTTGGAAATTGAGACATAGCTCTCATAGTGCATTGGCACTGCTGGTGGCTTCAAATAGCCTATGCAGTGGCCTCCACGGTATGCACTAGCCTTGCGTCTTGGGTGGTGTGCTAAGTCCCAACTGACGAGCCTAACTTAGCACACGAGGGCGAAACGAACTAGAAAAATCAGTAGTGAAATTAAAGTTTTGTTCTAATTTGCTAGTTAATTTGTGTTTAATTATATTCATTCTTTGTCATTTGTGTAATAAATTTGTGTTTCTTCAGGAATTTTTGCCTCTTGATTGTAGTTTTCCATTTTCCTGTGAATTTTTCCTTTCTTTTCTCAGAATTCTCTGTTTGGTCGTGGAATCTATCTGTCAAGTGAATTGTCAGTAAGCCTTCCATATAGCCCAATGGGATATGCATGGGGTCGGAGTCTTCTAGGCAGTCAGCTGAGCTGTATAGCGCTATGCGAAATGATAAACCATCCCGACGTCAAGTGCCAGGATGAAGGTGAGAATTTAGATCAACATTCTCATAATTACTACAGTTCACTGAATTATAGGTTTACTGTAAAATCTAATTGACGTTTTAGTAGAATATAAGTAAATGAACTGAATGGAATTTTTTTCTTTTACATACATCCTCATTATAGACTGTTGTACCTTTTAGCATTCAATTTGTATCCTCTGTGAATGAACTAAAAACCTCCACAATTCTTAGGTTAATGTTATAATTTTGACTGACTAATCTATTCATTCATAAAATCATACATAGCTGTTGATGCATATTGTAACATGACAGCAGGGGTGATATATAAGGATACAACTGGAAGTTTTAATTTTGACTTAAGTTTTATTTACTGTATTTACTCACATATCGGCCTCACTTATTATGCCAATTTTAACGTCACAAAATAGGGTGTTCGGCTATTATGCAGAAAATTTTCCGACGGTTTGACATATCATAGCCATTGAAACTACAAGGACGGATCAAATATAAACTGTGGATTCAACACTATCTTTGATGAGTCCCTCAAAGTATGTTTGCTACTTTCAATCCCTGGACGGAACATTCCATCAATGTATGACATGAGGTTAAGCGATCTCAACAAATGGAAATCGTAGGGCGATAAGTCCGGGCTGTAAGGAGGGTGATCAAGTTGAATCCAGTGCATTTCCTGTAGTTTGGAAACTGTTAGAGCTGCAGTATAGGGCCTGGCATTGTCGTGGAGGAGGATCACCTGTCGATTCGGTTGGTCTCGTGTTTTGTGGCGTATACATTCCTCACCTTGTTCAACAGCTTGCAGTAGTAAGCAACATTGATTGTGCGTTGCTCATGAAAAAGATCAATGAGCAAAATGCCTCCCTGGTCAAAAAAAGAAACCAGTTTAAAGAATCTTGCCAGCTTTCCTCTGCCACTCCTTACTGGCTTGTTTGGATTCGGGAGTGTAGTGGTGGACACACATTTCTTTGCAGGTGACGATCTGATGATCTGACTCAAAACTGCAAAAGTGCAAACCTTGCTGTAAGCCTCTGACAGACCTCCAGACGTCTCAACTTCTGATTTTCGGTCAAAAGGCGAGGGACCCATTGAGAACACACTTTACGGAACTGTAGGTCGTTTGTGATGATCGCTTGACAGCTCTCATAACTTATTCCAACATGATTTACAATTTCTGATACTTTCGCCCATTTATTGTCTTCAGGAATGTCTTGAACTGCACAAATGTTTTCGTCTATAATGCTGGTCCAAGGAAGCAATCGTGTTGTTGATTTTCGACACGTTCTCGTCCTTCCTTGAACTCTTTTTTTTTTTTTTTTACAAGTTGCTTTACGTCGCACTGACACAGATAGGTCTTATGGCGACGATGGGACAGGAACAGGCTAGAAGTGGGAAAGAAGCTGCCGTGGCTGTAATTAAGGTACAGTCCCAACATGTGCCTGGTGTGAAAATGGGAAACCATGGAAAACCATCTTCAGGACTGCCGACAGTGGGTCCTTGAATTCTTTATGCCAGGCAAACACATGCGACCTTGAAATGTTTGATCACTGAACTCCGGAAAATTTCTGTTGCTTGAACTCCTTCATGAGCAAGAAATGTTATAATTATGCGTTGCGCAGTGGAGGGGTTATTACATTTTTATGTAAAATAGTGGAAAAGCAGACAGTTTTTAAAATACATTCAGAGGGCAGCCCTGTATTGGTTCTCAGTTAGCTTTCATGAGAACCTTTTGATTGGAAAAGGAGCAAACAAGTGATTATTGCAGTTACAGAAGGAGAAATTTGTTAACTATTTTAACATGCCATGTAAAGCCATATGTGGATGTGAACTACATTGAGGTGAGACCCTGTTCTTACCACATGTGAGCTAGCAGGTTATTGTCTGAAACTCTTCTAAGAAAGTGATTTTTCTGAGTTCCTGTAAACTTGCGAACAATGGTTCAGCATCTAAGACACAACCCTAGTGGAAAAAGCTATGTTCTATAATATTGTGTGAAGCTGGGAAAGCCAGAGTTAGTGTGTCAGTGGTAACAATAAAGGGTGTTAAATTACATTTTCTGAGTGTTGACATAAATATTTCTTATGGCTGGGGTTATCCGAAAATTTGTGTAATGTAACATGACGAAATGTGTGACGGAAGTGTAACCATAGCAACGGGCAGTGATGTAAGGTATGAATGGATGGTCAGACTGTGTTACCTAGCAGCTGTGCGGCTGGTTGCCATCTGAACTGAGCAGCCGTTAATGAATGGCCATGGCCAGGATGGCCATGACCAGGAGACATATTTATGATCATTTGATTTTTGCAAAGGGAAAAGTGTTTTGTTGTCTTTTCTTTATGCCGATGCATAACTTGTCTCTGTGGTGTTACGGGCTCAAAGTGGACAGCTGTTCTGATTTGATGAATCAGTTTGAATGGTACTGTATTATAATAACCAATATTAAATTTATACTTGCAGAGTCTGGTCCATCACGGTCAATTACTACGGACAGTATTGGTGGAGAGGTACCCAAGAAATATTTTGTGGTACTCAACAGTGACTTAGTCAGGGTCCGTTATCTCCTAGTCTATAGCAAACATTTTCAAGGAGCAAGGTATTGTATGCTTAATTTAATACGTTAAGAAAACTAGCTTTGTTTAATATTTCTTTTTAATGTTACATCTTTGAATGTGCTGTACTTTATCATTAATTTTTTTTTTTTGTGATGGAGTATTTGCTCATGTTTATATTGTTTTTTTAATTGAATGAAACAGCTAACTTATTAATGGCAGTTAGCAACAATCCTGCATCAGCTTTGCGATGATATCTCATTACCTACATTGTTAGAATGAATATTACAGTTGAGTATTGATAGGTTGTTTGAATGAGGCAAAGTTTACATCAAATCACTGAAATCTTACTTTGAAGACAACATTTTAAAGTACAGTAACTTGAAAGAATTTTTGCAATTATGAATATTGCAAGTGGAATCTCTCAACCAATCACAATACAAGAAGTACACAAATTAATTGCAAGATTAAAAAGTAACAAAGCAGCAGGCCTGGGTGGAATATTTAATGAATTAATTGAGGACACCAGCACAGATCTACTAGATACCTGGATTGAGCTCTTCAATAAATGCGTACAGGTTGGACAAATACCAAGTTCTGGGAGATTTGCCACACTGAAGGTGATCTACAAAGGAAAAGGCACCACAGATGTTGTAAACTCATACAGAGTGATAGCTCTGAAAAGTAATCCTTTCAAGCTATTCACAAACATCCAAATAAACAGGCTAAAAAGCCTCTTAGATAAACAAATTACAGAACAACAATTTGGTTTCAGAAAGGGATGCTCCACTCTTCAAGCAGTAGAAAGCCTCCATGGAAATATAGATGAGGCACAGAGAAAACCGAGGCAAAAATTCTACGCAGTATTTGAAGACTTTTCCAAAGCTTTTAACTGTATTAACAGGTGGCTGCTTTTGTACACACTATTATGATTATTAAGCATATGGAATTTACAAAATGGACAAGTATATACAATATTGTACAAAAGAAAAACCTGCAAAGAATACATGACACTAAGTAGGGAACAATTACACATGGATATCTAAATTGTTTATTCACTGCACTAGGGATACTGAGACATCAGCAAAGTCTTTTCGGTCTCCACTATAAGCACGCAGAGGGCATCTGTCCATTATATGATGCATGGTCTGGACTAAAACACCACAATCACATGCTGGGGAGTCCCTGAAGCCCCACTGGTGAAGGGATAATGCAGATCTTCCACAATTAGTGCAAAACCTGATAAACATGAAAGACATACTGGCCCAATTCGTTAAGATAGTTTACACTGTCCAAATCTCGAAAGAAAGTCATCCAGAACAAGGGGGTACCACAGGGAGATCCTCTTAGCCTCCTGCTCTTCAGTGTTATGGCAGCAGATATAAGCCAAATATGTACACCTTCAGTAGTCATGTACTTATATGCTAATGACATGGTTCTTGCTTCGACATGTAGGAAAGGACTACAAGACTGCATAAAGAAACTTGAAACCTGAGCCGGTAACAGTGAGTTTGATAAAGATGTTGATTCCCATAGGCAACCTGAAATGTTTGTTCCGAATGAGTAAATTTATAATATCAATATAGTTGGTCCGTTATAGGACATTATAAATTTTCCAGCTAACTCAAGTTGGGGCGAAACACTGGCAACCAGGAATGAGTTAGCTGGAAAACTTATAATGTCCAATAACAGACCAACTATATTGGTATTAACAGTGAGTTTACCATAAACCAAAGACACAGTGCAAATGATCTTTAAGAAAGGAGGAAGAACAACTGGTAAAGACATTGCCTTGTTACACAATGAGCCAGTAAAAATTACAAACGCCTTCAGATATTTAGGAGTAACAATTCAGACAACAGCCAAATCATTTAGTCTTCACACTAAAGCATGAACAACCACCACCATAGCAATGAGAAACATTTCAAACACCACACAGTTATCACTACCAACAGCAATGAACTAAGGCCTAAAAATCACATGGATCAATCTCAAATACAACGATCTAAATACCATTGAAAGTGTGAAAGCAAGATTCCTGAAAGCAACCGTGGGAGTCTCAAAGTACACTCCCTCTAGACTAGCATACCATATTTCCCGGCATAATCGTCGCCACCGCGTAATCGTCGCATCCTTCATTTTCAATACAAAAATCGAACTTTAAACATTTAATCTCATAATCGTCGCATGTCCAAATTTTGTTCACCAATCTGGTTAAAATGTAAATGGAACTGCAATGTAAGTTGCACATGAATGCGCAATTTAAATACGTGTATGGTTTCTGGGCAATTTGGCAACACAATCACATTTGCGAGATGTTGCACAACGTATAAATAATACCGGTATATGTACGACGCATGGCTTACCGGTAGGCTATCGGCAGTTTGACAACGTGGTCGGGAGACAGTGTACAGTTTATTCACCACCTACATATTATGAGTTGTCATTTGAAATACATAAGGCTGTAAGTTATTGCTTATCGGCAACTTCGCCAGGAAATACCGGTAGTCTCCAAGAGCTTCAAAAGGACTGGGATTTCAAATGCACTAGACGGACCCGAAGATGACGCAGTGTGGCAAAGACAATGAATCTGATACTGGTTTTAACAGCGGCGAAGACGGCGCATCAGATACCGAAACCTGCGATAGCGACACAGAAGATTTGGAATAAATTGTGTACCGGTAAGTCTGTATTTCACAACAAAGCGATAATTTTTTGCAAGTGTAATATTTTAACGTTTTTACTCAAATTAATGACAATTAACTTAATACGTTCATTTTTATTTTCAGGTTGGAAAAACATTCGCCGAATTGTTGCGAATAATTATGAATTTTGTTTTAGACTATTTTAATTATTTTGATGTATAAACGCGAGTATTACGTGCATCTTAAATTTGTATCAAATACAATTTAGTTATAAATACATTTTTTGAGTAATACAAATACTGGTATTAAAAATTATTCATATAATGGTCGCACCCTACTTTGTTATAAAAAGTGCGATGATTATGCCGGGAAATACGGTATGAGCTCGCCCGAGAAACATTCCTCACAGAAGACTTACCATGCTCACAACTTGGCTAAAAAGGAACAGGCAAGAAAAGAGAGCGAAGATAGAATCAGAATTCTATACAAAACTGATGCTATGATTAATCGAAACTGGGCAGGACCAAAGAGCAAACTATGCAGTCCAATAAAAAGACTACCGGGTGAGGTGGCCATGCAGTTAGGTGCGCGCAGCTGTGAGCTTGCATTCGGGAGATAATGGGTTCGAACCCCACTGTCGGCAGCCCTGTTGATGGTTTCCCGTAGTTTCCTATTTTCAGCAGGCAAATTCAGGCCATGGCCGCTTCCTTCCCGCTCCTAGGGTTTTCCTATCCCATCGTTGCCGTAAGACCTATCTGTGTCAGTGTGACGTAAAGCCAGTTGTAACAAAATAAAATAAAAAGACTAGCATTTCACAGATTTCATCATAAATTTTGCAGGAGGCCAGAATACCACGAACCATCGTGGGACTGTATGTGTAAACTCTCAGAGAGAGTGAGATAGAGAGAGCGTGTGTGAGCGTGCGTGCGCGCGCGTGTGTGTGAACAAAACAAAATCTCTACTGGAGTATAACATAAAGAACTCCGGGGTTTGATTCCCAGCAGAGTCAGGAATTTTAACCACCACAGGTTAATTTTGCTGGCATAGGGGCTGGGTGTGTGTGTCATCTTAATCATCATTTCATCCTCATCACGACCCGCAGATTGCCATCAAATCAAAAAACCTGCACCTGACGAGCCGAACTTGTTCTTGGACACTCGCAACACTAAAAGCCATACGCCATTTAATTTTCCTATTAATATTACTTTTTTTTTTTCCCTTCTGAAATACACTTACTGTGACCTTAATATCTCATTATTTGAAATAATTATCATGTTGTTTTTTCTGTGTGTGTGAATATTTTATTCATCTTGTTTCTCTAAGTGCTTCAAGATGATAGCAAATACTGCATCTCTTTCACTGTGACATAACATTCCCTGTGTATTAAAAATACATTTTTTTCTTTTCCTGTCCAGCTTTTCAGGGACCATACCAATCAGTCACTACTGATCTGCATTTAGGGCATTCCCCCAGGTGGCAGATTCCCTATCTGTTGTTTTCCTAGCCTTTTCTTAAATGATTGCAAGGAAATTGGAAATTTATTGAATATCTCCCTTGGCAAGTTATTCCAATCCCTAACTCCCCTTCCTTTACCCCAATTTGTCCTCTTGAATGCCAACTGTATCTTCATATTGTGATCTTTTCTACTTTTAAAGGCACCACTCAAACTTATTCGTCTACTGATGTCATTCCACGCCATCTCTCCACTGACAGCTCGAAACATACCACTTATGATATAGATGTTGATTCCCTTAGGGAACCTGAAATATTTGTCCCGAATTAGTAAATTAAGGCCAGCGTTTTGCCCCTGTGTGCTAAGTTAGGCTCATCAGGTGGTACTTAGCACACCCACCAAGACACATGGCTAGTGCATACCGTGGAGGCCACTGCGTAGGCAACCAGGAATGAGTTAGCTGGAAAATTTATAATGTCCACTAACGGACCATTTATATTGGTATTACATACCACTTAGTTGGGCAGCTCTTCTCCTTTCTCCTAAGTCTTCCCAGCCCAAACATTCCAACATTTTTGTACTGCTACTCTTTTGTCGGAAATCACCCAGAACAAATCGAGCTGCTTTTGTTTGGATTTTTTCCAGTTCTTGAATCAAGTAATACTGGTGAGGGTCCCATATACTGGAACCATACTCTAGTTGGGTTCTTACCAGAGACTTATATGCCCTCTCTTTTACATCCTTACTACAATCCCTAAATACCCTCATAACCATGTGCAGAGATCTGTACCCTTTATTTACAATCATATTTTTGTGCCTACCCCAATGAAGATCTTATATTAACATCTAGGTACTTACAATGATCCCCAAAGAGAAGTTTCACACCATCAACGCAGTAATTAAAACTGAGAGGACTTTCCCTATTTGTGAAACCCACAACCTGACTTTTAACCCTGTTTATCATCATACCATTGCCTACCGTCCATCTCACAACATTATCAAGGTCATTTTGCAGTTGCTCACAGTCTTGAAACTTATGTATTACTCTGTACAGAATAACATCATCTGCGAAAAGCCTTATCTCTGATTCCACTTCTTTACACATATCATTGATTGATATATAAGAAAAGATAAAGTCCAATAATACTGCCATGAGGAATTCCCCTCTTAATTATTACAGGGACAGATAAAGCTTCACCTGCTGTAATTCTCTGAGTTTTATTTTCTAGAAACATATCCACCCAAACAGTCACTCTTTTTTCAAGTCCAGTTGCACTTATTTTTGCCAGTAGTCTCCCATGATGTATCCTATCAAATGCCTTGGATAGATCACATAAAATCAGCTTCATGGTCCGTATCGCACTTCCATTTGAGTAAACTTATGATGATTAGAATATATAGTTTTTCTTTGGGCACTTTTTAGAAAACTGGGAGTCAAATTATTTTTAAGGCATTCCTTCAAAAACACTATATCTTTTGTCACTTTTGAGGTAGGTGTTAGCTTCTTTGCTTGCCTGGTTGGCATTAGGATTACATAAAATCAGCTTCATGGTCCGTATCGCACAAAAGATATAGTGTTTTTGAAGGAATACCTTAAAAATAATTTGACTCCCAGTTTTCTAAAAAGTGCCCAAAGAAAAACTATATATTCTAATCATCATAAGTTTACTCAAATGGAAGTGCGATACGGACCATGAAGCTGATTTTATGTAATCCTAATGTCAACCAGGCAAGCAAAGAAGCTAACACCTACCTAAAAAGTGACAAAAGATATAGTGTTTTTGAAGGAATGCCTTAAAAATAATTTGACTCCCAGTTTTCTAAAAAGTGCCCAAAGAAAAACTATATATTCTAATCATCATAAGTTTACTCAAATTGGATAGATCAGTCGCAATACAGTCCAATTGACCTGAATCCAGGATATCTGCTATATCTTGCTGGAATCCTCCAAGTTGAGCCTCAAGTGGAATAACATTTCCTAAACCCAAACTGCCTTCTGTCAAACCAGTTATTAATTTCGCAAACATGTCTATTATAATCAGAAAGATTGCTTTCCCAAAGCTTACATGCAATGCATGTCAAACTGACTGGCCTGTAATTTTCACCCTTTCCTTTATACACAGGGACTACTATAGCAACTCTCCATTGATTTGGTATAGCTCCTTCGTGCAAACAATAATCAAATAAGTACTTAAGATATGGTAGTATATCCCCCAAAACCTTATCAATTCCAGCTGCTTTTCTAGTCTTCAACTTTTGTATCATACTGTAAATATCATTGTTGTCATAGGTAAATTTTAATACTTCTTTAGTATTAGTCACCTCCGAGCTCAATACCTGTAGTCGCTTAAGTGCGGCCAGTATCCAATAATCGGGAGATAGTGGGTTTGAACCCCACTGTCGGCAGCCCTGAAGATGGTTTTCCGTGGTTTCCCATTTTCACACCAGGCAAATGCCGGAGCTGTACCTTAATTGCGGCCACGGCCGCTTCCTTCCAATTCCTAGGCCTTTCCTATCCCATCGTCGCCACAAGACCTTTCTGTGTCGGTGCGACATAAAACAAATAGCAAAAATATATATATATTAGTCACCTCCTCTATCTGGACATTATCCTTGTAACCAGAAATCTTTACATACTACTGACTGAATACTTCTGCCTTTTGAAGATCTTCGCACACACACTCCCCTTGTTCATTAATGATTCGTGGAATATCCTTGTAACCTGTTTCTGCCTTAAAGTACCTATACATACCCTTCCATTTTCCACTAAAATGTGTATGATTGCCAATTATGCTTGCCATCATGTTATTCTTAGCCAACTTCTTTGCTAGATTCAATTTCCTAGTAAGTTCCTTCAATTTCTCCTTATATCGACAGCCATTTCTAAGTCTATTTCTTTCCAACCTTCACTTATTCTTAGTCTCTTTACTTTTCTGTTATAGTGGATCTTTACCATTCCTTAGCACCTTTAATGGTACCAACCTATTTTCACATTCCCCAGCAATTGCTTTAAACCCATCCCAGAGTCTGTTTACATTTTATTTACCGTTTACCACCTATCATAGCTACTTTTTTAAAACTCCCTCATGCCTGTTTTATCAGCCATATGGTACTGCCTAATAGTCCTAATTTTAATATCTTCCTTTCTTTCACATTTGTTTTTAACTACCACAAAAACAGCTTTGTGTTCACTAATACCATCTATTACTTCGGTTTCTCTATAGAGCTCTTCTGGTTTTACCAGCACCACATCCCTCTAGTTGGTTCCATCACTTTCTGAATCAGATGCCCTTCCCATATTAACTAATTTGCCATTTGTTGGTCATGCTTCCTGTCGTTCGCATTACCTTCCCAATTGACATTTGGTAAATTGAGATCACCCGCTACAATCACGTTCCTTTCCTTATCATTTCCCACATAGCTGATTATCTTATCAAATAATTCTGAATCAGCGCCTGCGCTACCCTTTCCCGGTCTGTACTCTCCAAGGACATCAAGTTGCCTATTATCTTTAGAGATGAGCCTTACCCCTAGAATTTCTTGTCATCTTTAACTTTTTCGTAGCTTACAAATTCTTCTTTCATCAGAATGAATACTCCCCCTCCCAGCATTCCTATCCTATCTCTACGATACACACTCCAGTTCCGTGAGAAAATTTCTGCACCCGTTATATCATTTCTCAGACATGATTCAACTCCTATTCCAATATCTGGTAAATACTGTATATATCTATTAAATTAATTTTATTCCTTTCTTTACAATACTTCTACAGTTGAGGACTAACATTTTTATGTCATCCCTACTTATTTTCCAGTTCCCTAGACCAACCCGTTTCCCTGAATGTAACTCCCTGTAACCATTCTAAACAAATTTCCTCACTTATATGTACCACTGCGGTTTAAGTGAAGGTCATCTGAGCGCAGATTCCTATCTTCTACCCACTCATTAGGATCCAGAAATCTCAGTCCCGGTTTCCCACATACCTACTCCATAGTCTTATTTAAATCCCCAATCACCTTCCAGTCAGTAACCCCTCCTACACAGTATTCCAGCGATAACAATCTCCGCCTCCTTAAACCTCACCCGTGCTGCATTTACCAAGTCGCACACATCCCCAAGTATGTTAGTACTTATACCTGCTTATCTTACGTTGTTAGTACCAACTTGAAACACTACCGCCTTCTCCTTTCCCTCCTCCTCCTCTTTTACTTTCCTCAACATTTGCCTTAACCTAATTCCTGGATAGCACTCTACCCTGGTACCCTTTCCTCCATACACTTTCCCCACATGTCTAACAATGGAATCCCCCATGACCAGAGCCTCAACCCTACCCATCTCATTTGATCCCCTCCCTTCCTGATCAGTCCTATCTTTCCTGACAGCTGCAGAAGCTACTTTCTCCTCCCTTTTCTGCATCCCAGACCCTGTTCTACCTGTCTTTTCCTATCCACTACTCCAGAGATCCCTTTCCTACCTTTTCCCTTTCTCCTACTTCCACGCTTCTCAGCAACAGTTCCCTGTTCCTCATCTTCCATCGGTTGTCTACCCCAGTGACTCGTACTGATTTCTCACAGATACCTGTCCTGAATTCTGATCCTGAATGGACCCCTTTGCCTACAATCCCCTTCCCCTTAAAACATTGTACCACCTGTCTTCTACACTTCCTTCCTTTCCTTCCCATCCCTCTTTTACCTGTTTGTTAACGTCATTGACTTCCTACTTATCATTCATTACCCACTCTTGATCTACTTACAGTAATGATATCCAGGTAATTTGTTCTCTCAGCTTGTCATTGACTAGTCATCTCCATTATCATTTTGACTGTCAGTCGGAGGTAATATTTTGCACCATAATTTTATTGTAGTTCTGGGTTTTACTTCTTCCAAGCGTTCAGTTGGATAAATCACATCTTTAATGGGGACAATATACAAAGAATCCTGCCAGATATATTCTGGTGTCCTCTTATGTACAACCTGTGACAATAAAGTTCTGTGAATGAAGTCTGAATGGTCGATCCAGCAACACTGGCGACACAAAACACTGCACCTGCGTAGCAGCTGGTTTTGACCACCTGCTCCCAACATCGTTCAGTTGAGCATCGTGTGTGTGCCGTGTAAGACCTGTTTGACACAGTGCATGTTCAGTGTGTTGGTTCTGAATGGCGAACAGGAACATGAACGACCAAAAGGTCAATGTACGGTTTTGTTTTAAGCTTGCCAAGATATCCAAAGAAACACATGCGATGCTGGTACGTGTTTATGAAGATCAAGCACTGTTCTTGAAGTGTGTTTACGAGTTGTTCGCCCGTTTTCGAGGAGGCCGGGAAAGTGTTTCTGACAACCCCTGTAGTGGAAGACCGGCGACCGCCATCAGTGACGAAAACATTGAGAAGGTGAGGACATTAATCATGAATGATCGGCGATTAACTGTGCGCATGATAACGGATGAACTACAGATTAACCGTGAATCCGTGCGACAAATCGTTATCCAGAAGTTAGGGAAGAGGAAAACATGTTCTCGTGTTGTGCCACATCATTTGACTGACGATCAGAAGCAGGCATGTTTAGAGGCTTCACAGGATTTTGTCGAAACGGCGGATGCGACACCAAATTTCTTGAACTGTATCGCCACTGAGGATGAAATGTGGAGTCTCAGGTACGACCCTGAAACGAAACGGCAAAGCATGGAATGGCATTCTGCGGGATCCCCTCGTTGGAAAAAGGTCAAGAGGCGAAAAGTCACGCATCAAACTCGCTTTGAAAGGAAAAGGATTTGACGATATTCCTGACATCCAATGAAACGTGACGAGGCTTTTGAACACCATCCCAGAGGAAGCCTTCTTGCAAAGTTTCCAGGACATGTATCGCTGATCTCAGCAGTGCCTAGCAGGGGCGGCTTTTCAGGTGAAGTAGGTGAAGTGCCACTTCACCATTTATTTTTATCAAAATGAATTTTTAAAAATGTAATTTTCCTTTGACATTTGTTGGTTTGCGGAAAGAAAATGTTTTTTGTACGGCGTTCGGAGCACCAAGAACTCGTATCACTTGATAAGAACCAGGGAAATTGACGAAAGTGCCGGCTGTTGGCCACCCATAACACGGCGCGTGAGCTTGAGTGAAGACGAGAGATTCAGCAGCTGGCTCTACCTCCCAAGTGCCGCTTGGCCTTGGCGGTTGCCATGACAACCGTGACGTCACCCGCGTACTTGACTCATAGCGAAATGTGCAAGTGAAGTTGCGGGAAGATCGGAATGTTTCGTCTTCCCTGCGTCATCCTGTGTGAAGTACGAGTACTTACGCGTCGTGGTTCATTCGTAGTGTTGTGCTGTTTTATTTAAACATGTATCCTGTTTATGACATAGTGTGTATTTTATTAGAAGGTCCATTTATACGTTGGAGAAACGAGGATCAGAATGAAGTTCTACGTTTTGGTCGCCCTACTGAATCACTGCAAATTTGTGCTACAAAAGAAGTGAATCATTCCGGTATATCTTACAATCTTAGTTTCAAATGATCGTGGTTGAAGGAATTTTCATAGTTATGCTCCTCTCCAGTCCTACAGAAGTTGTTTTGACGGCCCTGCTTGCTTTTTAGCAATAAAAATGACGTTTGGAATAAGCAAGGATTTTCAGCCCTTTTGAACATAACACGTTCTTTACATAAGTACTCAGACTCTGCGGAACATGAAATGCCAGCTAAATTTGAAGACTTTGGAAAGAAACTAAAATACGATATCTGATGCCCTGAAGGAAAATTGTAGACTGTATACTGTACAGTTCAATTAAAATGTACGTTTAAATAGGCTTTTCCTTCAGTTGGTAATATACCGTAACTATTTCGGCTTCTAGCGTCAGTAAACAGCTGTGCGTCATAAATTAAAACACGACAAAATGTCCAGCTCTTCCCGAGGGTGCCGCGCTTCCGTAATTATTGTTAGTCTCCCGGTCAGATCTTATCTGTACTTTGCATTATAGAGCAAAGGCAGCCACACGGTTGCCGCGCTATGACGTTACACAGCACTCCGGTCTGTATACATTTTTGCTCACGTGCTGGACCAGCTGGACCCTTCGCCAGACACAGGTACGAGGTACGAGTACAAAACAACCAGAAACAACACGTAGTTCCTAAATCTGTCGCTGGAAACAGAACGGATTATAGCACTTCACTATATTATTAAGCCACGAGCCGCCACTGGTGCCTAGTTATGGGAGGGGAATATTTTGAAGGACAGTAAGGTCACTGCAGGTTATAAATTTCATTTTTTGTTCGTATTGAAGATCTATTTGTGATACAGATTCTTATAATTTTGTTAAATACCACCTATTCAATACAATAAAAACGTAATAAAAACTTACATATTTATTTTGTTGATATGGTACATTCACAATTGAAATATCAAAGAGGTTCAACCTTTTCAATACAAAACGTGTTGTATAAGAAATTCACAACATAATATTTATTGAATAATAAGGACCGGTTTCGACGCTCACTGCGTCATCATCAGCTAACAAAGATCAACAAATAGGCAAAGTACATGTCATGAATGATTTACATTAATAACTCTTGTATGGCTGAATACAAATGGTGAACTGCTTTGTCATAAAAGCTAGGAGAAACTTGAGTAAAATATGATAATGTGATGTGACACATAAAACATAGTGGTTTGATGGGTAAAAATTATGCATAAAATTGAACTGATGCTATGAGCATGAGAGTCTGAATATGGTGATAAAACTATGTGGTAAAAATAATATAATGGTAAAATTGTCCACTCTTCTGTTGTTCACTTCAGGCACATAAGTCCAGGTCCGATGTTATATAGTCAAACCAATAAAAAAATTTTGTCGAGGCCGGGACACCTGATGTTGGGCGATTGAATAAGGTTGCTCTTCAAATTAGTCTCAGCTCAACAGGGTAGTGAATCTTTAAGAGAGGAAAGAAAAACTAAATTAGTGAAATGGAAGTCTAAATCGAGTTCGGTCAAGGGTGATAGAATATGAGACTCACCTTGTTTGGCGTGCTGAGTGTGTGGTGTAAGAAGAGTTCTGGACTAGTGAGAAGGTGTGACTGAGTGGCGAAGTTAGAGTGAGAGGGGTGGGGAGGGGAAGTGGAGAGGAGAGGGGTAGGGAGGCGGAGTTTAAGGTGGGTCAGGAGGGCGGAGTGGCAGTGGTGTGGGACGTAAAAGAGTACTGTGGAGAGCGTGAAAGATCGATTTTTTCTCTCGTGGTTTTTATACCTCTAAAGACTTCTATTAGGTAGTCGAAAAGAATGCTGGATTTTTCTGAGATTTCGTTAAGATTTAAGTTAGGGTTAAAAAATTGGTCTAGGTGAATAAAACAGTTCTCCGTAACGTCGAGTAAAGGGCCTTTATTTATGTTTTTGAGAATTTCTAGGTCTTGTTCTATGGTGGTAAAATTATGCTTTAAGTCATGTATATGTTGGCCTATTGCGGAAAATCTATTATATCTGATGGCATTAACGTGTTCTAAGTATCTAACTTTGAAGCTGCGCCCGGTCTGTCCGACATATGAGGAAAGACAGTTATTGCATTGAAAACGGTAAACACCTGACATTGCATAAGTGTCAGACCTGTTAACTGATTTGGAATTGTGAACTATATCTATGTTTCTATTGCTGGTTCTGTAAGAAATTTTAATATTATGTTTCTTGAAAATATTCGTTACACTGTGTATATTTTCATTAAAGGTGAAGGTGGCGAATAGGGCAGGGTTATGTCTTTCTTTGGTTAATGTTGACTTCAGTCTATGTTTACATTTGTTAATGATGCGTTCTATGAATGAGGCATTATAACCGTTAAATTTAGCAATGGCCCGAATGGTGTTCAATTCCTTCTATCACCCTTGACCGAACTCGATTTAGACTTCCATTTCACTAATTTAGTTTTTCTTTCCTCTCTTAAAGATTCACTACCCTGTTGAGCTGAGACTAATTTGAAGAGCAACCTTATTCAATCGCCCAACATCAGGTGTCCCGGCCTCGACAAAATTTTTTTATTGGTTTGACTATATAACATCGGACCTGGACTTATGTGCCTGAAGTGAACAACAGAAGAGTGGACAATTTTACCATTATATTATTTTTACCACATAGTTTTATCACCATATTCAGACTCTCATGCTCATAGCATCAGTTCAATTTTATGCATAATTTTTACCCATCAAACCACTATGTTTTATGTGTCACATCACATTATCATATTTTACTCAAGTTTCTCCTAGCTTTTATGACAAAGCAGTTCACCATTTGTATTCAGCCATACAAGAGTTATTAATGTAAATCATTCATGACATGTACTTTGCCTATTTGTTGATCTTTGTTAGCTGATGATGACGCAGTGAGCGTCGAAACCGGTCCTTATTATTCAATAAATATTATGTTGTGAACTTCTTATACAACACGTTTTGTATTGAAAAGGTTGAACCTCTTTGATATTTCAATTGTGAATCTCAGTTCAATACGGGAAAATGAAGTTTTTAACTTATAATGATATGGTACATGTTTCGCTCCTTTTTCGTGAGCATCAGCCAATTATCATTTACTTAAGGTTATACAAGATCATGAATCTATTCTATTGGATTAAATTACGCTTGTAAACCTGATTGACAAATCTTATAATATTTTACAAGTCGTATAACAATAAAATTATGTCTTTAAGTTAAAACATATTTGTCTAAAATCTATCTAAGTCTAACATTTTATTGATGAAACTCATCTGGTGAACATCCTTTAAAATTATTTTTAAAAACCCTTTTGAGATCTTGGTAATTGTATTGATTCAATGTTGCTTGACTTGTATGATTGTCGTTGAAACTTCATTAACTATGTTAACAATTTTTTACAGTTGATAATTGCCTATGTTATGAACATGTGACTTGTTCTCGATGTTGCTGGAGTAACATTTGTACAAAATGTATTGGCATTAATTTTATGTTGTCAATACGAGAATATTGTTCATGAACAAACTTACTGGTGAATAAACACTTTCTGATGTGAGGTAGAATTAGAATTGTTCTCGTATGTTCCAAATTGGGCTTGTTGGTATATTTTTCTTTCTGCTGCGTAATTGTCTAGTGTTACTCCTAGCCTCTTGAGAACTACTTGTTCTGTTTGCACAAGTGCACATTAGAAAGTGTTTATTCACCAACAAGTTTGTTCTTGAACAATATTCTCGTATTGACAACATAAAATTAATGCCAATACATTTTGTACAAATGTTACTCCAGCAACATCGAGAACAAGTCAAATGTTCATAACATAGGCAATTATCAACTGTAGGAAATTGTTAATATAGTTAACGAAGTTTCAACGACAATCATACAAGTCAAGTAACATTGAATCAATACAATTAGCCAGATCTCAAAAGATTTTTTAAAATAATTTAAAGGATGTTCACCAGATGAGTTTCGTCAATAAAATGTTAGATAGATTTTAGACAAATATGTTTTAACTTAAAGACATAATTTTATTGTTATACGACTTGTAAAGTATTATAAGATTTGTCAATCAGGTTTGCAAGCATAATTTAATCCAATAGAATAGATTCATGATCTTATATAACCTTAAGTAAATGATAATTGGCTGATGCTCACGAAAAAGGAGCGAAACATGTTCCATATCAACAACTTAATAAAAAGACAAGAGAAACTGATTTAGGTAACTCACTCGAACTGTGTCATAAGAAGTTCGACGATACGGCCTAGCTTATTTCAAAGCAACAAACTTATTTCGATAAGTGTCTTGATCACATAGAAAACCTGACTCAGGAAAACTGCAGTTTAAGGTAAAAAATAAAATCCCTAGAGTGCCGAGTGAATGGCGTGGAAATGTACTCAAGAAGGAACACAATTGAAATCCAGGGGGTTCCTGATATCCAAAACGAAACTGTACTGGACACAGTTAAGAAGATTGGACGGGCTCTGGACATAGAGGTGAAAGAAGAGATGGTGGACGCGTGTCATCGCCTCCCGAAAGCCCCGCACCAACAACACTGCGGAATTATAGTGAAGCTGGTAAGGCGAATGGACAAAGATCTGTTCATGGAAAGACGGCTAGTGAAGAGAAACCTCTCCACCAGGCATGCAGATCTTCCAGGCGACAGTGTCATCTATATCAACGAGAGTCTGTCACCGCAGAGAAGAAAACTGCTAGCCCAGGCCCCAGTCATCCGCAGAGAGAAGGACTACGTGTACATATGGGTAAGAAACGGAGTCATTAAAATGCGTAAAACTCAGGGTTCCAAAGTAGTTGTCATTAACAACCAGGATGACCGAGCTCGATAGCTGCAGTCGCTTAAGTGCGGCCAGTATCCAGTATTCGGGAGATAGTAGGTTCGAATCCCACTGTCGGCAGCCCTGAAGATGGTTTTCCGTGGTTTCCCATTTTCACACCAGGCAAAAGCTGGGGCTGTACCTTAATTAAGGCCACGGCCGCTTCCTTCCCACTCCTAGCCCTTCCCTGTCCCATCGTTGCCATAAGACCTATCTGTGTCGGTGCGACGTAAAGCAACTAGCAAAAAAAAAAAAAAAAAAAAAAAAAGCAACCAGGATGATCTAAATAAGCTGTAAATTAATGGATGACATTAGGCTTAATATTTATTATCAAAATGTGCGCGGGTTAACAACAAAACTTGATGAACTGAGTCAAAACATTCAGGCCAATGAATATCAATTGGTGGCCCTAACAGAGACTTGGCTGGACTCTACTGTGTTCGATAGTGAGGTCTGTAGTGAGCAGTACAGGGTGTACAGGGCTGACCGTAGCACTAGGAGGGGTGGGGGTGTGCTCACTGCTGTCAGGAGAGGATTAACTGTGCTCAAGGCCGAACAGGTCACAAATAGTTTTGAGGGGCTCTTACTGAAAGTTGTCATTCAAGGAAAGGTATGGTATTTCGGTAATGTGTATGTACCACCTTCCTCAAAATCAGCTGTCTACAGTGAAATATTTGGATGGCTAGAATCTCATTACAAGCTACACAACAGTAATGTCGTCATTGTCGGTGATTTCAACATACCATCAATTAGTAACATGAACAGTGATTTGAACACAAATACGCAAAGTCAGCAATAAGAAATTTTATTAATCTTCATAATCTGTTCTTATGTAATTCAGTTCCAAATTGTAACGGAAAAACTTTAGACTTAGTAATGACTAATCAAAATATTTCAAATGTTGAATGCACAAGGAGCACAGACCCGCTACTGCCAGAGGATGTACACCACCCGGCCTTAGAAATAGAGCTACGAATTACATTGCATCGGACTAAACTTAACACTACCCCCCAGACTTCATATAATTTTAAAAAGCGAACTACGAACGACTGTTCATGAGGCTTAGAGACACGAATTGGAACTCTCTCTATGAATGCACTGAAGTTGATGCTGCAGTAGATTGTTTTTACGGCAACCTTTATTCAGCTATAAACGAATCTGTTCCCACGAATAAAGCAGGTAACGGCAAAACATACCCCATTTGGTTTACAGATAGCATAATTCGAAAATTGAAAGGAAAAGAATATTACAGAAAGCGGAAGCATATTATGGAACATTATGATAGCCAATATAAAATTCTGAGAGCTCAAATTAAATCTGAAATTAAGTCCGCACACAGAAGATACATTGAGACAGTGGAACAAGGTATCAACAAGGACACTAGATATTTCTGGGCATACGTTAAAAATAGGAGAAAGAATAGTAGGGATTGCGACACTTACAAATATGGCAATAATGTACTAGATACTAAGGATGAAATTGTAGAAGGTTTTGCGGACTACTTCCAATCAGTATATTTCCCGCATAAGGCACAATCTGCATATTTAGAAGAGGTTGAAGTAGCATTTAAAAAGCTGAAACCTAAAGCATCTGCAGGACCAGACCATGTGCCACCGTACGTGATAAAAGGTTGTTCAGAAGTTCTTAAGCATCCACTTCTATTTATTTATAATTTGATTATTAAAACATCTATATTTCCATCCGTCTGGAAGCTATCACGAGTGTGCCCCATACTTAAATCAGGGGATCCCACACTAAAAAACAACTACTGGCCTATTTCTATTTTATCTGCAATAGCAAAAGTTTTCGAATTTATGTTATGTAATCAACTAACAACTTATTTAAGACCTCTTATATCAGACAAACAACATGGTTTTCTTTCACGACGTTTCACAGTCACAAACCTGGTTAACTTCACTCAGCGAGTGTCCACAGAACTTGACACGGGTGGACAAATGGACGTAGTATTTACAGATTTCGCAAAAGCATTCGACAAAATTAATCACGATGCCCTACTAAGTAAGTTAAACCTGTTCGGTTTCTCGAAACAACTGTTGCATTTTTTCAGTTCCTATCTGGGTGATAGGAAGCAGTTTGTTTCTTTCCAGAGACATTCTTCTCGGGAATACCCTGTAAATTCAGGAATAATTCAGGGGTCGAATTTAGGCCCTTTAGTTTTTCTCGCATTCATCAATGACTTGCCTGAACAAGTGAAATATTACAGCTGTCTGCTATACGTCGACGATTTCAGAGTGTTCAAAGCCATTGAAAACATAAACGACTGTGAACAGCTTCAGCTAGACTTGAAAAATGTACTGGAGTGGGTGACTGAAAATAAACTGTACTTAAATGTAGAAAAATGTGTATTGATGTCGTTCGCCAGAAGGAAAACTCCCGTCCACAACACTTACAAGCTAGGTGACATTGATTTACGATCGGTTTGCGAGATGAAAGACCTCGGGGTTTGTTTGTTTTTTTACGTCGCACCGACACAGATAGGTCTTATGGCGACGATGGGATAGGAGAGGCCTAGGAAGTGGAAGGAAGCGGCCGTGGCCTTAACTAAGGTACAGCCCCGGCATTTGCCTGGTGTGAAAATGGGAAACCACGGAAAACCATCTTCAGGGCTGCCGACAGTGGGGCTCGAACCCACTATCTTCCGATTACTGGATACTGCAAGTAATCAACTTCATTTTCCGTATCAAAATTTAATCACTAAGTTTTGCAATATTTAAAATTCTTCCACCGTTTTGATACTTTTTTTGCCTTTTGGCAAATTTTTTATTTATTAACAGTACATGTTTCGTTCCTTATTTCGGAACATCCTCAGGTGTTATTGTAGCTTAGGTGAATTGCTAAGATTTAAAACATGTTAATTTGCAGGTACGGTACATTGATTCACTTAAAAACTACTAAAATTACCAATTAAATTAAATGATATTAAAAACATTGTAGGGGTTAGCGTGTTAATGATATGAGAGCGGATGATTACATAGTTGGTCAGCTTAAAAACTATGTCTATTCATTTGAATAGTTGTTAAAAATTTCATTTTGTTACATTAAAATGTCTGTTTGCAGTTAAAAGTTTAAAAAAATGTTTGACTTCGTAACACTGTTCAAATTATTGAATGTTTTATCTTCTGTTCCTTCCAGGTAAGTTGTTATATATTATGAGTTTGTTTATGGTGCCTTTGATTGAGTCTAATGTGGAACTTTGAAGCTGATTGCTGAACAATATTTGTGAAGGGAGCTTCGTTTCAATTTCTTGCTATGTTAGACTCCAATTCTGCTGTGACCCTGGAGGGACGTTTGTTGCTGCAAAGCAAAAACATGTTAATTTGCAGGTACGTTACATTGATTCACTTAAAAACTACTAAAATTACCAATTAAATTAAATGATATTAAAAACAGTTTTTAGCAACAAACGTCCCTCCAGGGTCACAGTAGAATTGGAGTCTAACATAGCAAGAAATTGAAACGAAGCTCCATTCACAAATATTGTTCAGCAATCAGCTTCAAAGTTTCACATTAGACTCAATCAAAGGCACCATAAACAAACTCATAATATATAACAACTTACCTGGAAGGAACAGAAGATAAAACATTCAATAATTTGAACAGTGTTACGAAGTCAAACATTTTTTTAAACTTTTAACTGCAAACAGACATTTTAATGTAACAAAATGAAATTTTTAACAACTATTCAAATGAATAGACATAGTTTTTAAGCTGACTAACTATGTAATCATCCGCTCTCATATCATTAACACACTAACCCCTACATTGTTTTTAATATCATTTAATTTAATTGGTAATTTTAGTAGTTTTTAAGTGAATCAATGTACCGTACCTGCAAATTAACATGTTTTAAATTTTAGCAATTCACCTAAGTTACAATAACAGCCTAGGATGTTCCGAAATAAGGAACGAAACATGTACTGTTGATAAATAAAAAATTTGCCAAAAGGCAAAAAAAGTATCAAAACGGTGGAAGAATTTTAAATATTGTAAAACTTACTGGATACTGGCCGCACTTAAGCGACTGCAGCTATCGAGCTCGGTCCTCGGGGTTTTATTCGACCACGAGCTTACATTCAATTCGCATATACTGAAAGTGGTAGCTGAGTCGTACAAGACCCTAGGATTCATTATCAGGAATATAAAACCCTTCAAAAGCACACAAACTTGCATTCATCTGTTCAATACCATAGTAAGACCAAAAGTAGAATATGCCAACATCGTTTGGAGCCCTAGGTGTCAATCATATGTCTATTAGATTGAAAAATTACAAAAAAGATTTTTAAAATACTTACAATATAAAAAAACTGGCTGCTATCCCCGTATGGTACCCTATAGTGATATCCTTTTAAATTTTGGAGTGGAGAGTTTAGAAAGTCGCAGACGGAAGGATGCAGTAAAATTTCTTTTTAAAGTTGTAAACTATACTATTGATAATCCTGAATTACTTTCTCTCCTAAATTTCCATGTACCTCGCAATTCCAGAAATAACATAACATTTTTAAATGCAAAAACCAGGATCTGTGCCCATGATAACTTGCCAGTAAACAGACTCTGCAGTATCTTCAACAGTGCCATTCAGAAAAATAATGGCCTTGACTTCAGTTTGCCATTGCGTGAGTTGGTAACTGAGCTTCATAGCGCAATTGTGTGAAGTCCTAAAAATAGGGGAAATTGTAAGGTGAAGTTCTATAATATTATGCAATATAATGTATTGCTTCATTTATTTTATCATTTTACTTTGTCGTGTGTCGTTCCACCGCATTAACATAAGGTTCTTTAGTCTTTAGAAAAATACTTTGATATTTTATATCAATATTATAGGAAATTAGATAAAATTGTAGAATAGAGTTTAGATATAAGTTTCACCGTGTTAATTGTAGCTTATCTGTTGTAGTTGCCACTGTAATTGGGACACTAAGTCCTGTAGTGTGCAATAAATAAATAAATAAATAAATAAATAAATATGTAAGTTTTTATTGTATTGAATAGGTGGTATTTAACAAAATTGTAAGAATTTTTATCACAAGTTAGGTCACTGTCGTGCATTGTTCATCTATGTTGATAGTACAGGACTATTCACCGAAAGTTTTTGTCACCGGTTGTATAACATCACAGAACCATACGAAGGTCGAGTCATAAATCATAGCAACTATTTCTTTCCTCGTGAAGAGGAGACAACACGGAAAATCTAAGATATGTATTTGGAAATATAGGGCATGTACTTATGCATAGTGCCTGAAGACAAATTCTGACTTCAGGAGATTCTCGTAGTAAAGTGACAGAACACAGGCCATTGGTAAACATTGTTTTATTATGGTATAGACAGCAAGTACACAAGACAACGTACAAAGGACAGGTCTCCACTAGTTACAGACCTTTGAAATAATCACCCAAGATTTCCACTGTGCGTTGCCAGCAGTGGGGCAGGCGCTGAATACAATTCGTTGCATGTGTATCGCTAACGTGTGACACCTCTCTCCAAAATGCTGTTACGATGTCGTCTTTGTTAGCAAACCTTTGTCCACGTAATGGCTTCTTGACTTTGGGGATTAGATCATAGTCACATGGGCTTAGATCAGGCGAGTAAGGCGGGTGTGGAAGAACCTCCCATCCCCACCGTTGTCAGCGATGCTGAACGATGGCTGCTGTGTGAGCTGTCATGTTATCGTGTAGGATTATGGCAGTGTCCAAAAGATCTGGATGTTGAACATTGTATGCCAGGATTACCATAACCTTATTGGGCGACTGATTTTGTCGAACCTTGTGTGTCCGTGGTGACCCCTGACAACGCCATTCACTTGACTGTCCTCACGTAAACACTGATTGATGACCATTATCCGTACATCTTTGTTCATGGACACTGGACGGCCTGGGCGAGGCAAATTGGCAGTTGATACTCTACCCCGTTTGAACGTCTCCACCCACCTCGCCACTGTTCTATAGGACATGGCATGCACACCTAATGCTTCCTGCAGCTCGGTATGGCATTGGCGTGCATTTCTGCCATGGAGAACTGCTATTTTAATATACGATCGTTGCTCCTGCTTGTCGACTTCCATTTTGTGACGCTCTCACTCACACACTAAAAATCAGGGCATGCTTATACCCACACTGTTTTTTTACATGCACCATCTATTGGCATCATACGCAAGTAAATATCGTACGTTTCCAAATGCATATCTTAGATTTACTGTGTTGTCTCCTGTTGTGAGGAAAAAAAAAAAATAGTTGCCATTACTTATGACTCAACCTTCAAATAAAAGAAATATTAGAATAACAAACAATGACTATATCGCTACTGGTGGCAGTGGACTCAAAGTACAGTATTTGTACATATCAGAATTTTTCAATTTTCAGTAATAGATATCCCACTTTTTGTATTTCCAAAGCTGAAACAAATATGAAAATATCATGTTAATCTTTTCTATTAAGTGTGGAATATATGTTTAGAATAAACTGAAGCATGTAATCTTTCTTTATCGTATGGCAGTCTTCATTGGTTTGTGAATGAAGTTGGAGGAAGGAGGGGAATGAAGGATAGAATACAGAATATATATTAAATGCAGAAGTTTTAAACATGTGTTATTTAGTGGTAGGGAATTGATTCATTTAGTAGAACTTGTTGTATTAACCAGTCTGCATATTATTGGCTTTCTAAATAGAGAGCATGCTTTTTATAGATGCTTATTTTGACTTCTTTTCATTATGGTTTGACATTCAAGTATAAAACTTTCATTTATGCATGCGTGTTCATTGTAGTTGTTATGCCTTCCAGTATTCAATCTGCAAGTATTAACAAGTATCTGCAAGTATGGACAAAGCATTGCCATAATCCTCTGTTTACAACTGTCATTCATGCTTTTACTTCCATTCTGTGTTACTCAGTTTCAATTAGATCTGACTTGTACCATCATCTCTTACGTCCCTGCTTCTCGTATCATCAAGGGCTGAGTTGGTTACTCCCCTGGCTAACCTGTTCATCTCAATTCACTTCACATAGGTCCCACTGCTAAAGATGGTTGTATGCATACTCTCATCTAATTTGTTCTTTTCTTACAGCCTTTATCTTTTCATTACAAATATCCTTCTTGTTATTGTTACCACTTTTTTGCATCTGGAATCATTCTCATTACCTTCATGTCTGTTATCTGCGGCTTATGCATAGCCTACGGTATCAAATCAAAATCATCATGAGCCGTCAATGGTCGGCTTTTAAAGCTGCCGCGCAGGTGGCAGATTCCCTATCAATTGGTTACCTAGATTTTTCTTTAACATTTTAAAAGAACTTTGAAATTTATTGAATATATCCCTTGATAATTTATTCTAATCCCTTATTCCTTATCCAATAAATGAATATTTGCCCCAATGTCCTCTTGAGTTCCACCTTTATCTTCATACTATGAACTTTCCTACTTTCGAAAGCTCTACTCAAGCTTATTCGTTTACTTATGTCATTTCATGCCTACTCTCCACTGACTGCTTGAAACATACCACATATTCAGAATATATAGAGGATTTCCACGCAATAAATACATTTTTTTGTATTGTATTGATTGGGTGGAAATCCTCAAATCTTGATATATTCTGAATAGATTCGCAATTAAGTATTTATTTATTTTCCACCTAGTCGATACAATGATTGCTTAATGCAATTTAATGGTTAAAAGTGGTACATGTTTCGTATATTATCAACATCTTCAGCCACATAACACTGTTTAGATGAAAAATATATAAATTGACAAAGTAATGCTTTAGAGGAAGTGTCCTTAAAATTAACATAAGATTTTATGTAATATTCTGAATATTCAAAGTCAGTACGGAACAACAATGAAATTTATAACTTACATACCACATAGTCAAGCATGTCTTTCCAGCCCAAAGTTTGCAACATTTTCCTAACACTACCCCTTTGTCAGAAATCACGCAGAACAAACCATGCTGCTTTCCTTTGAAATTTTTCCTGTTCTCGTATCAAGTAGTTCTGGTTAGGGTCCCATACACTGGAGCCATACTCTGTGGTCTTACTAGAGACTAATATATGCCCTCTTCTTTACATCCTTATTGAAAATGGAAACCTGCAACCTGTTTTCCAGTCAGTGACGGGGTCAGGGTTGGGATGAATGAAGCCGCCTACTTGCGGCGAGGATAGGAATTGTGCCGGCTGCCAAGGCCTGTCGCACTCCTCTGGGGCAATGATTAATGACTGACATATGAAATGAAATAGTAGTGGAGAGTGTTGCTGGAATGAAAGATGACAGGGAAAACTGGAGTACCCACAGAAAAACCTGTCCAAATCTGACATGGAGTGACCCGGATTTGAACGACGGTATCCAGCGGTGAGAGGCCGGCGCTCTGCCGCCTGAGCCACAGAGGCTCTTTTTACATCCTTATTGCAACCCCTAAATACTCTCATAACTATGTGATCTGTAACCTTTCTTAACAACCTCGTTAATATGATTACCCTATTGAACATCATTCCTTATATTAACATCTAGGCACTTACAGTGTTCCCCATGAGGTATTATCACCCCATTGGGAACACTGTAAGTACCTAGGTGTTAATGTAATGACTGGGTTATTCACCTAAGATGTTACTCAGAAAAAAAAAAAGTCTAAACCATTGAATATATCGATATTCTGTTTTCATATTCGTAAATGATACTCAGGGGCTAGTAAAATAATGTGCTACTTATTCTCGTGTAGTTTGATTAATAACCAAGATATTACTACTAACTCCATATTTTAAAATGGAACAGCACGAATTCATACAGCTGACCTAAATGTTCAACTGCGTACAAGTTCAAATATATAAGTATTTTCAAAATCAGACAATTGCTTTTTGATATATCAATAAGAACAGTATGCACGGTTTTGCATCCACATCAGACAACGTCTAGTCGGGCAAGGACATATTGACGCTCAAGCAGTTTCCTGGTGTGATTCCAGCCAGAGAATGGATACCAGGCATGTAAGCATATCGTACACATGTGATGTGTTTGCAAAGTGTGTATGACAAGTGAACTCATGACAGGACAGGGAGGGTTGATGTTCTTAAAAAGAATAAAATAATTATATTGACTTAAAAGGAAGATAACGAAAGCTATAATTGTCACTGGTTTGAGTGTACAGTACACACTACTGTATGAATTGGGAAATAAACATAACACAAGACACCTAAAGAGCTCCTTCTAGAAAAGCAAATGAATAATGTTCGAGGTAGACTTTACTGGAAATGATCCTAAGGGCGTGGGCACGGGAACATAACATCTCGTCAGTGTAATTGTTATGATGCTGACATTTTGCATTTAGAGACCGTGTTGGTTGGGTTATTTTAGGCGAAGAAGCGGTGTTACTACCAATGCTGGATGATTATTTGGGCTGGGATAGGTTAGACATTAGGAGACAAACAGCTCGACTTATTATGTGTGATGTTCAGAGCTGTTAGTGGTGAGATGACAGCAACACTATTATTTATTTGTTTTATGCGCATTATTATCTGCGGAGCTCAAGCGCGACTGTAGTAGTGTGCATTCGGGAAAGCACAGTTTCGAGTCCTGCCTCGCCCGACCTGAAAGTGATTTTCATGGTGTCCCATGTTCAACACCGGGCAATGCCGGATTGGTACTTTGGAGATAGGCCACTGCCGACGTCCTTTCCAAATTCTTCCCACTCCCATCCGTGGGGAAAGATGCTAAACTGAGCACAACCTGTTACACATGGATTTCAAAACAAAACAAAAGAAAAACTTTAATCTTCCTTCCCTGTTTTGTGTTCGCCAGCCATACAATAACGATGTACACCCAGGGTATGTTACGGTACATCACATTATGTGTACAATAGTTTACAGAAAATGCCTGGTACCGTTCTGTGGCTGGAATCAATGCCAGGAAACAGCTTGTGTGCCAATACGTCCTTGGCTGACCGCACACTGTCTGATGCGGCATGCAAAAGCCCAAATGTGGTTTTTATTGATATCTCAAAAAGTAACTGTCCGATTTTGAAAATACTTTGAAAATACAGTATGTACGGTTTTGCATGCCACATCAGACTACGTGTAGTCAGGCAAGGACATCTTGACGCTCAAGCAGTTTCCTGGTGTGATTTCAGCCAGAGAATGGATACCAGGCATGTAAGCATATCGTACACATGTGATGTGTTTGCAAAGTGTGTATGACAAGCGAACTCATGACAGGAACTTGAACTTGTACGCAATTGAACTTTCAGACCAGCTGTGTGTATTTGTGCCATTCCATTTAAAAAATATGGAGTTAGTATCAATATCTCAGTTATTAATCATCCCATGAAAATAAGTAGCACATTATTTTACAAGTCCCTGGGCATCATTATGAATATGAAAACAGAATACAGATATCTTTAATGGTTTAGACATTATTTCTGCACAACATCTTAGGTGGATAACCCTGTATATCAGGCCCACCCAACTATCGTTCTCATTCTATAAAGTTAACTTAAAAAAGAGAGCTAGGAGAGTATAATTTTTTTGTGAACTCACTTCCTTCTTACATATTACCATTGATCTCAATTACAAACATTCTGCATTAGTTTTGCTACACATTGATTCAATTCACCTTACTATACTACCAGCTTAGAAGAATACAGGGTCTCTCATATAAACTTAGACCGAATGCACGGTGTTTGTACTATGGGCTACACAGCTGCAGTATGGAAGGCGCGCGTATAGTTCTTGTCCTTGCAAGCAGCCTGCACGTGTTTGACCTGGCAGGCATGAGTTAACATGGTGAGACATTTATCATTGCAACACCATATTTTCATATGTAAAAGTTATAGTTTCATCTAAGGGTTGTTGTGAACAGTTATAACTCTCGCAATTGGTGTGCAGAAAATCCTAATGGTGTTTATGAAGTCCCTCATTATGATAGGAAAATTGGTGTTTGGTGTGCTGTTCATGCAAGACAAATAATTGGGCCTAATTTTTTTTTTTTTTTTTTTTGAGACAACAGTAAATGCAGAGGGGTACCAAGAAGATATTTTATACGCCATTCTTCCATCAGGTAACAGAAGAAGAAAAATTGCA
The DNA here is from genome assembly GCF_040414725.1 of Anabrus simplex. Classification (NCBI taxonomy): domain Eukaryota; kingdom Metazoa; phylum Arthropoda; class Insecta; order Orthoptera; family Tettigoniidae; genus Anabrus; species Anabrus simplex. The sequence goes on from NC_090265.1 coordinate 142,171,466, forward strand.
TAGGTGGTGGTTTCAACAAAATTCAGCCCCTGCTCATACAGCAGAAGATTCAGAAGTGTTTGCAGACAGAGTGATTTGTGCTGGTTTATTTTCCCCTTGTTCTCCAGATCTAACAGTGTGTGATTTTTACTTGTGCGGTACACTGAAAGAAAAAGTATTGGAGGAACTAAAAGAAAACATTATGAATTAAATCAGAAACATTACAGTGGCAGAACTCACTTGCGTCAGCCAGAATGTGGTTACCAGATACAATGCCTGTGTAACCCAGGAAGGACAACACTATTGCCAATCCTGTTTACAATAGTAATGGATGACATCATGAGAACAGCAAAAGCAACATACGGTGGAAGAGAAGTGAAAGTCATGTTATTTGCAGATGATATTGTGATTTGGGGAGAAGAGGACGTGAAGGTTCAAGAACAGTTGGATGTGCTGTGTGGGAAGATCGAAGAATGTGGATTGAAAATAAGTGTAGGCAAGAGTAAAACTCTTGTTATGACTAGAGGGGAGAAAGGAGGGAAAGGTCAGATTAGACTTGCAGACAAGCCGCTTGAAGTATTGGAGATGTTCATATACCTGGGGAGTGAATTAATGGAGAATGCTCGACTGGATGTTGAGATTAGTAAGAGGATTCAAGCTGGAAGCTGTTTCTATCATAGTGTAAGAAACATGTTATGGGACAAAGAAACCTGGACAATGGCAAAGAAGAATGAGAGTCGAATACAGACAGCCGAAATGAAATTCTTGAGGAGTATGATACAGAAGAGTAGAAGAGACAAAATAAGGAATTAAAAAATCCGGGAAGAAATTGGAGTGGAAAAAATGAATGATAGAATAGAGAAGAGCCAACTAAAATGGTTTGGGCACATAAAGCAAATGAGTGATAAAGAATGCCAAAAAAAGGCGATTAAAATGCAAATGCAAGGAAGGAGAGGTCGTGGATGACCATGATTGAGATGGAAGGACACAATCCAACACAGTATTATAGAAAGAAACCTGGACTGGGACACAGTGTTGGAGGAGGAGTGGTGGAAAGATCGAAGAAAGTGGAGAGGAACCATATTTGCCCCTACCCGACTACAGCTGGATAAAGGGAAATGATGATGATGAAGAAGCAAAATACTAATTATTTCCAGGCTGTAAAAACATTATATTTATTTATTTATTTATTTATTTATTTATTTATTTATTTATTTATTATTTATTTATTATTTATTTATTTATTTATTTATTTATTTATTTATTTATTTATTATTTATTTATTTATTTATTTATTTATTTATTTATTTATTTATTTATTTATTTATTTATTTATTTATTTATTTATTTATTTATTTATTTACAGAGTTTACGCCCACATTGGAGCACTTAAATCAGACTACAACAAATTTGTCTTCCTTTTCTTCTCCCAAAAAGTCTTGAGTCTGGTTGACCTGGCTGCCCTCTCCGCATCCGTTATAACATATTGTTTCCTCTGTACAGTGGTCAGAGGAAGCCTGATGCATTTATTATGATTCTTATTTTTAAAAATTGAAATCTACTGGCATGTAAAAGAACTCCCGCAGGACTAAATTCCGGCACCTCGGCGTCTCCGAAAACCGAAAAAGTAGTTAGTGGAACGTAAAGCAAATAACATTATTATTATTATTATTATTATTATTATTATTATTATTATTATTATTATTAAAAATTGAAATCATTTTTTTTATTTAAATCAGATTTTTCTTCAATTTTGCAATTTTACAAATCATTTGATATTTTTAAATTGGTGTAAGCCTATGCTTTATTGTTTATTAAGCACCTGAGATGAATATTGAAGGATCAATCTAATTTCTGTTTTAACAATATTTTAAATTGGGATATTATATTACAGTGCATTTTTAAACTAGTGTTTCTTTCTCATTACTTATTCTTTTAGATAAAAACACAAACTAGAAACTTTGTTTACTTTGCTGTCTCTAATGTTCTTTTGGCTGTTAGAGGTAGCAGTAATTCACGTTTCCTTATGTATAATAGCCAAAAGAGTCAAGTGAAACACAGACAGTACAGAAGGGAACTAATAAAGCAGTTGATTGGAGATGTACGGAACAAGGACTCACTCAAGCACGATCAGCCATCCACTTCTGATCAAGAAGAACATCTAAATGTTCGTCCCAACTTCATTTATTCTCATCTATAGAGGAGAACTAAAGACTGGGCAGTTGTCAGTAACCGTAAAGTGAAGAGGGGACAATGTGACACAGTGTTTTTCTGCAATACTTGTAGGAAAAAGTCTGGATTACATCCTGGCGAGTGCTTTGAGAAGTTCTACACAACGCACAGTTACAAATAAAAAGTGACAGTCTGAGATAATTTCAGGCTTAAAAATACTGAACCTAAATATTGTATTATACTTGTATTATATTTATTTTGTGTTTGCTTTTACTTAATTTTTATAAATATAAATATATGTTTGTGCTGTGTCTTATCCCTCTGTCAGCAGATTCTTAAATGGAGTTGGGGAGGCAGGAGTGTTCAGAAAAGAAAAAAAAAAGGAGGGCTAAGTGTTAAGGCTACTTCTAGCCTTCACGGTTATGTAGCAATCAGTCGAGCACACAAACACAGCAGGTCGCAAGGCATCCATTGGGGCCAGTGGGGAACTCTTCCTTCATGCCTGGTGGACATCGTTTCACAATTACCAAAGTTAAATCTATTTTAGGGCGTGGCCTTTCAACCCATGCCCCCATAAGGTTCTTTCAGAATGTCATTCATTTTCATTTTTGAGAGATGTTCCCTGCTAGTGAAGCCTCCGTGGCTCAGACGGCAGTGCGTTGGCCTCTCACCACTGGATACTGTGGTTCAAATCCCGGTCACTCCATGTGAGATGTGTGCTGGACAAAGCGGAGGCGGGACAGGTTTTTCTCCGGGTACTCCGGTTTTCCCTGTCATCTTTCATTCCTGCAACACTCTCCATTCTCATTTCATAGCATCTATCAGTCATTAATAAATCACTTTGGGAGTGGCGACCCCATCGTACTAATAGCCGATATATGATTCATTCATTACATCCCTGACCCGGTCAGTGACCGGAAAACAGGTTGCAGGTTTTCATTTTTCCCCGCTAATTGGAACTCCAAATATTTAACTTGTGCACCACCTGCACATCACAAGTTTGCATAACATTTGGCTCTTTTAATGCAACATTGATTCAACAGTTGCACTATTAATAATCAGTTGAACATTAAAAAATTTAGTGTGTTTATGTCATATAACGTGTGTATTGTAACTTGTGTACTTACTGTAACATTGTCGAGCGAATAATTACTCAGTGCTTTTAAGACCTCAATTTTTAATATAATGTTATTTTAATTATGTGTAATCTAAGTATTATAATCTGTTTAGCTGAAGATGTCCCACAGAGGAACAAAACATTTTAATATGCCTTGTATTTTTAAAATATCTTGTTAATTTGGTGATCCAGTGTATCACGATTTGTATTGAAAGGTGGTTTTAATTCATCTCTTAAAAAGTGAATAATCAGTGTCAATATGGAATTTAATATGAAGTTTATTATATGCAGCCCCCATACTATTCATAATAGTCATGGACAAAATTCATAAGACCATTAAACAGAGGAGGGGAAGAGAGGCAACAAAAGCCTTATTGTTTGAAGATGAGATAGTAATATGGGGTGAGGATAAAATGGAAGTGCAAAAACAAGTAGACGTGTGGAACCAAGAGGTAATAAAATGTGGGATGAAAATAAGCACAGAGAAGAGTAAAACAATAGGGATGACAAGGAAGGAAGGAAGGAGAAAGATAAAATTGAATGGAAAAATTCTGAAAGTGGTCATAAAATGGAAAGATAGCTGAGGAAATTGAGAAAAGAATATAACAAGCGAACAGCTTCCACCAGACTATAAAGGGTATTCTGTGGGATCAAGACATTCCAAAGCAATGTAAAAACGTTTTATATTCGGATTTTGAACCCATACTATGCTGCTGGAACTTTGATGACAACAAAAAGAGAAGAGAGCAGAATACAGGGAGCTGAGTTGAAATTCTTAAGAGGCATTGAAGGCAAGACTAGGAAGGATAGGGTTAGAAATGAGGAAATCTGTAAAAGGACAGGAACCTCAAAACTACAGGGCAGGATAAAATCAACTGAATTTAAGTAGTATGGTCACATGTTGAATATGGGAGAGTGTGCCAAAAAGAAAAGTATTTGCAGGAAAGTTAACAAGAAACATGTCGAGGATGACCCCAAAAGAGATGGGCAGATATAGTGAGGGAATGCTTAGAGAAGATGGGAGGAAAACTAGAAGAGACAGGCAGTGATAGAGGTCCTTGATTCACAACCCAACCGAGGGAGCTGGAAATGGGAAATGAAAAAGAAGTGATTGTAACACCAATGTTGTCAATATAGGACAAAGTGCACTTGTTTGTTTGTTTGTTTGTTTGTTTGTTTGTTTGTTTGTTTGTTTGTGTGTTTGTTTGTTTGTTCTTTCCTCCATAGAACTGCATGGATGTTCTCACCGAGGCTTTGTACCTTTGAGCTTCCTGTACAATTGCAGGGTATTGTTTACTGTTTTGTTCAAAAGAAGAGAAAGTCTGATTGATATATGTTGTAACTATATCCAAGGTAGGTGTGTGAAACACACCCTTTCACAATGACTCCCTCTTACTTATTACATGTGATAAAATTCATTGTGGGTCCGTATTGAAAGTATTTGTATTAAATAACACTTGGATGTTTTATTATTCATCCACCGATTCAATACAATACAATCTTAAAAATAAGGACATTGTCCTTATCAGAATCGTGAACATGAAATTAATATATTAGATGGTACTTGTTTTGCCTATCAATAGTAGGCATCATCAGCCATAGATCAGGTACCTGATTGGAAATAACTTATGAATGCTGTTGAAAACTATGTTGTGTAAAATGTATTAGAGATCGTTAAACAACTATTACAATATAAAATGTAGTATGCTGTTACTTGACAATATTTGTGATAATATTGGAGTTTAAAAACATGACAATTATTTCAGGATTATGACATATTAAAAGATATTACAATAAAGATAAAAATCAGAAAACACATTCCATTTAGTTCTCAGATGGTGTGTTGTTAAAAACTTATGGAAAGTTGAGCAATGGTAACGGTCGTTGCTTCTTGAAGTTAATAAATATTGATTTTCATTTATATGCTTATAAATGTTGAAGAATTTTCATATGGCCTGGTTCTTTTTGAGATAATACACTGACTGACAGAGCAAATGCAACACCAAGGAGGAGTGGTTCGAAAGGGATGAAAGTTGGGGAAAAAACAGAGACGGCACGGACGAATAATTGATGTTTATTTCAAACCGATATGCAGGTTACACAATGCGCACGGCATCGACTCAGTAGGATGTAGGACCACAGCGAGCGGCGATGCACGCAGAAACACGTCGAGGTACAGAGTCAGTAAGAGTGCGGATGGTGTCCTGAGGGATGGTTCTCCATTCTCTGTCAACCATTTGCCACAGTTGGTCGTCCGTACGAGGCTGGGGCAGAGTTTGCAAACGGCGTCCAATGAGATCCCACACGTGTTTGATTGGTGAGAGATCCGGAGAGTACGCTGGCCACGGAAGCATCTGTACACCTCGTAGAGCCTGTTGGGAGATGCGAGCAATGTGTGGGCGGGCATTATCCTGCTGAAACAGAGCATTGGGCAGCCCCTGAAGGTACGGGAGTGCCACCGGCCGCAGCACATGCTGCACGTAGCAGTGGGCATTTAACGTGCCTTGAATACGCACTAGAGGTGACGTGGAATCATACGCAATAGCGCCCCAAACCATGATGCCGCGTTGTCTAGCGGTAGGGCGCTCCACAGTTACGGCCGGATTTTACCTTTCTCCACGCCGACGCCACACGCGTCTGCGGTGACTATCACTGACAGAACAGAAGCGTGACTCATCGGAGAACACGACGTTCCGCCATTCCCTCATCCAAGTCGCTCTAGCCCGGCACCATGCCAGGCGTGCATGTCTATGCTGTGGAGTCAATGGTAGTCTTCTGAGCGGACGCCGGGAGTGCAGGCCTCCTTCAACCAATCAACGGGAAATTGTTCTGGTCGATATTGGAACAGCCAGGGTGTCTTGCACATGCTGAAGAATGGCGGTTGACGTGGCGTGCGGGGCTGCCACCGCTTGGCGGCGGATGCGCCGATCCTCGCGTGCTGACGTCACTCGGGCTGTGCCTGGACCCCTCGCACGTGCCACATGTCCCTGCGCCAACCATCTTCGCCACAGGCGCTGCACCGTGGACACATCCCTATGGGTATCGGCTGCGATTTGACGAAGCGACCAACCTGCCCTTCTCAGCCCGATCACCATACCCCTCGTAAAGTCGTCTGTCTGCTGGAAATGCCTCCGTTGACGGCGGCCTGGCATTCTTAGCTATACACGTGTCCTGTGGCGCACGACAACACGTTCTACAATGACTGTCGGCTGAGAAATCACGGTACGAAGTGGGCCATTCGCCAACGCCGTGTCCCATTTATCGTTCGCTACGTGCGCAGCACAGCGGCGCATTTCACATCATGAGCATACCTCAGTGACGTCAGTCTACCCTGCAATTGGCATAAAGTTCTGACCACTCCTTCTTGGTGTTGCATTTGCTCTGTCAGTCAGTGTATTAGGTGGAAATGTTGGTGCCGTAGGCTATATTGAAGTCTGTGTAGAATTACCAACTCATTCCAAGAGATTGATGTGCATGTCACGGTCAGGCCTCCCTGCAACAATTTGTGAATGTTCATGCCTCTTTGAATGGAATAAATTATTTGACACCCCTTCGTATTAATTGTCAATTCTTCTTGTAGCATTTCTCAGTTGCTTAACACTTACTAGAGATCTGTCCGATAAATGCTACGACTCCTTTGCGGCTGTAGTTTTCTGCATTTAATGGTTCTGCCACTGCCCTCTACATCTGTGTTGTTTGTAATTCTTGAGAGAGTTAACGTGTTAGCTAATATTTCGCGGGAGAAGTTTGAAGAAACTCAAAATTCTTTACATGCTGTTAATTACGTAACATAATATCTTTCATATTCTTCACCAGTAATCACATACCTTCCTGCTTGTTGCAATCCTTCCTGTTCCCTTGCTTGTAGATTGGTCCAATTGTTACTTTGTGATATGAATGCAAAAGCTACATAAATTAACTTATGCAATAATAGTCAACAGGAGACAATAAAGGTACCAATTAGGATTCTCCCAAAGCCATTGAGGTCATAATATTACATTTCCAGCAGGATATAATAACTCATTAAAGTGATAAAAGTTTTATATGGTTTGCCCTGTATTGTGCTTCTCTGAATTGTCTTAATCATTGCCAGCTAACCACAAAATCCCAATTGTTGCAGCACATCTGATGGTTCTGTCCTGGGCTGGTTGGGTAGTCACAAATTGTTGACTTTCATTATCAGCTATGTTGTCCTCCTGGCTACTATTGGACTTTCAAACAACCACTATGTCCAGAGGTATTACAAGATGTTACTGCACAGAGCTGGACTTACCTAATTTGCTTTAAACCAAAGATTATTTGATTATTTTAACAGTACGTATGATCTTCAGTTATTTTCTTATATGAAGAATTTTGAGTAATGAAATTATTGTTATAGAAGATCTTTACATAAACAGCTTTAATAACATTTATATATTATTTCTTTAGTGTTCCAAACGTGTTTTTTCATTGTAAGTTTTTTATCGGTATGTATTTTTGTATAACAGTTTTCTAAATTTTGAAGTCTGTTATCTTTGTTATTGATTTTCCTTAATTATTTGTTAATGTTACATTTGGTGAAAAGTTGGATATAAAAATTTGTGAATGATAATACTGTATATGAAATAAATTTGTGTACTCATAAATCTTGGTATATGTTCTTTTAGTATTATACAATGAATGAGACTTATCTCAAAAATTTTGTAAGTGCTATTTAGTTAGTTTTATCAGCTTGAATTTGATGCAATTATTTTGGGTAAGTTAGTTCACTAACCATTCCTTGTTGAATCTGTATGTGTAAAACTTGGGAGGAATAGGGATGTATCATGCAAAACTTGTCCGCTAGGCAGCATAATGGTAATGCACGGTATGCGCTTTCCGCTTCTCGATTGTTCTACATGAGACTTATATGGAGTATTCCTAAATGTATGATAATTGAAATGAAACTGTTGTTTTAAATGCATGAAAATGAAATTACCATATTCTGGTAATGTTTTGAAAGAGATGGGAAATAATATAGGTGCAATTACTATTGCAAATTTGAAAGCGAAATTGAAGGACAAGGGTGGAATATTATCCAGAAGGAAGTGAGTTGAACTGAAAGGGAAGTACTAAAAGTAGCAACATTTTCTTTTTATGGTTCTGTTAACATTGAATTCTTCAAATGCAAATAGCCTTTTGAAAACGGCAGTGAGAGGGCGGCGCGCTGCCGCATAAACCACAGAGGCTCATTGAATAATAATTTTTAAAATATTTTTTTTTTACATTCCACTTACTACTTTTACGGTTTTCGGAGATGCTGAGGTGCCGGAATTTTGTCCCTTAGGAGTTCTTTTACATGCCAGTAAATCTACCGACACGAGGCTGACGTATTTGAGCACCTTCAAATACCATCGGACTGGGCCAGGTCTTAGAAGGCTAGCGCTCTACCATCCGAGCTACTCAGTCTGGCTAAAATGACTGAAATAGGTCATATTAACTAACTTATTACAAAAGTATTTCTTAATTGGAATTATTTATCTCATTCATTCGTTTCAGTAATGACAAAATCTTCAACTGCAAAATGCTTCAAGCAGACATTGATATTATGAGCCACAATTTCATTTCTTAGGTCCTGTCTACGAAGCGCATGCAACCACTTTTTACGGAATGGCTCTTCCTTAGCAAATTGATGGTATGAATAGGATTGACCTTGATTTTGGAACATTGGTATAGTGCAATAGTCAGGCAAAACAGTTTTCTTTTGTTTTTTCTGCCATTACGATATATTAAAACATTAACTTCATCAGTTAACCAGGCAACTTCCATTTAAAACATACAAGAACAAATGACGATCAACAAGTGCATACCGTGTACTACTTGTGAGATATCTACCGATAGTGTTTCAGTACATCCCTATTTCAATTGAACTCATGTTTGTGTGGGAAATGTGTTGAATTGAGTCACATTGTCTTTTATATTTTTCTTCCAATATTTACGAAATTGCAGTTCAGTGAAGTAAATGTTTTGCTAATTATTGCTGTAAAGGATGATTTCAGTTAAATGATAAAATATTTATGTAGTACTGAATAAGTTTTCTTAATATTTCAGTAATTAATAATTGTTAAAAGTCCATTGTGTTTTTAAAGAAATATAATTTAAATAAACAAACTCAATTCCATTTTCGCTTCTACCCAATACTTCCTTTTCAGTGTTATTCTGACTGCTTTGTCATTGTTTACTTATAACAAACTACCTTTAATCCCATATACACAGTTGTACTTCTCTGCATTTTGATTAACAAACACTAGATTTAATGATAATTTACTGACTTAACATGAGAAGTAAGCAGCCATTAAAGAGTAACTATTGCATCCGGGAGATAGTGGGTTCGAATCCCACTGTCGGCAGCCCTGAAGATGGTTTTCCGTGGTTTCCCATTTTCACAACAGACAAATGCTGGGGCCGTACCTTAATTAAGGCCATGGCCGCTTCCTTCCAACTCCTAGGCCTTTCCTTTCCCATCGTCGCCATAAGACCTATCTGTGTCGGTGTGACTTAAAGCTGCGAGCAAGAAAGAGTAACTATGGTCATTTTTCCCATGTTTTCCCTGTCTAAGTAATAACATTTTTGAAATGATTCCTAATGATTGCTCTCATGCAGGTTGCATGCTTGTCAGACTTGCTTATGTTACTTAGTTCTTTAACAATGATAATAATAATAATAATAATAATAATAATCCCCATTCGGCTTTCTTAGGTGTTTGGTTCTGAATTGAATGAGAGCTAGACATAATCCTGCATGAGACATTAGGATGGGGGTTCTCAACCTTGACATAGCAGGTCCCATTGGCTTATAGGGGAGGTTCCTGTAGATATGCAGGATAGAAGTGAATAAGGCATTGCCAAATGAGCACTCGCAGATCTGCTGAAATGAAGAGTTTCAATGGCCAACAACCTCAAAGACGAATGGAAGTTTCCCAACAACAGAGAGGACAGAAGAACCAAGTCTTTGACATTAAACCCAGAAGTAACAACTGTTTCCCGCATTAGGTACTCCGTGGTCAGCATCTGTACGAATGTTAGGGTTGGCTGTTCTTATGGTGCTAACCTCAATAGTGAGTATCATTGGCACAGCCATATGGGTTTCTTGTCCTCTACCTAGAGGTATACAACACTATGTCTTACGTAAAGTATAGGGGGAGTTACATGCTTTTAAAAGAACACCAAGTCCACTTTTACTTAGAGGAATACAATACCATCTGGATGTAGTGTTGTATACTTCACAGTCTGGTGGATTTTCCATGAACTAAGGAAATGCTTTTGTAGTCCAGTCAGTTTTATATGTGACTAGCTGATGTACCCATGCTTCGCTATGGAATTCTACATTGTATACAGAATTATGGGATAGGTAGTGTACACGTTGTGAGTGAGATTCTATTAAATTGCATAGCTCTTAATGTTACCCTATAAACATGACGGGGAAGTCACCGAACGTCTTTTTTTTTTTTTTAAATATGAAGACTGGGTTAGGAAATTTTCATTGTAATGGTAGGCCCTCTTGCCTATCATCAGTCACAATCAAGTTGGGGAATTTTCATTATAATGGCAGACTCTCACTCTCTACCTGCCTTTTTACATCCTCAGAAAGACTGCCTTAGTGGTTTTCCCAACTGAAATCAACATAGGTCAATACAATGATGCTAGTGGGAATGTCGTGATTAAAAGCAATGCTATCATATGAAATACTCTATCATATGAAAAACCACACATTGTCTCACTTTTAACGAACAGTAATACAATGCCGATCTAACAATTGAATGTTCCAGAGCTGGAACGACCAGGCTGCAGACAGCTGTGAGCCGTGAACACTTTTATTTTCGGGCGGGAGAGGGGGGCAAAGATTGGAGAGTTTCAGGCCAAAAACTATGCCCTTTAACTCTCTGTTTCCCAGGAGTATCCGATGAGTTGGAAAATCTCGATTCACTACTCTGGCGGGGGAAAGCTATCTGACTTGGAGGCAAATTTTTCCTCCAAGCCAGTGGAGAAACCCCCTCTTGTCTGCTAATTTGGAGTAAAATGAATGTAGAATTTAATAAAAGTGAAGAGGAAGAAGCTTTTCTTAAGAATTGGCTCATTTCAGGGTTGAAATTTGAGTTATTTAGTGAGCTGTGCTATAATTTGGAATAGGCCGAAATTGTAATTCTAGACCAGGTCATAAGTAAATTTCTGCCATTATTACGTTAAGTGTGCATTCAGATCAATCCAATCAGCATGTCAAAGTAGGGATCGAATAGCTGGAATACTATGACGAACCAACATGTTACGTACCAGAAGTATCAGAAAATGTATTATGAACCAGAGGAATGGTATGCTAGAGAAGAATGTTATCTAACTCCCGTGCTATTTCCCACCCATATTCAGGCAGGCTGTTATACTCGGTACGCAGCAGTAATCCCATCTATCGGAGATGAGTGGCAGCATTAAATACAGAGAACATCACAATAAACAATGGTAAATGTAATCAATCAATCGACACTGATCTGCATTTAGGGCAGTCGCCCAGGTGGCAGATTCCCTATCTGTTGTTTTCCTAGATTCTTAAATTATTTCAATGACATTGGAAATTTATTGAAGATCTCCGTTGGTAAGTTATTCCAATCCCTAACTCCCCTTCCTATAAATGAATATTTGCCCCAGTTTGTCCTCTTGAATTCCAACTTTATCTTCATATTGTGATCTTTTATACTTTTAAAGACGCCACTCAAACTTATTTGTCTACTAGTGTCATTCCACGCCATTTCTCTGCTGACAGCTCGGAACATACCACTCAGTCGAGCAGCTCGTCTCCTTTATCCCAGTTCTTCCCAGCTCAAACTTTGCAACATTTTTGTAACACTACTCTTTTGTCGGAAATCACCCAGAACAAATCGAGCTGCTTTTCTTTGGATTTTTTCCCGTTCTTGAAGCAAATAATCCTGGTGAGGGTCCCATACACTGGAACCATACTCTAGTTGGGGTCTTACCAGAGACTTATAAGCCCTCTCTATTACATCCTTGCTACAACCCGTAAACACCCTCATCTCATAACCATGTGCAGAGATCTGTATCCTTTATTTACAATCCCATTTATGTGATTACCCCAATGAAGATCTTTCCTTATATTAACACCCAGATACTTACAGTGATCCCCAAAAGGAACTTTCACCCCATCAATGCAGTAATTAAAACTCAGAAGACTTTTCCTATTTGTGAAACTCACAACCTGACTTCCAACCCCGTTTATCATCATACCATTGCCTACTGTCCATCTCACAACATTATCAAGGTCATTTTGCAGTTGCTCACAATCTTGTAACTTATTTATTCCTCTATAGAGAATAACATCATCCGCAAAAAGCCTGATCTCTGATTCTCTAATTCTCTGAGATCTATTTTCTAGAAATATAGCAACCCATTCAGTTACTCTTTTGTCTAGTCCAATTGCATTCATTTTTGCCAGTAGTCTTCCATGATCCACCCTATCAAATGCTTTAGATAGGTCAATTGCGATACAGACCATTTGACTTACAGAATCCAAAATATCTGCTATATTTTGCTGGAATCCTACAAGTTGAGCTTCAGTGAAATAACCTTTCCTAAAACCGAATTGCCTTCTATCGAACCAGTTATTAATTTTGCAAACATGTCTAATGTAATCAGAAAGAATGCCTTCCCAAAGCTGACTGGCCTGTAATTTTCAGCTTTATGTCTATCACCCCTTCCTTTATATACAGGGGCTACTATAGCAACTCTCCATTCATTTGGTATAGCTCCTTCAACCGTCTTTAGTATATCCCCAGAAATTGTATCAATTCCAACTGCTTTTGTAGTTTTCAACTTTTGTATCTTATTTATATTTTATTGTGAATATCATTGTTATTGTTGATCAATTTTATGAGCTTTTGATGTTGTAGGCCTTCACATTTAGTTTTCTTCTGACTCTCAAATACCACTCTTATCATAGTCAGTACGGTAAAACTGTATAAAACATAAATGATCGGAAATGATCTGTATAAATTCTGTTATGTAGTACTTTTGTAGGTGCCTTCCCTAAACTACCATTTCATCCAGGGTGAATACAATTGTTTATAGCTTAGACTGTAGTTTTTTATTCTCCGACTCTGTATACCGATTTTCATTAAATTCTGTTTATCCATTTTCTTGTGGCTCGGCATTGAAATGGACTTAGCAAAAAAAAAAAAAAAAAAATACAAATTCGTGAATATCTCTGTTATCATAGCCGGTTCAGTAAAAATGTATAACACAAATGATCGGAAATGAGAATTAAGTTTTAGGGCTTCCCCTAAACTACCATTTCGCTCAGTGTGAATAAAATTATTTATAGCCTAGATTGTAGTGGCTCGTTCCCCCACTTTACATACGGATTTTCATTAAATTCTCTTCAGCCGTTTTCTCGTGATGAATGTACATAAACGTCCAGACAGACAGACAGAAATTACAGAAAAGTAAAAAGTCTATTTCCTTGTTACTTTGGACACACCGGTACAGATATACCATTCTTTTTCAATTCTGAGCAATGTACAGACAAAACTCTTATTTTATATGTATAGATTTGACGTCTTTATCTCCAATGTGTACACAGTAGGAGTCAAGAAAAATGAATCCAAACACTCATTGGTATGAAATTACTTCAAGGCAGTAAATACTGTCTCAGTAGGTAAGCTATTGTTTTCTACAGTCCTCATATTAGTGAATATTTACTACAGTTACAAATACAACTTAAATTAGTATGTATTGGTATTTCAACAGACTCTCAGAAGTTTTTATGAAAAGGCCATACCTAATATGGAGGCTGACAGGGTTCATGCGTTGATAGAGAGGAAAAGGAAGAAACAATAATTTGAGCATTTTAACACCCTGGGACTGGCAACAACTTGTAAGAGAAAGTTCCAGCATATACACTGTTCATAACATGGAACTTCAAGATTTTTTAAAGTTTCATCGTGCTGTATGACAAACACTCGTCCTGTTCATTGGAAGAGGGATACTGACAAGCAGCTATGTCTTCTATCAAAATGTGTACAATTATAAGTGTAACAGGAAAACATGGGAATCCTGTATTTAAACACTTCTTTTGATGGTTAGAACCAAGAGTATGACTTCATTAGGTTCGCCCTTGCATTTTCAGTAGGTTTGAAACAATTCTCAACATACAAGTAATACAAACAAAAGAGATTATCCAGAAGATGACATAGATGAGATTTAACATTTATGTTCTTACAGCAAGTTCCTCCCCTGCGAACTACGTGACCTTGCCACGATGGGGAGGCTTGTGCGTCCCAATGAAGCGGATAGCTGAGCTGCAGGTGCAACCATATCAGATGGATATCTGTCGAGAGACCAGACTAACGAATGGTTCATTGAAAGTGGGGTAGCAGCCTTTCGAAAGTTGCAAGGGTAGAAGTCTAAATGATCGACTGATGTGGCCTTGTAATAATACTCAGTACCGGCGATTGGCAATTAAAAGTGGGGGGGGGGGGGAATATAGACAACAAAGAGTACCCGGGTTTATGGGGTATAACAGGCAGAGGTGGTGGAAAAGGAGGGGGTTATATACATCAGAGCTGGAAAAATTGGTAAGTTTTGTATGCTCTCTGAGTGAATTTCTACAGACAGGTAAAGGTTTACCTACTTAAGTGCGATAATAATAGATTTTTGAGATTTAGATTCAATATTCTACAGTAAAACTCTCACCAAAGGAACAGTATTACACATGCATTACAATTAAATAGAAGTACGGTGTGATTATACAGTTAAAATTCATTTAGTTTGACTGCACACTAAGAAACTAACAGACACTAAACTAAAGAGACTTCCAGACTGATGAATGCGCACGGCAAGCGGATGAATCACATCTCAGTATCCATGACCTTGGCAAAAAATATAGCCCTGCTACCCTTCCTCACAGTACATGCAAATCTCCACTACTTGCTATGGCGTTATACAAATCGGTTAGCCGCGACAAACGACTTTTTGTGCATATTACCGTTTATTATTAAAGAAAATAAGGAAAGAATTAGCTGATAAGACAACAGGGCTTGTGCAAGTTTTTTAAAAATAATTCCTAGTTTCAGGCGGCTAAAATGGAATAAAAATGTTTCCTCCACAATGTGGGGGGGGGGGGGTAGCGACTGCCTTAGCTGTGTTAATGCTGCTACACAGCTGAAAGAAACAGGAAACTGCAGCCATAACAATCTCCCGAGAACGTGCAGCTCTCTCGGCATAAATGATGTACTGATGATGGCTTCTTCCTGGATAAAATATTCCAGAGGTAAAATAGTCCCCCATTCGGAACTCTGGGGGACTACACGAGAGGGGGCAATCATCAGGAGGATGGATACTGACATTCTGCGTGCTGGAGCGTGGAATGTTAGAAGTTTGAATTGTTGTAGTTGGTTAGAAAATCTGAAAGGGAGATGGATAGACTAAAGTTAGATGTAGTTGGTATAAGTGAAGTACCTTGACAGGAAGAGCAGGATTTTTGGTCAGATGACTACAGAATTATCAGCACAATATCAAATAGCAGAAAAGCAGGAGTTGGTTTAATAATGAATAGGGCAGTAGGTAAACTACTATGAGCAGCATAATGAAAGGATTATTGTCAAGATAGACACCAAGCCAATGCCCACTAAAATAGTGGATGATGAAGAGATAGAAGATTTAGTACCGGTACAATATGTGAAAGGTGACAAGAACCTAATTGTGATGGGAGAATGGAGTGCAGTGCTAATCCAAGGAAGAAAAGAAAATACAGTAGAAGAATTTGGAATGGGACAAAGGAATGAAAGAGGTAGACTGGTTGAATTCTGCTCCGATCATAATTTAGACCTTACCAATACTTGGTTCAAACACCACAAACGCTGGCTGTATACGTGAAAGAGACCTGGAGACACTGGAAGGTATCAAATGGACTTCATTATGATTAGGCAGAGATTGAAAATCCAGGTGTTGGATTGCAAGATTTTCCCAGAAACAGACGTGGACTCTGACCCCAACTTGTTGGTTATAAATATGAAACCAAATTAAAATAAGTGAGTTAAATCCACCTTTTAAATACAAATTAACTAGTGTTTATTAAATAAACATTTAATGGGACTAGTTTCGACCTATTTAAAGGTCATCTTCAACCATATCGTGTGTAGAACAACGTATTTGAAACACAGTTGTTTTAAGGATGGTCTTAAAACATAGAAGTTTGACACTATGAAAAAAATGTTTTTAGAATTTCCTTAAACATTTTTGTTCACTTAGATGTGGGAATATATGAGAAGAAGAAGTCTTTTAGTATTCTTCATAGTTATATTTTCTGACATGTTCCAAAATGGCGTCAAAGTGGAGGTATGGACCACACAGGCCAGAGTTATATGATAGGTAAGGGTTATTCTGCCCGAAGGCAGGTCCGAACCTCCGCAGAGGTATTCCTGAGCCGGAGTTTACGTGCGGTAGGGTGGCCAGTTCCTTTCCGCTCCTCCATTCCCTTACCCCCCACCAACAGCGCGTGGCAACCCATCCAACTCCTGACCACGCCCAAATGTTGCTTAACTTCGGAGATCTCACGGGATCCGGTGTTTCAACACCGCTACGGCCGTTGGCGCGATTATATGAAGTGAACTATAATTTAAAAGTTCACAGGAGGCCAAGACCAAGTAAAGAGCGCACAGTTTCAAAGGCTGTGAGTAGAGAACAAAAATATCAAGTGGATTGTTTGAAAAGAAACAAGTAAGTATTAATATATTATTACTACACTTATTAATCTGCCGAGATATTGGACGGACACGAATCATTTGAGCTGCGTCGGAAAAGAAGATTTTAGCTAAGAAAAACGAAATACTCAAATATTACGTGTTCTAAACGAAAAGATACGGCGTGATACACAGTATACAAAGCAGAAGAAAGGAATTGCGGCGTGAAATAAGGAAATTTGAATTAAATACGTTCAGCAACT
The DNA here is from genome assembly GCF_040414725.1 of Anabrus simplex. Lineage (NCBI taxonomy): Eukaryota > Metazoa > Arthropoda > Insecta > Orthoptera > Tettigoniidae > Anabrus > Anabrus simplex. The sequence continues at coordinate 142,188,699 of NC_090265.1, forward strand.
GGACAGACAAGGAACGATACGAGACGTCGAAATTTATTAAAAATAGAAATTGGAGGACAGAAAAATAGCCAAGAATCACTACAAAGGAGCAAAGTTAAGAGATTCTTAAGCTTTCAAGAATTGAATTATCATTTAAAATTATATATATAAAAAATAAGGCACAGATAAAATCGAACATACCCTGAATCCAGTGTCAAATATTTGGCAAAAGTCCGATCACTAAGCAAAATACAAGAGTACTGATGAGATATTTTGATTTTTAAGAAGCTCCAAAATTAACTCTTACTTGTTGCGATTATTTTATGTTAACACTAGCTGATGTACCCATGCTTCGCTACGGAATTCTACACTGTATACGGAATCCTAGTGTACACGGTGTGAGCAAGATTTCATTTAATTACACAGCTCTTAACGTTACCCTAGAAACGCGACGGGGAAGTCACCAAACATATTTTTCCATATGAAGACTGAGTTAGGGAATTTTCACTGTAATGATAGACCCGCTTGCATACCATCAGTCACAGTCAGGTTGGGGAGTTTTCATTATAATGGCAGACACTCACTCTCCACCTGCCTTTTTACATCCTCAGAAAGACTGTCTTAGTGGTTTTCCCCACTGAAATGAACATATGACGTCAGTAGGAATGGCGCGAATAAAAGCAATGCTTTCATATGAAATACTCAATCAAAGGAAACACCACACATTTTCTCGCTTGTAACGAACAGGACTACACTGCCGATTTAACAGTCCAAAGTTCCAGAGCTGGAATGACCAAGCCACAGACAGCCGTGATCCGTGAACACTCTTCGTCTTTATTCGGCGGGGAGAGGGTCGAATAGTGGAGACTCCCAGGGAAGAAATTATGCCCTTTTACTAATATGTTTCCTAGGAGTGCCCGATGAGTCGGAAAATATCAATTCACTACACTCGCGGCGGAAAAATATATCTGACTTGGAGGCAAATTTTTCCTCCAAGCCAGAGGAGAAACCCCCTCTTCGCTGATAATTTGGAATAAAATGAATCTAGAATTTAATAAAAGTGAAGAGGAAGAGGCTTTTCTTAAGAAACGGTCCTTTTCAGGGTTGAATTTTGAGTTATTCAGTGAACTGTGGTGCTATAATTTGGAATAGGCCTAAATTGTTCCCCTAGACCAGGTCATACTACTACTACTACTACTACTACTACTATTTAGTCAGCCTGTGCCTTAAGTAGGCACACTGCTCATGCAAAACAGTGCGTCAGAGTAGGGATCGAATAGCTGGAATACTATGAAGAACCAGTGTGTTAAGTACCGGTACCAGCTGTATCAGAAAATGTATGAACCAGAGGAATGGCATACTAAAGAAGAAAGTTTTCTAACTCCCCGGCTCTTTCCCGCCAATATTCAATCAGGTTATTATACTCGGTACGCAGCAGTATTCCCATCTATCGGAGTTGAGAGGCAGCATAAGAGGCAAATAACATCACAATAAACAATGGTCAATGTAATGGCATTGTTGATCAATGTTATGCGCTTTCGATATTATAGGCCTTCACATTTAGTTTTCTTCCGACTCTGAAATACCATTCATCACAGTCGGTACGGTAAAACTGAATAAAACATAAATGATCGGAAATTGTATTCTCTGTAACTTTTGTTATGTAGTACTTTTCGATAGGACCATAGGCATTTAAAAATTAAATTTTAGGCGCCTTCCCCTAAACTACAATTTTATCCAGGGTGAATAAAATTGTTTATAGCTTAGACTGTAGTTTCTTATTCCCCGACTCTATATACCGATTTTCATTAAATTCTGTTAACTCATTTTCTCGTGGCTCGGCGTCGACATTTGGACTTAGCAACAAAATTACAAATGCATGACCATCTGCGTTATCATGACCGGTACGATAAAAATGTATAGGACATAAATGGTCGGAAATTTAATTATATATAACTTTGGTTTTCTATTATTTATCGATAGGACCACCAATAACATAAATATTTGAGAATTAAATGTTAGGCCTTCCCCTAAAATACCATTTTATTCAGCGTGAATAAAATTATTTATATCCTAGATTGTAGTGGCTCATTCTCCGACTTTGTATATCACTTTTCAATGAGATAGGACCACTAATGACGTAAATATTTAAGAATTAAATTTTAGGCCTTCCCCTAAACTACCATTTCACTCATCGTGAATAAAATTATTTATAGCCTAGATTGTAGCGACTTATTCCCCGACTTTGAATACCAATTTTTATTAAGTTAGGACCACTAATAACATGAATATTTGAAAATTAAATTTTAGACCTTCCCCCAAACTACCATTTCTATCAGCGTGAATAAAATTATTTATGTCTTAGATTGTAGCGACTTATTCCCCGACTTTGCATACCGATTTTCAAATTCTCTTTAGACAGACTGACAGAAATTACGGAAAAATAAAAAGTGCATTTTCTTGTTACCGTGGACATGACCGATACAGAAATACCATTCTTTTCAAATTCTGAACAATGTACAGACAAAACTCTTATTTTATACATATAGACTAGCTCAAGAGAGAAGATGATTATGACTTGCTAATTTCGAGGTGGACCGACCTGGAGGTGAATATGTAACCAGCCAGCCGACCAAACCTGATGAAGGAGAGGACTCCAGCTGACCCATAGATCCAGCCGGCCAAGGACTACCGATGTAGTGCTGAGAGCTACAAAGTCGCCATACCCGCTGAATGACAAGCTATGTTTGCTAAATGATGGTTCTTGATTAAGTTAGATGTAGTAATTTTACATGAACTTCATAGTAATTGCGAAGTATTTAAGATAACGAGTGACTCAGTGAAGTGCAATGTTTGAATTATATCTTACGAGGTTAAGTTGTGATAAAATCGATATATCTCGAAGAAGTGATTATACATTTACCCCCAAATACAGTAGAGACAATACGCGACACTGAGCGAGATATCGAGGGACAGCTATTGGAGCTCTCTCTAGCGAGTAGACCTGAAAACTACTGATTCTGTCATAAGAGCACGTGTATTTTTGTGTGAAGTTTCTGGTGTTATTTATGCGTTTTCAGTGAGTTGACATAATTAAATAGTAGCGTGTGTCATTCCTTGATATCTCCTCTCAACATGAGGGTAAAGGTATGTGCTGTGTTTGGCTGCAGTAACTATGAAGTAGAGAAGAAAGCGCGGTCGTTCTTCAGGTTCCCTCGTGACAAGAAAATATAAGTAATATTGTGTTTGCATATATATTCTTCCAGTGACAGAGACGTTTATAGTACTTCATAATCTTCTGACCTGCTCGACCCATATTTTAACTGGCTTAAAATGTAATACGCATATTTTATTGTATAGTGCAGCAGTTAACCTTCAATACCGATGTGTTGTTGTAGGTGTGATCTGTGGGTTTTGAAATGTCACATAAGTGATTTGGATAAGGTGTACAAGAAAAGGGACGTTACGCTTATATAAGAATTATAAGATCTGTTCAGATCATTTCCAGGCCAGCGACTTTAAAAATCCTCGTCTATACAGCCAAGGGTATGTTACATTTTTACCCTAATTGTACGTAAATATTCCTCAAAGCATCACCATCGACAACATTTTCATAACTTTTCTTTCTTTTATCCCTCTTCTCAGATTAAAGCCGGGATTTTATAGATTTTCTTTCTGTTAGTAGGCTTCATGTTAAGAGGAAAATTGTCCAGCTATTAAATGTTAATTCATTGCATCATATGTGTAAGGAATGTGCCGATATCTTTATTGACAAGTGTCTTAATGTGATGATACAATGTTTTTAAATGAGAAGAAATACAAATTCAACCGTAAGAGTTCAGGCAGGAATGCTAAAGCTAAAAAAGTAATGCATAAATGAAAGATCAAGCCATTTCACAGCAGTCCATTTCACATCTTGTTTATATGTCTAATTTCAGTCTTTGAATAATAACCTTTTAAATAATTCTTAATTCATTTATCCAGAATTGCTTTAGCAACTTCGAAGTTAATATCTCAATAACACTTTTCTAGACGTAATTTATTTATCCATTTCCGTATATACATTTCCATTGATATTTGAATTTAGTGCGATTTTTTCAGGTCAAGTCACTAGGAGCGCCACCGTCGAATTGTCTCCCATTTTGGCAAGGCTAAATCCGTAAGTGTCGCGTATTGTCTCTACTGTATTTGTTACATCCTAGTGCTGAAGCGATCGACCTCGGCAATCTTCGAGTTCGTACTGGCAATCTTTGAAACACAAACTATGAATCGCTTATGCATCGCTGTGCGACATCTGCCGTACACTTTACGTACTAGTACTGTTGTTATTTACACAGCCAAGCCAAACTATCGAATTCACTCTAGGAATAAGATTCGCATCGAGAAATGTTATATAATGTGTGTGTGACACAGTTGTTGGCTTAAAATAACAAAAGTTTAGAAAATTCATATCGATCGATCATATTATCGATTCAATTCAGATTTCATTTCCATTCAGATGGCAGTACTAACGGAACCGGAAACGTTCCCTCCTTACTCCTCAAACCTGTACACAAATCTATCGCTAAAAAGTGCGCAGATAGTACAATATCTCAGACCTTAACCGACCTATCGAAACTGTCCATAATGGCGGCAGCTGGAGTGCTAGCATGCGTTTGTTTTGATTTGTGTAAGGCGTGTTGTTACCAAATATTTACGGAAATTTGAATATTATTAATCGTATATTATATTTATTTATAATCTTAAGAAGGTTGTTGATCCTCTTTCAGTGCCGTAAGAAGCGCTGTTCGTTCTCAAAGAGCTCATTTATTCCAACAATATCGGTGGTGATTAGGTTAATGTTGATTCTCGTGTTCTTCTCTGAAAGTATTTTCTTCATTTTTAGTTATCTATGCAATATGTGTACAGTTTAATGTGCTGTGTGCCTGGATGGAAGTAAGAGCTTCAGTGTTCCCGTTTCCAAAAGACCTAGTATTAAGGCAAAATTGGATTACGAGCATTCGTAAGGAAAACTTCGAACCGAATCTTACGACTAGTAATGTGTGCATTAATCATTTTTGAAATAAAATCTATTGTTAGGGAAGACATTATATACCCATAAAAGGTGTTGATCTAATTCGAGTGCCGCGCAAACTTCCGAAGTTAAAACTAATGATGCCTATCCTAGCATTTGCCCTAACAGCCAACGTACCTTACTAAAAAGAAAATTAAATCAGTCCCAAAACGATCCAGAAAATCATGATCAAGATTTATGAATTAGAGACTAAATTAATCTTAAATGGTGGTGCAAGAATGATGTAATTAATTTCCAACGTTTTACAATGAACATGCGTAAACTAAACCTAACCCCATTTCCCGTGAGTGAAAATGAGGATTATGTTCCTTTTTATATAAAATACAATTATGCCATCAATTCTGGTGAGTTTTAAGGTGACGATTGCTTTAGATGTCAAGTGTATCATACAAATACCGCTTGTACTTACTCAACAATACAGGTGGATTTTGGAGGGTTGAAATTTTGTTGGAGGAATTTGTTTACGTGTTTTACATAATGGGCTATGGTTTATGGTGGTGTTACATAGTATTTCATGTAAGGTTAATAATGTTCTTTGTTGACATCTATATATCGTATTTGCTTACCGGAGATTCACATGTGAAATATTTTTATACTCTGTATATGTTCAACCTGACGTTGATACAATAATTCTCCTTTCGTTATTTTCCCCTCTGAATGTTCATTTAGATTTATAATACGCGATAACGCTACTTTTGGCGTTTAATTATTCATATTTTGAGTTAGTGAATTGCATTTCATGACGTTCGACTTGTGATATTTTCTTTAGGTGAAACATGCATAACCTTTCCCTCAACCTCTCATATCGCACACCGATGTCCGCCATGTTTTTTCTGGATTACGGTCTGGTGTAATTGTAGTTGGTCTTGGTTGAGTGTATTATGATAGCTAATGAAATGATGATTATTTGCGAGAACGAGTGTAGATTTCACACAGCAGAATGGGAGTATTTGCATGTATTAGATTTCTTAAATGGGTTTGGAAGCCGAGCATGCTAATTAAGCGTCATAATGAAATGATATGGAAAGGGAGTGTAGATTATTTGAGTTATTGCTTATCGAGGTACGTCATGAAATGCTAGAGGTTAAATATTATTCTATGAGATGAATTATGACCCAATGAAGTTAAAAGAAATGCAATGACGTCGTAGGAATTGTGTTATATATGAAGAGGTTATAATATGAAGAGAAATTGTTATGTTGATCTTATAATTGATTGAACTGCGTGATATATAGAAGTAAATGGAGGTATATGAAGGAACTGATATGAAGTGTTAGGAAGATAGTTGCAATGAAGACGTAATGAGGGATGCTAAATGTAGTTATTTATATTATGGATCAATTTATTTTATTCAGCGTATGACATTAAAAATAAAAACACACAATCACAACTAAAATATACAATACACTATGTAGGTTACAATTTCACCATCAATCTCTGCAAATAGTCTATATAAGAAGGATTTGGGTCAAAAAAGTCTTTTGGGCTACTCTGATAAGCACTATATGACAAACTGTTTGCTTAGGGGCACCGAAGCTACGCTCGGGGGAGGGAAGTTTGCCCCATTTATAGAGGAAATCAGCGCACTTTCCATGGCCTGTCCTGATACGATTGACTGTTGTCCAGGTTTTGCGAGGTAAGTCAAATCCCTTTCGTATTCTTGTAATACAGGGGAAGTTCTGATACTCAGCTGGAGCCATAGAAGTCCATTCTTGAATCCAATCCTGCTGCAGGCTGAATTTGTCAACCAGGATTTTGGCAGTCCTTATTGGTGGATTTCTGGACCAAAGTCTGTTGTTCAAGGCCTTGGGTATATCTCCATGAATTGGCAGATTGGAATTCTCCGACAGCCTCTGGTACTTACGCAACAAGGCATTCTTTTTCCGTAGGTGAGGTGGTGGAATATGGCTCAGAATTGGTAGCCAAGAAGTGGGGATAGATTTTATGGTTCAATTATGAGAAGCAAGTACATGGAATGAGTAATACTTCGAGGGAATATTCGTGAGACAAGATAGGCATGGGAAACCCAGACGCGTATATCAAAGTAGATGGTTTCTGCTATATTAAAATAAAGCTGTGTTGTAAGGAAATGTCCATAGCAAATATCATACAGAGGTAGGTAATAAACGAATTGAAAGATGAGATGTGTGTAGCTGTGTTAAATAACATAGACGTCACAGATAATATTGAGCTATCATATTAAAATAGAGCTGAGTTACTTGGCTTAACTTGTCAATTAAAATAAGGCTTCATGTAAAGTAAAACATGGAATGAGAGGATGAAATTATGGCTAATTAAGGACTAGTAGAGTTAGTAATGAGGGCCGATAACCTCGATGTTAGGCCCCTTTAAACAACAAGCAAGAGTTAGTAATGAGGTTTAGAATATTTTTATTTTTGAAAGATACTTGATGATTTTACAAATACGTAAACATATTAAGACTAGAATGGTAGGTGCCAAGATTACAAGTGGCAATAAGGATTAGTAACCTTAGCATGTCATTCAACGAAAACAACGGAAATGAAGCGATATTCATAAAACAATTTAGATTGCGTGCCTGGAAAGAAAATATTTAAAGATGAATCATGTGATATGTTAATCAGTGATGTGATCGATTTTATTTTTATAAATTTGATTATTATGTAAATAATGTGATTGATTAACTTAATATTTAAATATCAAATGGAGATGTGAAACGAGATGTTAGCTCATGTCAGGATTGAAATTCAATTTTATTAAGTCAGCGCTGACTTAAATGAAATGCATTCATAGTATTAATTTATTTTATGATTTATTGCACGTATATTTAATCAAGTTACTTTCTCTTTTCTTCTGAATCGAATTTGGTTAATAAATTTCTTATTATAGATTTTTATATGTGTGAGTAAGCGATTTATAGATAATTGTCGTAGGATAACCTAGTCTTAAGTTGATTATTGCGATGTCTCGTGGCACTTGCGGTGGTGATACATGCGGTAGGATGGAGACGTTCATCCGTAACTGAATTATTTCGCACAAGGTCGGATTTCTCTTCGGAATTCACGTTAAGCCGAGTTATTTCATGAAGATTTACCCTGAGAGATTAATGAGCTACCGGAGTATTTTTATTTGCGTCGTACCTGGACGCAGGATGGGCGCAATAATATTCAAGAACATAGATACAAGCCGAAATTCACGATCTTGATGAGGTATGGAATTCGGCATATATGCATTAATGTTGTTGAAGTAGAGAAGTCTTTTGATATTCTTCGTATCACTGGGAAGTGTAGATACACTTTAAATCATTTATAATCTTGACGAGATGTAGAATTGAGTATATATGCAAAGTAATGTCCTAATTAAAATATGAGTTGAGCAAATATTTAATATTTAATTAGGACATTACTTTGCATATATACTCAATTCTACGTCTCATCAAGATTATAAATGATTTAAAGTGTAAAAGTGCATCTACACTTCGCAGTGATACGAAGAATATCAAAAGACTGCTTCTTCTCTACTACAACAACATTAATGCATATATGCCCAATTCCATACCTCATCAAGATTGTGAATTTCGACTTGTATTTACGTTCTTGAATACTATGAAGAATTCTAAAAAGACATCTTCTTCTTATATATTCCCACAGCTAAGTGAACAAAAGTGTTTTAAGGAAATTCGAAAAACATTTTTTCCATAGTGTCAAACATCTATGTTTTAAGACCATCTTTAAAACAACTGTGTTTCAAATACGTTGTTCTACACGCGACATGGCTGAAGATGACCTTAAATAGGTCGAAACTAGTCCCATTAAATGTTTATTTAATAAACACTATTTAATTTGTATTGAAAAGGTGGATTTAACTCATTTTAATTTGGTTTAATCAAAGTTCAATATGGACCCATAAAATGAAATTCATTTCTCTAGATATAAATATAAAGTTGAAGAAATTGAAGAAAGGGAGGACTGCAAGGAGATTGGATCTAGACAAGTTGAAAGAAAAGAGTACGAGGGATTGTTTCAAGGAACATGTTTCACAAGAACAATCAATCAATCAATCAATCAATCAATCAATACTGATCTGCATTTAGGGCAGTCGCCCAGGTGGCAGATTCCCTATTTGTTGTTTTCCTAGCCTTTTCCTAAATGATTTCAAAGAAATTGGAAATTTATTGAACATCTCTCTTGGTAAGTTATTCCAATCCCTAACTCCCCTTCCTATAAATGAATATTTGCCCCAGTTTGTCCTCTTGAATTCCAACTTTATCTTCATATTGTGATCTTTCCTACTTTTATAAACGCCATTCAAACTTATTCGTCTACTAATGTCATTCCACGCCATCTCTCCGCTGACAGCCCGGAACATACCACTTAGTCGAGCAGCTCTTCTTCTTTCTCTCAATTCTTCCCAACCCAAACATTGCAACATTTTTGTAACACTACTCTTTTGTCGGAAATCGCCCAGAACAAATCGAGCTGCTTTTCTTTGGATTTTTCCAGTTCTTGAATCAGGTAATCCTGGTGAGGGTCCCATACACTGGAACCATACTCTAGTTGGGGTCTTACCAGAGACTTATATGCCCTCTCCTTTACATCCTTACTACAACCCCTAAACACCCTCATAACCATGTGCAGAGATCTGTACCCTTTATTTACAATCCCATTTATGTGATTACCCCAATGAAGATCTTTCCTTATATTAACACCTAGATACTTACAATGACCCCCAAAAGGAACTTTCACCCCATCAACGCAGTAATTAAAACTGAGAGGACTTTTCCTACTTGTAAAACTCACAACCTGACTTTTAACCCCGTTTATCAACATACCATTGCCTGCTGTCCATCTCACAACATTTTCGAGGTCGAGAACTGAATGTAAAGGCTGAAGGAAATGCAATAGAGGAAGAATGAGGTCAGTAGGAGTGTTGAAGAAAGATTAGGGAGAAAGGAAAGATCAACTAAGAATCAATGGACAGCTCAAGAGATCATAGACCTGATTGATGAACAATGAAAATACAAGAATGCAAAATATGAGGAGAGCAGAAAAGAATAAAGGCAATTAAAGAATGAAGTGGGTAGAAAGTGCAGGACAGCTAAGGAAGAGTGTCTGAAAGAGAAGTACAAGAATGTTGTTGTTTAGTTGTACGAAAGGTAGATGCTGCATAGAAGAAAATCAAGGAAACCTTTGGAGAAAGGAAAACTAGGTGTATGAATATTACGAGCTCAGACGGTAAACCACTTCTAGAGAAAGAAGACAAGCCAGAAAGATGGCAGGAACATACCCAACAGTTGTATGAAGGTAAAGACGTAGATGATATGGCTCTGAAATAGGAAGAGGCTGTTGATGCTGATGAAATGGGAGACCAAATTTTGAGGTCAGAATTTGACACAGCTTTGAGAGACAGAAATAGGAACAAGGCACCTGGAATTGCTTACTGCCTTAGGAGAAACCAGCATGGTGAGGTTATTCCATTTAGTGGGTAAGATGTATGATACATGAGAAATGCCATCCGATATTTGGCAGAATATTGTTATACCTATCCCCAAGAAATCCGGTGCTGACAAGTGTGAAAACTACCGCACCATTAGTTTAGTATCTCATGCCTGCAAAATTTTAACAGGTATTATTTACAGGAGAATGGAAAGAGAAGTTGAAATTGAGTTGGGAGAAGATCAATTTGGCTTCAGAGGAAATATAGGAACATGTGAAGCAATCCTGATTTTACGTCTGATCTTAGAGGATCGAATCAAGAAGGACAAGCCCACGTACATGGCATTCGTAGATCTAAAAAAGGCATTTGGTAATGTTAATTGCACCTTGAGATTCTGAAGGTGATCAGAATCCAATACCGAGAACAGAGAATTTCCGGTATCTACAATCTGTATAAAAATCAGTCTGCTGTGATAAGAATGAAGGGTTTTGAAAAAGAAGCAGTAATACAGAAAGAAGTCAGGCAAGGACTCAGTTTGTCTTCCCTCCTTCTCATTGTTTATATAGAACAGGCGGTACTTCTCCTAAACGAGACCAAGGTCCACCCCCACCAATTGGCCCTCTTAAACAGTTACACATTCTACCAAGCTGATCATCCACTAGACATTGTTTGTGGAGGTGTAGCCATTGCCATATGCCCATCTCCCCCGACCTGAATCCACATATCCCCCCCCCATATCCACACTCCTTCCCTGAAACCATTATCACTACCGTATACTTCCGAGCTAGGGTCCTTCACTTTGCCAAAAGTTACACCCTCCAGCACTGTCCCCTTCCCATGGACATCATGACTTATCTTCACACCACATTCCATTACTACCTACAGTAATTCTTGCTGACCTCTACCTCCATAGCCGCTCGGCTAACAAAATCCAACACCACCACACCTTCATCAACCTCACTTCTGCCCTTCTGCCCAAATCACCCCCCAATGCTGTCATTTCCCACAACTTCCTAATCCACCTTCTAAATATTTTCTACCTATTTAGCATCGGCAGTGACCATCGTCCCATTCTACTCCAAATACCCTCACACTTCCCTCCTTCAAATCCACCTAATCCGCATTAAATTCCGAACTTTGCAAAAGCCAATTGTCAGGCTACCGTGAACAAATCACCAAATCCATCTCACAATCACCTCCTACTCCCACTGATGACAATCTGTTGACATTCTATCCAACTTCATCCGAACTCCCACAGACAATGCCTCAGAAACACACATCCCCACTTCACGCCATATTCCCTCTAAACCCTACCTCACACCCAAGTTCCTTCATCTCCAAAAGCTCTCCCAGTCTTGCCTATCTGAATTTTCCTGCACACGTGACCCCTACTTCCTTCACCACCACCGGCAGATTATACGAACCTTTGCCAACTACCACTGGCTACATTGGTCTAAAACCTGCACGTACTCAACTCTTTACATGCATCATCTTCCAAGTTCTGGTGCAAGTTATCCTTCATTCTTGGGCAGAAGACCACCCTTCCCTACCTCATTATCTACAACGGAACATCTCCATGAAAATTTGGAGATCTTCTCCTCCCACTTCTGCAAATGATTCACCCCCTCACTTTACCACTAAACATTCCCATTCTATACCACCCTTTACCGAAATCTCCTCTCTTCCCCCTCCTTTCAACCTTACCCTACCCACACACTCACACCCCATACCCTAAATACCCCCATAACCACCACCATAATTAGTGGCACCCTAGCCCACACTCATGACACCACCCCAGGTCCCAACCAAATCCAGTACCGCTACATCCATCAAGCCCCTATTGAATTCCTTATGCTCCTAGCCTGCCTGTACACATTCATCCTCACCTCAGGTTTCTATCCCTCCTCCTGAAAGAGATCCACAATTCTCCTTTTCCCTAAATTCGGAAAAGAGCTCTCCGACCTTGATTCATATCACCCCATCTGCCTCATCACAATCCTGATAAAATCCTCACCTGCCGATTACACCCCCTACCTGGAGTCCCTTCACTTGCTACTCTCATCCTGATGTGAATTCCATTCAAGTTTCTCCACCTCCCACCAGCTCCTCCGTATCATTTAATCAATTGCCAGCTACTTCAACTTAGCTCGTCCGTCCCTTCTGATCAGATTTTAACCAGGCCTTTGATTCCATATGGCATCCCACCCTGATTTGTAAACTCCACTTCTTTACACTCCCTATCTCCTACATCTAGTTGTTTGCTAGCTGTCTCACCAACTGCATCGTCTGTATATCACGCAATGGCCATCTACCCCAACCCTCCCCCATGCCCGCAGGAGTACCCTCCGGTTCCTCCTCTCCCCACTACTCTTTTTCCTCTTCGTCGCCAACATCCCCCAACCATCTCCACCTATCCAAATCCTCCAGTCCGCTGATGACACCGCCATTCTAGCCCTGCACCTGTCTGTCCAGAGCATCAATAAAAACCCTGCCACCCTTTCTGAATATCTTTTCCTGCTGGTGTGACAGATGGTACCATCTCAATTCTTCCAAAACCAAATCCATCCTAATCCGACCTCGCAAAAGGTGCTCTTCCATCACCCGTATCCCTGCTAACATCTTACTCACCATCGACGAGAACCCAGCCATCCTGAGCCATCCCTCAATTATTACCTACGCGTTACTGTAGAACTGCACCTCAGATTCCGCCCCAACTTCCTGACCCTAAAATCCAAGTCCTCTAAAATATCTCATCTGGTACGCCGGCTGGTCGGCACTAGCTGGGGACCAAACTCTTCCTCTCCTACAAATCCCTTTTCTGCTCTGCCATCACCTACGGTCACCCCACCTGGGCAGCCGTGGCCCACACCAAATCCAAACTAGGTGCCCTTCTCTCTGTAGAACGCCGAAAGGTCCGAATTGCTCTCCGACTCCCTCCCTTATTTCCACGAAGGACCTTTCCCCAAACTTGATACCCATGTCTCCCTTCTCATCCAAAAATTTATCGACAAGGCCCCAGATCCCAACAACCCTGTCACATCTCACTTCCTATAGATCACCCTAATATTCCCCTATACACCCTATCCCCACTTCACTACTACCGCATCCTCACCCAACCCACACACCGGCCGCCTCCATAAGAACAGATTACCCCTGCAACCCTTCCTGAATATCTTTTCCTCCTGGTGTGACAGATGGCACCACCTCAATTCTTCCAAAACCCAATCCATCCTAATCCGACCTCGCAAAAGGTGCTCTTCCATCACCTGTATCCCTGCTAACATCTTCCTCACCATCGACGAGAACCCATCCATCCTGAGCCATTCCTCAATTATTACCTATGCTTTACTGTAGATCTGCACCTCACATTCGTTTCCTCCTGTTGTGACAGATGGTACCACCTCAATTCTTCCAGAATCCAATCCATCCTAATCCGACCTCGCAAAAGGTGCCCTTCCATCACCCGTATCCTTGCTAACATCTTACTCACCATCGACAAAAACCCACTCATCCTGAGCCATCCCTCAATTATTACTTACGCGTTACTATAGATCTGCACCTCACATTCCGCCCCCACTTCCTGAAGCTAAAATCTAAGTCCTCTAAAATATCTCACTTGGTACGCCGGCTGGTCGGCACTAGCAGAAAAAGGATTTGTAATCTACCCCCACCAAGAACACCCCACCCCCAGTAATGATCATAACGTCAGCGGATAATAGTTATGGACTCGGACAACCCGCCAGCTTACCTCACTATTAACCCCGCAGTTACCATTTAACTTATTATTAATTTGTTCTCCGAATACTCAGTGTCGTGTATTGAAATTCATAATGCCATCATCTATTTCGCCATTGAATGTCACCATGCATTGGAGTATAATATGTAATTCAATCCTTTGTAAAAGTAGTTAGTATGTCACAGTGCTGTCCATCTGCCTCCATCTTAGTTCGGTCCATCTATTTATATGCATATGCGTCATTGTTCCCCGTGCATCTACCAATTCAGTTTTCTATGTTTCTAAGTGCATTCATCGGGCGAGTTGACCGTGCGATTAGGGGCGCGCAGCTGTGAGCTTGCATCCGTGAGTTAGTAGGTTCGAACCCCACTGTCGGCAGCCCTGGCGATGGTTTTCCGTGGTTTCCCATTTTCACACCAGGCTAATGCTGGGGCTGTACCTTAATTAAGCTCACGGCCGCTTCCTTCCCATTCCTAGGCCTTTCCTATCCCATCGTCGCCATAAGATCTATCTGTGTCGGTGCGACGTAAAGCAAAAAACAAAAACAAAAACAAAAACAAAGAACAACAACAACTACTCTAAGTGCATTCACAATGTAAATCTTATGTTATGTACGTTATATGCCTCAACGGCGCACTAGTCGCCAGTGTGATGCAAAGCTGTAACAATCCAACTGATGAGCCCACTGCTTTCATTGGGCGAAACACTGGTAATTTCACGATTAAAACTGCCTAAAAACACTTGAATGTTTTTAACATTTTCAATCGATAGAATTAAATTATGGTTTCCTTATGGTAACTTAAATTTTAATATCATGATAATGTTTATAATACCGGTGCGCCGCGCTGAGTTGCTCGTACGGTAGATTTGAACCCAATTTGGCATTTTCGACCCCGGTTCAGTCTACCGGTATTTAAAGCCGCTAAAATCCGCCAACTCGTGTCAGCAAATTTACAGAAACGTAAAGGAACCCCTGCGGGACAACACATCTGCAGTGCGACTTCTTCGAAAACCGGAAAAGTAGTTAGTGGGGCATAAAAGTAACAATATTAATTACATCTTATCTCATCAGCAAGTCACACATATATAACGACCTCTACTAGCAGGCTGATGGTTAAGATACTTTTTTTTTTTTTTGCTAGGGGCTTTACGTCGCACCGACACAGATAGGTCTTATGGCGACGATGGGATAGGAAAGGCCTAGGAGTTGGAAGGAAGCGACCGTGGCCTTAATTAAGGTACAGCATTTGCCTGGTGTGAAAATGGGAAACCACGGAAAACCATCTTCAGGGCTGCCGATAGTGGGATTCGAACCTACTATCTCCCGGAAGCAAGCTCACAGCCGCGCGCCTCTACGCGCACGGCCAACTCGCCCGGTGGGTTAAGATACAAAGCTGTTTTATTCCGAAAATTAGGGGGCAGTAAAATTGAAATGACGTATGGCTTTTAGCGCCGCGAGTGTCCGAGGACAAGTTCGGCTCGCCAGGTGCAGGTCTGTTTTATAATTGACACCCGTAGGCGACCTGCGCGTCGTGATGAGGATGAAATGATGATGAAGACGACACGCACACCCAGCCCCCGTGCCAGTGGAATTAATTATGGTTAAAATTCCCGACCCTGCCGGGAATCGAACCCGGGACCCCTGTGACCAAAGGCCAGCACGCTAACCATTTAGCCAGTATCCTATTGTGTTTACAAGATGAAATACATCTAAAAGATTAAGGGTACCAGCAGACTGTAGTCCTCTCCTGAATCAGACAAATAGGCTACAGCAGACCGACACGATAGCGGTACCCGCATAATCCAAGATAGAAGTTTCGGTTCGAATGATTTATTTCCCACCGCTGTACGACCTTCCTCGGGGTACACACTGTAGCATCGAAGGACGTCCTTAATAGATGGAAAAACAATAATTGTACTGAATATAATTAAAACGCCGCCTCTGTGGTGTAGTGGTTAGCGTGATTAGCTGCCACCCCCCGGAGGTCCGGGTTCGATTCCCGGCTCTGCCACGAAATTTGAAAAAGTGGTACGAGGGCTGGAACGTGGTCCACTCAGCCTCAGGAGGTCAACTGAGTAGAGGAGGGTTCGATTCCCACCTCAGCCATCCTCGAAGTGGTTTTCCGTGGTTTCCCACTTCACCTCCAGGCGAATGCCGGGATGGTACCTAACTTAAGGCCACGGCCGCTTCCCTCATCCTTGCCTATCCCTTCCAATCTTCCCATCCCCCTACAAGGCCCCTGTTCACCATAGCAGGTGAGGCCGCCTGGGCGCGGTACTGGTCATACTCCCCAGTTGTATCCCCCGACCAAGAGTCTGAAGCTCCAGGACACTGCCCTTGAGGCGGTAGAGGTGGGATCCATCGCTGAGTCCGAGGGAAAAGCCGAACCTGGAGGGTAAACAGATGATGATGATGATGATGATGATGATGATGATGATGATAATTCAAACGCTCTTTCACAGACAACAGGGAAAACAATTTGACGAAATGTTGATTTCAAGAACGATGTTCAATTGAGCTCTTGAGCGTTATTTCGTGTGCCTCGGGTGAGCTAATATCCTACTTACTTTTCTAGAATGTATTCAGAAAAGGAGGAACCAAACGCTACGTGCATGAAGCCCACATATTGGAAAATGCATTCTGTGGTTTCCTTATCCTTCATCCGAAACATATTAGGGTATTGATTCATTCTTCTAGGTTACAGACAATCGGAGATTTCTCACCTCCGTCGAAAATTACTTGTAGTCTATCAATAAGTCTGCTCCTCAGTAAGAACAGGGAGCTGTCATCTGCGGAAATCTGAGGCTATGTTTACATTGGGTATTCTCAGTATTTTTGCCTGCAAGGTAAATGCTCTTTTAGTACACCATTTAAAATCTCAGGACACACTTACCAAAATAATACGATGATTGTATTAATTTAGGATATGGCCTTTATAGCAGGGACATGTTTGGCTCGCCTGGTGCATGGTGACGTCATGGGCGACCTGCGCATCTGGGTGTGAGATGATTATGAGGTATGGGAGAATAAAATCCGGTGTCGGCACTTAGCATACTCCAGTCGAATAACACCAGGGGCCTGTTCAAGGCTTAACGTCTCCACCCGACGGACAGCTTACCATCAACAGAGTCATATGTCCTCACTCCATTTATGAACACTGAGGAATCCAGGCTTTTGGTACACAATCTTGTGGTTAGAAACTGTACCCACCACCTCCTCTCTACCATGCCTGCCAACGTTCTGATGGTGAAAATATTTTCAACCAACAGGACTCGAACCGGCTAACCACGGTGTCAGACCATACAGACTTGACACCAGGCAGTCTAACGCGATGGTGTAAGGCCTTGTATTCTTCTCTCACGAGCTTGAACTGGAGAATGTGGATTTGTGACCACGAGGCTCATATGTGAGTATGAAACGGCCACTTACTATAATTTATGTTGTTTTTTTATTTGCTTTACGTCGCGCCGACACAGATAGGTCATATGGCGACGATGAGGCAGGAAGGGGCTAGGGGAAGGAAGCGGCCGTGGCCTTAATTAAGGTACAGCCCCAGCATTTGCCTGGTGTGAAAATGGGAAACCACGGAAAACCATCTTCAGGACTGTCGACAGGGGGGCTCTAACCCACGATCTCCCGAATACTGGATACTGGCCGCACTTAAGCGACTGCAGCTATCGAGCTCGGTACTATAATTTCTAACCACCTTCTTCTGGTGAACTCTTGCTCTCCTTTGAACCTGATGGTATTACACGTATGCGAGGCCTAAGGAGTCCTTCATTTTTACGCCTTTCGTAGCCGTTTCATTATGACACCTGCCAATCCTCCTGACCTCCTGATCAGTTAATTGTTTCTTCCGATTATAGGTCAATTCTTTTTCTTTTTCCACCGCTTTTCCCACATATGTGGGGTCGCATATGTGGATTTGGCACTGTTTTACGACCATATGTCCTTCCTGACGCCAACTGTACATGGAGGGACTTGATTACTATTGCATGTTTCTGTGGTGGTTGGAAGTGTAGTGTGTTGTCTGAATATGAAGAAGAAAGTGTTGGGGCAAACACCTCGGGCCAGAAGAATTAATCAGCCGCGATTAAAATTCCCGACCCGGCTGGGAATCGAACTCGGGACCCTCTGAACCGAAGGCCTCAACGCTGACCATTTAGCCAATGAGTCGGACGATTGTAAGTCAATGAACTGCAAAATTTAAAATGTTTTGATATGTTTCAGGATGCTCGCTGAAGGTTTTTGTGAATGGCTGAATATTCGAAGTCCTTTTCTTACTGGTTACTATGAATGGTGCGTCTCTTATTAGTAGGACTAGAATTTTGATGACCTCAAAATTACCAACACACTTGATGTCATAAAATCTTTCAAAACATTTTAATATTAGAACTAATAATTAATAACTGTCATACTTATAAATAAATTCACCCGGTTCCTTGGGTGATTGGTCAGCGTAGTGGCCTCCTGTTTACGGGGACCTGGGTCCGATTCCCGGCCGGTTAATTCCTCTAGCTCGGGGCTACGTGTTTGTATTCGTCTTAATAAAACACATCTTCATTTATACACAATACATCACACTACTAACTACTACAGAGATACTCAATGGAGAATACCTCCCTCCACATAGGGTTGGCGTCAGGAAGGGCATCCGACTGCAAAACTAGGCCCAATCGATGTCATTTCCTACCCCAGATACCTAGGAAAAACGTTAGGCAGGAATGACGATGACGACTCTAAGTGAGTTCACGCAGCGCCGTTGAAGAGTGTAGGCTAATAATAATAATAACAATAATAATAGTAATGTATGTACGGGGTGAGGTGACCGTGCGGTTAGGGGCGCGCAGCCGTGAGCTTGCATCCGGGAGATAGTAGGTTCGAACACTACTGTCGGCAGCCCTGAAGTTGGTTTTACGTGGTTTCCCATTTTCACACCAGGCAAATGCTGGGACTGTACGTTAATCAAGGCCACGGCCGCTTCGTTCCCACTCCTAGCCCTTTCCTATCCCATCGTCGCCATAAGACCTATCTGTGTTGGTGCGACGTAAAGCGCAGAGGCTTGTTTGGACCTCAACAGCTCCGCCATCAACCGTGACCCAGGTGTCACTGAAGAGGCGTACTAGGGAAATGAGGAGTGAGGTAGTTTCCCGTTGCTTTCTTCACTGAGCCAGAAGTTGCTATTACATAACAGTCTGTCAAGCCCACTAAAATGTCCCCACCAACCGAACCTATGTGCAACACTTTCACACCACTCGTAACAGGGACTGGCTGCATAAGGAATGGCATTACTATCATCACTCATACCTCGGTCACTTTCATGTTGTCAGAGCCAAGGATGAGACTGAGACAGGTGAATGAAAGTAACAAATTTGTTCTAGCGCACACCAGAAGACATAGTGTAGTGTAAACACTACGTCTTGCCAGCAAAGGCGTATAATAATAATAATAATAATAATAATAATAATAATAATAATAATAATAATAATAATGTCGCTTAAGTGCGGCCATTATCCAGTAATCGGGAGATAGTGGGTTCGAGCCTACGAAAGAAACAGGACGTCAACTATAAACAGTGTGGGAACAGAAATGCTAAGATCAGTAGTAGCGATTGGGAGTTAGAAGTGGAGTGGGGGAGGTGCACAGACAAAAGAAAACTACCCGGTTTTGAGGAATGTGGGGGTGGGGGGTGGGATTATATATACATCAAAACTAAAAAAGAAAGCTACAAAATAGTTTTTATGTTCTCTGAGCGAATTTCGAGAGAGAGGTAAAGATTGACAGTTTACAAACTTTAAGTGCGGTAATACGGTAATAGATTTTTTTTTTTTTTTTTTTTTTGAGATTTTGATTCAATACCACACAATAAAACTTTTACCAAAGGAACAATATTACACATGTATTACAATTAAATAGAAGTATGGCGTAATTATACAATTAAAAATAATTTAGTATTTGACTACATCCTAAGAAACTAACAGACACTAAAATGACTGACAGACTGACAAATGCGCGCGGCAAGCGTCTTAATCATACCTCAGTGTCCACTGTCCATGACCTTGGCAATATATATACCCCTGCTACCATTCCTTACAGCACATCCAAAGTGTCCACCACTTGCTGTGGTGCCAAATACATCGTTTAGCCGCGACGAACGACATATATTTTTTTTGTTGGCGTAATTTCCGCTAATAATTTTGTTAATAATTTAATACAGGAAATAACTAGCTGATACGACAACAAGGCTTGCAAAGAATGCTTGTTTTTACAATTCATAGTTTCAGCCGGCTAAAATAAGTTAGTAAAAAATATGTTTTCTCCACAAAGTGATGGGGGACTCCCTTCCCCTCGTACCCTACTAATCACTGCTACTGGCTGAGATGTTCGGCTGGCTTCACAACATTGGATTGTGATTCCAATGCTGACGTAGGACTTATATGGAAAACGATTTAGTTTACTCCTAACCTGGATAAAATACACGAAACTCAACTACGATGGTTTGGACATGTACTGCGAGCAGAAGCAAATTTATTATAGTTGCAGAGTTAAAGAAAAAATGCCTATTGGATTACCTAAACAACGATAAGCTTAGTCACCACACAACGACATGAAGCATGACCCACGGCCAAATGAAATGTGGACGGTGAAGCAAGGTGCCCACATTGTTAAAACAGCAAGACGTTTTAATATTATCCTCAACGATAAAAAGTGGCAAAGGGGGACGTTAAAAATGTATACATTTTATATTGGAAACTATCTTGCCAACTGACTAATAAATAATAACTACATTAACTGCTATATAACTTACATGATGTAGTTACATTCGATCACTTCACTCAAACAGTCCTTTAGAATTAGAGCAGCATTCATTGATGTTTTGCCAATGACTTGATCTACTTTATTAAGTGCTTTTTATTACACAGCATTTTGTGAAAGTTGACTCAAATTCACAGTATCAAGATAGTGTTGTATGGTAAGACGCTGCGTCCGCCATGCCAATGTATAACCATGGGAAGTAGCGCAAGATAGCCAGCTCCAACCGCACGTTCATCACCAAGGAAGGCCCAACCTCTCCCTACTCCCATCGCCAGGTGGAGGACAGCCGCTTGCGGATAGGTCAGCGCCCCCACCGCTGCTATCTGAATCGTCCTGCTCGCTCATTGGAGGCGTCCGGCGTTATGGAAGAATCTGGACAGTACGTGCGGGAAGACTCTGGGAGGCGTGTACCTTTTGGAAGCATCCAGATGGCGTGGACCAGGTATTTAAGTCAGGCGTAACCTACGGGGTTGAGTTGGAATCCCGCAGTGCCAAGAAGGCTGATCCTCTGTAACAAATAATATGGCAGGAAAATGGACATGACTTGTGCATGATACATACTCCTCACTAACATAACCTGGAAAAGTCCAGCCCACATCCTTGCACGTGCTATCTACAAAATGTCAGGTTTTACATGTAGGCATCTTTCTATTTCCGCCTATGTGGTTTTGTCCTGGCCCTTATCACCCGATCACACCGCTATTTAATACCCATCACCACATCCGGTCTGGTAGCATGCTGAGCATGGGGACAGGCAGATACTCCTGTAGTATCACAATCCCACTCCTCCCTGCTATCTTTCTCTTCTTAGAACTAATGGCATGTTGGAGGCCATGTAGATTGAGTCGATGGTCACGCGGGGGGAGCGGGCTACGCCCCCCCCCCCCGAAAAAAACGGGGTTGGGTTAGTTGGTATCTCATTCTCTTTGGTTGGTGTAGTGAGTCCAGTGTGTGGACTCAGTGAGTTAGCGAAGTGCAGTCAGTGTGTTAGTGACAGCCTGGGCTGAGGTGTCAGTCTGTTGGACCCGAGGACTCGTTTCTCTGTGCCTGTCGTCGAGCGTGTGAGTGTCTTGGACCAGCTGCTGAAAGATGACTGAGTCTTTCCTATGTAGTGTAGAGGACAACACTGGGTGCCGACATGGGGCTGTGAGTGGAGTTCGACGGACTGAGTGGACAGCGGATACTATCCCGAGCTGCAAGACTGACGTGTGGGCTGCGGACCGTGACAGCGCTAACGATCGTGGTTGAGCGGCTGAGTGAGTCTAGTGTAAGTGATCGAAGACTCCGTGTGTGTGTGTCATTGTAGATAAAACCTGAGAAAGTAAGAGAGAGAAAGCGAACCGCGTAAGTGTACTTGTGTAAGTTGTGAGCTCAGCAATCGTGTGTGTATGTGTAAATGTGTAGTTTTAGTGCTTTCTTTCTTTATTCGTGTCAGAAGTATCAATTTTACTTACAGATATTTAACAAAAAGCAACAAGATATCTACATTCCTGCTATACAAATATGGAAGTCTTTTATACACTGACTGACAGAGCAAATGCAACACCAAGAATGAGTGGTTCGAAAGGGATGAAAGTTGGGGAAAAACAGAGATGGCACGGACGAATAATTGGTGTTTATTTCAAACCGATATGCAGGTTACACAATGCGCACGGCATCGACTTAGTAGGATGTAGGACCACCGCGAGCGGCGATGCACGCAGAAACACGTCGAGGTACAGAGTCAATAAGAGTGCGGATGGTGTCCTGAGGGTTGGTTCTCCATTCTCTGTCAACCATTTGCCACAGTTGGTCGTCCGTACGAGGCTGGGGCAGAGTTTGCAAACGGCGTCCAATGAGATCCCACACGTGTTCGATTGGTGAGAGATCCGGAGAGTACGCTGGCCACGGAAGCATCTGTACACCTCGTAGAGCCTGTTGGGAGATGCGAGCAGTGTGTGGGCGGGCATTATCCTGCTGAAACAGAGCATTGGGCAGCCCCTGAAGGTACGGGAGTGCCACCGGCCGCAGCACATGCTGCACGTAGCGGTGGGCATTTAACGTGCCTTGAATACGCACTAGAGGTGACGTGGAATCATACGCAATAGCGCCCCAAACCATGATGCCGCGTTGTCTAGCGGTAGGGCGCTCCACAGTTACTGCCGGATTTGACCTTTCTCCACGCCGACGCCACACTCGTCTGCGGTGACTATCACTGACAGAACAGAAGCGTGACTCATCGGAGAACACGACGTTCCGCCATTCCCTCATCCAAGTCGCTCTAGCCCGGCACCATGCCAGGCGTGCACGTCTATGCTGTGGAGTCAATGGTAGTCTTCTGAGCGGACGCCGGGAGTGCAGGCCTCCTTCAACCAATCGACGGGAAATTGTTCTGGTCGATATTGGAACAGCCAGGGTGTCTTGCACATGCTGAAGAATGGCGGTTGACGTGGCGTGCGGGGCTGCCACCGCTTGGCGGCGGATGCGCCGATCCTCGCGTGCTGACGTAACTCGGGCTGCGCCTGGACCCCTCGCACCCTCGCACGTGCCACATGTCCCTGCGCCAACCATCTTCGCCACAGGTGCTGCACCGTGGACACATCCCTATGGGTATCGGCTGCGATTTGACGAAGCGACCAACCTGCCCTTCTCAGCCCGATCACCATACCCCTCGTAAAGTCGTCTGTCTGCTCCGTTGACAGCGGCCTGGCATTCTTAGCTATACACGTGTCCTGTGGCACACGACAACACGTTCTACAATGACTGTCGGCTGAGAAATCACGGTACGAAGTGGGCCATTCGCCAACGCCGTGTCCCATTTATCATTCGCTACGTGGGCAGCACAGCGGCGCATTTCACATCATGAGCATACATCAGTGACGTCAGTCTACCCTGCAATTGGCATAAAGTTCTGACCACTCCTTCTTGGTGTTGCATTTGCTCTGTCAGTCAGTGTACAATCACAGATAGAGCAACATTATTCGAGAGCTAGATGATGCTTGACCAGTATTGGGCGACGTCAATAGCGTTGGGGGAGGCTGCAATCAAGTCTTTCATAGTGCACATTGAAGGACATAAAACGCACTGACATAGATGTTGGATCGTCTGCTGCTCTCCGCAATCACAAAGTGATGAATCACTTGAGAAGCCCCACTTCCGCAAATTTACTTTTGTTCTGCCGACTTCTGTACGGAGTCTGTTAAGGGCTTTCCATACTTTCTACTTCTGGTGTCCACATGGAAGACTTTCCTTCGGCTCTATCCAGTTGGATAGGTGGTGGATTCTTTCTTTCCACATTGTGACTAGCATTCTCTGCTTTCCCCTCAAGGTTAACTGATGTGCGGAGAAAACTTTTTCTAGATTTTAGTCTCTGTGTGGCTGGATGGTATCCATAGAGAGGATGTGCTTCTGAAGAAGATGACTGGAGCCTTCCTTTGTTAGCTGCTACCTCCCTACAAATCTCACCGGGAGCAATACCAGCTAAAAGTTGGATCTTCTCAATGGGTGTAGGTTTCAAACATCCAGTAATGATCCTGCAGCTTTGGTTTAAAGCGATGTCGACCTGCTTCGTATGAGCTGACCTGTACCAAACCGGGGAGGCATATTCTCCTGCAGAATAGCATAGAGCTAGAGCTGATGTTCTAATTGTTTGTGGTTGTGTTCCCCAACTTGTTCCTGATAACTTTCGTAGAATGTTGTTTCTAGCAGCTATCTTTTGTTTCAGGTTTTGGCAATGTTTCTTATATGTTAATGTGCGATCCAGCATAACTCCCAGGTACTTTGGTGTAAAGCAGTGTTCCAGTAAGTTCCCCTTCCACAGTACTTTGAGTTTCTGAGAGGCCTGTGCATGCCGCAGATGGAACGCACAAATTTGAGTCTTAGCTGGATTTGGTTTGAGTTGGTTTTTCTCATAATAGGTACCTAGCTCTTCTAATGCAGCAGTTAAAGAGATCTCTGCTTCATCAAAGGTATCAGTTTGAGTAGTAAGTGCAAGGTCATCGGCATAGATAAAGCTTTTAGTATTTTCTGGTAATGGCTGGTCATTAGTGTAGATGTTGAAAAGAATAGGAGCCAGTACACTGCCTTGAGGTAGTCCATTCCTTTGATTCCTCCATCTGCTTCGGCGTCCTTGGAATTCGACAAAAAAGCGACGATTTTCCAGGAGAGTAGCTATCATCTTGGTTACCTTGATGTCTGTAATCATTCTATAAAGTTTGTGTAATAATATCCTGTGATTGACTGTATCGTAGGCGGCTGAGAGATCCACAAAAGCCACACCAGTAATCTTCTTCATTTCAAACCCGTCCTCGATGTGCTGGGTTAGATGTAAAACCTGTGCTGTGCAACTCTTTCCTGGGCGGAAGCCACATTGCTGAGGGATTAGGACTTGGTCTACTACTCCCATTAAGCGATTGAGTAACATTCTTTCCATTATTTTGTATAGGTGGCAGAGTAAGGAGATTGGTCTGAAATTTTTGGGGTTCGAAGGTTCCTTTCCAGGTTTCAGAAATGCGATCACCTTGGATTTTCTCCATATTTTGTTTTAGTGCTAATAAATTTTAGAAATAGGACGCTACCAGGTTCTGTTTTATATATTTACCGTGCCAACACGTAACAATAGTTTTCAAAGTTTGCGTGGAAAGAGCGTTCTTATCACTTGTGTACAAAACATTCATGTAAGAAGGGGGGGGGGGAGGTGTTGGTTCTAGGCGAACAAAGAAGAAATTTCATTTTAAGGATATGTGTTAAATAATTTCTACCGAACAGTCGCTAGGTGATGTTTTTCCGTATTTAATTTTCTCAATATTTTGTTGTTATACTGATCTTTTTCTTTCTTAGCGAGGGATCCCACCTCTATCGCATCAAGGGCAGTGTCCTGGAGTGTGCGACTTTGGGTCGGGGGATAACTTATAACTGGGAAGGATGGCCAGTACCTCGCCCAGGCGTCCTCATCTGCTGTGCTGAATAGGGGCCTTAATGGGGATGGGACAATTGGAAGGGATAGACAAGGAAGAGGGGAGGAAGTGGACGTGGGCTTGAGTTAGGTACCATCCCGGCATTCGCCTGGAGGAGAAGTGGGAAACCACGGAAAACCACTTCGAGGCCTGAGGTGGGAATCGACCCCCCTCCCTCCCGAGGCTGAGTGGATCCCATTCCATCCCTTGTATCACTTTTCAAATTTCGTGGCAGAGTGGGAAATCGACCCGGGCCTACGGGGGTGGCAACTAAGCACTAACCACTACACCACAGAGGCGGACAGGTGTTATACTGTAATTTGTTTCATATTCACATGCTCATCACCTATGAGAAATGAAGGATGCATTTCGCAAATGAAAACTTCAGTCTTTGACTGTGTAGGCCTATAGCATCCACTGGGGTATTCCTATGTTATTGTTTCTCAGTTGAAGTCCTATGAACTCTCAAGGGGTATAATCCATTTTTTTTAATATTCAGCTGCAGTATGATTAAAATGTATGGACATAATTTTTAAAGTATGCAGTCTCTGGAAACAAACCTTCTTTTTACAGTTTGTCAAAAATTGATCTGACAGCTGATCTTATGAAGTTGGAAACTAAGTTAGCTGTTAAATAATTTAAGCCGGGCTGAGTGGCTCAGACGGTTAAGGCGCTGGCCTTCTAACCCCAACTTGGCAGGTTCGATCCTGGCTCAGTCCGGTGGTATTTGAAGGTGCTCAGATACGACAGCCTCGTGTCGGTAGATTTATTGGCACGTAAAAGAACTCCTGCGGGAATAAATTCCGGCACCTCGGCGTCTGAGAGGACCGTAAAAGTAGTTAGTGGGACGTAAAACAAATAACATTATTATTAAATAATTTAACACAGGAAGTTAAGCAACATTGGGCATGGTCAAGATTTGGATGGGTTGCCACGCGCTGTCGGTGGGGGTAAGGAAATGGAGGAGCGGAAAGGAACTGGCCACCCTATCGTACGTAAGCTCCGGCTCAGGCACTCCTCTGCGGAGGTTCCGACCTGCCTTCGGGCAGAATACACCCTTACGTTACCTTACTTCAAAAACTATAATTGTTGGACCCTCTGCCCTTTGGACTGAAGAGTTGATGCTTGGTTGGGAAGAAAGTATGGCCATGCTTCCGATAAAGGATTTTCAAATAGTGAATTGTTAATAAATGGGCATACATTTGATTTCAGAGAAACAAACAGTTAGAAAACGTTCGACCGTATGGAGTAAGACATGTCATCTTGTTTTGCTATACGCTAATTGTTTGTAGTCCTGGTCGTCAAAATCACGAAATTCTTGAAGAATATCAACCCTAACAGGGTATACGTAAAAATAAGAATATATTTTAGAAACTGTGGACCCTCTGCTCTTTGGACTAAAGAGTTGATGCTTGGTTGTGAAGAAAGTATGGCCATGCTTCCGATAAAGGATTTTCAAATAGTGAATTGTTGATAAATGGGCATTTATTTTGAGATGCAACATTTGATTTCAGAGAAACATAGTTAGAAAACGTTCGACCGTATGGAGTAAGACATGTCATCTTGTTTTGCTATACGTTAATTCTTGAAGAATATCAACCCTAACAGGGTATACGTAAAAATAAGAATATATTTTAGAAACTGTGCCTACCCTATGAATAGAAATTACATCGACAGCCATCTGAATAGTATTATGAATTATATAACAATCAACTTCAAATAAGTTATGCCCTTAATTTCCTTTCAATTTGCAGTTCATATTATCTGCACAAAGAACTATTGATTTTCCTTTCTGGAGGTCTGGCGGGCCAGGGGACAGGTCCGCCCCTTCGTATCAATTGACTGAGGGTGTATAACATTCAGGTGGTTGCGGACGCATTTTTCTAACACTCACTCAAAACAGTAGCAGTGGCTTCTAAACTTTAACCGAGCAAAAATTTAAGATTCAACACTTTAACTTGAATCCCTTCAACAGGATTAAAGTACTTATGCCTTCCGTACATCCTCACATATGTAGTTTTAGGCCACACTTCGCACACACGCATATTACAGGCAACCTACAAACATTGGGAGGCAATAAACCCAAACCCCATGGCACTACAGCCATTGAAGGACCTTGGCCTACCAAGCGACCGCTGCTCATCCCGAAGGCCTGCAGATTACGAGGTGTCGTGTGGTCAGCACGACGAATCCTCTCGGCTGTTATTCTTGGAAGGCAATACAATCTTCACAATATTGAAAGGAAATTAAGGGCATAACTTACTTGAAATTGACTGTTTATATAATTCATAATACTATGAGGATGGAGTCATAAGTCATGGCAACTATTTTTTTCTTCTCGCGGACAGGGTACAACACGGAAAATCTAAGATATGCATTTGGAAATATAGGGCATGTTCTTATCCATAGTGCCTGAAGACAAATCCTGACTTCAGGAGATTCTCGTAGAAAAGTGACAGAACACGTCATTGGTAAACATTGTTCATTATGGTATAGACAGCAAATACACAAGACTACGTACAAAGGACAGGTCTCCACTGGTTACAGACCTCGAAATAATCACCCAAGGTTTCCACTGTGCGTTGCCAGCGGTGGGGCAGGCGCTGAATACCATTCGCTGCATGTGTATCACTAACGTGTGACACCTCTCTCCAAAATGCTGTTATGATGTCCTCTTTGTTAGCAAACCGTTGTCCACGTAATGGCTTCTTGACTTTGGGGATTAGATCATAGTCACATAGGCTCAGATTAGGCGAATAAGGTGGGTAAGAACGTTGCTCGTTGCTGCTGCTTGTTGACTTCCATTTTGTGACGCTCTCACTCACCACTGAACTTGGGGCCAAGCTTAGACCCACGCTGTTGTTTACATACACCATCTAGTGGCATCATACGCAAGTACATACCGTACGTTTCCAAATACATATCTTAGATTTTCCGTGTTGTCTCCTGTTCGCGAGAAAAAAAATAGTTGCCATGACTTATGACTCGACCTACGTATTCATGGTACTACGGATGTTACTGAGTACATTCCGAAGATCGCTGACGGTCTTATGCCATGGTTTTGGAAGTAGTATCGCTCTTAAATGAACTCATCAGCCATTCGCAATAGTGAATGAAACTTTTATACACGTGGAAGAGTGCATTATATCCACATCACGTCACATGCCTCACGATTTTTTCGGCTGGGTGGCTCTCACCTCATCGGCCCAAGAACAATAAATAGGCAGATGCCTAGTTGGCTGTCGCCTCCCCGATCAACTATGTATACCTGTCTCATCACAGACGTGGACACCACTCTTGGGGGACACCACATACTCACAGAACTTCGCAAGTCCCGCTCCCCAGTCCACGATGTTGTCCACTTCACTGTCTTCAACACAGGTTCTAGCTTACCTACGAGATCCCGATGAAAGGGCAGCCCTTGAAACCTGCGGCGCAACTATCAACGGCAGATTCTCTCAAGTGGTACCTACTCCCGAGTAGATCTTAGAGCAATTGTTCCATCATCCCCACTGTTAACACCCCTCAACCTCGCACACCCCAGCAGCTTCCATCGCCCCCCTATCTCCATTTCGTCCACATCCACTACTACTGCTGCTACTACTACTACTACTACTACCTTTACAACTTCGACCCACACTCCCTTCTATAATTCCACCCTTACTACCACGCCTAGCCACCCTTCTCCCATAATGTCAGCGCCCGTCACCTTCACCTCCTTAACTGCCACTCTCCCTAGTTCCCAGCAACCCCCACTCAACCACATAGAGGTCACCACCGCTGCACAGCCTGCCTCTCACGGGACAACCGCCGCTGCGATACCAGCTCCTCAGGAGCTTCCATCTCCGAGCTGTGTCCTTCGAGGCATCGACCCTCCATCACGGAACAGGACATATTGAGTGAACTCCACACGGCATGCGCCCCGGCACTTCGAGTGTTCCGTATCTACAACAACACTGGCCCAACGCTCATGGTACGCCTCTAACTCCCGTCTGATGAAGACGTCCACCAACTGATTACCTCTGGCGTCCGCCTCCGCCGTCGGCACTTCCGAGTGGAGCATTCTCGCTCCCCACCCGGTATTGTGTGTTCCCCTCCCATCAATTCCCCTCGTCGCCCCCGACCAGACCCGCCATCCACCCCACCCCCGCAAACGGTTTACCTACCTGCTCCCCAACCCAACCTCTTTCCCCCGCCCCTCCCGATACTAGACCTTCTTCGTCTTCTCGCCACTTCCATCACCAAAATTACAACCTCCCTCTACTACCCCATGTTGCAACACTACCCTCGTGCATCTTACTAAACCTTTCAATCGAACCTGCCAACTGTCTCACCATCCCACATATATGTAACCACTCTTTGTAACTCTATACAATAATCATTTTCTGTGTTGCGTGCCCGAGATACGTAAATCAATTTCTTGTAATCATTCAACAAAGGGAGAGTAGCAGGGGTTTGCCAGGGTGGGTGCGGTGCGGGCTTCCTCTGTGGGTCTCTTTGTGTGGTTGCGGCTGCCTCTGCGCCAGATTCTACAATTACTCTACTTACGTATGTACGACACATACATACATATTTTCGCTTACATTCTACAACAACATCCTGATTCACTGGCCAAAGAGCTGCTTTGTTCAGCTGGTGGCCCGCCGTCCCCTTAAGGGAGCGGAATGAACCAACTTCATGATGATGATGATGATGATGATGATGATGAGTGCATTAGGCCTACGCCAAGCGTACAGTACTGGATAAATCTCCCGGTGACTACCTAGGTTCCTCGTTAGCTGACTTAGAACCGGCAGTGAATTCATAAGTGGATGGATAAAGTGCGAGCTGGTTCCAATCGTCATAGATGCTTTTTTTAAATATTTATTTCGCCTTACAGTAATCGCGGGCATATTACCTCACATAAATGTTTTCAGCGACTGAATGTTTATGTGGCCATGAAAAGAGCCGTTTGATGATCATGTCTGGACGGGAATAGTATGGCCGGTGGAAAAGACTGAGGCACGTAAACACGCATTGTGTTGACCTTGAAAATTATGCGGCGAAAGCTGATAGATCAAGGAAAAACACCCTTACGAATTTGTTTTGTGAACTAGCTTTTTTCCATAATTGTCTTCAGTTGCTGAACATAGAATTCGCTAACGCAGTATGTGCACGAAATTGTCACCTTCTTAATTAATGCACATTTGGGCACGCCACTGAACAGGAAACTCTGATTTGCTCGAGAATGTTAGGCGTTACGGATCTGCAGGCCTTCGTAATTAGATTTCGAGGGCTCTCGGAATCTCCCGGCTGTTCAGTGGTGTTAAATATGGTGATCTGGTGATCTGGCGAGCCACGGGAAGGTTCTCCCCTTCTTATCCATTGACCGTGGTGTGTAGCATTCGGGTGGACGGACGACTGCTGAATTGTGCGGTGGATCCCCGTCGTGCTGAAACCACGTGGTATACTTGGGGATAAAACAAGACGGCCTTAGTTCCTGGAAGCGATCTGTAAGACAGCAGGCAATCACACCCTGTAATCTGCTGAGTTAACGAGCTCTACGTGGTCCTTGTTTGGTGTGGAGAGGTTGTCAAACCACTTCCTTCCACACTCCCTTCAGTCTTTACCCTTTCTTCGTGTCGAGTGCAGTAGACGATTTTACAACTCCGGCTACAGTAGACGTAGTAAATCCTATAAGTCTCTGATAAACACCGGGCTGCCGCTGGAGAGAACCGAAGTGGAGTGAGGCGAGGTCGTCATGTTCTGTCCCCAAGTATAACACACTGTCCTCAAGGCAAACTTTCTAACAACAGTGGTAATTGACGGCGGAGAAAATGCAGGTAGCGGGCTTGTTTCAAATGGCCCTCAAAATAATATGGGCTAATTAGGTGGTTACCCAAAATAGCCACACCAAACATTTACTCCTCATCGTACCTTAAATGCTGCCTCTTTAATCCAGTGTGGATTGTCAACGATTCAGTAATGCTTGTTGTGGTGATTTCTGGTATCATTATTGTGAAATCGAAAACATTTTCGAAAGTAACGCCCCATCATTTGCCACTTGCCTCAGTAACCGTTGTGATGTTTGGGAAATCACTGCATGTTTTCAATTATTGAACTATATAATTAATTGATAAGATGTATATATTTAATCACTGATAGGTCATTTTTAAATTAATATGTATATGTATATATATATGGTTTTTTTCATCCATTTCAATTATCATTTCTTTGTATTGCGGCTATAACGTATTCTGAACGAACAAATTATTGGGTAAAGTATTTCAACATCATTCATATTTATAACTTGCAGTAAATTTTCCAATAGCCGTTGTGAGGTGACCAGAGTCAGCAGGCTAATTTCAGCCCATTTCCAGGAAAAGTACGTCATCTAGTTTACGAGAGACCTCACCCTCTCTACCTCTTGAAGTGACAGTTGATACATTATAAACGCCCACTTTTCGAACTTAGCTACCTGACGCTTTATTTCAGCGGGAAAGTTCAGCCTATGTGAATGAACGCAATGAAGCAACGTGATGAATTCACAGCAATACATAGGAGAAGTGATGAGACCTCCAATCTTACTGGACCATGTGGAAGACACTCTTACTACGATTCTACGTCTGCACATCGGAGAAGATTTTAACTTAGTTCACTTCGCATCTGAGTAGTACCGTAGGATACTACTCAAAAGTTACTCTCATTGGGACTTGTTATCTCAATGACGAGAGGTAGTCAACGGGAGACCGGTTTTGACTAGTAAGGGAAGGAGAGCTTTTATTATGAATTTAGCTACACTACTGTTCCGTAATACGGAAGAATACAAGTGTATTCTCTCCATTAACATAACCCATGGTGGTTTTGCATTTAAAATTAGGACTCATTACGACTTTATGTAAGGAGTACAGTAGGAAGTGTTAAAGCCAGGAAAAGCATAAGTAGGACTGGAATCCAACAACAAATGAGGCAGCCGGTACGAGAGATCCACCCATCTTCAACTTCAAGACAACAGAATCTACATTTGGTGAGCTTATGGCATAAGTTACTGCAAGTCTTCGCGCAACAGTTCATTTTCTTAGAGTTAATTTCATTCAACTTTTCTTTTGCTTCCGTAAGTTCAGATTTCGTTAATACGCCGTTACGTCACGTTTTTCATCCTAATAAATAGCTGTTTTAATTTGTATGTTCTGAAATTATTATTAATGATCCTTAAATTCCAAGTTACTGTACTTAATGATTTGTGTCCGTCACCCCACCCCTGGGAGTTTTTTGAGTCTCATTACGTATTATTATTATTATTATTATTATTATTATTATTATTATTATTATTATTATTATTAACTATCAACTTTCGTTTTCAAGCCTTAAACTTGAAGACTGGCGCCCATGGGATATTGTGTATGGAGAAACAATGAGATATAATTTATTTATTTTAATATTAAAGTGACCCGCCACGTTATAATTTTGTCAAACATCTGTGGGCCAAGTGGGTACGTCACACCGTTCACAAAAGTTGACTCTAGCTCAGCCCCGTGGAGCTCCTCGTATAGTTGCAGGTGATAGGTGTGAAAGCGACTGTTATATGAGATACGTACTACATACGTGGAATAATAGTGTTATTGTTTTTTACGTCCTCCCACTAACTACTTTTACGGTTTTCGGAGACACAGAGGTGCCGGAGTTTAGTTCCGCAGGAGTTCTTTCACGTGCCAATAAATTTACAGACATGAGATTGACCTATTTGAGCACCTTCAAATACCACCGGACTGAGCTAGGTTCGAACCTGCCAAGTTGGGGTCAGAAGGCCAGCGCCTCAACCGTCTGAGCCACTCAGCCCGGCTTACTTGATTCTACTGGCTGATATTAGCCGGTTGTACCACTGCCCGTGTTCTCAATCAATCAATCAATCAATGAGCTGCATTTAGAGCTGTCGCCCAGGTGGCAGATTCGCTATCAATTGTTTACCTACCGGGCGAGATGACCGTGCGGTTAAGGGCGTGCGGCTGTGAGCTCGCATCCGGGAGATAGTGGGTTCGAATCCCACTGTCGGCAGCCATGAAGATGGTTTTCCGTGGTTTCCCATCTTTACACCAGGCAAATAGGGGCTGCCTGGCCGAGGTGATAAAGGCGTGCTCGGTTCGCCCGGAAGGACGTGGGTTCGAATCCCCGTCAGGAAGTCGTAAAATTTAAGAAACGAGATTTCCACTTCCGGAGGTGCATATGGCCCTGAGGTTCACTCAGCCTACACCAAAAATGAGTACCAGGTTAATTCCTGGGGCAAAGGCGGCCGGGCGTAGAGCTGACCACTCTACACCATCACGTGCCGAGGTTAACAATGGTGGGAGCCTTTACCTTCCACTCCTCCAAGGGTCTTCATGGCCTGTACGGAGGTGACTTTGCTTTGCTTTACACCAGGCAAATGCTGGGGCTGTACCTTAATTAAGGCCACGGACACTTCCTTCCAATTCCTAGGCCTTTCCTATCCCATCGTCTCCATAAAAAGCTATCTGTATCGGTGCGACGTAAAGCCACTAGC
Source organism: Anabrus simplex (assembly GCF_040414725.1). Classification (NCBI taxonomy): domain Eukaryota; kingdom Metazoa; phylum Arthropoda; class Insecta; order Orthoptera; family Tettigoniidae; genus Anabrus; species Anabrus simplex. The sequence goes on from NC_090265.1 coordinate 142,223,172, forward strand.
AAAAATAAAGTTTACCTAGCTCTTTCCACTCGCTTGCGGGGATAGCGTTCAGCACATCTGCACTACGATCCCACACTGCGTAGGGGTTGCTATCGCTTTCCACATCCTTCCGTTTAGTTGTCGTGTATTTTACCTTGTTCAATATTGATTTTATGATTGTGTTTATAAACTGCCCTAAATGTAATTATAATCTTTCTTTTTCTTTCTTTCTTAATCTGTTTACCCCCAGTGTTGGTTTTCCCTCGGACTCAGTGAGGGTTTCCACCTATACCGCCTCAAGGGCAGTGTCCTGGTGCGTGAAACTTTGGGTCGGGTATACAACTGGGGTGGAGGACCAGTATATCACTCAAGCGGCCTCACCTGCTATGCTGAACAGGGGCATTGTGGGGGGGGGGGTTGGAAGGGATAGACAAAGAAGAGGGAAGGAAGCGGCCGTGGCGCTAAGGTAGGTACCATCGCTGCATTTGCCTGGAGAAATGGGAACCACGGAAAACCACTTCGAGGACGGCTGAGGTGGGAATCGAACCACTCCCCCCCCTCTACTCAGTTGACCTCCAGAGGCTGAGTGGATCCCGTTCCAGTCCTCGTACCACTTTTCAAATTTCATGGCAGAGCCGGGAATCGAGCCCGGGCCTACTGGGGTGGCAGCTAATCACACTAACCACTACACCACAGAGGCGGTAAGTAATGTTTCATGTTTTAAAATGTTGTTGTTTTTATCAGCTGATACTTTACGCAATCTTGTAGAGATCAATGACCGAGCACTTTTCTCATACATTTCGGAAACAGATTCACAAATTCGAGAGAGGACATTGTCATTGTGTTTCACATTCCAGTCAATAATGAAAGTAAAATTAAGACATCTGCCTATGTATGAATAAAATGAAGTCCCCGGTAGGTGTCTGACTGTGTGCGGACCGATATCCAGAACCACCGAACGGATTTTGATGCGTTTTTCACTGTTGTAGAGAAAATGTATCGAGGAAGATTTAAACATATGAAATGTTAATTTGCAACTAAAAAAGGGCTGAGCAGTGACCATTTTAATACAGGATGCCAAAGAGGGAACGGTGGTCCGAGTGCTTTCTCGGTTTACGCTGTCTAAATCTTCAATAATAAACCCTGGACATGTGTTGAAGAATTTGTTGAACATAAAAAGCTCTGCAAAGAAATCCGCAAAGGTATAATTATACCTATCTGTAAAATTTAGCCTTCAATAGGCGTTTTTATGTTATAATTTTCAGTTAAAGAAATCAACCTTAAAAGTAGATTTTTTTAAGTGTAATCACGTAATCCATTTCAAATATTATTTTTATCAATAATCTTTTAAAAATAAAATACCCTTTACAGAAGGTAATGTTCACGAATGGTTGAATTAGATGGACTGGAGATCTGTAGAAGAACGCCGCGCTTAGCCTATATTAACAAACATCGTCTACAAAGAATTCTTATGAGGCCTGTCACCACAAATTCTAAATCGCTCCCGTGCGAAGGCGGGGAGGGTTGCTTGTTTAATTATAAGTGTAGATAGGAATGTTTTGGGGAAATAAAAACGAACATATTGATGTTAAATAATTATTTAATTACATTTAACACAAACTATTTATTACATGTTATATGTAAGACACTCTAATGCATTCGAAAGTTTCAACAATTTTAACACCAATATTAATGGATACATATTTTAGACGTGCGAATTTGTAGATGTACCATTAAATAAAGTTTAATTCACTGGGAATTGAATGTGTGTTGTCAGTTTGATTGCTTTAATGGCACATCTGATACTTACAAACGTATGTCTGAGACCAATGATTCCTAAACTTTACAGTCAGAGGGTTCTTCGAAAAAAAAAATTCTTGGACCCTTCTGATCTTTTAAATAAAAGAAACAGTATATGTGTTACTAACTCTTGTATTTTATTCAAATATATTTAAAACAAGTTGTAATATGAATGACATCAAATTATAGAGCCTAATGTGAACAAAGAAGCTTTATTTTTGTACAATTAAGGCTGCGATGTTGGGCTTAATCTTTCATAATTTCAATATTAAATCATGATTTCAAGTTTATTTATTAACTTATGTTTCAAATACATGAGGTGGGGCTGAAACTTAATTAAGACCACCACGTCCGATTCCTTCCCACTCCCAGCATTTCCTATCCTATCGTCACCATAAGACCTATCTGTGTTGGTGCCACGTAAAGCAACTAGTTAAAAAAAAACATGAGGTGGGAGAATGCGATTTCACACTGATAAGTACGGAACACATTTAAGCCCTTCCGAGCTTTTCTTGAGAGTTTAGGATATTCTGTCAAGGAATGTAACCGAAATTCAACTAGTTGTAATTGTGAAAACTATTATTTTAATGAAGTATCACATGAAAGATCTGCCAAACAATCTTCTTTTTGTAGTGTAAAGGAGAAGTTGGTTCCAGCAAATGGATTTCTTCTCCACCTGTCACCGGGAAATAACTTACTCCCTTAGCTTCAAGTGCACTTGCTCCAAAAGTGACTTAACTACGTTGGGGGGTCTCCTATGGAACATTTTCTTCTGACAACTGGACGAAATCTGCCATAGAAGGGATTTCTTCTAAAATCTCAGAGTCTAATATTTGAATTCACATTGCCAGATATTTCATAATTCCCTTGAACATAAAATAATATACTGTGGGCGGTGGGCCCCAGTTTGGGAAACTTTGTCTTAGAAAAGATATCTTCAATCACTTGAGTCGACTCCAAACAGAGTATACCTACTGTACAAACTCTTTGAGCATAAGTGACCAGATTAGATTCACGAACTTGAAACTATGACGTGAGCGACCGTTACATGGCACACGAAGAACTAGTATTACTACTACTAAATTGTTATCATTCCTCCTCTGAAGTGAGAGGCAGGATTTTCAGACAGTGATGCTGTCTCTCAGTCCAAGAGATTTGTTACGGTGAAGAAGATGTGCGGAGAGGGTGAGGAGGTTGGCGGCCGTGGCCTATACTCGGAACTGTCCCGGCATTTTCCTTAGTGCAGGAAAATGGAAAACCAAGGAAAACCATTCTCAGCACAGCCGACGGTCGGGATCAGCCCTGTCCGTCTCCCAAATACAGAGACCTAGAGCCATGATCACCCCTCCCCTGCTCGGTTGGCCGGTCGGAGTGCAGAGCTGTCGGACCACGGAGCAGCCGTGGCCACTTGTTGGATGAAGCCTACTCTGCAACCGCCGACCCACAAAGTACCTCTTTGTATTTCGTTTTATGTTCTAATGCCGAAAACCCACACACTTCGTTAAAAATCTCTTAACTGCTCGGTGATGCAAGTTGACTTGTACGTTCCGATGTTGAGACAGTGTGTGTTGCTGACATTAGAACACAGCGAATTATAGCCAGGTACCCCGCACGCTACGTGACAATCGCTTGACGTTATAGTTTCAAGGTCGTGAATTCAGCCTGGCCATCTCTGTCTTTGAGTAACATTACTGAAATGAATCGTCGTTGCCGGGACAAAACCTCCTATGTGATAATATTTTTGGAGATATACTGACCCGCAGCACATACATTATGAAGAGCGAGAATGCCTTGACAATATTCACACAATATTGCACCTTAGATGACAGAACCTTACTGGCCAAAATTCTAAGCTAAAATATTTCACATAGGAGGTTTTGTCCCGTCAGCGACGGAATGGTGTTGTACAATACCTTCACTTCCTTACAGCTTGCCATGCATGTTACTTCAATTCCATCAGACAAATTTAACGCACAACGCTCTTCCATTTAAAAGTCATTCCTGTCAAGTCAAATGCTATTATGTTTCCTCTATGGGCCTAATTATACGTAAAACACTACAAGACACAAGTAACACTTTGTTGCATCACAGCCTTTAGCAGGCTAAAATAGAGCATGAAAGATATGACAACGTTTCATTGCACGGACAGAGTGACTGACTTCCTCTATGAGAAAAACGATAGGTGTTTACGTTACATGGGTCGAAAGTGAGGTTTTATATGTGAATGCGTGAAACAGTTTCGCCCTTGTAACGAATTTCCTTATTTGTGTGTAAATAACATTAAGATGTCCGCCTCTGTGGTGTAGTGGTTAGCGTGATTAGCTGCCACCCCCGAAGGTCCGGGTTCGATTCCCGGCTCTGCCACGAAATTTGAAAAGTGGTACGAGGGCTGGAACGGGGTCCACTCAGCCTCGGGAGGTCAACTGAGTAGAGGTGGGTTCGATTCCCACCTCAGCCATCCTGGAAGTGGTTTCCCGTGGTTTCCCACTTCTCCTCCAGGCAAATGCCGGGATGGTACCTCACTTAAGGCCACGGCCGCTTCCTTCCCTCTTCCTTGTCTATCCGTTCCAATTGTCCCATCCCCAGCAAGGCTCCTATTCAGCACAGCAGATGAGGCCGCCTGGGCGAGGTACTGGTCATTCTCCCCAGTTGTATCCCCGACCCAATGTCTGAAACTCCAGCACACTGCCCTTGAGGCGGTAGAGGTGGGATCCCTCGCAGAGTCCGAGGGAAAAGCCAACCCTGGAGGGTAAACAGATTAAGATAGAAGAAGATAGATAGATAACATTAAGATAATCACTAGGCTTCGGAAGTTTATGACCTAAAGAAAACTACCTAAATATGACCGATAAAGGGTAAAATAGAACATGGAATTTAGTGATAGGTAGCAAATGTGAGAGTATTACTAAAATTAAAAATCTTAAGTACCAAAACGTGATTAGTGATAATACAACAGACAGATGAAAAAAAAAAAAAAAAATGAAATGAAATGGCGTAAGGCTTTTAGTGCCGGGAGGTGTCCGAGGACTTCGGCTCTCCAGATCCAGGTCTTTTCATTTGATGTCCGTAGGCAACCTTCGCGTCGTGATGTGGATGAAATGATGATGAAGACGACACATACACCCAGTTTCCAATTATGGTTAAAATTCCCGACCCTGCCGGAAATCGACACGGGACCCCTGTAACCAAAGGCCAGCACGGTAACCATTTAGCTATGGAGCGGGATAACAGACAGATTAAATCATGCAAACTGACAGAGCTACAGTACGTTAACACTTTCATTATACACTCACATTAAAGCGCTTTACTGCCGCTTCCTTAACTTCAGACGCTTTACCAAAGTGAATTGTTCCGTCATCGAACTCTTTCACATAATTTCTTACTTTCTTACTTCATGTCAGGTATGACAGAATACTAGAAATGTGACTAATCTGTTGAAATTCTTTGGTCGTGAAAGGGCAAGAGGGCTGCAACTGGGCGAGAGAAAACACGGAATTTCCTCGTTTGCTAATGGCTTCTCAGCTAAGTACAGTATATCTACTGAAGTGACATCCTCCTCAGTGAGACGTCCGCATAGCAGATCTTTCTCGGAATCAGGTCTTCTAAACCTGCTATCTGTATATTCCGAAAAATGTATGTCTACTACAGCATTTGGAAATTCTGTGTTCGAAACTCAAATTAAATAGCATGTAGCTTGTAAAAACCGACGCCACAATTTAAGCAAAAATGCTCAAAACACAGGGTGATTCTAAAATACATTTACAAATTTTGGGGACGGGTTCTTTACACCAAAAGAAGAAAAAGTTAATAAAAACATATGTTCCCAAATCCTTCATTTCCGATTTATTAAATTTCAAAATGTTATTAATGAAAGAACATAATGAAGTGACACAATCATCTGTTTTTGACATTGACATTGTCAGTTGGTTAGCAAGTGTACAAGACATAAGCTCGAAATGCCCTCCTCTTGCGTCTAGACGCACATGCACTCGTCGAATCACGGACTGTCGCACCCTTTCAAATACTCCCTGACGGTGTCGAATGGTTTCGCAGGCTTCCAATGACACGCCGAAGAATATGTTCTTTCTCCACTTTGTCTGCTCAATAAACCAATTCTTTAAGGTGTCCCCCCACCCCCACCGAGATAAAAATCCAAAGGATTGAGTTCGGGGAAACACGCAGGCTATGGAATTGGTCCTCCTTTACTTATCTATCTGTCATGGTAGAAAGCTGCCAATGCATCTCGAACAGTTAGACTAAAATGTGCTGGAGCCACACCATGCATAAACCACATGTTTCTTCTTATCTGCAGAGACATATCTTTTAGTAAGTCTGGGAGAGTGTTCTGAATAACATCCCTGTAGACAGCACCTGTAAGTCGTGCTGGGAAAAATGAAGTTATTGGATTGGACCTGGAAAGCCGTTGATAAATGAAATGGCGTGTGGCCTCCGGAGAGGCCTGGTGCAGGTCCTTTTATTTGACTCCCGTAGGTGACCTGCGCGTCGTGATGAGGATGAAATGATGACGAAGACAGCACATACATCCAATCCCCGTGGCAGGGTAATTAACCAATTATGGTTAAAATTCCCGACCCTGCCAGGAATCGAACCCGCGACCCCTGTGAGCAAAAGGCAGCACGCTAACCACTTAGTCATGGAGCCGGACGTTGATAATTAAAAAAGTAACACGAAGGAGAAATAAAGGATTTTGGAAAATATGTTTATATGACCTTTTTTCTTGTTTTGGTGTAAGTAACCCGAGCCCAAATGTTGTAAAAGTATTTTAGAATCATCCTGTATAACCAAATATGACCAAAACAATGAAAACGGCTGAAATATGCATTAATAAGCAACATGAACTTGCTTTAAACGAAGTCACGACCCCATCATTCGTACCTACGTATTTTACAGACTTCTGGTAAAATACGTTCAGGAAAGAAATATTACTTCCTTAACACCCGAACCTTAATGATCGCATGATAAATTCAGGGCCCACCATTCAAACAGTATGCTCCATTCATCATTGAAATAGTTGATGCCACCCATGAAAGAATCGGTATCATCCAATCGATAGATACGAGGGTTGGGGCATAAGTCTTGGCAACTATTTTCCCCCTCAAATGTGTACGCTGATACCATACAATGGTCACGTGTCGTAGAAAGTATAAAACTGATAGTACATGGACACGGTAAGAGATGGCGGTGCGTTGGACTGGTACCACGCACAAGGCGATGGGACTGCCGTAGTGAGTCAGGCTCCGTGCAGAATGATGTGACGAGGCAAGAACAGCATGGGAAGCCGCCTTACTCACCGGATCTGTCTCCTTGCGATTTTGACCTCATCCCCAAAGTGAAAGAACTATTGCGTGGAAGATGTTTTGAGACACGAGAGTATATTGCCAACGCTGGGAAATATAACTGCAAAATGTACACATGGTATGGTGACTGGTTTCCGACATCTCCTGCATTGTTGACGACGTATTGTGGTATTTGATTTCATGGATGACAGTTTTCTCGCTTTATATCCTACACCTGGTAAACCTACTCCGCATATTCATACATTTCACTGCACCTTACGCTCCCCCACTCCCATCTTTATATTTCTGCTTGTCTGGTAGATCCTTCATTCGTGCGGGAAAAAATAGTTGTCAGGTGCCACTTAGTTGTCACAATAATCTGAACAAATGAAGCGAGGGCGGTTTATAGATTAACTCAAAGGCGTCTTATTACGCACGAAATGCGAGTTGAGGAAAAGCTGGGCAAAAGACTTAATCGAACGTTCTTAGTGCTAATGGTTACAAGGCCTTTTAACAAACGCTGAGTGACAGAGAAAATTCATAGATAAAGGCTTCGTGTTTCAGTCAATATCGGCATCTTTGCAGATGAGTTAGAGAAAAATAATGAAAAAGCACCTGACTTCTCAGATATCCGTACACATAAAATAAGAATTTTTCCTTATTTTGATCAGTTTTTTTAAAGATTGGTATTTATTTGTCGGACATGTCTAGAATAAGAAATAAATGCAATTTTTCGATTTATATCATGTCTGTCTGTATGTATGTATGTATGTATGTATGTATGTATGTATGTATGTATGTATGTATGTATGTATGTATGAATGTATGAATGTATGTATGTATGTATGTATGTATGTATGTATGCGTATCAGCAAAAAACGACTGAATCGGTACTTGAGGTTATTGGAGAAAGTATTACAATCTAGGCTAGAATTTAAGAACAAACACTCTCTCATATGAAAACTTCTGTAGTCATGGCAATATAAAAACTGTCTGATAACTTGTATTGTTTGTAGATTCTGTGCGAAATATTATTCTGACGATTCGGATTTGTGTGCAATTTTGTGAACGATTTTCTAGAGTATCTGTAGAATTCCTCCACAAAAATTCATATTCAGTATATCTGATATTATTCCATTGTGGAACGTAACTTGTTGTACAAAAGTAAGAATGCGAGTGCTCAAATTTCATGAACGAGAAAATATATTCTCATAGATAAAATTGACACTCCACACTTGTACAACTGTTAATACAGAGCGCAAATGAATCAAGGTTTGAGACAAGGTGGGACTCAGTTGGAGTGCACTCAGGCTTGGGGACATAAGTGAGTTAAATACCACTTTCGGCCAGTCTACAAGTAGTTTCTCCACTTCATCTTCAAGAGAATGGCGCGATATACTGTAGACCACAGTCGCTTCCTCTCCAATCCTTCCCTTAGAGGTAGCTAATTAGAAATTCACGCACTAGTAATGATACTACATCGAAAAATGTTATCAGACAAAACTTCACACATCTAAGTGCACAAGGCTTGATGATCAAGATGTCCTAAGTCCTCTAGATCGAGTAGCAGCAGGAACAATAATAACAATACTCTTAGTACAGAGCAAACATGTGCTAGTCATCGATTCTGATTGATTACTCTGGTCGCCAATGTAAATCTATAATAAATTCCTTCCCAAGCTAACTTCCTTCCTAAGTGCGAGAATATGAAAGAAATATTCATGAAGAAATCTTACAGTGCTTATAAAGATACCAATCAAAAGCACATAGAAAGCTATTATTAAATCTGAATTTGAAAATCGTTTTCTTCTATCCGTCTTTTCAAGTAGATATCCAGTTCTATTGAAAGAGAACTTCCTCGAAAGATACACACTATCAGTGTCGGTATCTTTGCTCCATTTGTTCCACAGACCAGACTCTACAAGTCTTCTAATAACTTTATTAATTGGAGTTCTGTACGGGGATGCTTCCGGTAGGGTAGGTGATGCATATTGTAACCAAGTATAATCATCTAACCGATGTAATTCTAAGAATTCTTGATCATAAATTCTACGAATAACCTTATATCCGTCTTCAACGATCGTCATGGCGCCAAATTTATCACTAGAAATACGCATAATTACATCTGTTTCTGTACTATTGACATGCACCACCTTTCTATGAAGATCTCGAAGTTCTTTAAGGGGACTCTGCTTATAAAGTCGGTCATATATATGTAAAATGTCGAAAATAGGCATTTCTGACTTGTCCAGATCCTGGAAATTTCTAATGCCCGGATACCTGCGGGAATTATAGAGAAATTCGAACATTTTCCCTTGAAATGCACTCATAAGTGTTACACTAACTGAAAGCAAACAGAAGGCTATGAATATCCTTTGTGAATGAGAATGAATTCGAATAAATCCTGACCAAAACATACTAAGAAAAATTTCTGTGATATCATGACAGCTGTCAAGTAGGGTAAAGTCTGAATAGTGGTGCATTTTCTGGATAACATACCAAACCAAACAACATACAATATACGTGAATATAATACTGATCCAGACAAATATATCAAAACTTCTGTTTAGAATTTGCCATGATTCAACTTTCTTCCCTTTAGGAACAATAATTACTCCTTTTTCCATTGTAATAGCAGCATCAATGTACTCAAACTCCCCTGAAACTTCATGAGGCATTCCACAACTGGTAATAGACATATCCGATCTAGAAAATATCAGCTCAAACATCGTCTTCACACAATGTGGGAAACTCATTTCTGACGGTACTAGTTGCATAATATTGGAAAAATTCATTGCGTCTGCTAACGCATATAACAAATGCACGCCCTTTCCTAAATAGTTCTGCCCTTGTATTTCATAAACATAGAATTCACCGTATCTATACTCATATGCAATGCGAATACGATAACCATTCATGTTTTTAAACCTATTGATAAATATTGACGAAAGTCTTGTCAAATCATGTGTGTGAAGATACTGAATAACACCAAAGCGGTAATTCTGAATTTCAAATGGGTTGTATGCGAGAAATAGGTCGTGACATCCAGGTTGAATGATCATTAGTATTAGATTTTGAAATCCATGTTCAAACCACATGTTACTGAATAAAATTCGATATTTCCACACATTTTCACCACACATTGAACTACTAGATTCAAATATGATGAAAAGAGCACGAGATAAGGGATTAATAACTGGAAATGGTTTTAGACGAGAATAAGTTATTACTTCACCAAAACGTCTAAAGAAACTTCTCGTAATGGGTGGATAAGTAATTCTAGGCTTATGAAAGTAAAGTAACAACTCTGTATAATTGGTAGCTAAGACCATATGGGACTGTATATGAGGTACGGTGACGATGGGGCGTTTAAATGGGCGAAGAGAGAAGAAATCAATTGTCTTCGTGAATTTCGGAATTTTGCTTGCATGTCCTACCTTCAGTTTTATATAGGCACCGTTGTGAACATACTTAAACAAGTCTTCGAGAAATTTTTCACTAACATCACTTTTAGATCTCAGAGTGAGAATAGAGAGAAAGGATTGCCCACTACTAAGCCAGTGAAAGATATGTTGAAGCTCGGAGTGTTCTTGGAATCGCCCACTTTTTTCAACGTCAATGCTCGGTAAAGATGAAACCAATTTAATATGAGCATAGCCCATTAAAACGAAGACGATGAACGAGATATACATAATATTGCAGTGACACATTTTATGTCTCTAACAAACTGGAACTTCTCTCAGCAATTGAGACAAACATATATAACCCTTTTCGACTTTTATCTTCAAAACTATCCTTCTTTGTAGGGAAATTAACTTAAATGACATTAAAAGTTATTAAAACAATTTTAAGAATAACTTTTCCTCAAGATGTAAGAATGACGGTGAAATATTCACGTGGACTCTTACCTCCTTAAATATCAAATATAGCATATAAATCTACACGCAGTATCACATCTAACAAAATATTTTCACATTATCTGACGAGGCAGTTGTCAAAAGCAGAAATTAATATTCAAATAGGATTATATTATATTATATTATATTATATTATATTATATTATATTATATTATATTATATTATATTATATTATATTATATTATATTATATTATATTATATTATATTATATTATATTATATTATATTATATTATATTATATTATATTTCAAGAATAAAATAATTCTTCACAGATCAAGAATAAGTTGTCAGTGTTGCAAAAGCACTTCATATTATCCTTCAAAGATTTTATGGGTTCGACACAGCCAAAGGTGAGCATTTATCGTAGAAGTACCCCGCCAAAACAAGAGTAACTGTGATGAAAAGTATCTATATAAGAATGAGATAATCTAGAAATCGTAACATTCGTGAAATAGTCAGTTTGTACATTTATCACTGCATGTTACGCAATAATTTGAAAATCCTCAGGTCCCACGTACAATCAGTAAACAAAGCACTACACTTGTTACAACACTGGAGAAGACTGGAACAAAATTCTTCCCAAAAATACACTCGTATTTCGGCTTCGTCACTTGATTTCGAGCACTTTGTTGTAATTAAAGTATAGCCCGTATTTGTGTTCCCGTACTGATTTCTACGAAATAACTTCTTATGTAAGACTTCCTTTATGAAAGCGATTAATATAGAACACTTTTAACTGTATTATATTAAACATTAAAACAGATGATTCAGTTTACAGATAAAACATGCATCCCAATCTCAAGATCTAATATTGAAGAAAAAAAATCAACGATGTTATGTATTCTAGAGCACTGTCTTAGTATGCACATGTCTTGTGTACTTATACATGTGAATTCACAAGTTGCAACTGCACTGTACATAACTTATTACAGAATAATTCAACCAGACATATTCTTTCCTAACAGTGAAATAACAGAAGAAGAATTTATTTTTATTTGACAGATTAATAGCAATCAAAGTGACGATAAGTCATATACGTCGAATACTTTCTTAAGTGAATTATATAGTGAAGTTCTTAACCATTCCTCTGTATTTATGCATTTAAGATCCTCTTTTTGACAGTAAGAATGCCTGGTGCATCAGTTCCTCTCACCGTATCCCCCACTATGTACTGCAAGTAGCGGTCCCATTGATAATAATTGGATAGCTGCTAACAGAAACTCTTTAGGAAAATAGTCAGTTTGTACAATTATCACTACATTTTACGCATGTTGAAAATCTTCAGGTCCCACGCACAACCATTAAACAAAGCACTACACTTGTTACAACACTGGAAAAGACTGGAATACAATTCTTCCCAAAAAAACTCGTATTTCGGCTTCGTCACTTGATTTCGAACACTTTGTTGTAATTAAAGTATAGCCCGTATTTGTGTTCACGTACTGATTTCTACCTAATAACGTCTTATATAAGACTTCCTTTATGAAAGTGATTAATATAGAACATTTTAACTGTATTAAACATTACCAACAGATGATTCAGTTTACACATAAAACATGCATCCCTATCTCAACATCTAATATTGAAGAAAACAAATTCGCAAGTCAGATAACCCTCATATTTCAGTATCAATAGTAATACAATCTAAGAATGTTGTTCCATGTTGGTATTTTTAACATCATCACTACTTACAAATATGACAATTGGTAATGTATATATCCCAGGTTATAAGAGAGTCAAAAAGTACGTGGACATGTTTCTTTCAGATTTGTGATGTTATCTTCGCTATGCAATGATGTTAACACAAATATTGAACTGCTTAACAGATATCAGACCATCCACCACTATAAAAAGTGTTCCATGAATATGTGCACAGTATATGCAAGATCTTTCTACTCCGTATAATATTTAAAAAAGAATTTCGCCGTTTAGAAATAGAACTTATGTGGTTCGCTCTAGACGCAATACAAACCAAAAATGGCAGTCGAATACAGAAAGCACGAGAATGAAAACAAAATGTTATCAATATCTAGCTGGGAACATTGCAGTGTAAATTATTCTCAATTGTCTTGTTATTTTGGAGCACTAGTTGAACCGTAATTGAGCACTGGGTGGTTTGGTCAACACGGCAATATTCTTGTTTAACGCAGCCATCCAATGTCCATTGCATTTTCTAGTTTTTATTTTTCATCTAACTCTCATATAACAGTATCAACAGAAAGACTATCGAAGAATGTTATGCCATCTTGGCATTTTCAACATCAACACTACTTGCAAATACAAATTTCGCTGTAATCTTCTAAAATTATTCATAATAAGTCTCGTTCGTACGATTTGTGAATTATTAATGTGAAAGTAGATATATAAAGAGAAATAATATTGAAGTTTAAGTTATTCTCAATTGGCTTGTTATTTTGTAGCAGTAGCTGAACTATAGTTGAGCACTTGGTGATTTAGTGAACACGGTAATATTCTTGTTTATCGCAGCCGTACAATGTTTTGTCCACTTTCTATTTTTTATTTTTCAAGCAGGTAGATTCAGAGAAAGAATATATTGTAATATGAAGATAAAGTTGGTATTCCAGAGGACTAATTGGGGCAAATATTCGTTCATAGGAAGCAGAATTAGGGATTGAAATAATTTACCAAGGGAGATGTTCGAGAAATTTTCATTTATTCAAGAAAATATTAGGTAAGCAATTGATAGGGAATTTTCCTTCCACCTGGGCGACACCCCTAAATGTAGATGTGTTTATATATGTATGTATGTATGTATGCATGTATGTATGTATGTATGTATGTATGTATGTATGTATGTATGTATGTATGTATGTATGTATGTAAATAAGAGATATAAGGATAGTGAAGTCAGTGAGTAAAATTATTCTACCGGGCGAGTTGGCCGTGCGGTTAGAGGCACGTGGCTGTGAGCTTGCATCCGGGAGATAGTGGGTTCGAATCCCACTGTCGACAGCCCTGAAGATGGTTTTCCGTGGTTTCCCATTTTCACACCAGGCAAATGCTGGGGCTGTACCTTAATTACGGCCACGGCCGCTTACTCCCAACTCCTAGGCCTTTCCTATCCCGTCGTCGCCATAAAACCTATCTGTGTCGGTGCGACGTAAATCCACCAGCAAAAAAAAAAAAAAAACCAAGAAAGAATTATTGTAATTAAGCAATGGGCATCCAAAAATATTACTGTATTTATGTAACTGGGTTTAAATTCTACGAACTACTTTTACGGTCTCGGAGACACTGAAGTGCCGAAATTTTATCCTGCAAGAGAATAATAATAATAATAATAATAATAATAATAATAATAATAAACACAAATTTTCCGTAAAGCCCACCCGACTAAATACGGGATGGACTGAACAACGTAAAAAGGAACATGCGTGAGGACGAGGAGATATTAGGGAAAAAAATAAGAAAAACCAAAAAAGTGCTAATAAGTTCGAACGCGCTCCTTGGTGCGGCATAACTAGGGGCGTGATTTTTTCGCATTCATTTGTGTTCGATTTCGCAAAAATGAAACGATTTTTCACGTTCTTTCGCGAAACTGGTCTTTACCCACTGCTGGAATTTCGCTGTAGTCATTTTCCAAAATTATTCATAAGGAGTCTCCTTCGTATGATTTGTGAATTATTAATCATAATCATTCATTATTCCTTATGTAATCTAGAGCAAGACTATAATGTAACCCTAATCAAAATTACACCTTTCACCTTATATGGCCATAGCTTTTACCCTTTGTAGCCAAACTTTTAAGAGATTTCCTACAATATTAAAACGAACAGGGACCTAGCGAGTTGGCCGTGCGGTTAGGAGCGCGCACCTGTGGGTTTGAACCCCACTGTCGGCAGCCCTGAAGGTGGTTTTCCATGGTTCCCCATTTTCACACCAGGCAAATGTTGGGGCTGTACATTATTTAAGGCCACGGCCGCTTCCTTCCAACTCCTAGGCCTTTCCTATCCCGTCGTCGCCATAAAACCTATCTGTGTCAGTGCGACGTAAAACAAATTGTAAAACAAAATAAACAAAAAAGGAACAGGTACTTCTGTCGAACTGAGAAATATTTATTCTGTCTTATGTTTTCCTTCACACACGTGATATTGGAGTACAATTTCAAGTTCGTTATTTTCCCTGAATTTCGCTGCAGTATCGCACTTATCACAAAATAAGTTCATTCCGCTTTAAACTGGCCTTGTCGCTTTAATTCGCTGTAATTCGCGAAAACGAAATCACAAATTTCTTAACCAGAATCATGTGATTCGTTAAGATGTCTCAAAATCGTCCGGCTCCATAGCTAAATGGTTAGCGTGCTGGCCTTTGGTCACAGGGGTCCCGGGTTCGATTCCCGGCAGGGTATGGAATTTTAACCATCATTGGTTAATTTCGCTGGCACGGGGGCTGGGTGTATGTGTTGTCTTCATCATCATTTCATGTTCATCACGACGCGCAGGTCGCCTACGGGAGTCAGATTGAGAGACCTGTACCTGGCGAGCCGAACATGTCCTCGGACACTCCCGGCACCAAAAGCCATACGCCATTTCATCGCTTCAAAATATCTTTTGTCGCGTTTATCGCTAATGCGAAAAAATCACGCCTTTAGGCAAAACGAATAAAAATAATAGTGTTATTGCCTTTACGTCACACTAACTACTTTTAAGGTTTTCACGAAACACGAGGATGTCGGAATTTAGTCACGCAGGAGTTCTTTTACGTGCCAGTAAATCTACCGAGACGAGGCTGACATATTTGAGAACATTCAAATACCACCGGACTGAGCCAGGATCAAACGTGCCAAGTTGGGGTCAGAAGGCCAGCGCCTCAACCGTCTGAGCCACTCAGTCCGGCTCCCTCAAGATCTCTATTACTTGCCGGTAATCTACCGATATGAGGCTGGAGTATTTCAGTACTTGCAAATACTACCGGACTAATCCGAGATCGAACCCACCAACTCAAGACAGCCAGCCAATCATCCCGGCCCAGAAATATTGGAAGCGTGGGTTGGCAACTACGGGGACCCTAGCTGAAACATTGCATCCACGTACTTGTGTCAGGCTCCTCACTTTCTTCTGTAGATTTGTCGATGCCTTCAGTTTTCAAAGAGTCGGCACTTCTTCAGCTTAGCTCTCTGCTGAGTGTTAAGAGAGGATGGCTGCCCAGTTATACGGTACTTCGTCTTCAAACAATAACCACCACCACGACCGTGTGATAAAGTGGGGAGGGTTGAAACAGTCAAGATTCAAACAAAACTAAAACGGGCTCTCAACTTGGCAGCGTCGGTTGGTGACCACGATTCCCCTAGCTGAGTATTTCATTGCTTCCACTTACTTGTGCTTGGCTCCTATCCGTTATGTCCTGTGGCTGACTGGTCAGCGTCTTGGCCTTCGGATACGAAGTCCTCGGTTCGATTCCCAGGCGGGTCATGGATTTCAGTTTCGAATAAATCATTCCCTTGGCTCGAGGAATGGGTGTTTGTGACGTCCCCAATATTCTTGTAACTCACACACTACACACAACACTACCTTCCGCCACACAGACACGCAATCTCCCGCTCACAGCGGACGGCGCCCAACATCATCGAAGGATCTGCCTTCTAAGAGCTGCACCTGGTATCAATAGCCGAACGAAATTGTTATTACCATCTTTATCAATTATGTCCAACTTATCCGCTGCATTTTCCCCCAGATCCACATTTGGACTGAAATGAAGAGCAATACCGAAGTCTTTAGAGAGAGAGAGAGAAAAGCGGAAGATAAAACATTCTGCGGCATGAAGAGTTCCTTTGTAATATCGCTGAAGGAAGAATAGCAGGGAAAAGTGAAAGAGGACGACCCAGAGTGTCTTGCTCAAGATAGACAAATATGGCTGTGGTGACAAGACTTAGCCTTCAGAATATGATGATGATGATGATGATGATGATGATCAATTATATGCCAAAGAATCATTCACCAGCGTTTCCTTCCGTTTATCATTCCAGCCTCTTAACTCTTGCAAGTTCGATACCCTTCTCAACAAGTCACGTCTGCCATCCACGCGGGATCCCAGCTTGATGTATGCTTTATCGATATCGCAAAGGCCATCGATACTGTGGAGGACACGCTTCTCTCGCACAAACTTTCTGAAGGTTTCAACGTGCTCTCATCCAGAGCTTTCTGAGTGAAAGATTACAGTGCATTTCATTGGTCCTTGATGGATGCAGTCCTCCTACCGCCGCCACCCTCTCTGGTTCTCCTACAGGGCAGTGTCCTAGATTCCCTTCCTATTGTCCCGTTTATCGATGATCTTATCGATACTGTTTCCCAGAACTCAGATGAAAATCTTCTCTTTGTAGTTAATCCTATGATCTTCGAGAAAATCAGTTCTCTCACAGATACAGATGCACTTGATTCACTGCCACAATGATGCGCCATGGCCTCTTAAACTTCATCCCTCTACGTATTCCACTATTTCGTTCACAGTTCGTAAATCCCCTGTACTTCACGAATATCGCCTACTGATCCAACCTATTTCGATTGATATTAATCGAAAGGACTTAGGGTTAAATTTTGATAATAAATTGTTTATATTGATGCTTTCACGGTCCGTAATTGTAAACAGGATGATGAGCTTTTGAGCTTTTGCCGTGTTAGGAAAACAAGGTGAAATCCTTTACGTTTCGGAGATAACTTCGCTCCGCGTCTTCAGAAAAAAATCTCGTCTGTTCAAGAGAAGGACTTTTCTAATGTTTGTTTTCCACATAAACACCTAACGTGCTATATCAATCCTGGTTTTACTCTACATCACAGACATACATGCTCTCAGGATATTCTACGTTGGTTGTCGAATACGCCTCTCCAGTTTGATCCACTTCTTCTTCTTCTTCTTCTTCTTCTTCTTCTTCTTCTTTTTCTCCTTCTTCAAATCTCATCCAACTTGACTTTATACAATCATTGTTCTGGTGCAACGGTGGCGTATGCTGGGATCAAGACGTGGGCGACCACTTGACATAGGTTACCCCTTTTCGATGGCTGGTTTAGTGAACGTCAAGTCTTAAGCGTTTTGAGCTGCAGTCAATAGCCAAGGGAGTAGGCTGCTGTGTTGTCAAGGCTGCTTCACAAGCTACTGCTCTGGCTTCTTCTACTGTCAATACTCAACACCTGTGATCAGTGTAGATGGTAGCCTAAGGTTTAGCAAATTAAAGTCCTTATCAAAAGTCCGGCTTTGTGGCTAAATGGCCTTTGGTCCGATGGCTCCGGTTCAATACTCAGAATCAACCCCCTCGTACACTTAATTCCCCTTGCTTGGGGACTGGGTGTTTATGACGTTTTCGTAATTCATGTCATACTCATTAGATCACCACCAAGCCTATACAGATGATCATGCACCATTATTATTATTATTATTATTATTATTATTATTATTATTATTATTATTATAAAAATTGTACTGCATTATCAGCCGTCGTACCCATTTTTCACTGGTTTATTAGCTTCCTTGTGAGATCAGTAGTGGTGTCCGACCCATGATCAAGGGTTCGATTCCAACCAGCAAAAGATAACACTAAACCTGAAAGGCTGCATTTCATTTTAGCAGATCTACCTATAAAAGGATAACTACTGTATATTAAACCTATAACAAGCAGCCCTGCAGTGTCTTTCCTACAAGGATGTAGAAGTAAAAGGGAGTGAAAAGCCAGTATGAGGTGAGGAAGTATATACGATGAGGAACGCATGGTTGTTCGTTAGCAGTGGCGGCCTGACGGAGCGAAGCCTAGCACACCTATCTTCTCGGCCCCGCAACAGCAAGGCGCGAGGTGTGGTGAGGAGAGTGTCTTGGACTACAATATCAGTCTCCGATGCCTTGCTCTCAGAAATACGTGCGACGTTTTTTCTCATTGCTTTCAAGTTTTGTAAATAGAATAATGTATCAGATGATTACATTATAATGTGCTTTAGATTTCCATCGTTCTCATTTGAGGTTTGGGCTTCACCGATAGCCTTGGTAGCCCTCAGTATACGCCACTGCTGTACAATCATCCGAGCCAAGGTCTCTGTCTGTCGCAACGTGAGCTCTAATCAAATGCTTGGAAAATTTCCCGGTTTCTGGAACGTGAGATATCGAACCTATAGCGGTATCGAATGGTTAACTTGTATTTTGGCGTTGCACGAACGTAAGATACATCTATCGGTTCGACAAATCACTTGCTAACTTAGAGGGCCCTGAGCAGGAGATATTTATTTGTTAACTTGCTGGGCGCGTGCGCAGTACTTCAATATCAGCAGCTAACATTGCGTTTGTTAAAATTTTCTATGGCTTTTTCATCTTCTTCCGTCGGCCTAATGTTCTAATCAACTATACAGTAGTGAAAATGAATTCAAAGACAGACTGAGGCTAAGCAAATATACTGTCGTAGGTATGGTAGAGGTTACAGGCGACAATTTGCGTCCTGTGACAAATAATTTCCCATTGTACCCTGTTGATCAATTATTAATTACGATAACCTTTAAGATTCAGTACTACTGCGTCTTGTCATATTTGTATCTGTGACTGCATTCGTGTCCATAAAAGCACTGGTACCAGTAACTGAGTATAACAGATAATTACACATTTATCGTAGTAGGCCTACTGCAGGCCTTCTTGAATTGACAGTGAGCATATACTTTTGTCGTGGGATTGTTTTTAATTAACGATATTACATTACAAGGAACTAACAGATTATATAATTACGTTAATTACGCGATGTATGTCGTTATACCGTGATCAAACAATGTTCATATTTTGTAATAACAGGGAAGAGATACGGTATACTTATAAGGCTCAGTGCAAACTGGATTGCGCGTGACATGTGCCATTCGTGTGCATATTTCATTCGAAATCCTCAAACAATATAAAATTCTTCTGACAGTCCTTAAACACCACGAAACTGACACCCACTTCTGCAAGAACTAGTCGAATAGCCTATCCATTTCTTCCTGCATGGCAAAGAGGGGATAATAGGAGCTGCACAGAAAGCTCAAATGCGATGCATTACTTGTGCGCATGCGCCTGACAATCTAGGGAACACACCTAATGCAAAAAAACAAAGCAGTACTAGGGGTGGCATCTAGTGTGTATTTATGAAACTTGATCAACGAGCCAATAGTTGACAGTTCGATAAGTTAGCTGCTGTTCCGCTGTGCAACGCAGCGAAGATTTATCGAGTCGACAGCTGTAACAAAGCAATAGTTATCGGAAAGATATCTCATCATTCCAGAAACCGGGCATAAAAAAATCTCAGAACTCTTTCAGCTCGGAGGGAAGTAGCTGACCTGAAGCTACTATAGGGACCGTGCGTAACAACAAATTTTCGACCGCAGCGCCCCTACCGGAAGAGACGATTATTCATCGGTAGGAGAAACACCAGAATAACATCAGCTGTCGTTGTTTACTTATTGAAATATGTTGTGAATACGTATAATTTGAATTAATCAGCTATGTCGAATGCTGTTATTCTTGTAGGTTTTCAGAAAATTATGTGGAGTTCTAAGTATTTTAGGAAATCTACTTTGAGGAAAGGAAGAGAGCTTAATGATAGCCATCACATATATTATCAGGTGGAAGAAAAACTTTCAAAGGAGAGAGAAATGCTAGTCAAACCCCATATAATATTAACATCAAGGTTAGAATTTTTTTTTAAAATCTTAATTTAGATCCTTTTAATGTTTTATAAATTTGTAATAATCTTAGTTTTAACATTATTAAACATATAACCTTAATGTTCAGTTCAACTTTCCCGGTTACGTGAACGAATCCGATCCACGAAATGTCACTATTATTTGTCCCAAATGGAAGATAATAATTGTTTTTACTCAAATAAAGTGTTAAATCTGCGGCAAATTCAGAAAAAAGTACGAAATATTTTACTTGTAGAGAATAATATGGATACATACTTTACTACCGTACCTTAACAACTATTTTTTCTGCTACGTCGCAGCGCTTCTGTACGCGTTTTGTTTGTCTAACACTTTCGTGTGTAAACTTGTCAGAGTTTTTGAATCACATTTTGAATTATCACTGGGCAATTATAAATGGCGTGTGAAAATGGTAAATAATCAGTCTGAAAACCTATACTACAAACAGTTTGGGGAGATTGTGATTCAGGAACAGAATTCGTGTTTTCTTGCATTTCACTTTGTCTCCCTTTCCTCCTCTTGTACCTGACTGTCAGTTTCCTCCGTATTTCGTCCTCATTAGTTCTTCCTACCGGGCGAGTTGGCCGTGCGCGTAGAGGCGCGCGGCTGTGAGCTTGCATCCGGGTGATAGTAGGTTCGAATCCCACTATCGGCAGCCCTGAAGATGGTTTTCCGTGGTTTCCCATTTTAACACCAGGCAAATGCTGGAGCTGTACCTTAATTAAGGCCACGGCCGCTTCCTTCCAACTCCTAGGCCTTTCCTATCCCATCGTCGCCATAAGACCTATCTGCGTCGGTGCGACGTAAAGCCCCTAGCAAAAAAAAAGTTCTTCCTGGTAATATATGCAAAGTAGGCTTATATCCAGGGCTATCAGGGTCTCTGGTAGGTGTTCCATCAATGAAGTGTCGGATGCAGATTCTGAATTCCTGGCAGGAATCCACGGTTTTCCATCAAGTGTTGAACGTTTTAAAGATGTTATCCATGCTTCCCTTCTGATCTTATGAGCAGCTGCGGCTGGAAAACGAAAAATAATTCGTTCCTGGTGGGCTGTTTTAGTAGGTGTAATTACAACCGTACACGGAACAGTTCACGTGACATTTACTGCGTTTACTGGTTCTATGAGTTTCGTTCATGCTTAGAGAATATGCTGAAAGAACCTAATCAAAACGTAGGCTACCTCAGTAAGCAATGTGAACAGTCAAAAACTTACAGCTAGTAAGATTAAAAAAAAACACTATTCACTAACTCGATGGTGAAAAATGCTCCTACCGCTCCTACCAGTTACTTTAGATTAAGCCACTTCAGATGGCAGCAGTCGCTATACGAACGGTCCCTATACAGTGCAGCTAATTGTTTACTTAATTCTGCCTGGCCGAGGCGGTAAAACCGCGCTCGGCTCACTCAGATGGACGTGGGTTCGATTCCCTGTTTCGAAGTCGAAAAATTTAAGAAACAAGATTTCCTCTTCCGGGGTGCACCTGGCCTACAACACAAATTAGTACCAGGTTATTTCCTGGGGGCAAAGGCAGGTGCCAAAGTTACGGTTACCCCTCCCACGGCCTTCATGGCCTGTACGGAGATATTCTTTTGCTTTTACCTGAATTACTTTCCTTCGTTCCCTTCATGTCTTTTCCCTTAACACCAAAACGGGGACCCTTTTCCATATTCCATATTGCCACCTCTTACCCCATGGTCCATTCTTCACGTATTCCAGCCATGTATAATACTTCATCTCTCAACAGAAACCTGGTTATCTTCCTATCATATCCTTCCCTCTGCCATGATATATCTTACATAACTTACCTTCATCTTTTTTATTTCGTTTCTTCCCTGATCTTCCATGCTCTGTGCATTCTATTGTATTTACGTGAATTTTCCTAGCTTTATGACATTGTTTATGTAAAATATAGTGTATAGTTGCATTAGGCTTGTCCAGTTTATTTGGTTCTCATGTTCTCATGGTTGTATATTTTCCACTTTAGATTATTATTATTATTATTATTATTATTATTATTATTATTATTATTATTATTATTATTATTATTATTATTATTATTATTATTATTATTATTATTTTTGCTACTTGCTTTACGTCGCACCGACACAGATAGGTCTTATGGCGACGATGGGACAGGGAAGGGCTAGGAGTGGGAAGGAAGCGGCCGTGGCCTTAATTAAGGTACAGCCCCAGCATTTGCCTGGTGTGAAAATGTTTAGATTAATTATACATACGTATTGTACATAAGAGATATATTACAGGTCTTTGTAATTCGGTGTTATGGTGTTTCTGAATAAATAAATAATTAAATAAACAAATAAATAAATGATCATATTTCCTATCTGACCTCGTTTGGTCAACTCTTGTTCTTTTCCGACCCCAGCTGTATTTGGTTTGTGAGGCCCAGGAAGCCTTTCATTTTCACGTCCTTCGTGGCTGCTCTTTTTCCGTAGACTATACCCTCATTCTTTGAAGGTATGAAACTCTTCGATTTTTTCCTTTCATTAGTGTCAAGAGATGATAGTTGCAATGTTAATTCTTCTTAAAACAATAATCATCACCATTACCACTCTCCCCTGTGGGTGGGGGGTAGGATACACCCACGGCGTCCTCCGCACTCGTAAAGGGGCCCAAAGGCTATCTTGGTAGCGTAAGCTGGCAACCACGGGTCACGTAGCTGAGTCTGGTTTTGCTCCCACTAACTTTTATCAGGATCCTCACCTTTATTCTTCCCATCTGATTCTCCTTGGTATTCTGAGGGTATTAGGTTTGCGAGGACTACGGAGTCTTTCATTTTCGTAGCCCTTCCCTTTCCCTTGCCCGGACCTTCATTTTTCGAAGATTACCGGGCGAGTTGGCCGTGCGGTTAGGAGAGCGCAGCTGTGAGCTCGCATCCGGGAGATAGGCCTAGTGGGTTCAAACCCCACTGTCGGCAGCCCTGAAGATGGTTTTCCGTGGTTTCCCATTTTCACACCAGGCAAATACTGGGGCTGTACCTTAATTAAGGCCACGACCGCTTCCTTCCCATTCCTAGGCCTTTCCTGGCCCATCGCCGCCATAAGACCTATCTGTGTCGGTGCACCGTTAAGCAACTAGCATTTTTCGAAGATTAGGATTTATTTAATTTTCATTTCTGATTACTCGAAACAAAATTTGGCTCCCGAGATGATTCGAAATATCGAGGTTCCACTGTATTATTATTATTATTATTATTATTATTATTATTATTATTATTATTATTATTATTATTATTATTATTATACGGAGAGGAAATCAAATTCTAGGAATTCTGATGGACCGTACCCCTAATGTTTATGCAAATCGTACAGCATCTCCGTTGTGCAGGATAGACTATATTTGTTAACCGCTTTAGTATGTTTACATTCTAACCTTTTAGTGCGTAAAATGACGGGCTCTATTGGTTAGTGTTATTAGAGAATGATTGCTCAGTTGTAATTCCTCTTATAAAACAATAAATCACTACCACCCTCACCTCCTAAAATCTTCCGTAAGTTACCTCTTTCATCAGATCTTTTTCTTTTTATAACATATTATGTAAACGGATTTCAGGTCGGTGTGGATGATAGAGATGATGCCCCTAATATTCCAAGATCTATTTATGTGGAAGTCAACGGCCCATTCGTAGCCACGCGCTTCACGCTGTTTTGCTTGATGGGCAACAATCGATCATCCTTGACCTCTGTCCTCTCAGATAACACGTAGTACTATGATGGACCTACTATCGGCTTTTATTTTTTAGTTTAACGTATTTCATTGGCAAACTGATCTCTTCTTCTTATCACCATATAATGTTTGGCAATAATAGAACGCACTGTTTCCAAACTTATTTATTTTGCTTTAGCCAACTTACAGCAGAGCTGCTTTGTTATCAAATGATCCATTTATACAGTAACATTCACTAAAATAGATGTATTTTATTGAAACTTGTTTCACGATATGTATGGCGCATACCATGATAAATCAGATAGCAAAAGAAAGAAATATACCGAGCGAGTTGGCCGTGTGGTCAGGGTCGTGCAGCTCTGAGTTTGCATTTGGGAGATAGTGGGTTCTGACCCCACTTCCGGCAGTCCAGAAGATGGTTTTCCGTGGTTTCCCCATTTTCACGCCATGCAAATGCTGGGGTTGTACCTTAATTAAGACCATGGACACTTCCTTCCCACTCCTAGCCCTTTCCTATACCACCGTCGCCATAAGACCTATCTGTGTCGATGAGACATAAAGCAAATCGTAAACAGCCTTCATTATATAAAATATTGAATATAGTATATTTTTCCGACAGTTAACTTTCTGCAGTATACAAACTGATAACAAAATCAAGTCGATTATAACGTGTATTATCGATTAGCCTGAGAGGAAGTATTTCATAAAATAATGTAAAATATGAAGAAATTATTAAAGATATGACCTTAATTTGTTTGCAATTGAAAATATAATGCTGTATACAATATAATCATAATATCTCAAAGATTTCATTATTAATGAAGTGAAAACCTCAGCCTGTTTTAAGTTATTCGGCCGGGTCGGAACGGAATGAATGAAGCCCCATCTAGCGGCGAGGATAGGAATTGTGCCGGCTACCGAAACCTGTCGCACTCTTCTAGGGCAATGATTAATGACTGGCAGATGAAATTAAATGATACTGGAGAGTGTTGCTGGAATGAATGATGACAGAGGAAACCGGAGTACCCAGAGAAAAACCTGTCCCGCCTCCGCTTTGTCCAGCACAAATCTCAAATGGAATGACCAGGATTTGAACCATGGAACCCAGTGACGAGGTGCCGGCGTGCTGCTGCCTAAGCAACGGAGGTTTTTTTCATTATTAATATATTCTGGAAATATATTATTATTTATTAAATTTGACTTACATCCTCTACATTAAAATTGTTTTGCAGGTCACTACGGTTTCGTCGTCAAATCAGTAGATGGATTCCATTTACAAAGTATCCTATTATTATCTCAAAATGAATTTGTTTATTTCCATTTTCAAACTTGCGCCTTGCCTTTATGCAACCCTTCAACGAGCTTCAATCTCACTTGTGTTGAACACGCTCTGCGTTGCTGCCCGCTTGGTGGGTGGCTGCATACTTCTTGGGGGAGCTCATTCTCGCCATAGTAATTCATTGTTATTTTTTCTCTTTTTCCGTGGTTTCCCATTTTCACACCAGGCAAATGCTGGGGCTGTACCTTAATTAAGGCCGCGGCCGCTTCCTCCCAACTCCTAGGCCTTTCCTATCCCATCGTCGCCATAAGACCTATCTGTGTCGGTGCGACGTAAAGCCCCTAGCAAAAAAAAATTCTCTTCGTATATCATTCACACCTCGTATATTTTACAATGCAGATTTATTCGACTGTCGAAACTAGAAGCATTGGTGTATAGGAATAAGAAGAAAATTATCTCAATAATATATTGAGCAACCCACATTTTGCATATAGTATCATTTAAAATACAATCTCATTCGCTTTCTATCCCTGATGATAACTGAAATATGGGCCTCAGAAATCACGAAAAATAATATTTTGGATAATTACCGAGCAAGTTTTGGTCATGTAGTTATCAGCTTGCATTCGGGAGATAGTGTGTTCGAACCCTTGCAGGTGGTTTTCCGTGGTTTCCCATTTTCACACGAGGCAGATGCTGAGGCTGTTCCTTAATTAAGTCCACGGTCACTTCCTTCCCACTCCTATCCCTTTCATATCCCATCGTCACCATAAGACCTACCTATGTCGGCGCAACGTAAAGCAACTTGTCAACAAAAAAAAAAGATAATTTAATGACTTATTCTGTGAGAGATATTACAGTTAGGAAAATATATATTTATTTTTTACCAATTTTGACGATTTTCAGTATCTGTTTTAAAAATATCCGTAATTCTTATAACACCCAAGTTTTTTTGTTTTTTTTAGTATGCAGCCTGCAGTCTGCTTTTATTCAGCTCTTCCTTCTCATTACCAATGTTAGTCATTACACACTAACGCTCAACTTTATCCAGCACAGTAGATCTCCAACTGCGAAGTGCACATCCTGGAGATGTGAAAGCATTTGAAAGAAAAAAGGCATGCCCTTTGTTGCTTAGTGTGAGCGTATTTTGGTTTCAAGTGACGACTAAAGAGTGCATCCCATCACTGGCTGCCCACAGAGAATGTGAGCGTTAGAGGGTTGGTCATACTGATAGGTAATTGGAAAAAATAATTAGATATCTCGCGCCATTCAGCTGCTGAAGTAAGCCAATCAGATCGCTTCGCGGGCGACTTCAGATGGGGTTTGCGAGGCGGTGTTGCTAATTTGCGCGTGGTTTATGACCGGCTTGAGAGCGCCAATAGAAGAAATAAACCTCTCCAGGTGAGGAACTTGAACAAGGACTTCCCTGCTGATAGACTCGGCCCATAGCAAGCACTTTACCTTGGAATTGGCTGAAACACATTGTGTGTTAGTGTTTGATACTCATTTCTCGGCATGGCGTCCGGCTCCATGGCTAAATGGTTAGCGTGCTGGCCTTTGGTCACAGGGGTCCCCGGGTTCGATTCCCGGCAGGGTCGGGAATTTTAAGCATGATGGTTAATTTCGCTGGCACGGGAGCTGGGTATATGTGTCGTCTTCATCATCATTTCATCCTCATCACGACGGCCAGGTCGCAAACGGGCGTCATATCAAAAGACCTGCACCTGGCGAGCCGAACTTGTCCTCGGACACTCGACATGGCTCTCAAGCCCGACAAAGCCACGTGCAGATTTAGCAACACCGCTTCATACAGCCCATTTGAATTCGCCCGCGAAGCGATCTCATTGGCAGCTGATAAAATGACAACAGCGCGAGATATCGATGAATTTTTTCAAACTACTTATCAGTATCGATATGACCAACGATGTAACGCTCATATACTCAGTTCACGTTGTTTCTGACCACTCTGTACATGTATATTAATGGTGGTAAGATATGCCATGCTAAATGTGAAACACTCAGTACTCTCGAAAGCAAGCACCATGGCGGTCTGGTTACACCGCAGCCCGTTCTTTCAGCTGAGAAGTGTACTGTACGAGCGCATGAAAGGTACTCTCAATGCTTGTATATTTGTAATGATATTGTGACAACTTGTCTTTCAGTTTTTTATTTAATTTTTTAGTTTATAATCTTGTTCTCCTTTGCGGTTTAGTGGTTAGTATGATTTCCTGATACCTCCGTAGTCCGGGTTCCATTCCCGGCTCTGCCACGAAACTTGAAAAGTGGTACGAGAACTGGAACGAGGTCCACTCAGCCTCGGGAGGTCAACTGAACAAAGGGGTTTCGATTCCTATCCCAGCCATCCTCCAAGTGATATTCCGTGGTTTCCCACTTCTCCTCCAGGTAAATTCCGAGATGGTACCTAATTTAAGGCTACGGCTACTTCCTTCCCCCTTCCTTGTCTATCCCTTACAATCTTCCCATTCCCCCACAAGGCCCCTGTTCAGCATAGCACGTGATGCCGCCTAGGCGAGGTACTCCTACCAGTTGTATCCACGACCAAATGCCTCTCTCTCCAGAACACTGCCCTTGAGGCGGTAGAGGTGGGATCCCTCGCTGAGTCTGATGGGGTACAACTGGAGACGAGAACCAGTATCTCGCCCAGATGGCCTCACCTACTAGACTGAGCATTGGCCTAGAGGGGGATGAGAAAATCTAATCATAAGAGTCTGAGACGGGCTTGAATTTAGAACGAGTGTAAAGAAAGAAGCTGTACAGAGAGTTGGTGGAAGTATAGCAAGGATAACTGGAAGGTACGAAAAGATTATAATGTTGAAAAGTTTCTTAAGACGATGTCATTTGTTCTGAAACTTGACTAATGACCAAAAAGGCAACAACATGTATCAGGTCCTCTTGCCACTTTTCAAATTGCGTGGCAGAGCCGCGAATCGAAGCCGGGTCTCCGCGTATGGCAGCTAACCTCACTAACCACTACATCGCAGAGGCAGACGACAAGTATAACAACAGTAGGAAATTACAGATTGTGTCTTGCTATCACTGTAAGATAATCAGGAAAAATAATACAGAAGTACTTATTGACATCGTATGTTTGTTTTATTGATTGGACTTCTTAATCTCACAAGACAATATTTACAGTTGGTTTAGGTGAACAATCATTCATCATTGTTTTGAAATACACATGGCTGTCTGTTTCTAGGTAAAGGACAGCAGCCTGTGCGACGTTGCTACATAGTACAGGCCAGGTCATGACTAGAAACAGCCGTGCAAGTAGTACACGTGTCAGGTCTTTGCATTTTGTTTAGCTTGTGGATATGCACACATGTATATTTATAGAATATAAATGAAGAGTACGTCCTTTCACTGGCTGTTCCTATGTTCCTACCGTAGATACAATTTGTAGCGTATACTTAAAATATTCTTCAAAACAGCAACGGGTTCAGTCCAGGTAGACTTCGGTAGTATTTAAACTTGCCAAATTCGTGGCAGTAGACTTATTGGCACGTACAAGAATTCCTGTGGGACAACGTTCTGGCATCTCGGTGACTCGGAAAACCATAAAAGTAATTAGAGGAACTTAAAACCAAAACATTATGGTTGTTTGGGTTATCAGTCGATAGACTGGTTTGATAGAGCTCGCCATGGGCAAGTAAGTTTCTGGTAAGACACTAATATTAGAGTATGGTCCCAGTGTATGGGACCCACATCAGAATTAATTGATTCGAGAACTTAGTAGACAAAATTCAAAGAAAAGTAGCTCGATTTGTTCTGGGTGATTTCCGACAAAAGAGAAGCGTTACTAAAATGTTGCAGAGTTTGTGCTGGGAAGACTCGGGAGAAAGGAAACGAGCTGCTCGACTAAGTGGTATGTTCCGAGCTGAAAGTGGAGAGATGGCGCAGAATGACATTAATAGACGAATAAATTTGAGTGGTGTTTTTAAAAGTAGGAAAGATCACAATATGAAGATAAAGTTGAATTCAAGAGAAAAAACTTGGGAAAATATTCTTTTATAGGAGGAGGAGTTAGGGTATGGAATAATTTACCAAGGAAGATGTTCAATACATTTCCAATTATTTAAGAAAAGACTAGGTAAAAAACAGATAGAGAATCTGTCACCTGGACAACTGCCCTAAATGCAGACCAGTGGTGATTGATTGATTGATTGATTGATTGATTGATTGATTGATTGATTGATTGATTGATTGATTGATTGATTGATTGATTGATTGATTGATTGATTGATTGATTGATTGATTGATTGATTGATACCTCGATCTAGGCCTTCCTTTTTTTACCACCTACATTTCTCTCAAAAACTAACTGAACAACACCAAGGTGTCTTAAGATGTGCCGTGGTCAAATTTCGCCAAATCGTTTTCCTCTCACCAATTCGATTCAGTAGGCCTATCTCTTAATTTGTGATTCGATCGACCTATTTTAACTTCAGCTTTCTTCTGTAAGATCACATTTAAAAATCTTATATTATTAATCTTCAAAATAGTACCAGGAAGGTTACAAACGAGCTACAGTATTTGGTTCCTTTTGACTTACAAAGAAACATGTTCCAACCAATCTAATAATAATAATAATAATAATAATAATAATAATAATAATAATAATAATAATAATAATAATAGTCCGCCTCTGTGGTGTAGTGGTTAGCGTGATTAGCTGCCACCCCCGGAGGTCCGGGTTCGATTCCCGGCTCTGCCACGAAATTTGAAAAGTGGTAAGAGGGCTGGAACGGGGTCCACTCAGCCTCGGGAGGTCAACTGAGTAGAGGTGGGTTCGATTCCCACTTCAGCCTTCCTGGAAGTGGTTTTCCGTGGTTTCCCACTTCTCCTCCAGGTGAATGCCGGGATGGTACCTAACTTAAGGCCACGGCCGCCTCCTTCCCTCTTCCTTGTCTATCCCTTCCAATCTTCCCATCCCTCCACAAGGCCCCTGTTCAGCATAGCAGGTGAGGCCGCCTGGGCGAGGTACTGGTCATTCTCCCCAGTTGTATCCCCGACCAAGAGTCTGAAGCTCCAGGACACAGCCATTGAGGCGGTAGAGGTGGGATTCCTCGCTAAGTCCGAGGGAAAAGCCGAACCTGGAGGGTAAACAGATGATGATGATGATGATGATAATAATAATAATGATAATAATAATAATAATAATAATAATAATAATAATAATAATACTTCGGTAAAACTCTCGTTAGTTACGTATTAAGCGGAAGACAACCAAATACGTACAGTCTAGCAGATACAATCTATCAGATACAAAACATATTGACATGTTTTGCATTTTTGATTCAAATATTGCATACACAGCATTGCAAATACTATATGTACTGTATGCCATGATACGACACAGTACAGTATTCGTGTTTTACAACACTAGACCTATTTA
Source organism: Anabrus simplex (assembly GCF_040414725.1). Taxonomy (NCBI): domain Eukaryota; kingdom Metazoa; phylum Arthropoda; class Insecta; order Orthoptera; family Tettigoniidae; genus Anabrus; species Anabrus simplex. The sequence continues at coordinate 142,254,201 of NC_090265.1, forward strand.
GCAGATATCTCTACTATGCTTAATTCTTACGAGATAAAGTACTCACCGACCTCGATACCTGCAGTCGCTTAAGTGCGGTCAGTATCCATTATTCGAGAGATAGTGGGTTCGAGCCCTACTGTCGGCAGTCCTGAATATGGTTTCTGTGGTTTCCCATTTTCACACCAGGCAAATATTGAGGGTGTACCTTAATTAAGGCCACGACCGCTTCCTTCCCACTTCTAGCCTTTTCCTGCCCCATCGTCGCCATAAGACTTATCTGTGTCGGTGCCACGTAAAGCAATTTGTGAAGAAAGAAACTACTCCATAATTGTTCGGTTATGTCTCGTACACGAACCCACCTCAAGGGCAGTGTCCTGGAGCATGATGCATTTGGTAGGGGATACAACTGGGCTGGAGGAGTAGTACCTCGCCCAGGTAGCCTCATTTGTTATGCTGAACAGGGGCCTTGTCGGGGATGGGAAGATTGGAAGGAATAGGCAAGGAAGTGGGAAGGAAGAGGCCGTGGCCTTAAGTTAGATACCATCCCGCCATTTGCCTAGAGAAGTGGGAAACCACGGAATACCACTTCGAAGATGGCTGAGGTGGGAATCAAACCATTCTCTACTCAGTTTCACGCGGACCTCCTGGGGTAGCAGCTAATCGCACTAACCACTACACCACAGAGGCGGACTAATCAGTTAGATACCGAGTACTTATACAGAGTGAAGCGAAATTCGCGCACTCGGGCGTCGCAGCGCGACTCCTCACATGCCAGCAATAAAAAAAATGTCTCTCACAAAAGTTCGTCCTGCGAGCATATCCGGGAGAAAAAGGATGTTGAAGAGTGGCAATATGGCAACACTGTAACCACATGTAGGCTAACTACCTCTGTCAGCAAATATTAGTCGTGCCGTACAGTTGGTGCAGTGGATAGAGATTTGGGGTAGCATGCAAGAGGTCGAGGGGTCGGTTCTGGTTTGAGGCGTATGTTTTTTATTTCGTAAATGTAGTCCAGGTCCGCCTCTGTGGTGTAGTGGTTAGTGTGATTAGCTGCCACCCCCGGAGGCCCGGGTTCGATTCCCGGCTCTGCCACGAAATTTGAAAAGTGGTACGAGGGCTGGAACGGGGTCCACTCAGCCTCGGGAGGTCAACTGAGTAGAGGTGGGTTCGATTCCCACCTCAGCCATCCTAGAAGTGGTTTTCCGTGGTTCCCCACTTCTCCTCCAGGCAAATGCCGGAATGGTACCTAGTTTAAGGCCACGGCCGCTTCCTTCCCACTTCCTTGTCTATCCCTTCCTAAGTTCCCATCCCCCCACAAGGCCTCTGTTCAGCATAGCAGGTGAGGCCGCCTGGGCGAGGTACTGGTCATCCTCCCCAGTTGTAACCTCAGACCCAGAGTCTGAAGCTCCAGGATACTGCCCTTGAGGCGGTAGAGGTGGGATCCCTCGCTGAGTCCAAGGGAAAAACCGACCCTGGAGGGTAAAAAGATTACGAACGAAATGTAGTCCAGGTGGTATGGTATCTGGCACCTTAATCGTCAACAGTGATTGCAGCGGGTCCTCTAGAAACCATTTGCACTTACACATTACGATCCTAGAAATGCACGAACATTCGTTTTCATTGGTCAGGTTTGAAATACGCCCTTTCCACGTCGTGGGCGTGAATTTATTCGCACCATTTCATCTACTAGGTGCGTTACAACGTGTTCAGCGTTACTAAATTTTGTAAATATAGGATACATGTGACCTAAGAAACGGTGTCTTACTGTATTACAGTATGTAATGTCCGATGGTAATTAGCATATAAAAAGTGCGCCTCAACCCACGATCTAACCTTCGAGCTCCTGCATGCCAACCCGTAACTCTATCCACTGCACCAACTGTACATCACGAGAAGTATGTGCTGACAGAGATACTTACCTTACATGTGGTTACAGTGTTGCCATATTGCCACTCTCCAACGTTATTTTTTCTGCCGGATATACTCGCAGGACGAACTTTAGTGAGATACATTTTTTTTATTGCTGGCATGTGAGGAGTCGCGCTGCGAAGCCCAAGTGCGCGAATTTCGCTCCACCCTGTAGAGTAACGGGGGCCTAGTTCCAGACTCTGGGTGTTCACGTGCACTTGTGCTCTTATACAAGAGCCGCCGCTGGTTATAGGTGGGATTCGAACGTAATATACGGGGTAACTTTTGAGGCTTTATACCTTCTGTATATGAGATGTTCAGGGATCTGAGGAAAAACGTGTATAATACGGGACAGTATATTAAGAGGGCGGGTATTTTCGGGGTTCCATATCAATGAACACTCAACCGCATATGTCCGTTAGCTAAAATCGAAGAATCCTCCACGTTAGGGACTCACCTATCAGAAATTCTCGATAACTGTTCCCCATTAATATTGTAAATGTATTAAAAACTGAGTTTTTCTCGTTAGCGATAACAAAAGGGTAGGTAGCACTGGGTGCATTCGAACCACTGCAATCTATACCCTCTCGCAGATATACAGCACCTCTATCAACTAAACTACTACATTCGGAACAGGTCAGAATATAACTTACAATCAGGGATGACCTATTCTATTAACTGGTTTATCGTAGAGATAGTTATTCCGTTACCTTCTAGAAACAATATCCTGCGCTATTTCTTATTCATGTGTTATGCGTCGATCTAGAAATCGGATCTCAGTGATGCTTACAAGCCAGATACTATGTATGCTTCTGCCAGTTCTCTTTACATCCTACTTAACATCTCTAGGTATACTGTACTACTACTACTACTACTACTACTACTACTACTGAGATATAGAAGATCTGGTGGATTGTGTAAACGAGGTCAATAGATGATCTTAACGAATTAATAATAATAATAATAATAATAATAATAATAATAATAATAATAATAATAATAATAATAATAATTTTATGTGGCTATTGCTACCCTTGGTAGGTAGGCTTGGTTTGACCCTCCAACAAGTGTGGGTGACATCTCTCTTGTTTAGGAAACTGCGCGTTAGTGTGGTGGAGGATAATGTTGTGTGTGGTGTACGACTTTCATGTAAATTAGAGACAGCACAATCATCCAGTCCCCAGGGCAAGAGAATGAATAATTTTTAAGAATCAAATCCCCAACGTCGCTGGGAATCGAACCGAACCGAAGGCTACTACGCTGACCTTCGAGTCAACGACCCGGACATTGGCAGCTGGGTGCCATAGGTGGATAGCCATTAATCTGCCATATATCAAGGTTGAAGGGATCGAATCCTGACATGTAACACGACCGGTATTTAAGGGTGGCTTAATGCAAGAAATCCGTTTGGATACGTGTGCTAGCATTTCACAGCAAAATGCAACACTCCGACTGCTCGTTGAAGATTATTCTTTAAGAAAACTCGTAACACGCACAGTCCATTAGAACCTTGGATTACTACCGCCCAGCAAGATGGCCTGCAGGCCCTGGAGTACCAGGTGGGGAACGTCAACGACAACCTCAGCCGTATTGTATGGCTTTCGTTACCGGATGGAGATTAGAAACACATTGCGTTCTCTGATAGGTATGTCACTCTTTGCCGTTAGAATATAAATGTAGCAATAGTAGCTTCCGCGAGCCTTGTTATTTTGTTCGAGGCACCGCCCTTGAGAGAACGGAGAACCTGCTCGAGGCTGCAACCTTGAGACATGCTCAACTTCATTCCTTTATTTCTGTTGTTTGCGTGGGGTGAATGATATTACTTTATGTACTGCATACACACCGAGCGAGTTGGCTGTGTGGTTCAGGTCACGTACAGTAGCTGTGAGCTCGAACCCTCCTGTTGGCAGCTCTGAAGATTGCTTTCTATGGTTTCCCATTTTCACTCCATGCAAATGCTGGGGTAGTACCTTAATTAAGGCGACGGTTGCTTCCTTTCCAGTCCTAGCCTTGTCGTATCACCGATTGTCACTATAGGCCTAAGACCTGACAGAGTTGGGGCGACGTAAAATGAATCTTCTTCTTTTTCTACCGTTTTTCCCACACCTGTGGGGTCGCGGGTGCGAACTGTGTCGCACATGTGGATTTGGCCCTGCTTTATCACCGGATGCCTTTCCTGACTCCAACCCTATGTGGAGGGAAGTAATCACTATTGCGTGTTTCTGTGGTGGTTGGTAGTGTAGTGTATTGTCTGAATATGAAGAGGAGAGTGTTGGGACAAAAAAATAACCAGTCCCCGAGCCAGAAGAATTAACCATTTAAGGTTAAAACCCTCGATCCGGCCGGGAATAGAACCCGGGACTCTCTGAACCGAAGACCTCAACGTTGACCATTCAGCCAATGAGTCGGACGTGCGACGTAAAATGAATATAATAATAATAATAATAATAATAATAATAATAATAATAATAATAATAATAATAATAATAATAATAATAATAATAATAATAATAATAATGTCCACCTCTGTGGTGTAGTGGTTAGTGTGACTAGCTGCCACCTCGGACGCCCGGGTTCGATTCCCGGCTCTGCCATGAAATTTGATATGTGGTACGAGGGTTGGAACGGGGTCCCCTCAGCCTCGGGAGGTCAACTGAGTAGAGGTGGGTTCGATTCCCACCTCAGCCATCCTGGAAGTGGTATTCCGTGGTTTCCCACTTATCCTCCAGGCAAATGCCGGGATGGTACCTAACTTCAGGGCACGGCCGCTTCCTTCCCTCTTCCTTGCCTGTCTCTTCCAAACTTCCCATCCCCTCACAAGGCCCCTGGTCAGCATAGCAGATGAGACTGCTTGGGTGAGGTACTGGTCTTCCTTCCCAATTGTATCCCCGACCAAACGTCTCACGCTCCAGGACACTGCCCTTGAGGTGGTAGAGGTGGGAGATCTCGCTGAGGCTGAGGGATAAACCGACCCTGGAGGGTAAACAGATTAAAGAAAGAAAGAAAGAAAGAAAGAAAGAAAGAAAGAAAGAAAGAAAGAAAGAAAGAATAATAATAATAATAATAATAATAATAATAATAATAATAATAATAATAATAATAATGGCCTGACAAGTGAGCCCAAGTTGGTGAGTTCAATCCCAGTTCAGTTCAGATTTCACAGTGCCAAAGTGCAAAATGTTTGAATACAGTAGGTCTCTTGGCACATCCAAGAACTTGTTGGGCTCCTGTTCTCAGGATAGCCTACGTGGATCAGTGCGTTCAGTTCGGAGGTTCAGTCCCAGCTGAGGAAGTCGACATGTCAGATATCTTGGTATTTCACGTCATTAGTGTTGCTATCACTCAATATCTCAATAGCATCCGACAAAATTAAATGAACTTTAACACAGGAACCGCCCAATAAAATTCTGTTTTCGCTGTTAGAGAGTAGAGCTGTGCAAAATTATGCGTAGACTCGCTCAAATTAGTTTATAAGAGATGGGTCCCGCTCAATATCTCTCTCATTGCACAATCAGAATGACGACATCGCTAAGGAAGTTACCTGGATGGCATTACCTCACAGGGTCTCCAACTCGGTATCTGAGACCAAACGATTATTATTATTATTATTATTATTATTATTATTATTATTATTATTATTATTATTATTATTATTATTATTCCGGAGTTTTCGGGTTCACAGAGGGATAAGAAGCGTGTGGGTTGAATGAATGGACAAGGAATTAACTAGAGCAGAACTTAACATAACAAATTTGGAAATTTTATTTATTTTCTTTTTTTCCTAGTTTAAAATTGATAGATAGAAAATCTGAATGAATAACAACAATATTAATGAGCTCGCCAGCTCTAACAATATAGGGGACTTAGAAGTCCGAACATCAGGTTCAACATTTAAAGGAATTATAATTGTTTAAATTTACATAGAAAAGAGCCAAGTTGCCAGGTACAGTATTTGAATCACTAATTGCAGAAACCACCTAAGTGCACTTTTTCAAACTGTTGGCAAAATGAAAAAACCTGTGTGGGAGTATAAGTTGAAGTCTGATCTCCTTCTAGATTTTAAAAATTCAACTTTAATGTGCTAGAAAAGTGTAGTAAACATGAAATAAGTTTTAAAAATTTTTAAATGCCATAAACAATTTTTTAACATTGTACTTAGGTTGTTTCTGAAATAAACAACTTTTCCTGTTAATTTTTGTAGCAATTATTTAAAAAACAGCTAATTGGTTAATCTATGCAAGTTTTAAGATGAAAGGTTACGTAAATAACACCGTTCTAATCATCAAAATGTAATAGACATCAGTTAATGAACCACAAAATACAAATTAGAACAGTAAAACCCTTTCTGTATTTATTCAGCCTCTGGCATAACCTAAGCAGGTTCTCTCTCGGTTGTTGGCCATTGAATGATGCTGTCATAAAAGTCTTCACAACCAAGAGTGTAGTCCATTAATTTTTTCAAGTCTTCTACTTGCCTTTGTTTAATTTCGTGTGGCTATTTCTAGCCGAGTGCAGCCCTTGTAAGGCAGACCATCCTATGAGGATGGGCGACATCTGCCATTTGTAGGTAACTGCGTGTTATTGTGGTGGAGGATAGTGTTATGTGTGGTGTGTGAGTTGCAGGGATGTTGGGGTCAGCACAAACACCCAGCCCCTGAACCATTGGAATTAACCAACGAAGGTTAAAATCCCCGACCCGGCCGGGAATCGAACCCGGGGCCCTCTGAACCGAAGGCCAGTACGCTGACCATTCAGCCAACGAGTCGGACTTCTTTTTGTTGATTGAAACCTAAAATCAAAAATTGCGTTGTGCAGAATCCAGTAACAGTTTATAAAGTGATTTAGGCTACAAAATGTTTTTACTTGCTCAATAATTTATATCCCTTTAATGAAATTATTTGAATCAACTTACCTTTCCCAAAGGATAAGCCTTCTCGGAAGGTAGCTCAGGTGGGCTGTCAGTTTTCAGTAGTGGGGAAAGTAGATGAAAATCCTCCAATAAACGCCTTTACCACAACTTGTCCTAGAGTATCTTTATAGTACAGAAACTGTTTGTAACTACAAACCTTGAATGGATCCTTACGTTCTCTCGGTACTTCCCTGCCTGATGTTTCATTAGAGTTTGTTATTTTCTTGTACGATATAGGCCACCAAAGTTTAAAACTTAATACATCGTCAAGGTAAGATGATAAACGGCAAAACGTCCAGACACACTTGCCTTTAACATGAGCTCAGCATACTCATCTAGAGTACAAATTCTGACAACCTTCCTCATGAGCCGTTTAATACTTCCAAATCCCTGCCACAAGGCGAAAAAGAGTGCCCACGGACAGGTAAGTTATGCGTAATGGTCTCAAACCGACCTCTGTCATAGAGATTCAATAAGAAACGCACAACTTTGTGATTCTGTGTGAGTCGCAAAACAGGTTATCCTAACAGGGCCACCAACAGTCGTGAGTGGAGGAATAGAATTTACCGCAGAAAGAACCTAAGCGGCGGTGCCTATGTTCTTTCTGAAATAAACACATTATGTATTTAGCTGACTAACAGCATTGCTTATATGGAACATTGGTTGTTTCTGCTAACAACAATGTATTTATCTCCGAATAGTACAATCCCGTCAAAAACTCAATTTTGATAAAAGTGTCACTTAGGTGGTTTCTGAAATAAACGATTCATTTATAAGAGCGGGAAATGCTACAGTAAGGTTCACTTCGTAGGAGTCTGCGCTCCAGCTATACCATAGTCTATCCTCGCGGAGGTATCAGTTTCTTATGGTGCACTCCAATTCCGCCTGACAACCTTTCAGTTGGCCTAAATAAAACATTTACACACAGTTGTCCCGATTGAACTTATCTATTGCTCAACAGTTATAGGGTTCACAATTCCCAAAGAGAACTAACACCAGAAAAACTTTACACACAGAAATATACAGGGGCATAATTGCCCATACTACGTGACCTTAGCGTAAAAAAGAAAAGGTAGCATATCACCGGCCATATACAAAAGGCTAGGAGGCGTAACACCTGCCCTCCTTATAGAAATAGTTAAAACCCTAAGTGGTCAACCATGCTTACTGGCATGTTTATTAATCTGACGTTTTTCGTATGTAAATGACTTCATTCAGCCTCAGTGCGAACAACTTATGTGTTTGTATCAACATACCAGAGAGAACAGCACTGTCTGTCATTAACACGGAGGATCGTTGCTTTTACGAGATTAGGAGTTTAATCTCTTTGAAGAGAATCTTTGCTTTGTTCTAGGGAGATGAACAATGGAGGCCACGCAAATGGGAGCAGCTTTCCAATGTTTCAAATGGCTATTTACCACATTTAAATTTACCCTATTCTAGCTTGCTTCTTATTGATTTCGTTATTCATATGCCAGGTACGTTGATTCTTGATTTATACTGGTTCTACCTTTATCGCCGGGATATTCATTTGATTTAATTATAACTGATTGATACGCGTCTTCCGGCCCACAGCATGAATGAAATGTGTGTCTGTTATTATTATTATGATTATGCGATGTTGGTAACTGGGTCTCAAACTGATTTTGATGTGCACTGCGTCGTATGGTATTTTGGCATCCAACGCGCGTAAACACGCCGTGTCGACTCGAAGCTCCATTCTGGTCGTACGGAGCGCGAGACACGATGGGCTTGAGTACGGAATTTTTATCCGATCCCGTTATTGAATTGTTTGGGCCGTGCACGCTGTTGGCTGCATGATGCGAGACCCGTTGTTGTGACCAGGTGAGTTGTGCTATGTGGATTGGTGTTGATCTAATAAAATGCAGCTGCCGCTCATATTTCTTGCCCATGCCGGCAAATGTGTGAATGTGTGAGTGCGTGTCCGTGAGTCAGGGGAGTGCGAAGGTGACGTATCGGTCAGTTGTATTTTCACTTTTAATCTTGGTTGTGTGTTTTGTGCTTTATCTCGATACTGCATTATTTATTTTTGCCATGTCTTGATCTTGGCAGACGGCTCGCCCGTGAGGCCGCCATATTTGTTTACTTTATTCTTCTGGGTTGTGGGCATGCCCGTTAGTGTCTTTGGGATTTTAATCTTTGATCCTTGGTACAGAGATGTTGGTCTCTGTGGGGCGTTATTATCTAACGTTTTTGTTCTTCTTGCTACCTGTTCCTCCTTGATGCGTGGAGGCTTTGATGAGATGATGCTATTGTTGTGTGAATAATGGCGTGAAAACACGCGAGTACTATGAATAAAAAATGGATCTTGTGAAAGAAACGACCTTATTATGCCGTGTTAATTGTGATAATAATGCCACAGGATGTACGAAGTTTCTATTAGAGGAGGTGAGCTATGAGGCAATTTTTAATTTTTATCTTGGAGTGTAATAACGGCACGCTCACTTAATGATGTTCAGAGAATTCTTCAACAAGGTATGCTATTGTTTGAATCCTTCAACTATCTTTTCATTATTGGCTTTTCTCGCCATGACCTTTGTTTGAATTGTATTTAATCAATAAACCCCCATGTAAATTTCATCCTGATTTTTATTTCTGTAGTATTAGTTTCGTTTCCTTGTTCACTGATAACGATGGGCATCTCCAGTTCAGGGCTGTGTCTCGGCCTTCCCTAGCCGCGGTTCACCTCTCGTTTTCTCTCAATTTGGGTATATCATATCGTGTCTTATTATACGGGTAAGGGAGGGGTGTGGTTCAGTGGTCTTATGGCCCAAAGATACAGAACCTAATCCTATACTACACCGGTGTGACTAAATGAGAAACATTAATGCCAAACAAGATTAAAGAAATTTAGAAGTTTTGAAAACTTAAGTCATCCATGCAAGGTTGAATGGGAACCGACAGAGGAATATCACTCTTTGATCCCTTACATCGCCTATTTCCCAGTAGGGAATCGAACAGAGTCCTCAGACTTGCCGAAATACTACATTTAAACCACCACATTTAGAAACCCAGGTCGCGCCGCTGTCTCCCTTCGGACACGCCGCACTTACAATCACTGGAGCAAATCAGACAATACGGCCCTAAAACGCCCTGCATTTATAGTACTTTCAGGGGGAACTTCCAGAACTCTTTACTGATAGGCTATATTCCTATACACTCCCCCGGTTTTAATTGGCTAGAGAAAATATTTCAGAGTTTTTGATAGGTTGATTACAATCGAGGAGGAACCAGCTGAAGTGTTGACAACTTCGGTACATAAAAAGCAATCCTAAGAACCAGTTTAATAAACTTCTAAAATAAACATTTCTTTATGTAATAATTAGAGTTTAGCCCTCTAGAGGGAGCAAATAATCCGATGGTAAAGACATCTAACGGTTGACGAGTTGACGAATAAAAATGATATTGACGTCGCACATAAGTTACCGTCCATAAACACAGCGTTACCGAGGCCGATATTTGTGAAGTTTGTGAATAGATGGAAGAGGGCGGAATTGTTCAGCGCCAAGAAAAGAAGTCCACGAATTTCATCTCGAGCTATTGGTATTAATGCTGCGCACCAGCCGATCTATATAATCGAACACTTAACTCCCAAAACAAAGGGACCCTTGAAGAGGGCAAAGGATCTTAGAACAAGAGGATTTAAGTATATATGGTCCAGAGAAGGGAAAATATTTGCTAGGAAAGATGACACCTCGCAGGTAGTAACCATACGGAGCATAGAGGACATCTTAAAATTAGAATCGGTATAACTAGGTAATGTTATTCTTAGTCTAACGGCATGAATTATGTAAAGATGAATACTATAGGTAACTTAGATGATTCAGAGATTCAGTTAAATGATCTAGAACTAAAAGAGAAAATTCATAGCACACGTATTCTGTATGTTAATGCTCAAAGTCTTCCTAATAAGTGGCTAGAACTGTTCACTCTAATAAAACCAACCCATGCGCCTGATATTATAATAATTGTGGAAACATGGCTATATCCTGAAGAAGAGAAATAGTTTATGCTAAATAACTATGACAGTTATTTTTGCTCTAGATATTACAATAGGGGAGGTGGAATTCTTAGCTATATTAAATCAGAGCACCAAGCCAAAGAATTATTGTCAATTAACTGTATAGAAAAAACATACAACATACTATTAATAGAAATCAGTGGGTTTCAAAGGGAAATACTTACCTTAGCTTGCTATAACCCACATTATAAATTCAGTAAGTCCTTTCTAAGCGAACCTGAAGAAATATGGAACAAGAATAGTAGGCACTTTTTTATTACAATTGGGGATTTTAATATTGATAAAATATCACAAAATCAATAATATATTGAGTTGACTAAAGTAGGAGAATGTTATGGACAACTGCCATGTAATAATATATACCCAACTAGAGTAACAGAAAAGAGTTCTACACTTTAGGATCATATTTATATTAATGCACCCTTTAAAAAATGTGTATAATGTTTACAGTGACTTCAGTGATCACAATGTACTGGTCTGTGATCTTGACATCCCAGTAAGAGATAGCAGTAGTATTTTTAAATATTCCACCACAACACACACCCTAAAAAAAGACATTAGAAGCGCCAGGAAACTTTTATAAAAAAATCCTTTGATACTTGATGCTAATGACTACTGTGGAACTACTGTTAATAAGTTAACTAATCTCTTAGCAGAAGCCAGCTTATCCAGTTTTAAGAAAATAACTGAATCAAGACATAAAAACTCAGGATGTCCATGGATGACCCCTGAACACGGAAAGTACACGTTCCTCGTCGCCAGATGTTTCATTCCAGGCTTATGTCTACGCTTTACACCTGTCATATGTTACGCAAGTACGTTACGTGAAGCGCTTAGTCTAATTGTGATAGTTCGGTTAGCTTCCGCTTCGAACGCTAGCGTTGTGCCACGTCCTGGACGCAGAGCACAGTTTTCTGCGAAACGGTAAGAATTTCACCTTATTTTCTTGACATGGCACAAGCCCAAAAGCCTATACAATATCATGGCAACAAATAGCAACAATACAGATAGTCAACTAAAACTTAATAATAAATAATCACCAACCGCTGTGATATTTCAACAACATTAAATGAATATTTTACTGGTATTGGTCAGGATCTAGCTGTTAATTTGCCTACAACCAATACCAGTAATCCATATAGTTATCACACAGCTCCAAGACATTCTTTATTCTTGTACCCAACTGATAGCGAAGAAGTAGCAAGTATAATAAAAGAACTAAAAAATTCCAGTAGTTGCGATTGTTATGGTTTAAGCAACACAATTCTCAAACAGTTATCAACCGAATTAGTTCCATACATCACCGCATTTATTAACGAATCGTTAACTGAAGGTACAGTTCCTACAATGATAAAAATTGACAAAGTTATACCCATCCACAAAGGCTTAGATAAATTAGACATAAACAGCTACAGACCAATCTCTATCGTGCCCACTTTAGCCAAAATATTAGAAAAAAATGTTAAAATAAGATTATTGAAATTCCTTCTTAAGAATAATTACTTTTATAAGTATCAATATGGCTTTATTCCAAATTCCAGCACGTACAGTGCTGTTGAGGATATTATCATTAAAATGTAGGAAGCTCTTGATTCACGAAAGTTAGCTTCTGGGTCAGTGGCGAATATAGAATATATTTTGGGGGGGGGGCCAAGATTGACGTAAGGTTAGATTAAGTAATTTTTAAGAGGTCAGACGATTTAAAACACTTTAGAACGGAAAAAGGAAACATTGATTTGGGTTGATACATACAGTACATACATACATACATACATACATACATACATACATACATACATACATACATACATACATACATACATACATACATACATACATACATACATACAGTACACCAATGGTTACAAAACGAAGTCCAGGTTTCTTGGGACACTTGCAAACTTATCAAGAACTTCTTCATCACTAACTATAATGTCTCTGTGGATAGAGAGTAAAGCAAGCCCGTTAAGCCTACTTTCAGATGTGCTGTTCCTTAAGTAAGTCTTCAGTCTCCTTAGGCTAGAGAAAGTTCTTTCTACGGTTGCGATAGAAACAGGAAGAACGGCGAGTAATTTGAGAAGGGTATAAATGTTGGGGAAGAAAGTCTTGTCACATTTTTCTAGAGAACTTACAGCAATTTTGGGAAGATTTGAAGGATTTTCCTGACTCCACTTTTCTTTCCACAACATAAACTCACTTTGCACAATCTCTTTATGTGACAGATCTTCTTCGTAGAAGCTAAAAGCAGCCTCCAGTGAACCGAAATCTGTTACGATACACAATTGTGGAAGGATGTTTTGTAAGGATGCAACTATTTCCTTGTGAGATTCAAAGCATTATTTTAGTGAGTTACAAAAATCGTCCAGGTATGGCACATAAACTGCTAACTGTTGGCTCGGAATCTCAACAACGATCGAAAATTCCCATCATTTTGGTCCGGTTCTTCAAGGCTTATACACTTTTTCGGGGGGGGGCCAGGCCCCCTGGGCCCCCCCTTATATACGCCCCTGTTCTGGGTTATTTATAGACTTAAGAAAAGCCTTTGACACAGTTGATCATGAGATCATGATCAGAAAACTGCAAGACACAGGAGTAAGAGGTGTAGCGTTGAACTGGTTTAAGGATTATCTCAGTGAACGATCGCAGTTCGTTTCATGTAAAAATGCAAAAAGTTTATCTCTCCTTATATCAATTGGAATTCCTCAGGGCTCAGTACTGGGTCCAATTTTATTTCTAATATTTGTGAATGATATAGCCTCTTTCAAATTACAAGGACAATTATCTCTTTTTGTAGATGATACAAATATTTTCTATGTTGGTACCTCTGCTAAAGAACTTGAGCTAAAAATGCAGTATGACATTAGCTTACTTCAAACTTGGCTTTCAAACAATAGACTATCCATTAATCTTAGCAAGACCAACTGCATAATTTTTCACAAGCCCGCATGTGCAACTCCTCTTGATCTCACATTAACATTCTTCGATCATCCTTTACCAAGAGTACAATTTACTAAATTTCTAGGTTTAAAAATAGATGAAATGCTTGACTGGAACGAGCAAGTTAAAACAACATGCAAACAATAACGCCAACAATGGGAGTGCTTCACAGACTAAGATAAAAATTCAACCATAAGTTTTAAAAATCTATTTATCATGCTCTCATTGAAAGTCGCCTGACTTATATCATTCACGTTTGGGGATGTTGTAATAAGGAACTCTTTGAGAAAGTTGCCATTTTCCAAAAAAGAACACTAAAAATACTTTTTAATTTACCGGCACCGCACTTAACACCTACAGATTATTTGTATAAGAATTGCAGACTTCTACCACTCCACATTTTACGTGATAGATCTTCAGCTATGATGGTATATAAAATTAACCATAATTTGGTTCATACAAACACTATCTGTATTATAAATTCTGGCATACACTTATAGAACACTCGAGGAGCAAAGAGAGTCCATACCGAATTTGTAAAAACTAGTAAGTATGGTTGTAACTCCTTATGGCACTACTCTGTGAAGGTGTACAATGCTCTCCCAAAACATATACAACAGGCAATAACAATTTCAAAATTTAAACAAAAAATAAATAACCAATGGACAAAAGAACATGAGTAGTAAATCTTATAACGAAGTAATGTACAGTGGTATTATATATTTGTATTTATATTTGTAAGACTGTAAATTATTTAGAAATAAGCTATTATTGTATTGTAAATATTTTGTAAACTCTGCCAATATTTAATCTTGTATTGCGCCATAAGAGCCTCGGCTCAGGTGCCCTTTCTTGAGTAAAAAAAGTTTCTTGTAGTTCACAATTCATGTTTGTTTTTATATATGGGCTTATAGAAGGCGCGCAGTTTAACTAGCCGGGGAAGGTGTACCCCTATTATTATTATTATTATTATTATTATTATTATTATTATTATTATTATTATTATTATTGTGTACTCGTTGTCTCGACCCACCGTTACAATAATAATAATAAATAGAATAATAATAAAAATAATAAATATTGACATAAAATGTGAATAAAGAAATAGTAAAATGACGCAGTGGCGGTGAATTCACATCAGAGCATGGAAACGTGACGGATAACTATCAATACCGGTATTCAAAATTAAATCAAATACAAGGGAACACTTACAGGTCTAAAAATGACAACTAAGAGAGGACAGTGGAAGGTCGGGGAACCCTATGAAGTCCATGGGAAGGTATGCCGTTATGGGGGAGAAAAGACTTGCAATCATCACTTCGAAACTCATCATATTAACATAATCAAAACCAACATTACAAGAAACATGATCATGACATAGCAACTGATACTTATGCACAAATGAATGGTGTTTAAAAGACTTTAACAAAATACAGTTCCACGACCCGGAATTAAGACATACTTAAGTAACTTAGAGAAAATTTGGTTTAACAATAGAAGGGTGATGCTACATTACAATGTATAGTTTAAAACGAAAGTAAATGATTAAACTGAAATTACGGCAACGGGAACCTAGGGCAAATTCGGACACGTTAAATTTAAAACTTTGAAAATGACATTAAGCAACGAAATACCGAAATACCAAAGTAATTAAAATCAAACGAAACCAGAAAACATTCAGAATAACATTGAAATAACACTTACCAATAAAAACTGGAGTTCCCGAGGGGAGCCCTCGAGTGCACGCAACCGCACTCGAGGACGGTCAGATGGAAAAGACCCGGCCAAATCGCATCCCGCACGCGAAGCGGCCTAAGGCCGGAAATTGACAAATCACAATCCACCAATGGGAAACATATTCCACTACATTCCCTATCTTTTCGCCAATAGCAAATCTCGTTATTCTAGCGAATGAAATTGCATGACCATATATGAAGATAAATCACAATATGAAGATAAAGTTGGAATTCAAGAGGACAAATTGGGGCAAATATTCGTTTATAGGAAGGGGAGTCAGGGATTGTAATAACTTACCAAGGGAGATGTTCAATAAATTTCCAATTTCTTTGCAATCATTTAAGAAAAGGCTAGGAAAACAACAGATAGGGAATCTGCCATCTGGGCGACTGCCCTAAATGCAGATCAGTAGTGATTGATTGATTGAAAGCAAACCGTGGTTATATTAAGATAGTTAGCAACTTCTCGAGATTTCCTATTGCGACACTTATTTCAAGAGCAATAACCGCACATGTGGTATAGGATGTTTTACAACTAAAGCACCTTTACATTTTCATCAGATTACAATTTTGACATACATAATTACAAAAATTAATTTTCAAATAATTGTTCAAGTTAAAACATCCGAAGTGTCTTTTCCTCATGCTTGCTGGCATTAATTTAAATGATCAATTACATAAAATTTACATACAAATAAATCACTGTTTGCATCTTGCAATGTTCATACTGTGCAATATATCTTGCCTATTTCCTAAAAGGAAAATTATTACACACATATTTAAATTAATATTTCTTGCCGTTACATAAAATAATTCCAGTAGAGTCCAGAGCTCCAACCAAAAATGAAATCCTTCAGACACGTTAAATAAATAAAAAAAATTTAAAATGATATTTCCCATAGTTCAATTCTCCGTCTCACCACATATTACAAGTATTATTATTATTATTATTATTATTATTATTATTATTATTATTATTATTATTATTATTATTATTATTATTATTATTATTATTATTACTTTGTTTGTTTTGGGCCTACTTTGGACCACGTGACTTGCTGGTTAGTCCTTTTTTCTTCTCTCAGAACTACTTCATCATTTCACAGTGGTTCCTCTTCCTCCCCTCTGGCCACATGTCCTTGGACTTATCATTTTATTTTTCCTGGAACTCCTTGAATTGATCTATTTTAGCTCGAAACATATCTCTATTAAAGATTTATTTTGATTCCGGCTTCCTCCTTGTCCTTTCTTCTTCCTTCTACCCATTTAGTAGTTGCCTTTAATTTGATGATGTAGTTAAAGATTTTCTTTGTTAGTCGACTCTCGTTCATTCTTGTGAAGTGCCCATAAAACTTAATTCTCCTCTTACGTCTGCGATCTTCTCTGTCTGTCCGCATAGATCTTCATTTCTCCTATTCCTCCATGTACCATCTTTTCTTTTATAAGTCCTAAGATCTACACTGACTGACAGAGCAAATGCAACACCAAGGAGGAGTGGTTCGAAAGGGATGAAAGTTGGGGAAAAAACAGAGACGGCACGGACGAATAATTGATGTTTATTTCAAACCGATATGCAGGTTACACAATGCGCACGGCATCGACTCAGTAGGATGTAGGACTACCGCGAGCGGCGATGCACGCAGAAACACGTCGAGGTACAGAGTCAATAAGAGTGCGGATGGTGTCCTGAGGGATGGTTCTCCATTCTCTGTCAACCATTTGCCACAGGTGGTCGTCCGTACGAGGCTGGGGCAGAGTTTGCAAACGGCGTCCAATGAGATCCCACACGTGTTCGATTGGTGAGAGATCCGGAGAGTACGCTGGCCACGGAAGCATCTGTACACCTCGTAGAGCCTGTTGGGAGATGCGAGCAGTGTGTGGGCGGGCATTATCCTGCTGAAACAGAGCATTGGGCAGCCCCTGAAGGTACGGGAGTGCCACCGGCCGCAGCACATGCTGCACGTAGCGGTGTGCATTTAAAGTGCCTTGAATACGCACTAGAGGTGACGTGGAATCATACGCAATAGCGCCCCAAACCATGATGCCGCGTTGTCTAGCGGTAGGGCGCTCCACAGTTACTGCCGGATTTGACCTTCCTCCACGCCGACGCCACACTCGTCTGCGGTGACTATCACTGACAGAACAGAAGCGTGACTCATCGGAGAACACGACGTTCCGCCATTCCCTCATCCAAGTCGCTCTAGCCCGGCACCATGCCAGGCGTGCGCGTCTATGCTGTGGAGTCAATGGTAGTCTTCTGAGCGGACGCCGGGAGTGCAGGCCTCCTTCAACCAATCGACGGGAAATTGTTCTGATCGATATTGGAACAGCCAGGGTGTCTTGCACATGCTGAAGAATGGCGGTTGACGTGGTGTGCGGGGCTGCCACCGCTTGGCGGCGGATACGCCGATCCTCGCGTGCTGACGTCACTCGGGCTGCGCCTGGACCCCTCGCACGTGCCACATGTCCCTGCGCCAACCATCTTCGCCACAGGCGCTGCACCGTGGACACATCCCTATGGGTATCGGCTGCGATTTGACGAAGCGACCAACCTGCCCTTCTCAGCCCGATCACCATACCCCTCGTAAAGTCGTCTGTCTGCTGGAAATGCCTCCGTTGACGGCGGCCTGGCATTCTTAGCTATACACGTGTCCTGTGGCGCACGACAACACGTTCTACAATGACTGTCGGCTGAGAAATCACGGTACGAAGTGGGCCATTCGCCAACGCCGTGTCCCATTTATCGTTCGCTACGTGCGCAGCACAGCGGCGCATTTCACATCATGAGCATACCTCAGTGACGTCAGTCTACCCTGCAATTGGCATAAAGTTCTGACCACTCCTTCTTGGTGTTGCATTTACTCTGTCAGTCAGTGTATATCTTGATTTTCTTTCTTCTCTAGCTCATTCATTTCTCCTTTCTTATTCAGTTTCAGACATTCTGAAGTGTATAGACCCTCTAGCTTTATATCCGTGGTATAGTGTCGGATCTTTGCTCTATAAGACATCGTTCTTTTGTTGTATTTATTCTGTACTTATCTATAGGCTAACTCCATCTTTCTGGCCCTTCCCTTATTTCCTTCTTTATCATGCCCATTCGGCTGGATCCATTCACCAAGATATTTACATTTATCTTACCTTTTGAATTTTCCATACTTTGTTTCCAGATGCTTGTCTTTATTGTGTTTGTATACTACGTACTCTGTCTTTTCATATATCCGGAGTCCTGCTTTCTCTGCGATTTTATGTCCGACTCGTTGGCTGAATGATCAGCGTACTGGCCTTCGGTTCAGAGGGTCCCGGGTTCGATTCCCGACCGGGTCGAGGATTGTAACCTTAATTGGTTAATTCCAATGGCTCGGGGGTTGGGTGTGTTCATTCATTCATTCATTCATTATTTATTTACCATAAACCTTTACAGTATCTATGGAAGGTCAGGGGAAAAGGACAAGCCCCCTACACGTAGTGTCCCCTGACCTTTGAAATAATTACCTAAATCCTAAAGTAAAGCAGTCTAATATATACATATTTCTCATTTATACAACCTTTCACTCCCTCGTTCATTCTTCCACATATTCACATGCATTTTCTCACCGTATGTGCTTCCTAACATAACATTTAACTATATTTACATTTCTACATTAGAAATCATACTAGGTAGGGCCCTCATCTTCACAGACATAGATCGTGTACTAGAAAAAGACCTGCACCAGGCCTTTCCGGAGGCCATACGCCATTATATATGCGATTTTATGTAATTTTTCAAGCATTATTTTGGCTTCTTTATCTACTCCTAACAATGCCATGTCATCAGTGAATACTAAGCAGCTTCAAATTTTGCTTCTTTGTACCTAAATGTATTTCTTCTATCCCTTCTTCTTTTATGGTTTTCCTCCAAGTTCTCATTACGTTTTCCAAGACAATATTTTAAAAAATCGGTGATATCCGTCACCTTGCCTGACTCCTGTCTTAATCTCGAAATTTAATGAAATTTAACCTTGGAGATAGTTTCCGTCAGTGTTTGAGTTATAATTGCCCTTGTTTTATCATCAATTCCAAATTCTTCCAAAACATTAAAGAGTGTCTGCCGGTCTATGGAGTCATAAGCTTTTTTGATGTCTACAAACACAACCACTGTATTTTTCCCTCGCTTAGTTCTAATTCTCAGGATACTTTTCAGACTAAATATCTGTTCCAGACAGGATCTTCCTTTCTAACACCCCCTTCATATCCATCTGTTTGATGATCTACCTGTTCTTTTTCTGTTTAGTTTGCATCCGGGAGATAGTGGGTTCAAACCCCACTGTCGGTAGCCCTGAAGATGGTTTTCCGTGGTTTCCAATTTTCACACCAGGCAAATGCTTGGATGTACCTTAATTAAGGCCACGGCCGCTCCCTTCCAACTCCTAGCCCTTTCCTATCCCATCGTCGCCATACGACCTATCTGTGTCGGTGCGACGTAAAGCAAATTTTTTAAAAAAACCTATGTTTAGGATAATACTTTGTAAGAAATGGGTAACAACGAAATTCCTCGATAGTTGTTTGGGTCGGTGTGGTCTCCTTTCTTATGGAGTGGGTGTATAAGGGTCCATTTCCAATCCCTATGGATTTTATGATTTTCCCATATATCACAAATTAGACGGTGTAAGTTTTCTGTTGCCCTATCTCCTCCAATTTTCCACATTTCAGCTACTATCCCATCTTCTCGTGGCGCTTTATTATTTTTGAGTTCATGGATGATTTTCTTTATATCCATGAGACTCGGTGGATTTGAATGTGGATTCATCTGCGTTGGCTTCCCGAAATTCAGCCTTTCCAGTGGTTCCTCGCAGTTTACAAGGGTTTCGAAATAATTGGCCAAAAGATGGCGATTCTCCTTGTTACTCAATGCTAATGTACCGTCCTCTCTTTTGAAACAGAAACTTCGAGGTTGGTATTGTTGTAGTTCTTCTTTAAAAGTTCTTTAGAATTCTCTAGTGTTGTTTTTCTTGAAGTTGTATTCTATATTTTCTAACCAGTTTTTATCATATTGTCGTTTTTCTCTTCTGATGAACTTGGCAGTGGTTTTTCTTTGTTGCCTGAAGACATTCCAATGTTCTGTCGTTTGATTGAAGTACAATTTTTTCATGTCTTCAGCCTCCCTTCAAGTCCACCATCTGTGTTTCCTTTTCCTTTTTTCTTTGGCCCAAGTTTTCGGCCGCTTTTGTTAATGATTCTTTGATTTGTTCCAACTGTCATCTCCAACTTTGATAAATTTTCTTCATATAAAATTTTGTTTTGTTCGAGAATGTAGGCTATTATTATTATTATTATTATTATTATTATTATTATTATTATTATTATTATTATTATTATTATTATTATTATTATTATTATTATTATTATTATTATTATTATTATTATTATTATTATTATACTAACTCGAGACATTTCAACATCCCAAAATCAGTTAGAAATCCTGAAAGAAATCGCTAAAAGTCGGCTTTCAGGTATCTTTTGAAAAGGCAGAATACATGACTTGCAACAAACAAACACCAAAATTCATGGAGACAAAATAGTGCAAAATTAAACAAGTAGCGCAGTTTAAGTATCTTGGTGAAATAATTCAGGATAATGGACTCGAAACAAAAGCCAACGAAATTAGATGCAAAAAAATGGAAACTGCATATCGGCTAACCCAAGATATCTATAACAAAAAATGTTTTCGTCTTTCAGTCTTGTTTCTTGTAGTGCCAGTATCTGTATTTCTTGTTCGCTTAAGGTTTACTCTAGTTCATACAATTTTCCTGCTCGTATGAGAGTATTTATGTTTAGTGTTCCGAAAAAGATTTTGCTCTTTGGGCGAAGTTGGCCAGAGGTCTCTGACTCCCTCTGTTTGCGTGTCAGTCAGACTCCACAGAATCCGACAGTGTAGTTGTACTGTTCCTGACAACAGTATATTAGTTACCACCTGGGGTCAAAGTTTGATTTCTAACACGCCTCATGGTATTTGACTATCACAAGTTTGGACCGAAGTCGAGTTTTTAGGACTGGACTGGTTAGTTCCAGAACATGAATTTCCAGCCTCTGGTGATCAGACGCTGACCACCTTGTCGCTTGTTGCAAGTCAGACGCGAAGTGGATTTGAGTTGGCTCTTCCGTCCTCTCTGGCATTGGGATATATCCTCTTCTGCCTTCGAGGCCTTTGGCCATTTTCCCCTTTACCTCAGTTGATCCGCGGGTGCTAATTTGGCTAAGCCTTAATCACACCTGTCGTGCGTATCTACAGGAACTTCCCCTGTCAGCCATTCAGAGCTAAACACCACACAAGGTAACCAGGCACGGTTATTATTATTATTATTATTATTATTATTATTATTATTATTATTATTATTATTATTATTATTATTATTATTATTGCATGAGGTTCTATCCTGACTTGAGGTCAGTAGCTTTTAAGGATCTTAAATGTAACAAATTTGTGTCGTTGGACTCTGGCACGTTGAGGAACTCCTGGGGGACAAATTCAGACACCTTGGCACCTATCAAGGCTGGGATGGACGTTAACCATTCAGAGCCAGCGCCTATTGTATTGTGGTACACAGCCTTTTTGTTCTGGTGCTCCATCTCAAATTACAACCAGGAAAATGGGGCTTGGACTGGGCACTGACTTTTTTGCATGTGATTTTGGTAACACGGTGACATCAGTCAGTGCATTGGAATAAACACCCCCGCCCCCCATGGCACAACAGTCCCGAAGGGCTATGGCCTACCAAGCGACCGCTGCTCAGCCCGAAGGCCGGCTTCAAATGCCCTCCGTAATTCAAAGTCAACCTTTTCGATTTATGAAGAAATTAATGTCTTTGTGATGATACAGAAGATGTGATCGTGGATATAATTTACCTTTCGTACAACTTTTAGTTGTGTGTCTGTTAGGTCATCAGCCCAGAGGCTGGTTGGATCCTCAAATAGCACCACCAAAGGCTGTGCAGTTATAGGAAAACCACAAAAACCAATGGCAGAGCCCAAATGAGGCGTACTAGGCAAGATGAGGAGTGAGGTAGTTTGCCATTGCTTTCCTCACTGGACCAGAAGGCGCTACTGCAGCATGACTGATCCTATGAGCAACACCTTTCATAACATTCAGATACTATTTGTGCTCCAAATGTCATTACTCAGCACCACTCATACCCCAGCAGCTTCCATATTGTCACAGCCATGGATGAGACTGGGACTTTGGTGGAAGCTACACTTTGCTCTGGCCTGTGCCAAGAGACGGATACAAAAATACTGCAGTTAACTGTAACAAAATTCAATACTAAAACTTTTGAAGAGTTTATAAAGAATTTCAATTTAATAATATCAATCATAACCAAGCCATAAAGAACCTCAGTTATCGATTTCCGACCTGTGCTTATTTCATAAAACATATCTCTTTTGGTCTCCTCTATCATGCCTACAAGCTTGATTACTGAATTTTGTTACAACCGGTATAAGTGGTTCAAATTGGATAACGGCACAATTAAGGGCACAAATAGTACGAGAACATAATATTTTATTTAAGGATGATACAAGTGAGTAAATTTCGATGATGAAAATTCCATCGGTGGGAAAAAAGCTCAGACCTGAAAGAGATAAACAGATAAACTGTATTATAAATCAAAGAACTCACTTTAAAGTAAAAATCTTGCGCCGATAATTGTTAATAATCTATCTTCTTTTTCTTCTTCTTCTTCTTCTTCTTCTTCTTCTTCTTTTGCTAGTTGCTTTACGTCGCACCGACACAGATAAGTCTTATGGCGACGATGGGACAAGGAAGGGCTGGGAGTGGGAAGGAAGCGGCCGTGGCCTTAATTAAGGCACAGCCCCAGCATTTGCCTGGTGTGAAAATGGGAAACCACGGAAAACCATTTTCAGGGCTGTCGACAGTGGGGTTCGAACCCACTATCTCCCGAATACTGGATACTGGCCGCACTTAAGCGACTGCAGCTATCGAGCTCGTTCTTAATAACCTAGTTGACCTTACATTCTACTACGCGATGCCGGAATTTTGCACCACAAGAGTTATTTTGCGTACTAGTAAATCTATCGACATGTGGCTGATGTATCGAGAACCTTCAAGTACCACCGGACTGAGCCAGGATCGACCTATCGAACTGGGGATATAAAGGCAAGGCTTTACCGTCGAGCAACTGTACTTGTTGATCATCCTTGACATAATATGATTACGTGTACACGTTCACATGTCATACATTGCATGTCGTGCCATCCTAGACGTTCTCTACACTGCTTAGAACTGCCTCCACGCTATGAAAATAGCGCTACAGCTTCAACTGAAATCGGCAGATGCAGAGTGGGTCTCGGCCCACAAGTGCTCACGGCTGGTCCGTGGTCCAACAGCTCTGCACTCTGACCTGCCAACCGAGCAAAGGAGGGGTGGCCATGGCTTACCGTGGCTCTACACCTCTGTATTCGAGAGACGGGAAAGACGGTCCCGACCGTCGGCTGTGCTGAGAATGGTTTTCCGTGGTTTTCTATTCTCCTGCACTAAGGCGAATGCCGGGACAATTCCCAGTATAGGCCACGGCCGCCAACCCCCTCACTCACCTTCTCCAAGCATCTCCTTCACCGTAACAAATCTCCCGGACTGAGAGACGGCGTTACCGTCTAAGAGACCCGCCTCCCCCTTCATGGGAGGAATGAAAATCAGTAGTAGTATTAGTAGTAGTTCAAGAACTACTACCCGGCTCCATGGCTAAATGGTTAGCGTGCTGGTCTTTGGTCACAGGGGTCCCGTGTTCGATCACCGGCAGGGTCGAGACTTTTAACCACCATTGGTTAATTCCGCTGGCACAGGTGGGTGTATGTGTCGTCTTCATCATTGTTTCATTCTCATCACGACGCGCAGGTCGCCTGCGGGGGTCAAATCAAAAGACCTACATTTGGCGAGACGAACTTGTCCTCGGACACTCCCGGCACTAAAAGCCATACGCCATCTCCATTTCAACTGAATACTGCCTCTCATCTGGTCTCATTTGAGCGTGGTATTCTGCTTGTCGGTTGGGGTACGTGCAATTGTATGTTACGAACATCCCTGAGGGTCACCTTTCCGGTCTGCCAAGATAGCATTACAATTAAATAATACACAGTGGTGAAACAAAGCTTTTCTTGATGTGCGTATTTTGGGTGGCTGCTCTACTTTAAATTCAGTACAGTCAACTATCACTCTACACTTAGGATACATTCTCCTGAATATTGCAAACAGTGTTTCATCGATACTCTCTCAGCTGGGACAAAACACCGAATTAGCATTCTAATCGCAAGCATCATGTAAGTTTTAGTTAAAATGCACACGATGCAGACCAAAAAACCTTTCTCATTGCGGAATATGACAATCCTGTTTATAATTTGATTAAAAATATGAGCAGACAAATTTTTTTACTCATCTTGCTATATGACTGTGTTTGAATAGGAAGCAATTTTAACAGTAAATTGAAAATCAAGAATGACACTCGTAGTTCTGTCTCACGTGTTAATGAAGAATGTCCTTGGAAGCCTTGTATTTGATTAACAATTTCATCTGCTCCACAACTCTTCCCGTAATATTTATTAGGCGATTTCATTTCGGCATGCAATGTGTAGACAATACACATTCACTAATTGTGCAAGAAAAACGAAATCACTAAACATAGGTTCCCTTGCATCTGCCTGTGTAACGACTTTATTGTTTGTAAATGCATGCATAGCACTCGCTGAAGATTCACCCTGCATCTCTTTTCTTCCTTCTATGGCTCTTTCATACCTCTGAAGCTAGTAGAAGCGAAGCAGTCTTTGTCTTATTATCCCCTAGAAAAATGCTGGGAACATATCTTGGATTCTGGAAATGTCCCGATCGTTTGTTTCCAATGAAATGAGATCTGTAAATACTTGTTGCGCGTGTTGACTGCCAAAGTGAATTATCAGGATTGAAAAAACAAGCATTGTATACTGATACTAGTACCTTTATGAACCTTTTTGATGTTCTCATTATGAAACCCTTAAAATTAGAGGGTAATAACGGAATCCTGTCCTATCAAATCATATAAAGAACGCACTAATATGTAGTATATTTTCACTGTTAAATATAACATAGGCTATTGAATTTTCATTCAAATATTACTCTTTATGTCCGCCTCGGTGGTATAGTGGTTAGTGTGATTAGCTGCCACCCTCGGAGACCCGAGTTCCATTCCCGGATCTGCCACGAAATTTGAAAAGTGGTACGGGGCTGGAACGGGGTCCACTCAGCCTCAGAAGGCTAAGTGAGTAGAGAGGGTTCGATTCCCACCTCAGTCATCCTCGAAGTGGTTTTCGGTGGTTTCCTATTTCTTCAGGCAAATGCCGGGATGGAACCTAACTTAAGACTACAGCCACTTCCTGCCCACACCGAAAAGCAAACTGAACATCTCGGAAACTTGAATGCTAAATCTGTCTGAAAACTACTTCGTGAAAATTCTTTCAGAAGGTGGTCTTTGCTGCCTTCTAATGGAAAATGTGTAATGATCTTTTTTCATTGGAAGAGAGGCAAGTGATGGGTAAGCAATGAGAAAGGAATGTCATGTGACGGAAGCAATTAAAATGAACTGCAGTGCCATCCCCGTTCGAACTCTTCCTGGAAAGAGCTTTAATACATCCCGTTGCAGAAGATGTGACATGTTCGAAACCCTTCCTCACGAATTAGGATTCTGCTCAAAGGGAGAGCTATTGAGGATCAACCGCCACAAAGCAGTGAGTTCTATGATCACTGGAAGCCTTTGTAGACAAGATCTCGAAGTCTATGAAGAAGTTAGATGCCTCTCCAAAGACGGATCAACACGTCGAGCTGACATCATAGTGATCGACCGAACTAAAGGAGCAGCTATGGTGGTCGACTCAACCGTGAAATTTGAAGCAACGAACACCAGCCAAGAAACATCTGTGATGAGAAAGAGGCCATCTACCAATCATGCTGTGAGGACCTTAAAAACAGATTCAGAAAACAAAAATGGGAAGTAGTTGTTCTGAAGGTAAGTGCCGGAGGGACTGTACCTAAAAGAAAGAAAAAATCTGGCTTTCTTGAGAAAGATTAGAACATCTGAATCCACGACCCATGCTGCATTAGCCAAAAGTAGAAGTAGAAGGCAAAGGCTTCAACTGTTTGTACCTCGGCACTAAGTGAGATAAAGTGGGAGAGACTTTGCACGACAGACGAACCTTTGTCTGAAATTGGTTCGAAATCGACATGTTCGTGCGAGGAGTTGTCTAATGAATCAAAAGCGGTGTATGGTCCATCAGCTACCTGGGTGAATTACAAATATCACGACGCCTCAACCATGTAGCAAAACGAATACGAAAAGAAGAAATATGAGAAATATGGTTAGCAGACTCCGCGGTCTAGGAACCGCGAGTCTCCATCTTACACAGAGGCTCCGGTTCGATTTCCGGCAGGTCAGAGAATTTTGTCTGGATCTGAACAGCGGTCGCTTGGTAAGCCAAGGCCCATCAGAGCTGTAGCGCCATGAGGTTATTTTTGTTTGACACCCCTATGGTGAAGGGAAACAACGTCTTCCTCTTTTCGGTAGGCCCTGGTTTATAGTCCAGGGTTCTTGAAAGATTTTAATTATAAATTGAGGGCTAAAATAAGATTCACTCAACCCTGCGGAAACAAATGAAAAGGTGTATGATATGAGAAGCAACAGACTCGGTCAAGAAGGTCAGACAATACGAGTGAAAATATTCTTATGCTGAATACGTGATACGCAAGTCACGGACCTATTGGCCTGTTCTGAGTACAGTTTTGTTTGTTCTAAATGTGTGAGACCTGGATGTGGGTGGTGCTCACAATCATTATAATGTTGAGAACCCTCTTGTATCTAACCAGTGGACAGTGCGTGGGTCGTCCCATTAAGAATCTATAGTGAATGAGGCGGTGGGATACGGATTCAGATGTACTGTACATAGATATCCATGCAACACACCCTAAAATAGCTCTTTATCGGACGGGCTAAAATCCCCATCCTCCCCATCGTGCACTGTGACGCAAGCAGCTGTTGACGTCACGAGACGGCCGCCCACTCCGCACCACGCGTCTGCGTTCTTCTTCACTTTTACCTTATGCGTTATTGATGGATGGAATATTTTAACATAATTCAGTTCCACCAGTGAGCAATATTTGTTTACGTTCAATTTCTAAATCGGTTGATTTTAACTTTTCGTACTACCATATTCTCCAGAACACGACATTTCAATTAATAATAATAATAATAATAATAATAATAATAATAATAATAATAATAATAATAATAATAATAATAATAATAATAATAATAATAATAATAATTCCCATATGCCGCTGGGTGCTTGGCTCTCACGAATCCGCAGTAACATTTAGGTGATCAAAATAAAAGAGACCGGTCTAGAAAGCCGAGAATAACGGCCGAGAGGATTCGTCGTGCTGACCACACGACATCTCATAATCTCTAGGCCTTCGGGCTGAGCAGCGGTCGCTTGGTAGGCTAAGGCACTTCGAGGCTGTTGCGCCAAGGGGTTTGGCTTTTAAAAAAAATAAAACACAGAAAATTCCTCTGCCCTTCGTTAATATTCTGAGGGCGAATATCAGTTCAGATCAAATACAGAGCTTTACTCGAAATCTGAAAAACGCTCACCTGGTTCAAGCCGGCCCTGCGGGCTAGGGGTAGCGGGCCTGCATCTACCTGGAGGCACCGGGTTCAATTCCTGGTCAGGTCAAGGAATTTTTCTCCAGATCTGAAGACTGGTTCGAGGTCCATTCAGCCTATATGACAACAACTGAGGAGCTATCTGTGAGATAGCGGCCTCGGTCTAGAAATTCAAGAATAGTGGCCGAAATAATTCGTCGCGCTGACCACACGACACCTCGTAATCTCCTTGCCTTCACGTTGATCAGGACTCAATTGGTAGACCAAGGCCCATCAAGGCTGCAGTACTATAGGGTTTGTTTCACTTGTTTTGAGGAAGCACCCGTCTCATATCTTATTGCCATCTGTCTCTAATACCCAACACCAGAATTTCACACATAGTTCTTGACTTCATAATGGTTGTGGACATGTCGAAAGGAAGAATAAATGGTGGTTCATTTATTATTTAAATGTTTTAAACTAGAAAGAGAAATATTTAGGAACAGTATGATAATTTGTTAAGAAGGGAGCCATATTTTCCAGTGTCGAAAACAGACCGAAAAGCTTTAAAGTTACAATATGATAAATAAACACAGAAAGTGAACATTGAATAAATTTAAACATATGCATTATTATACACGGGAAGTAATAGTATATTTCAATTAATTTAGACGAACTCTAGAGTTATACAGCAGTATATCAAACGTTTGTGTACATAACATAACACAACATAACATACATCAAAATATTTAATATGTTTAAATAGGTTCCGGCAGTAGTATAGTAGAATGCTAATACAAATAGTATTAAATTATCAGACAACAGCAACTAGTTACAGAATAAGTACAGGGAACAGGGAACTGGAAATCAAGTAGGGATGACATAAAATTGTTAGTGTTGAACTGTAGAAGATTGTTTTTTTGCTATGGGCTTTACGTCGCACCGACACAGATAGGTCTTATGGCGACGATAGGATTGGAAAGGCCTAGGAGTTGGAAGGAAGCGGCCGTGGTAGAAGATTGTAAAGAAAGGAATAGAATTGAGTAATTTAATAGATATATATTTACCAGATATTGTAATAGGAGTTGAATCATGGCTGAGAAATGATATAATGGATGCAGAAATTTTCTCACGGAACTGGAGTGTGTATCGTAGAGATAGGATAGGAATGGTGGGAGGGGGAGTATTCATTCTGGTGAAAGAAGAATTTGTAAGCTACGAAAATGTCAAAGATGAGACACATGAAATTCTAGGTGTAAGGCTCATTTCTAAAGACAATAGGCAACTTGATATATTTGGAGTGTACAGACCGGGAAAGGGTAGCACTGACACGGATTCAGAATTATTTGATAAGATAATCAGCTATGTAGGAAACGACAAGGAAAGAAATGTGATTGTAGCGGCAGATCTGAATTTACCAGATGTCAATTGGGAAGGAAATGCGAACAACAGGAAGCATGACCAACAAATGGCAAATAAGTTGATATGGGAAGGACAGCTGATTCAGAAAGTGATGGAACCAACCAGAGGGAAAAAAATCCTGGATGTGGTGCTGATAAAACCAGATGAGCTCTATAGAGAAACTGAAGTAATATATGGTATTAGCGACCATGAAGCTGTTTTTGTCGTACTTAAAAATAAATGTGATAGAAAGGAAGGTCTTAAAAGTAGGACTATTAGGCAGTACCATATGGCTGATAAAGCAGGCATGAGGCAGTTTCTAAAAATTAACTATGATCGGTGAAAAAAAAATGAAATAGCGTATGGCTTTTAGTGCCGGGAGTGTCCGAGGACAAGTTCGGCTCGCCAAATGCAGGTCTTTTGATTTGACACCCGTAGGTGACCTGCGCGTCGTGATGAGAATGAAATGATGATGATGACGACACATACACCCAGCCCCCGTGCCAGCGAAATTAACCAATGAAGGTTAAAATTCCCGACCCTGCCGGGAATCGAACCCGGGACTCCTGTGACTATGATCGGTGAAAAACGGTAAACAAAAATGTAAACAGACTCTGAGATGGGTTTAAAAAAATTGTTGAGGAATGCGAAAACAGGTTTGTACCTTTAAGGGAGGTAAGGAATGGTAAAGACCCACCTTATTATAATAGAGAAATAAAGAGACTAAGAAGGATGTGCAGACGGGAAAGAAACAGAGTTAAAAATGGCTGTGGAAGTAAGGAGAAATTGAAGGAACTTATTAGAAAATTGAATCTAGCAAAGAAGGCAGCTAAGGATAACATGATGGCAAGCATAATTGGCAGTCATACATAACTAAGTGAAAAATGGAAGGGTATGTATAGGTATTTTAAGGGAGAAACAGGTTCCAAGAAGGACATTCCAGGAATAATTAATGAACAAGGGGAGTATGTGAGGTACTTGAATCTTGAGTTAAGTTCTTGAATCAGGTAATCCTGGTGAGGGTCCCATACACTGGAACCATACTCTAGTTGGGGTCTTACCAGAGACTTATATGCCCTCTCCTTTACATCCTTACTACAACCCCTAAACACCCTCATAACCATGTGCAGAGATCTGTACCCTTTATTTACAATCCCATTTATGTGATTACCCCAACGAAGATCTTCAATCAATCAATCAATCAATACTGATCTGCATTTAGGGCAGTCGCCCAGGTGGCAGATTCCCTATCTGTTGCTTTCCTAGCCCTTTCCGAAATGATTTCAAAGAAATTGGAAATTTATTGAACATCTCCCTTGGTAAGTTATTCCAATCCCTAACTCCCCTTCCTATAAATGAATATTTGCCCCAGTTTGTCCTCTTGAATTCCAACTTTATCTTCATATTGTGATCTTTCCTACTTTTATAAACGCCATTCAAACCTATTCGTCTACTAATGTCATTCCACGCCATCTCTCCGCTGACAGCTCGGAACATACCACTTAGTCGAGCAGCTCTTCTTCTTTCTCTCAATTCTTCCCAACCCAAACATTGCAACATTTTTGTAACGCTACTCTTTTGTCGGAAATCACCCAGAACAAATCGAGCTGCTTTTCTTTGGATTGTTTCCAGTTCTTGAATCAGGTAATCCTGGTGAGGGTCCCATACACTGGAACCATACTCTAGTTGGGGTCTTACCAGAGACTTATATGCACTCTCCTTTACATCCTTACTACAACCCCTGAACACCCTCATAACCATGTGCAGAGATCGGTACCCTTTATTTACAATCCCATTTATGTGATTACCCCAGTGAAGATCTTTCCTTATATTAACACCTAGATACTTACAATGATCCCCAAAAGGAACATTCACCCCATCAATGCAGTAATTAAAACTGAGAGGACTTTTCCTATTTGTGAAACTCACAACCTGACTTTTAGCCCCGTTTATCAACATACCATTGTCTGCTGTCCATCTCACAACATTTTCGAGGTCACGTTGCAGTTGCTCACAATCTTGTAATTTATTTATCACTCTATAGAGAATAACATCATCCGCAAAAAGCCTTACCTCTGATTCCACTCCTTTACTCATATCATTTATATATATAAGAAAACATAAAGGTCCGATAACACTGCCCTTTCCTTCTATTAACACCTAGATACTTACAATGATCCCCAAAAGGAACTTTCACCCCATCAACGCAGTAATTAAAACTGAGAGGACTATTCCTATTTGTGAAACTCACAATCTGACTTTTAACCCCGTTTATCAACATACCATTGCCTGCTGTCCATCTCACAACATTTTCGAGGTCACGTTGCAGTTGCTCACAATCTTGTAACTTATTTATCACTCTATAGAGAATAACATCATCCGCAAAAAGCCTTACCTCCGATTCCACTCCTTTACTCATATCATTTATATATAAGAAAACATAAAGGTCCGATAATACTGCCTTGAGGAATTCCCCTCTTAATTATTACTGGGTCAGATAAAGCTTCACCTACTCTAATTCTCTGAGATCTATTTTCTAGAAATATAGCAGCCCATTCAGTCACTCTTTTGTCTAGTCCAATTGCACTCATTTTTGCCAGTAGTCTCCCATGATCCACCCTATCAAATGCTTTAGACAGGTCAATCGCGATACAGTCCATTTGACCTCCAGAATCCAAGATATCTGCTATATCTTGCTGGAATCCTACAAGTTGAACTTCAGTGGAATAACCTTTCCTAAAACCAAACTGCCTTCTATCGAACTAGTTATTAATTTCACAAACATGTCTAATATAATCAGAAAGAATGCCTTCCCAAAGCTTACATACAATGCATGTCAAACTTACCGGCCTGGTCTGCCAGTAGCCTGGTCATCTTAGCCCCAAAAGGCAATGCACTAATGTGATTTACAAAGAGGTTCTGGGGTAAATGAAATGCATTTTTTCGGCGAGTTTTTATAGTCTACTTTAGGGATTTACAGATAATGTCTTAGTGTAGTACCGAAGAACAAGTAATTTTTATCCAATTATGAAATCCTCGCGAGCGAAGCCGTGGGTAACAGCTAGTAATAATAATAATAATAATAATAATAATAATAATAATAATAATAATAATAATACATGTCTCCTTGGCCGAATGACCATCGTACTGGCCTTCGGTTAACAGGGTCTGGTTCGATTCTCGACCGGGTCGGCAGTAATTGCGTATAATGAATTCCTCGGGCTCGGGGACTGGGCGCCTGTGTTCGTCTTAATACACTTCCCTTCATGTGCGCTCAACACACCACACTACCAACCACCACAAAAACATACACTTACTGAGCAAATGTCATGGGATAGCGGAGGGCTGATGTGCAGGTGTGTTGTCTGCGCAACACACGCCCCCTGTGCCAGCGGCCGTTGTATAGGAGACCTCGTGGGCAGTGGCTGTGCATGTGACGACCGGCCGTCCAACCACCCTCGATGACCGTGATCGGGGACATCTGAGACGGATTGTCGCTGGTGACAGACGGGCAACCGTGCAAGAAATCACGGCTCAATTCAACACAGGCCGTGCTAGACACGTCTCCCAGTAGACAATCCGTAGGAACATGGGTTCTATGGGGTATGGGAGCCGGCGCCGCACACGGGTGCCACTGTTAACCCGTCATCGGGCACAACGACGCGCATTTGTCTCCAGTCACCAGGGATGGACACTGGAGCAATGGCGTAACGTGATATGGTCGGACGAATCACGATTTCAACTGCACCATGCCGATGAGAGGCAACGTGTATGGCGCAGACCACATGAAGCGATGGATCCTGCTTGCCTCG
Organism: Anabrus simplex; assembly: GCF_040414725.1. NCBI lineage: Eukaryota > Metazoa > Arthropoda > Insecta > Orthoptera > Tettigoniidae > Anabrus > Anabrus simplex. Next base: position 142,287,581 of record NC_090265.1, read on the forward strand.
AAGGTGTGGTCCAGGGCGCTGATGTTTCTGTTATGGTCTGGGGTGCATTTTCCTGGTAGGGAATGGGCCCCCTAGTTGTTCTGGAAGAGACTTTGAATGGTACGCGGTATGTTGAGCCGCTCGGAGACCATCGCCACCCATTTTTGGCCTTCCAGCGCCCAGACGGTTCTGCGGTGTTTCAAGATGATAACGCGCCGCCACATCGCTCCCACGTCGCCTGGGAATGGTTCCAGGAACATGCAGCGGAGGTCCAACGACTGCCATGGCCACCCAGGAGCCCCGATATGAACCCTATCGAGCATATCTGGAATGTCCTGGAACGCAGGCTCCGTGCCATGGATCCTGCACCCACGAACACGAACGGCCGCTCTGCAAACTATTTGGTGTCAGCTGCGTTCAGAGGACTACCAGGGACTTGTCGACTCACTTCCACGGCGTCTCACTGCAGTTCGCAGGACCAGAGGAGGCCCCACACGCTATTAGGTGACTATCCCATGACATTTGCTAAGTCAGTGTACAATGTTGAATACGTCACTCCACATAGCATTGGCGCATGGAAGAGTATCCAGCCGTAAAACTGTGACGAATCCATGCATTGAAGTGCCGACCCTAATAAAATCGAAATAACGACAGGGATAATAATAATGTTATTGGTTTTACTTCCCAGTAACTACTTTTATGATTTTCAGAGATGCCGAAGTGTCGGAATTTTACGTACCGATAAATCTACCAGCTGATGAAATTGTACACCTTCAAATACTTATCGCCTGAGTCACTCAGCGCGGTAAGATCTGTTTACCGTTCAGTTAACACTAATTTATTATTTTTTAGCTGTATAGGCTTGCAAGTCAACCTCCATTTCGTAACGGTTAGAGCTATTAGCTGCCGTCCTCCGAGCCTCGGGTTTGATTCCCTGTACTGCCAGAGATTTAATAATGGCAGGAGGTCTGGTATGTGGCTGAAATGGTACAGAGCTGCACCACCTCGGGCCGAGGACACAACCTCTCGTTTGTCCACCTCCATGTCTGACCAGTCAGCGTCTTGACCTTCGGTTCTTGGGATCCCGGGTTCAATTTCCAGCCAAGTCGAGGGATCTATTAATCTCAGGGGAGGGTCTGCATTACAACGGTGCACCAGGCTAGCAATAGCCGAACGAAATTATTAAAGTATTATTATTATTATTATTATTAGTAGTAGTAGTAGTAGTAGTAGTAGTAGTAGTAGTAGTAGGTCTGCAAAAAAGAGGAAGTTACTGTGCATAAAGTTATCGATAGCACTTCCCCTGTGGTATATCCCGGCTGTCGAAAAGTAATTTAGAATATTTTCCTGCAGCTTGAGGCAGCTTGAAGTACAAAATACACTTCAAGTAGTGTTTGCACAACATTTGATAGAATTCACCACTGTTCCTGTTTCGTATTCCGTTTGTGTTGGTATTACTGTATTTCAGCCTGGAACTCAGTCATCATCCTATTGAACTGATTACATGAAGTAAATTCATTCCTCTTGGTGATGCAGTTCTTTTCATAAACTTCCCGAATGGAGATGAATGTACCTTTTTAACGACATATCAGTCCTCCAACCATTCCTAAATTCCTGGTAGTACTGGAAATCGAACCCGGATCTCCAAGGACAGCAGCTAATAGCGCCAACCGTTACGCTACGCAGACGGACAACTTTTTACATAATTGAATGTCTTATTTAAGCCTTCTCTGGAGTATGCATGCCGGTCTTGTGGTATAGGGGTAGCGTGCATGCCTCTTACCCGAGGGCCCTGGGTTCGATTCCCGGCCAGGTCAGGGATTTTTACCTGCACCTGAGGGCTGGTTCGAGGTCCACTCAGCCTACGTGATTAGAATTGAGGAGCTATTGACGGTGAGATGGCGGCCCCGGTCTCGAAAGTCAAGAATAACGGCCGAGAGGATTCGTCGTGCTGTCCACACGACACCTCGTGATCTGCAGGCCTTCGGGCTGAGCAGCGGTCGCTTGGTAGGCCAAGACCCTTCAAGGGCTGTAGTGTCATGGGGTCTGGTTTGGTTTGATTTGATTTGGTTTGGTTCTGGAGTATGCACGTGTAATTAATTGGAACTAAGATCGGGAAAACGAGAATAGTAGATGTACGGCATATTCCGACCTTGAGTTCGGGTGGTGAAACCATGGCTGGTTGATGATGGGAATCGAACCTATTCGGTGGGAATACATCACACTGGTTATTGCTTTAAGCCGGTCTCGCATTCAAGGGGTTGAAAATCTACCTCTTATTCTCAAGCCCCGGGTTCGATTCGCGGTCAGGTCAGGGATATTTACATGGATCTGAGGGCTGTTTTACGGTCCACTCAGTAAGAGCAATTGAGCAGCTACCCGAAGGTGAGATTTCAGCTCCAGTCTAAAACACTAACCGTCTTACTAATAAACGGTGTATAACTTTTATACAAGGTTTATACACCGTTTATGTGAAATCCGTTACTAATAAACCGTGTATAAGCCTCCTGTGTATACATCTGTTATAGTTATTCAGTGAATTGCTTAAACAGACCAGGACCCTTGTATACGCGTTGTATAGCAGCGAATGGCGAAAAAAGAAACAAGTGAGCAGTTTATTTTCGTGGTATTTATTGTCTACAGTAATATAATTGTGGTAAAATATTCGACTTATCCATTTGACATTGAACACGCATTGAAAGAATGGACGATAACGTTGATGATCTTCACGGTATTTTAAACATTGAAGACATACACCATTCAGAGGTTATGGAGGCTAGATATCTTCGTAAAGTAAAACACTTTAAAGAGACGGAATGACAATGAATAACGATAAAAGAAATGATGGTTGGGCGTATTTTTGTGTAATAATGTGTTACTGCTTAATAGACTTTTGAAATTGCGAATTTATTATACATTATCGGCCTCTACAAAGATCTTTATCAAATTTGAGTACCGGTACCCTATAAAGGGACATATTCCTCGACATAAAAAATGGTATAGCTTGAAAACCGTACGTAATATGATTTCCATACTTTGTAGTTGAATACGCAGAAATATGATGTATAAATGGCTAATAGAAACTGTTTTGATCAAACCTTTCTTTTAAACTACAAAACTGTTTTCCCCTTTCTCCTGAAAAGTAAGGATTTTGGAATGTGTACCCTTTTCAACTCGCCGATTCATTCGCAATTGCTTACGTTTTCTGTACTATTCCAGATAGGAGCTATTGATCTTTTCTTAAGCTTTTCCAGTTCTTTTTTGGCGTTCATTACACAAGCAAGCTGAAGAAATGTTGATATTAATATAAGCCCATTTCCAGCTGTCTCACGGAATTACGATAAAAGAAATGATGGTTGGGTGTATTTTTGTGTAATGATGTGTTACTGCTTAATAGACTTTTGAAATTGCGAGTTTATTATACATTATCTGCCTCTACAAAGATCTTTATCAAATTTGAGTACCCTATAAAGGAACATATTCCTCGACATAAAAAATGGTATAAGTTAACTTGAAACCCGTACGTAATATGATTTCCATACTTTGTACTTAAATACGCAGAAATATGATGTATAAGTGCCTAATAGAAACTTTTTTGATCAAACCTTTATTTTACTTGCAAAACAGGTTTTCCTTTCTCCTGAAAAGTAAGGATTTTGGAATGTGTACACTTTTCAACTCGCCGATTCAATTACAATTGCCTACGTTTTCCGTACTATCCCAGTTAGGAGCTATTGATCTTTTCTTAAGCTTTTCCATTTATTTTTTGGCGTTCATTACACAAGCAAGCTGAAGAAATGTTGATATCAATATAAGCCAATTTTCAGCTGTCTCACTTAGTGTTGCCATTGCCTTTTCGGTATGCCGTGCTACTGGGCGACTTTCCGGAAAGTTTTGCTCGTAGATAACCAACAGAACAATCATAAAGGCGGTGAACGTGCGAAAAACGCCAGTGAACTGCAGGAAGAGATTCCTACGCCTTGGAACGAGTGTATACGTGCTGTATAGTAATGCAATGCGGATACCACGTTTATTAGTGAGAAAAATATAAAACGCTTATACAGGGTTTATTCACTGTATAGCTATACAAGTGTTAAACAACTGTATAAGGACTTTTTTGCAGTAAGACGGTAAGAATAGAATTCTCCGCACCAACCACGCGTCACCTTGTAATCTGCAGGAATTCGGGCTGAGCAGCTTGGCAGGCCAAGGCCTGTCAGGACTGTAGTGCCATGTTTCTTGGTCATTGTGTTAAGACCTGGGCTGTAAACTCTTTTTTTCGCCACTTCACTGACAATAAATGGTAAACTCGTTTAATATATTGGTAAGAATCTGTCAAGCTTACTTAGAACGTTGGTGACCTAATCTTTGCCAAGAAACCACTAAAACGGATCTTTGAGCTCGAGTATACATACAGTAGGGTAGAGGTGATAGTGACCGAGCAAGCGGCTATGCGACTTGTGTCACGTAGCCATCAGCTTGCATTCGGGAGATAGTGGGTTCGAACCCCGCTGTCGGCAGCCCAGAAGAAAGTTTCCCGTAGTTTCCTAGTTTTGCACCAGGCAAATGAGGGGTCTGTACTTTAATTAAGGCTTCCTTCCCACTCCCAGCCCTTCCCTATCCATCGCCGCCATAAGATCTACCTGTGTCGGTGCGGCGTAAAGCAAATTGTAAAAAAAAATAAAAAAATAAAATAAAAAAGTGATAGTGGAAGATGTTTCCATTTTGAGACTGAATATGCTAGACTTTTTGCCCCAGCTTATAGTGTTGGTGCTGGTGACTGAGGAGAATTAGGGCTACATAGGGTTAACCATCCACTGTTGACATTTACCACAGGAGAAACAGTCTACTAGCATGGCTGAGTGGTCAGCACCTTCACCTTCGGTCTTCGGCACCCCGAGTTCGATTTACGGCTGGGTTAATTCCCTTGGCTCATGGTCTGGTTGTTCTTATGGACCGAGCTCGATAGCTGCAGTCGCTTAAGTGCTGCCAGTGTCTGGTATTCGGGAAATAGTGGATTCGAATCCTACTGTCGGCAGCCCTGAAGATGGTTTTCCGTGGTTTCCCATTTTCACACCAAGCAAACGCTGGGGCTGTGCCTTACTTAAGGCCACGGCCGCTTCCTTCACGCTCCTAGCTCTTTCCTGTCCCATCGTTGCCATAAGACCTATCTGTGTTGGCGCGACGTAAAGCAACTTGTTCTTACTCTCCCCAACATTCCAGTAACTGATACACCACATGTCCACCCCTGTCGGGGGGTTTACCTTACAAGGCTGCACCAGGCTAGCAACCATTGACTTTTAGACAATTTTACAAATCCTCTCCATTTTACTCTGACAAATGCTAAATCCTGCCATCTGTGTTGTAGGCCCATTTAGACCTATTGCAGCGAAGTCCTCCGTAAGTTGGTGCTTCCATTTCCTTCGGTCAATACCGAATGCTTTCATTCCTCCCCTGAAGGGGGAAGCGGGCCTCCTAGACGGTGACGCCGTCTCTCAGGCCAGGAGATTTGTATCGGAGAAGGATATAATAATAATAATAATAATAATAATAATAATAATAATAATAATAATAATAATAATAATAATAATAATAATAATAATAATAATAATAATAATAATAATAATAATCGTATTTGGCTTTACGTCCCACTAAGTATCTTTAAGGTTTTCGGAGACGCCGAGGTGCTGGAATTTAGTCCCGCAGTAAATCTCCCAACACGAGGCTGACGTTTCTGAAAACCTTCAAATACCACCGGACTGAGCCAGGATCGAACCTGCCAAGTTGGTGCCAGAAGGCCAGTGCCTCAACCATCTGAGCCACTCAGCCCGGTACAACATCGAAGGAGATGTGCGGAGAAAATGAGAGGGTTGGAGGCCGTGGCCTATACTAGGCATTCGCCTTAGTGCAGGAGAATGAAAAACCAGGGAAAACCATTATCAGGACAGCTGACGGTGAAGACCATCCCCTCTCTGTCTCCCCGATACAGAGGCGTAGAGCCAGTAGCGGCGCTGAGAAGGTCGCCCCCCCCCCCCACAAATAATTGAAAATGGGCCCGTCGTTTCCTGATAAGGAAAGTTACAAGTTTATTTCGTAGTGCAGGGTTGTATATTATTACAATGAACAACAAAAGCGCAACGATAATAATATTAATACTACTACTAATAATAATAGGGGCTGCCTGGCCGAGGCGGTAAAGGCGTGCTCGGTTCGCCCAGAAGGACGTGGGTTCGAATCCCCGTCAGGAAGTCGCAAAATTTAAGAAATTATATTTCCATTTCCGGAGGTGCATATGGCCCTGAGATTCACTCAGCCTACACCAAAGATGAGTACCAGGTTAATTCCTGGGGGCATACGTGCCGAGGTTAACAATGGTGGAAGCCTTTACCTTCCACTCCTCCAAGGGCCTTCATGGCCTGTACGGAGGTGACTTTGCATTTTTGCTTTTACTACTACTACTACTACTACTACTACTACTACTAATAATAATAATAATAATAATAATAATAATAATATCCGCCTCTGTGGTGTAGTGGCTAGTGTGATTAGCTGCCACCCCCGGAGGCCCGGGTTCGATTCCCGGCTCTGCCACGAAATTTGAAAAGTGGTACAAGGGCTGGAACGGGGTCCACTCAGCCTCGGGAGGTCAACTGAGTAGAGGTGGGTTCGATTCCCACCTCAGCCATCCTGGAAGTGGTTTTCCGTGGTTTCCCACTTCTCCTCCAGGAAAATGCCGGGATGGTACCCAACTTAAGGCCACGCCCGCTTCCTTCCCTCTTCCTTGTCTATCCCTTCCAATCATCCCATCCCCCACCAAGGCCCCTGTTCAGCATAGCAGGTTAGGCTGCCTGGGCGAGGCACTGGTCATCCTCCCCAGTTGTATCCCCGATCCAGACTCTGAAGCTCCAGGACACTGCCCTTGAGGCGGTAGAGGCGGGATCCCTCGCTGAGTCCGAGGGAAAAACTAACCCTGGAGGGTAAACAGATTAATAATAATAATAATAATAATAATAATAATAATAATAATAATAATAATAATAATAATAATAATAATAACATAATTTAGTTTCTCTATAATCTGTATAAAAATAATTCTGCAGTGATAAGAATCAAGGGCTTTGAAAAAGAAGCAGCAATCCAGAAAGGAGTGAGGCAAAGCTGCAGTTTGTCCCCACTCCTTTTCAGTGTTTACATAGAACAGGCAGTAAAGGAAATCCAAGAAAAGAAAAATTTGGAAAGGGAATCACAATCCAAGGAGAGGAAATCTAAACCTTGAGATTTGCCGATGATATTGTTATTTTATCTGAGACAGCAGAAGATCTCGAGAAGCTGCTGAGTGGTATGGACGAAATCTTGGGTAAGATGAAAATAAGCATAAGCATAAAGTAGGTTATTTCAATGCTTTCCCTTTCCGAGGGAAAGCAGACCATCAGCTCAACAAAGGAGTTCTTCGGCCGTAGATTAAAAAATAAATGATGAAAAAATGACGTAGAAGGTACGTGTCGTACATACCCGAAAGGGAAGCCATTTAGTGAATGAGGCGCAGAGGCACCGCGAGAACAAGCCGGGACCCAGAGAGGGCCCGCAAAGCACCCCGCACAAGCAAATCACTACAAGTACCAAAAGGAGAGGGAACGGGACGTTTATTTGTATTCACATATCTCGGGCACGCATTTCGAAAAAGTGCTACATAGAATTACATGAACGTATTACATGTACTGAGATGGTAGAATGTGTGGGTGCGGGAGGAAGTTGGAGTAAGGAATAGGGTAGTGTTGTAAGAGAAGGTAGTATACGGTGGTGGTCATATTGGTGACGGAAGTGTCAAATAGACGAAGAAGGTCCAAGATCTGGAGAGGGGGTAAGAGGAAATTTGGTTGTGGAGCGGGTAGGTTGACGGTGTGCGGCGGTGGGGCGGGTGGCGGGGTGGATGAAGAGGTAGGAGAAGGGTTACGAGGGGGGGGGGGGGGTCGGTACGAGGTGGGGAGCGAGAAGGCTCCACTCGATATGTTCGCCTACGGAAACGGGCGCCGGTAGCGATGAGATGGTCTACATCGGCAGCTGAGGAAAGTTGGAAGCGAATCATGAAAGTCGGGCCGTAGATGTTAAAGATGCGAAACGCCCGACGAGCTGGAACGCCTGCCAGTTGCAGTTCGTGAAGTAGATCCCGTTCGGTGACGGCAGGGTCAATCCCACGGATGACGCAGCTCGGAGGTTGAGTCATTTGACTAGCTGGAGTGGAGACATCTTCATTGCCAAGGGAGAGTGGCGGAGCTGCGGCGGTGGTATCCATGAGGTTGGCAGGGTCAGCTGGGGACTGGTTAAAGTCGTAGATAGGGAGGTGGGGGGTGTAGACATGATAGGGGAGGAATGACTATACGTAATAGTGGAGGTAGAAGAGGACGGGGAAAGATGGACAGAAGTGGTGACGGTGGTGGTAGTAATAGTAGGCGAGGAATGGACGGAAGTAGTGATGAGAGTAGTAGACGGAGCGATGCAGGGGGACTTGACTGTGATAGGGAAGTCAGGATCGGAGGCCAGTTGTTTTAAAATATGTTCAGGAGTAGGGAGAGCTTCATACAGGTCATCAAAGAGGAATATTTCGCCGCTTGCGATGAATGACTCCGCTGCCTCCGAATAACGAAAGAAGGCCACAACGTCTGGGAATTGTTGACCAGATGAAGCATCTTGGAGGCGGAGAACCACTTGTGTTGCGACTCCGTACTTGCATAACCAAGTGCGAATGTCAGACGGAGAATAAACGTGTCCACATTCTTGATGAGGCTTGAGAATGACGGCATGGTGAGGGAAGGCGACAGCCAACGAGGCGTCTGCCCGTTTGATTATTCTTGGGCCGACTGGATATGCGCAGAGAAGAGGGCCACCCAGCCGAAAAAAGTGTGGACATGTGACGTGCGAAGGATGAAGATGAAAATAAATAAGTCCAAAACAAAAGTAATGGAGTGCAGTCGAACGAAGGCGGGTGATGCAGGAAATATTAAATTAGGAGATGAAGTCTTAAAGGAAGTAGATGAATATTGTTACTTGGGTAGTAAAATAACTAACGATGGCAGATTAGCACAAGCAAGGAAGAGCTTTCTTAAGAAAGGAAATTTGCTCACTTCAAACATTGATATAAGAATTAGAAAGATGTTTCCGAAGACTTTCGTGTGGAGCGTGGCATTGTATGGAAGTGAAACATGGACGATAACTAGCTCAGAAAGAAAGACTAGAAGCTTTTGAAATGTGGTGTTACAGAAGAATGTTGAAGGTGAGATGGTTAGATCGAATCACAAATGAAGAGATACTGAATCGAATTGGCGAGAGGAGATCGATTTGGCTAAATTTGACGAGAAGAAGAAATAGAATGATAGGACACATCTTAAGACACCCAGGACTTGTTCAGTTGGTTTTTGAAGGAAGTGTAGGTGGTAAAAACGGTAGGGGTAGACCAAGTTATGAATATGACAAGCAGATTAGAGCAGATGTAGGATGCAGTTGTTACGTAGAAATGAAAAGGTTAGCACAGGGTAGGGTGGCATGGAGAGCTGAATCAAACCAGTCTACGGACTGATGACTCAAACAACAACAACATAAGAAATAGCATTGTACTTACTTTCATAGCATTAAGTACCATTATGAGGGGCCGTTGACCTGGATTTTGGACCCCTTTAGACAACAAGCATCATTGATTCAGGATTGTGCTTTGGAAGCAACACCTTGGTCAGTATATACTTTTGTTTTAAGATGGTTTATGGGAAGGTGGGGCATTGCGGGTCGAGTCCACTGATTGTTTTAAGTTCATATTGTTCATCGTCTCTTTTTCTAATTCTAGTCACTGGATTCATTTTGGAATTATTTTTAATTTTCAGTATTGCGAGTTGGATAGCCTCTGTGGCTCAGACGGCAGCGCGTCGGCCTCTCACCGCTGGGTTCCGCGGTTCAAATCCCGGTCACTCCATGTGAAATTTATGCTGGACAAAGCGGAGGCAAGACAGGATTTTCTCCGGGTACTCCGATTTTCTTTCATTCCAACAACACTCTCCATTATCATTTCATTTCATCTGTCAGTCATTAATTATCTCAGAGGAGTGCGACAGGCTTCGGCAGCCGGCACAATTCCTATCCTCGCCGCTAGATGGGGCTTCATTCATTCCATTCCTGACCCGGTCGAATGACTGGAGAACAGTTTGTAGGTTTTCATTCATTGCGACTTGGATCCGCTGATTATTTTAAATTCATATTCATCTATTCATTCTTTATCATCACGTTTTGAATTCTGGTCAGTGGACGAGTTTTGGACTTTTAAATTGTCATTGCATTTCGTCTCATTTAGTACCAATAGGGGCCGATGAACTAGATGTTAGGCCCCTTTAAACAACAAGCATCATCATCATCATCAGAATGTAACGATTACAATTCTATTTCAAGAAGTACCGAGCTCGATAGCTGCAGTCGCTTAAGTGCGGCCAGTATCCAGTATTCGAGAGATAGTGGGTTCGAACCCCTAGCCCTTTTCTGTTCCATCGTCGCCATAAGACCAGTGTTTGGTTGCTTAGCTCTTTTTATTTCACCTGACATGTGGACAGTGGCAGCACTGGTCAAGGACTCTAGGCAAATACAGTAGAGACAATACACGACACTTACGGATTTCGCCTTGCTAAAATGGGAGACAATTCGACGTTGGCGCTCCTAGTGACTTGACCTGAACAAATCGCGCTAAATTCAAATATCAGTGGAAATGTATATACGGAAATGGATAAATAAATTACGTCTAGAAAGAAAGTGGTATTGAGATATTATCTTCGAAGTTGCTAAAGCAATTCTGGATAAATGAATGAAGAATTATTTAAAAGGTTATTATTCGAAGACTGAAATTGGATATATAAACAAGGTGTGAAATGGACTGCTGTGAAATGGCTTGATCTTTCATTTATTCATTACTTTTTTAGCTTTAGCATACCTGCCTGAAATCTTACGGTTGGATTTGTCTTTTATCCTCATTTAAAAACAATGTATCATCACATTAAGACATTTGTCAATAAAAATATCGGCACATTCCTTACACATATGATGCAATGAATTAACATTTAATAGCTGGACAATTTTCCTCTTAACATGAAGCCTACTAACAGAAAGAAAATCTATAAAATCCCGGCTTTAATCTGAGAAGAGGGATAAAAGAAAGAAAAGTTTGAAAATGTTGTCGATAGTGATGCTTTGAGGAATATTTACGTACAATTAGAGTAAAAATGTGACATAGGCTACCCTTGACTGTATAGGTAGTCGAGGATTTTTAAAGTCGCTGTCCTGGAAATGATCTGAACAGATCTTATAATTCTTATACAAGCGTAACGTCCCTTCTTTCTTGTACACTTTATCCAAATCGCTTCTGTGAAATTTCAAAACCCACAGATCACACCTACAACAACACATCGGTATTGAAGGTTAACTGCTGCACTATACAATAAAATATGCGTATTATATTTTAAGCCCGTTAAAACATGGATCGAGCAGGTCAGAAGATTATGAAGTACTATCAAAATCTCTGTCACTGGAAGAATATATATGCAAACACAATATTACTTACATGTTCTTGTCACGAGGGAACCTGAAGAACGAGCGCGCATTTTTCTCTACTTCGTAATTACTGCAGCCAAACACAGCACATACCTTTCCCCTCATGTTGAGAGGAGATATCAAGGAATGACACCCGCTACTATTTAATTATGTCAACTCACTGAAAACGCATAAATAACACCAGAAACTTCACACAAAAATACACGTGCTCTTATGACAGAATCAATACCGTTCAGGTCTATCCGCCAGAGTGAGCTCCAATAGCTGTCCCTCGATATCTCGCTCAGTGTCGTGTATTGTCTCTACTGTATTTGCTCTAGGTAAGAGGAGAGTGGCATGATGGGAGTGAGTGTGAAAATGGAGGAGCTCGAGTGGACACGCGTGTTTTGGCTTAATGTATTTGTTAGTTTTAAGTGATCTATAGTGTACAATAAACATGTGGTTTCATTCACTGCAATTTGAATTATTTCTTGAGCTACCAGAGAGGTGTTGTTTGGATCAAATGCAACATTTTTTGGTCCTCCGGGCCGGATTCGCAGTGTGCAAACCGTAGGCCTAATGTTCAAACTGATACGGTATCTTAGCGTAGCGTGTTTCACTTCACCGCATCGGCATCATTGTTTCATTAAATATTCCTCCTCGTGGGAGTAGAGGTGGACCGAATTCATTTCAGTGTGACTTTACAATGTTCATTGTGCATTATTAAACCGAGATTGCTGTAACAGCACGCTTGAACCACGAGGTCAGTCCATGCGTAGAACATCAAGGAAATAAGTACGTTGCCGTTGTGCGCGATGCGAACAAGTAAGGAAGTTATAGTGTCAGAATCTTTCTTTCTTTCTTGAGGAGATTGGTTGGGATTGAATGTTCTATCTCCCAGTCACAGGCCGTTATTAATATTGCACTTAATTCACTTTTAGGTTACACACGCATCACTAGTAGTCTTTAGCATAATTAAAAAAATTGATAGCAGGTAATACTAAGAAAGAGGTATATGACGCACAAAAACGAGGGACGTTATGCTCGCCCAGGCAACTTATAGAAGTGTCACTTCCAAGCATTCGTGAAAAACAACTGAATTACTATCGCGTGATTACAACTTTATTTGAGTGGAATCAAGGTACTCGTTATGTATAGTGATGATTTGTGGTGAAGTTTGGAATAACAAGATTGAAATTCTCGTGGGCAAAGGTATGTTAAGACTGATTAATTTCTCTGTTGAGGCGCATATTGGGGGCATTGAAAAAATAAATGATCACTGTCGCCATTATTATATCCACAAGAACAAGAAGGGCTTTTTGTTATGTGAAAGCGATATTGATAAACAGGGGTTAGTGAATGATTAAAACGTAACCTTATAATATTAATAATATGGCGTCGAGTGTACTTACCGTTGGCAAACCATGGTTGTTTCGGAATGGTAGGCTGCAATTGATAATAGTGTTGTCCCTTCGTACCGGCAGAAAATCGCCATATTGTGTTCCACGCTTGTTGAGCATCCTGTTTAATACGTGAAAAGAAATCAGAAACCGGGATTTTAAGTTGCAATACATGTGTGATGTCAGCACTTGCCTCTTTGGCTGCTAAATCGGCTACGTGGTTACTACGTCCTTTTATCCAAAGTAACGTTATAGAAAAACCAGACTTCTCGAGTTGAAAAAGAAGGTAGGTATTTAACCTCGTATACATACGCATTGTAACTTTGTGAACAAGATTGTAAAGCCTGAAGCACACTTTGGGAATCGCTAAAAATATTTATTATTCGGGAACTCAATCTTTGAACATATTAAAGAGCTTGGTATATGGCATAGAGTTCCGCTGTAAATATAGTTAAACTATTCGACAACGGATATTTAAAACTTGTGTGTGTTTGGGGATCATAGAATGCTGCTCCTACTCCATAGACGATTTTGACCCATCAATAAATAGATGATCATCTTGGGAATGTAACAAACCTTTAAATCTCTTATGAGGAAAAGTTCGCAAGTTAATCCCACTGGAGGATTGGGTAGGTGGACAAGAGGACGCTATAATTATGAATGGATGGAATATGATAATATTGTAAATATATGAGTACATGATGAAACGCTGTGTTCGTAGAATTGAATTGGGAATATGTTGGATTTCAACATATGCCGTATATATTGCAGGGTATTGGTGATTCTTTGGGGGACGCTGTTGGTAGTATTCATATAGTAATTTCAGTTTAGGGAATAGAATAGAGTTCGATCTACTGATGTGCTTGAGCAAAAATTTTTTCGCAATTTTTAACCGTCGAATATGAAGAGGCTCTTCTGAGGCTTCAACTAACAGGTGTTGTTTTGAGAGTACCCATACTTATACGTAAAGCGGAAAATTGTAGTCGATCTAATGTTAAAAGATTTTGTTTGGCAGCTAAATCAATTATATGTGCACTATAATCTAAGGTAGTTAAGGTAGCGCGAATGGTAGCGCGGTATAGCTGTAACGCTGACAAGGGATCAGCACCCCACGTACGTTTCGTTACCGTTCGCAAAATGTTGATATAGCGATCGGACTTTCTAGTTAAATGCTGAATTTGATGATGCCATGTTAACCTTTGGTCTATGTATATGCCTAAATATAAATGTTGAGGGACGAAGGGGATGCTGTAATCATCGAAAATAATAAGACTTCTATCAAAAACTCTTTTGTTAGTAAAAATCATTGCAGCACACTTAGGTAAGGAAAGATAAAGGCCATGAGACGTTAGCCACCGAAAAACCAGGCTCAGAACATGTGATATTGTGGTTCTGCAATTCTCAACGTTATGATGTGAACAATAAATGACATAGTCATCTGCAAAGGCTAATATTCGGGCATACGGTGTTACAAGAGACTCTAGATCTTTCATATAGAGAGAAAACAAGATTCCACTTAGTATAGATCCCTGTGGTAAACCCGGTGAAGTATGCCGACTGTCAATTTGATGTTGGGTGGATTTAATTGTTAAAATGCGGTTGGTAAATAATTGGTGTAAGAGAGAAATGAAATGGTAGGGAAAGCCATAAATAGACAACTTCTCCCATAAGATATGTAATAAAACGGAGTCATAAGCACCTTTGATGTCCAAAAAAACTGCAATGGTAGATTGCTTCCGCCATTTATCTAATAAAAGATCAAGTATCAAGATAATAAAAGGTTCTTGTGTACTGTGGCCGCGCATGAAAGCAAATTGGTACTTAGGGAACAAGGAATAATATTCTAAAATCCACGCAAGTCTTTTCAGGAGGATTTTGCGAAATATTTTACGTCTACATGATCCTAATACAATTCCGCGAAAATTTTCGGGTGCATTCGGTCGTTTGGTGGGTTTTAATATGGGGGTTATAAAAAAGTTGTTCCATTGTTTTGGTACTTGTAGAGATGTAAGAATATCATTATAATATTGTAGTAAATGAACTTGTGCTTGCGAAGGAAGGGATTTCAGCATAAGATACGTGATTGCATCGGGTCCTGGCGAGGAACATTAGATAGGACAGATTGAAGTTCATTATAGGTGATTGGTTGTGACAAAATAGTAAAATGACGAGAATCACCAGATGATAAGGGTAGAAAGAGAGGAATTGTCATGGATTTACGATATTGCTTAAATAACCGTTTCCTTTTATTGATGAGTTCATGACATTCTGCATCCCACCATTTAATTTCGTGAACCGGGGGAGGACTCGATGCTTTGATAGGCCTACACGGATGAAACGTATTTAAGTATTGAGTTAAATAGGTCATCAAAGTTGGAAAAGTGATAGGGGTACCACATTCATGCTGTAGAATATGATGAATATATGCTTGATAAGTTTGGATATTAAATTTTTTGTATGAGCGTACGTTACTGATTATGTGTGAGGCATAGGACTTTGATGCTGATGGACTATTACCATACGTTATAATAATAGGAAAATGATCACTGGTGTACGTGTCTGTTAGGGTATGCCAAGTGGTGATAGGAACCATGTTCATACGACATAACGTGAGGTCCACCGCGCTTGGAAGGGATCCGGGAGGTGTAAGACGTGTTGGTGAGCCATCATTTAAAATAAAAAGGTCGTGCTGATGTGACATGACGAGTAAATTTGATCCTTTTATGGTATCAGTTGTACACCCCCATTCAGTGTAGTGACAATTGAAGTCGCCGATAACGAAGAGGTGCTGAAAGTGTTTAAATTGTTCAAAAAATTGTGCCCATTGTCGTTGGGTGATATGAATTTGAGGGGGACAATGTATATTCAAGAAACAAATGTTACGATAGACTATCCCTACCGCATAAGTATGTGGAATAAGATAGTGTATAGTTAGTGTGTTATAACTTAAGGTCTTCTGTATGCAAGTGGCTACACCATCATAACCATTACCATCATGGCGAATGACAATATAGCCTCGCAATCGAAAGGAAAAATGTGGTTGAAACCACGTTTCCTGCAGAAAGATAAGATTAGCCTGGGTCGCATTTATTAAGAGATGTAATTCGTGTTGCTTGGGAATGACACTTCTACAGTTCCATTGCAATAATCTTATCATGTAGTAATATTCATAATATGATCCCTCAATTTATAGATTACAGTACTTAGTTGTGGCTCATGACCTACATGTTGAACTAACATCACTAGAATACGTTGAATTTCATGTTGAAGGTATTTCTTCGTAGGGATAGAACTTGTGGCTTGGGGAATCAAAGGATTCCGCTGCTCACGTTGTTGTGACAAAAGTGGTGTATGTAATACTGGTTCAGTTGTTATCGATGTACTCGATGATGGAATAGGACGTGCTGAAGCAGCATGCTCATTCCTAAGAATGGCTAAATATCCCTGCTTATCGTATCCAGGCTCGGGTGTGGAGGGTGGAGATTGTAAGATAACTTGGGTAAACTTGCGCTTTCGTGGGTTTGTCGTAGGTGGAGATTGAGAATCTGTTGGTAAGGGGGGAAATTGATTTGCCTGTTGTTCAGGGTAATAAACTGGAAGCGCTGTTCTGGCCTTAGCCTCCGGAAAAGAAAGATATTCTGTACTCATAAGTCGTTTGATTTTGACTTGGTATTTGTGCTCAGGGCAATCCTGGCGGCCCGTAATATGGTCTTTCTTGCAATATACACATTGCAGAAATTGTTCAGTACAGGTATTGGTTTCATGTTGTTGGGAACATTTGCCACATCGTGAATTTTTTGCCTGACATTGTCTGATAGTGTGTCCATATCGCTGGCATTTTCGGCAACGGATAGGAGAGAAAATAAAAGGCTCAGCTTCCATATAAACTTTATATAAAGCAACCTGTGGAGGGAGCATTTGCGCACGAAACACAATCTTAATGGAACCTGTAGGGAGATACTGCGTTTCACCATCTTGAACAACCCTACGAATTAGTCTTTGCACGGATTTAACTGGAGCCACGGATTCTAGGTGTTGGAGAATTTCCTCATTTGAGATACCCTTATCAACCCCGCGTATTATTCCCACTCGCAAAACTTGGGAGGAGGGAATATAGGCTTTGATTTTCAAAGTGTCTAGGATGGAGTTGTTCAAAAAGGCATTGGCTTGTGCAGCCGTATGGAAGGTCACCTGTATTCGGTTTCGACCTTTACGCTGAATGGATTTGACATTTAACTGTTGTTCATAGAAACGGCGACCAAGGGCCATAGGATGTAAACTACCAATATTCTGATCAGTCGTAGATTCTACAAATACGAAATATGGCCCATGATGAAATCTGTTATAATACTTCTGGGTAGGTACTGCTTGTTGCACATCTTGTTGTTGGTTAGGTTGTTCATTATTAGAACGAGGTGGTACTTCCGTATTGAGACGTTGCTGGTCACTCTTAGTTGAATGGGAGACCTGCTGTTGTTCAGTATTGATAGAGGTATCAGACATGGATTCCTCTTCCATAGGAAGCTCAATTTCACTTTCCACTAATAATTTAGCCCCTGTCATTGCCAATGGCCCTCGACTATCAGCAGCCATGGCTCACTTTTCCTCACCACACACTCACTAAGCACAATTAGTCACCAATGCCGCACTCAACTAACACTCAAGACCGAGGTAGTGTACCGCACGGCAAGCGACGACGAACTGGACGAATCATACACCGTAGTGTCAGAATCATTTTCAGTTCATGCCAGTGTTAAGGTGCAAGAAGAAAACGAGTGGATTTCGGCGGGAAGCGCCATGTTGTAGAGTAAATCAAGCCGCGCCATCATACAACAGGGCTGCCACCACACTTTCAGCCAATGGAGCCAACAGTGTCAGCACACCGCCAGAACAAGGATCAGTGCAGCCAACGGGGATTTCAACTCACAAGTCCGCATCACCGCGTCCTCGAAGGGTGAGTGCAGTCTGGTTCAATTGTCATTCCTTGTTATTCCTTGCTTGTCCTTCCCATAATGAAAGAAAATCTAAAGCGCACATTGACGAAGAAAAGGGCTGTTGTGAAATCTCGAGTTACTCGCTTACGAAACTTTATCAGTAACTTTCAAGGAGAAAATTTAAATGATAGCAAAGTGAGGCAGGATCTTTTACAAAGAAGTATCGAAGAATACAACGATGTTCAGAATCAACTCGAAATAAATGATGACGACATTAGTCACGATTCTGATAGGGAAGCATTTGAAGAAATTTGTTTAGACATTCAGTCAAAAATTCAAACTCTTTTGTTAACTAACACTGCCTTGCCTTCCTCTCCTATAGACAATTCAACCACAACCAATGGCCACTTACTCAAATTACCTACTATTTCTTTGCCTAAATTTAAGGGTTCTATGGCAGAATTCATGCACTTTCATGACACCTTTGAGTCGCTAATCATCAGTAACGACTCTCTGACTGACATACAACGCTATTATTACTTGCTGTCATGTGTATCAGATGAAGCTCATAAATTAATTGAAAACCTTCCAGTAACGCAAGCAAACTTCAGAGTAGTATGGGACTTAATATGTAATCGTTATCATAACCCAAGGCTCATCTTAGATCTGCACGTCAAAGAGCTTCTGTCACTTCCAGTTGTTAAGGGTGAATCGCCCAAATACCTAAGAATGCTCATAAATCAGCTGTATAGCAATCTCAGTGCGATAGGAGCCTTGAAAATTAAGACCCCCTTGCATGAGGTCATCCTATCACATTTAGTACTCCAACGGATAAGCCTAAGTCTACGTAAACAGTGGGAGAACTCGATCTCAGGGGACAAATGCCCAAGTTTACAAGACTTAATCCTCTTTCTTGAAAGTAACTGCCAGACACTAGAAATCGTCTCCCCCCATAAGACCGGAGCAGAGAAGCAAGAAATAGGCCAGGTCAGCGGATCTTCCAAGGCTTCCACCAATTCATACACCTGCATTCCCTCATCATGTAAACTTTGTGGTGCTTCTCATTTTCTCTATCGGTCCTCTAAATTTAAGGATATGTCTGTTAATGACCGTATCAAGTTAATTAGAGACCACAGGCTCTGTCTAAGTTGTTTGAAAGGTGATCACATTGCAAGCAGTTGCACTTCAAGCAGTTGTAGAATGTGTAAACAAAGGCATCACACCCTGCTACATTATCAGCAAGACAACCCGAGGTCATCAAATTCGACAGGCTATCCCCCACAACAGCAGTCATATTGCTCTTTGAAAGGAGCATTTCAACAACACGAAGTTCTCCTATCAACTGCTATGGTTCATATTAGGGACAGTAGTGGTAGAGTTTATGAATGTCGAGCCTTACTGGACAATGGTTCTCAGATGAATTTCATGTCGCATGGCCTTGAGAACCGACTAGGACTCAAACTAAGTCGCCATTCTATGCCAATCAGTGGCATCAGCAATATGAAAACAGCGGAATCTTCACATATTTGCCAAGTTTCCATCTCTTCCAGAGTTAGTGATTATGGGAAATCCATTGTTTGCTCTGTGTTAGGAAAAATAACTGGTCAACTTCCTACTATTAGAATTAACTGTGATGACTGGAACTTGCCTGTGGACATAGTATTAGCAGACTCACGGTTTAACCAACCACACGATATTGATCTTCTCCTGGGAGCAAGTGTGTTCTATGATATTTTACTACCCGGGCAGCGCACAAGGGAAGGCCATCCCACTCTTCAAAACACTACTCTTGGCTGGGTACTTGCTGGCTGTATACCCAACCACTCTGTACAACATCGAAGTGCTACAACTAAGGCTTTATTTTTGAATGGCGACATGCTGCACGCACAGGTTGAGCGCTTCTGGACACAGGAAGAAGTGAGGACCAATCCACTCACAAAGGAAGAAAGGGAATGTGAAGAACACTTTCAGAGGCACACCACTCGAGAAGAAACGGGACGTTTCGTGGTTAAACTGCCCCTTCGTTCCAAACGGAGCAACCTAGGAGACTCACTGGACACTGCTAAGAAACGTTTCCATTACTTGGAGAGAAGACTGGAAAGACAGCTTGCACTGAAGGAGGAATATACTAACTTAATGCAAGAATATCACCAACTGGAACACATGGAGGAAATCGAAGCCCCTATTCAAAGTCAAGGATCCTACTACTTGCCTCATCATGCTGTAGTAAAGAAAGGTAGCACTACGACGAAGGTTAGGGTAGTCTTTGATGCGTCGTCTAAAACTACAACGTCAGTATCTCTTAATGACATCATGATGTTCGGACCCACAGTCCAACAAGATCTGTTCTCCATTGTCCTTCGGATTCGTACCCACAAGTACGTCATAACTACAAATATCGAGAAAATGTATCGCCAGGTCAACGTCCATCCTGAAGACCGCGATTTACAGAGAATTGTATGGCGCAGTTC
This sequence comes from Anabrus simplex, assembly GCF_040414725.1. Lineage (NCBI taxonomy): Eukaryota > Metazoa > Arthropoda > Insecta > Orthoptera > Tettigoniidae > Anabrus > Anabrus simplex. The sequence continues at coordinate 142,307,924 of NC_090265.1, forward strand.
ACCCCATCAACCGCTGAAGATCTATAGGCTTATAACGGTGACCTATGGAACAGCAGCAGCTCCATTCTTAGCAACCAGATGTCTGATTCAGTTGGTAAGGGAAGAGCAACGAAGATTTCCACGAGCCTGTGGAGTTGTGACACGTGATTTCTATGTTGATGACCTGCTGACTGGAACCAACTCCATCCAAGATGCCCATCAGTTACAGGCGGAACTGACTTCCCTTCTAAACACAGCAGGATTTAAACTTAGGAAATTGCGTGCTAATCACCCTGACATATTGGCATCCATTCCTTTAGAATTGCAAGAAAATCAGGTCCCTTGTAATTTAAATTTTAGAGATGAAGTGAAAACACTTTGTATTCTCTGGCACCCTGTTGAAGACATATTCAAGTTCGGAATTGCATCAACTAAGGATGCTCCTCCACAGTGGACTAAACGCACCATTCTGGCTACTGTAGCAGCAATATTTGGTCCTCTGGGACTACTTGGTCCAGTTATTGTACGATGCAAACTCTTCATCCAAACACTTTGGCAACAACAAGTAGACTGGGATGAGTCCCTTCCCAATCAAATTGAAATTTCATGGATAAACACCCATAAACACCTATCTGCACTGAGTAACATCGTCATACCAAGGAGAGTCACATGTAACAGAGCAATGCTGCGCCTGGAGCTACATGGTTTCTCGGACGCATCGGAGAAAGCGTATGGCGCCTGTATTTTCCTGCGGTGCATTAGTATCAATGGTGACGTTACCGTCTCCCTGTTGACTGCTAAGTCGAGAGTGGCACCTCTAAAGCAAATCTCGTTGCCTCGGCTGGAGCTATGTGGTGCTGTACTATTGAGCCAATTGATGGATAAGGTGTTTGTAGCTATCAACATGAGAATTGATGCTCGATATTACTGGACGGACTCTACGATAGTTCTAGCTTGGATAGCAGGTTAACCCAATTCCTGGAAGACTTTTGTGGCTAACAGGGTGTCAGAAATACAGGACTTGTTAAGAGTAGAGGACAGGAAACACATTCCCTCACAAGGCAATCGCGCAGACTGTATTTCAAGAGGACGTGAACCACAGGAATTTGCGACAATGCTGCTATGGTGGGCGGGACCTAGTTGGCTTCAGAATCATCCATCAACTTGGCCAGTCTTAAAGGAAACCATCTCTAACATACCAGAAGAGCGAGCGCCAACTATGTGCCTCGTGACAGTTAACCATGACCTGGACGACTACCTTAGACGCTTTTCCAGTTGGTCTAGACTGCAACGAGTGACAGCCTATTTGCTTAGATTTCTTCAAAATCTTCGAAGTAATGTTACTGAGAGACGTCATGGGCCACTGACCACAGCTGAGTTACGTGATTCCTTGAAGGTTGTCGTTGGCATGTCGCAACGTTCCACCTTTGCGCAAGAACTACATTACCTGCAACAGGGGAAGACTATCCCATCTGAAAGCAAACTTATGGCGCTCCATCCTTTTCTTGACAGCGCCAATTTGATTAGGGTGGGCGGTAGACTTGAAAACTCTTCAGCTCCCTACGACCAGAAACATCCCTTCATATTGCATCCCAAACACCATATCACCAAACTCATCATCCTGCATGAACATCATAGGCTTTTACATGCGGGAAGTCAATTGGTGTTAGCTTCTCTACGTCAGAGATTCTGGTTCACTAATGGAAAATCTATCGTTAGACAGGTCATTCACAATTGTCTCACTTGTTTCAAGTTAAAGGCAACCACGACAAACCAACTCATGGGTCAGCTACCCGCAGCAAGGGTTAACTCCAGTAAACCATTTTCCAAATGTGGAGTTGACTATGGAGGTCCCTTGTATGTCAAGCATGGCACCCCTAGGAGCAGGACACGAACCAAATGTTACATTGCCCTCTTCGTGTGTATGGCCACGAAAGCAGTTCATCTCGAGCTTGTTAGCCGTCTATCTACTGAGGCATTCATTGCAGCTCTACGGAGGTTCATCTCACGACGTGGACGATGCAGCAAGATCTTTAGTGATAACGGAAACTGCTTCGTTGGAGCAATGAGAAAGCTGAAGGAGTTGCAGCACCTGATGAGGTCCCGCAGTCATCAGTCTGCTGTTAAGGAGTTTGCGTCCAACGAAGGTATTGACTGACACTTCATTCCACCTCATGCTCCCCATTTTGGAGGTCTTTGGGAAGCAGGAATCAAGTTAGTGAAGAATCACCTCAAGAGGGTCAACGGAGACACACTTCTCACCTTTGAAGAAATGTACACCCTTTTAACTCAGATTCAAGCGTGCTTAAACTCCCGACCTATAACCCCCTTACCCAACAATCCTGATGAATTTTCCTTCCTCACTCCTGGACATTTTTTGATTGGTGAATCACTCTCATCCTTCCCTGAACCAGACTGTCTTACTACTTCAATTTCATATGTATCCAGATGGCAGCTCATTCAGCGGTGTCGACAGCAAATATGGAAGCGATGGTCATGTGACTATCTCTCTCAATTACAGCAGCGAACCAAATGGCACAACCCCAAGACCAAGGTCCAGACAGGAACACTTGTCCTTATCAAGGAGGACAATCTTCCACTCCTTATGTGGCAGACTGGCATCATAGAGGAGGTTCATCCTGGAGCTGACGGTCATGTTCGTGTGGTGTCTGTGCGCACTGCCATAGGAACCTACCAACGACCAGCGACCAAGATATGCCTGTTTCCTACCTACTGACCCATGAGGAACCCATTATCTGTGGACGTGTAGTTGTGTGCTTTTTCTGCTATTGATTCATATGTCCATGTATCTTTTGTTATACTGCAGCATCAGATGACTGAACTATGCAGAGTTTACAGTGCAATTGTTTTCCTTTTTTGTTTTCTTTTGTTTTTCGTTTTGATGACTTGTAATTTAATACTCCTTTCTGTGTCAATTTGTTCATTCATTTATAATTTGTAGTCCAAATTAGGTGGGCGGCATGTTTGGTTGCTTAGCTCTTTTTATTTCACCTGACAGGTGGACAGTGGCAGCACTGGTCAAGGACTCTAGGTAAGAGGAGAGTGGCATGATGGGAGTGAGTGTGAAAATGGAGGAGCTCGAGTGGACACGCGTGTTTTGGCTTAATGTATTTGTTAGTTTTAAGTGATCTATAGTGTACAATAAACATGTGGTTTCATTCACTGCAATTTGAATTACTTCTTGAGCTACCAGAGAGGTGTTGTTTGGATCAAATGCAACAACCAGTCTGTGTCGGTGCGACGTAAAGCAACTTGCAAAATATGACGTTTAGTAAATTCACAGAGGCTTGCAGACTGAACGCTGAAAGACATAACAGTCTATAATATATGTATGCATGTATGGACTATTTATTTATTTATTTATTTATTTATTTATTTATTTATTTATTTATTTATTTATTTATTTATTTATTTATTTATTTATTTATTTATTTATTTATTTATTGCACACTACAGGGTTTCCTTATCATACTCACAGCGTGTCACTCTTAGTTTACATCATTACATTATGTTAATGTCCACCTCTGTGGTGTAGTGGTTAGTGTGATTATCTGCCACCCGCGGAGGACCGGAACGGGGTTCACTCAGCCTCGGGAAGTCAACTGAGTAGAGGTGGGTTGGATTCCCACCTCAGCCATCCTCGAAGTGGTTTCCGTGGTTTCCCACTTCACCTCCAGGCGAATGCCGGGATGGTACCTAACTTAAGGCCACGGCCGCTTCCTTCCCTCATCCTTGCCTATCCCTTCCAATCTTCCCATCCCCCTACAAGGCCCCTGTTCACCATAGCAGGTGAGGCCGCCTGGACGAGGTACTGGTCATAATCCCCAGTTGTATACCCCGACCAAGAGTCTGAAGCTCCAGGACACTGCCCTTGAGGCGGTAGAGGTGGGATCCCTCGCAGAGTCCGAGGGAAAAGCCGAACCTGGAGGGTAAACAGATGATGATGATGATGATGATGATGATGATGATGATGATGATGATGATGATGATGATGATAAAAGGTAACTCACACTTTCCCGGAGTTCTAGGTGGGATACTAGGCCTAATATATATTTTATCTAGCGCGTGGCATGTATTAGAGAAAGTGCAGCTGACATTATGCAATATTCATAACCATTTGTAGGCTTACAGAAACGTATGCACTCGTAAAGAAACGAAAAAATAAACATAAAAGGAATACAAAATGTGAATGAAGGAAACATGACAGAAGAACATTAAAATAATTTGGACTCTTTACATTCCATTTCAAATTTTCTGGGTCTACAAAACTATGTCTAAGTTTGGAATCCAGTCAAGTGCAGCAGACTGGTCCCCGGGACCAAACATCAGCAGTTAAGGATTAAAATTCTTCAAAATACTTAACAGGTTATTCACTGTCTCCTGTGGACTGATGCCCAGTGACGGATTACAGAAAGTGCAACTAAACATTATGCAATATACCTCCTCGAAGTGGTTTTCCGCGTGAGACTTTGGATCGGGGGATAAAATTGGGAAGGAGGACCAGTACCTCATCCAGGCGGCTTCACTAGCTATGCTAAACAGGGGTCTTGTGGAGGGGGCATAGGAAGGCTGGAAGGGATAGACAAGGAAGATGGAAGGAAGCGGCCGTGGGCTAAGTTAGGTACCATCCCATCATTTGCCTCGAGAAAAAGTGGGAAACCACGGAAAAGCACTTCGAGAATTTGACCTCCCGAGGCTAAGTGGACCCCGTTCCAGCCCTCGTACCACTTTTCAAATTTCGTTGCAGAGCCGGGAATCGAACCCGGACCTCCGGGGGTGGCAGCTAATCACGCTAACCACTACACCACAGAGGCGGCTGTTACCTTTTATTCCACTGTATATTTCATAGAGAAATGTATTACGACGTAGGCCAACTTAAGATAAGTAATGACAATAGTAGAAAATAAGATTGACTAGGTCAGTAATGTCGAATTAGGGCGAAGATAAATTACATGCGAAGTAAAATTGTAAACATACGTAATGAAGATGTTGAAAATGAAAACCTACAACCTGTTTTCCAGTCATTGACCGGGTCAGGAATGAGATGAATGAATCATATATAGGCTATTAGTACGATGGGGTCGCCACTCCCAGGGTGATTTTATTAATGAGTGATAGATGCTATGAAATGAGAATGGAGAGTGTTGCTGGAATGAAAGATGACAGGGAAAACCGGAGTACCCGGAGAAAATCCTGTCCCGCCTCCGCTTTGTCCAGCACAAATCTCACATGGAGTATCCGGGATTTGAACCACGGTATCCAGCAGTGAGAGGCCTACGCGCTGCCGTCTGAGCCACGGAGGCTCTCAAAGAAGATGTTAAAGCTTTAATTATATATTTCCTTTCCTCATAGCCTCAAGTAGAAAACCGTTACACCGTTGCATATATACAGTCGACAAGGTGGATTATGTACTATTCCAGCGAAGAGTAAAAGAAAGTGCTTCTCACAGTTGGAATGGACATCTTTGGACATGATTTCCAGGCAGGTACATTGGATACCAGCGAGAACTCTGAAATTAGACATTGCAATGCTGTTCGATATACAGGCGTAATCACATACTCGGGATTCCTGAGAAATACAACATTTTCTGTAGGTCAGATCCTTGCTACATTAAAAATGTTTGAAGTGGCCTTGGAGATGTTACTAGATAATAATAAACTGCTGATGTTGGGTCATTTCTATAATTAATTTGACAAGGATAATTTGCGGACCTAACTTGACGTCTCGTCCCCACTCTGGCAAACTAGTGAAAGCAACTATCTAGACTCTAGAGAAAGGTTAAGTGAATGTGCCAAACTAACGAACACCTCGCATTTACAGTTCATTCTGTATGGTTAGCATATAAGACCAACCATAAACATTTAAGAATGGACTTTACATGAACATTCACTCCTTGGCTGAATGGTCAGAGATCCTGGGTTCGATTCCTGGTCAGTCGGAAAATTTAGCCTTGTCTAGTTTAGTTCGCGGATTGGTTGTTTATGTTTTGTCTCCATTCACACCACACTACCAACTACCACAGAAACACGCAATAGTGAATATAGGATTGTAGTCAGAAAGGTTCAAACTTGTCCAAGTAACATACATGTCACAGTTCTTACCCGCTACCCCGCCAGAATGTAGGAAAAGCAACAACGGAAGAAGAAGAAGAAGAAGAAATATATTTCGAATATGATAATACAATATAAGTTGAGAGGAGTGGCTGCGCGTGTTAACGCACTACGGTTATGGAATACTAATAATAATAATAATAATGTTTTTACGTCCCACTAACTACTTTTAACGGTTTCGGAGACACCGAGGTGCCGGAATTTTTCCCCGAAGGTGGTGGTGGTGGTGATTATTGTTATAAGAGGAAGTACAACTAGGCAACCATCCTCTATATAACACTAATCAGAGTGAAAAATGGAAGGGATCCGACACTTCGAAAAATGAAGATATCGGTCAAAGAAAGACAAGGGCCACGAAGGGCGTGAAAATGAAAGAGACCCTAACCCTCGCAAACCTAATAGCGTCGGGGTCGGAAAAGAACAAGAGTTGACCAAGAGAGGTCGAATAGGATAGATGAAAGTGAGGAACCTGGCACAAGTGGAAGCAATGACAGGACTCAGCTAAGGGCCCCGTGGTCGCCAACAGACGCTCCAAAGTTCAGAGCCCCCTGGGGACCCCTTTTAGTTGCCTCTTACGACAGGCAGGGGATACCGTGGGTGTTATTCTACCGCCCCCACTCATAGGGGGATTTGCCCCGAAGGAGTTCTTTTATGTGCCAGTAAATCTACCGACATGAAGCTGACGTATTTGAGCACCTTCAAATACCACCGGCTGAACCCGGATCGAACCTGCCAAGTTGGGGTCAGAAGGCCAGCGCCTCAACCAGGTTTTGGAGGGGAGGTTCGAGCCCCACCGTCGGCTGTCCTGGAAATGGTTTTCTGTGATTTCTCATTTTCACTTCCAGGCAAATGCCGGTGCAGTTCCTATTCATAGGTCACTACTGATTCCTTCGACCACCTCTTTACCCATTCGGCATCATTCATTAGCTCCTTAACTGAGGTTGTCGTCAGGAAGGGCATCTGGCCGTAAAACATGTCATATACTTTCATCTCACGTCATCCCCGACCCCGTACTAGGAAACGGGACCAAGGGATAGACATACGCAATATTTCCTAGTGACCACGAGGCTCCAACTGAGTCTAGTATAACTTCCACATGTGCCAGGCTCTTTTATCTTTTCTATTCGTTGATCAAATGTTCTTTTTTTTTTTTTTAACCCGACGGTATTAAATTTATGTTTACATTTTCCCCACCTTCCGTTGCTCTTCCCTTTCTTCAGCTGATACCGTTGTTCTTCGTCCGGCTCCATAGCTAAGTAGTTAGCGTGATGGTCTTTGGTCACAGGGGTCCCGGGTTCGATTTCCGACAGGGTCGGGAATTTTAACCATCATTGGTTAATTCCACTGACACGGGGGCTGGGTGTATGTGCCGTCCTCGTTATTATTTCATCCCCATCACGACGCGCACGCCACCTACGGGCGTCAAATCTAAAAGACCTGGATCTGGCGAGCCGAACTTGTCCTCGGACACTCCCGGTTCTAAAAGCTATACACCGTTTCCTGTCATTTTACCGTTATTCTTCGAGGGATCGTATTTTATTCTTTCTTTCACTATGTACGTTAAGAAGGGCTAATATTCCCTTGGTTTTTTTATTTTGTCCTTAGAAAGGTAATTCCATTATTTGTGGAGCACCCTCACAGCCCTCACCAGCAGTATCACTTTCTTAGCGCCGCTCTATTTAAAAACTACGTGAGTCTAAGATATGAAAATGAAATGGCGTATAGCTTTTAATGCCGGGAGTGTCCGAGGACAAGTTCGGCTCGCCAGGTGCAGGTCTTTTTTATTTGACGCCCGCGATGAGGATGAAATGATGAAGACGGCACGTAGACGACCTGCGTGTCGGGATGAGGATGAAATGATGATAAAGACGATACATACACCCAGTCCCCGTGTCAGCGAAATTAACCTATTTTGGTTAAGATTCCCGACCCGGGAATCGAACCCGGGACCCCTGTGACCACAGGCCAGCACGCTAATCATTTAGCCATGGCGCCTGACAGTTTAAGATATTACTTTACATTACAACAGGTTGGTACGTTTTGATGGGGGGAATCAGGCGAACTCCAGATCGACCTTGTACCTGCCCTTGAAAGTGATATTCAGACGAATGAACGTTGTCACAATAATGTATCTGGTAAAGAAACAGATGATTGAATGAACTATGCAGCTGGAACTCGTTTTTCCTCCTTTTGTTTGTGTATGAACCTTCACAATATTTGGTCAGTGCGCAGACGCGAATGCGGGTCGATAGATTTTAGTCATTAACACGCGCGTTAACGCTTAACCAGCATTGCTGCGACCAACCACTTGCTGCAGGTCCTTTCACCGAGCAAGGAGCCGCGCCGTCATTCTGTCAGTCGGACATATTCCGCGAGCGAGGCTAGTCCATTCCAACATGGACGGCTACCAGCTGCTAGCTGGAGTAGTGCTCCTTTCAATATTCGTGTCTCAACTAACCTGTGAAGCCTACAAAGTGGAGAAATATTCTCTTCTCATGCCGAATGTCAGACCTAACACGGTAAGTACTCCATTGCACTCTGTTATGTGAATGATACTCGAAATGACACTATTCGCAGGTAATGTCAATGCTCGCACGAGAACACAAACACGTTACATTCCTGCTTAAACAGCGAAATATCACAATTGTTGCCATGAAACCTCGATTGTAAATGACAAGTGTCTGGTCTCTGAGGCTTTTTAACAAAGATTTTCTTTAACATATGGTATACATATTTTATTGTTTACATTGTTATCCATGACCTTACTCATGTATTGCTTAACTGGAACACGTATATCCACTCATTTCTGTGTCTTGTAGTTATGAACAGAAGTAAAAATAACGGTCAGTCGCCAGAATGGTACAATACCGTACTTTGTAAGACTTATGTTCTAATTATTTCTTCATCTTCCAGGGATGAAAGATGACGATATTCTAATTTTGCTGTAGTAAAGTTCTTGTTTTTAATATTCAGTTTTACCGAACATTTTAAAGAAAAATAAATAATTTTGAGGAACGTTGTATCGTACAAAGCTCTCGTAAAAGTCTAGTTCTCCAGTGGCAGATCTAAAAATATTTAACACAGAGGATCCCGGTCAAACCTTGAATTGTACCAAAATCGAAAAATTACCTGGTATTAGTCATATTAACTACGAAACAAATTTTCGAAGTACCTGATAACATGATTTCAGTGTTGTAAAACCTGTGCAATGAAACTTGAAAATTATATCATAATAACTTAAGCAATTATTAAATATTGTTAGAACATTTTGAAATACAATGTTCTGTAGCTCTACCTAAAAAGTGCCGTGAAGTTCTTTCTGAAAAAAATAGTGAAATGATAATGAAATCAAATTCAGATTTTGTGATACTGGTTATAAGTACTGTATTTATGGATTCTGAATATAACTAAAGAGGGTTACACTTTCAAAGGAGACGACAGACGGAAAGACAGACATTCAGACCCCAATTTAGTCTCTTAGTATCACCGCCAGTACCTAATACTTCACAAAACGTCAAAAGTTTTTTCGTAATAATTATTTTATTTTATGAAATACTTCCTCTCATGCAGAGGCTGCCTTTCGGTAAAGTATACTTTTACATTTATTTTTAGAAGAGAAATTCACTGGAACTCTATAGCTGCAGAAGTTTCCATTATTTATCGATGATTGTTTGAATTTTATGGCTGTGCACATCTTTGGTCATTAGCCACGTTTATTTGTGTATACGAAAAATTTTACGAGATAAGTGAGATGGAAGAGATCAGAAAAGCCTAATTCCATTCTCCAAATATCTATGAACATTGCCGTGGTTCTTGATTGAACCACTCATCTCGGTTCTGTGTGAAAAGTGTTTTACCGTACGTTTTCTGTGATTGAGAGACATCTTCACACCAGTGAACCTGCGAAAATATTCCCTTTGATGTTTACCACTCTGTTGCGTGCAGTAAAACCTGCACACCTCACTTCCCTTTGTATCACCTGATCTTGCAAGGTCAGCTAGGTTCCATATGTTACTTGTCACAGCAATTAATATAAGCAGAAGGTCCTTATTATTGGAGTCTTACATCTCGCAGCCATTCACATAAGTAGAAGGGCCTTATTATTGGGGACTTACGGTTCATAATTCGGGTTGGAGGTGTCTTCGTGGTGTCGAAAATACTACAAACCGCCTACGCTAAAAATGATGAATGAAGTTCACTTTTCATCTACACTGAAAAATCGCTGCGCAAGCTCACTCCTGGAGGATGGAACTAGAAATCGATTCGAAGCCTCCCACTCATTGTGCGCTCTACGTCACGCGGGTGGTAACCATAGTGATTGGCGGTTCATGTGCACCCAAAGTTCGAATGCCGATCTCTAATATTACTTCAATATGTTTTAGACCGTGTACAGAATTCCTGAAGAACATATCACAATCAGTCATTAAGTTATGTACTTATTTTTCTGATATAGTACATACTTTGAATACCATGAATAATATTTTGCGGGTGCTGGGGAGTTTTCGCGTATTCAACAAAATAATAATACAAAAATAGGCATTCGGAATTGGGCTTTTCATAAGAAGTCGACTACAAGAAAAGGAGGATAACAAGAAGAGTTTAGAGGAAAGGAAACGAACTACTCCACAGTCAATCTTTCAATGAAAGGAAGAAAAGCTACAGATGTTCAAGAGCTATTTTTCTAGCGGACTTATGTTTTTTAGTATCATCATTATTATCTTTGGACATTATTTGTGAAGTGAAAATATAGTATTAGCGATAGTGCACATGTTGTTGTTGCTGTTGTTGTTTGAGTCATCAGTCCATAGACTGGTTTGATGCAGCCCTCCATGCCACCCTATCCTGTGCTAACCTTTTCATTTCTACGTAACTACTGCATCCTATATCTGCTGTAATCTGCTTGTCATATTCATACCTTGTCTACCCCTATCGTTCTTACCACCTACACTTCCTTCAAAAACCAACTGAACAAGTCCTGGGTGTCTTAAGATGTGTCCTATCATTCTATTTCTTCTTCTCGTCAAATTTAGCCAAATCAATCTCCTCCCACCAATTCGATTCAGTATCTCTTCATTTGTGATTCGATCTATCCATCTCACCTTCAACATTCTTCTGTAACACCACATTTCAAAAGTTTCTATTCTCTTTCTTTCTGAGCTAGTTACCGTCCATGTTTCACTTCCATACAGTGCCACGCTCCACACGAAAGTCTTCAGAAACATCTTTCTAATTCCTGTATCAATGTTTGAAGTGAGCAAATTTCTTTTCTTCCTTGCTTGTGCTAATCTGCATTTTATGTCCTCCGTACTTCTGCCATCGTTAGTTATTTTACTACCCAAGTAACAATATTCATCTACTTCCTTTAAGACTTCATTTCCTAATTTAATATTTCCTGCATCACCTGCCTTCGTTCGACTGCACTCCATTACCTTTGTTTTGGACTTATTTATTTTCATCTTGTACTCCTTACCCAAGACTTCGTCCATACCATTCAGCATCTTCTCGAGATCTTCTGCAGTCTCAGATAAAATAACAATATCATCGGCAAATCTCAAGGTTTTGATTTCCTCTCCTTGGATTGTGATTCCCTTTCCTAATTCTTCTTTGATTTCCTTTACTGCCTGTTCTATGTAAACATATGTTACTTGCACATGTGCACATATGTTACTTTTTATCTGCATGGCTTAGTCAGTGGTCTTCTATACCCAAGACAGCAGTTCTGATTCTGGCTGAGATCGTTGGTATGTGTAAAAACTCCGTGGGACAGCATTTGGCCTCGTGGCCATGATCGTTAAGGCGTTAGGTCTCTATGGTCTGACAGCGTGGTTATCCGGTTCGAATCCCGTTGGTTTGTAGAAAAAGTAATCACCATCCAGGGCAGAAGAGGTGGTGGTATACCATTTCTAATAACTAGATCATGTACGAAAAGCCCGGATTCAATACCAAACCTCCCCGCAGTGTTGATATGGAATGACGGCATATGACGCTGCTGATGGCGATTCGTCCGTCGGATGGGGGCGTTAAGCTTTAGCAAATTCCTTAGTGTTGTTCGACAGAAGTAGGCTATGTGCAGTCACCGAAGTTTCACCCTCTCCCTGCCTCATTATCATAATTATCATCCACAACCAGACGCACAGGTTGCCCATGGACGTCAAATAGAGACTTGCACCAAGCGAGCCGAGCATATCCTCGGACACCCCGTCCCCCGCACTAAAAGCCATACGATAAATAAAAGAACACCTGACATGTGTTAAAGCAGTTAAGAGTAGAGCTTAAACAACTATTAGTAGTATTTATTGCTATTTTGCTTTACGTCGCACCGACACAGGTAGGCGACGATGGGAGAGGATAGGCCTAGGAATGGGAAGGAAGCGGCCGTGGCCTTAATTAAGGTAAAGCCCCAGCATTTGCCTGGTGTGAAAATGGGTAACTACGGAAAACCATCTTCAGGGCTGCCGCCAGTGGGGTTCGAACCCACTATCTCCCGGATGCGAGCTCACAGCTGCGCGCTTCCTAACCGCGTGGCAAACTCGCCCGGTATTATTATTATTAGTAGTAGTAGTAATAGTAGTAGTAGTAGTAGTAGTACATCTAAACGTATTTTTTGGTTCAGTCCAGGACGACGATGACTTTTCAGTAGTTAATAATGACGTGTCGCCTCTGGAGAAGACTGGCGCAGATTTTTGAGTTGACACCCATGAGTAACCTGTGGATCCGTGATAATGGAGTCTACCTAGGATGAATTCTAATGTTGAAGACGACATACACACCCATCCCCTTAACTAACGAGGGTTACAACCCTCGACCCAGCCGGGAATCGAAGCTGGGACCCCTTGGACAAAAGGAAGCCAGCATGTTAAATAGTTTGCCACGGAGCGGAGTTATGGTTGGTGAACGAATTCCTCTTGTAAATTGAAAGTGTGAAAAAATGCAAAATGCTTTAGTAGTTAGCACGTGTACTTAACTCTCGCAGTTTCCTTTTTCCCGCTCCCAAACACACAAACATTTTTCTTGTAGCCGATTTTTGTCTGAACCTTTTAGCTATTTTATTATGGATATGTTTATTTGGACCCAGGGATGTTCGTTGAATTCTTTAGATCTAATTTGGACTATTAAACAACGTCGGTAGAGGATGAGTTTATCTCGAAAGAGTGGTGTTACAAACATATATGCCTAATATGTAATGCAGATACTTTCACAATCCTTTCATTTATACTGTCAATTTTCGTGTGTTCAAAGACTAAAAATATAGTTAAAATGTCTTCAGATTGTTAATTATGTGTCCATTGAAATTTAATTGATATCATGAAAATTGTTGAAACACTGAATTGATTATTGGGAAATTATATAGGAAATACCTTATTGAATTACCTCTAACTTTCATAGGACTTCATAAATCCGACTGCTTGGCTAAATGGTCATCATTGATGCGTTCGGTTCAGAGGGTCCCGGGCTCGATTCCCGGCCAGTTCGCGGATTTTAATCGCTTCTGATTAATTTTTCTGCCTTAATTAAGACAGTCCCGGCATTTGCCAGGTGTGAAAATGGGAAACCACGAAAACCTTATTCGGGGCTGCCGACAGTAGGATTCTAACTCAGTCTCCCGACAACAACCTCATAAGCTCGCACGGCCAACTCGCTTGGTAAAAGTGAACTCAATTTCAACAATGACAATATGAAGATAAATTTGGAATTGAAGAGGACAAGTTGGGGCAATTATTTGTTTATAGGAAGGGGAGTTAAGGATTGGAATAACTTACCCATGGAGATGTTCAATACATTTCCAATTTCTTTGCAATCATTTAAGAAAAGGCTAGGAAAACAAACAGATAGGGAATCTGCTACCTGGGCGACTGCCCTAAATGCAGATCAGTGATTGATTGAATGACCTTAAAGACTTGATGCCTTAACAATAGTGGCTGCTTGGTAACAGTTTTGGCCTAGTCCCAACGGTGGTTTTACACGAGAATCTTTACAGCGCTGTCAGGGATTATAAGTATACACTCATGAGCAATTGAATTAGAGATAGCTGCCGTAGTGCCGCTGTGTTTGGCCCGGGGAATGTATCAGGGAGGACGTCAAACCTCGTACGGGCTCTATGAGTAACAGATGACTACAGTATGGCTAATGGTAAGACACGAGACCTCAGCGCATTTGATCACGGCCATATTGTCGGCGTCAGGCGTATGGGCCACTCCATCTATGAAGTCGTGCAGGCACAGAGCTTTCCAAGGATCGCCTTATCAAGAGTGTGCCGTGATACGTGGATTTGGAGAAAACCACCGCCTCCAAGGTAGACTACCGTGGTGTACGACACGTTTATGACAGAAGTTGCCGTAGCTCGGATCAATCAGTCATCGACCTGTATTTAGGGCCGTCACATCTATCAGTTGTTTACCTATTTTCTTAAATAATGATTTCAAGATCGTAAGAGCGGATAGAGGGGCCACAGTGCAGCTGATCGCTCGTCAATTCAGTGCTGGACAACATTGACGAGTGAGCAGCCATACGATTCACTATCACCTCCTCGCTATGGGGACGGAAGGAAGGTGGCGTGCCAGATGCGACCGTGCCGCATGCAACCCGTGCCTCTAGCGACCACATAATATGTAACCGTGCCGGATGCGACCGGCGTTGACAAACAAATTGTCATTTGATAATCTTCGTCATCACCCCAGAGCTAAATGAGAACCAGAAAAATGGCCAAAAATTGAGAACACTGCTTACGGGGTAGGGAATGAAATTGTCTTTGTTCTATTCCGAGGACGTCTTCGGCTCGCCTGGTGCAGGTCTTTCTACCTGATTCCCACGGGCGGCTTGCGCTTCTGGATGTGAGATTGTGATAATGAGGTAGGAAGAGGGCGAAACCCGGTGTCGGCACGTAGCCTACTCCTCTCGAATAACACCAAGGGGCCTGTTCAAAATGTTACGTGGTCATCGGACGGACGAATCAGCATCATATTCCCTCACTCGATTTCAACAATGCGAAGAAGTTTGGATTTGAATCCAGGCTTTTGGCATGCAATCTAGGGATTACAAATACCACCAACTTTCCTACCCTGCCGGCCTACATTCTGACGGCGAAAATTTGTTTTCATCCAGGCTAAGTGGTTCAGACGGTTGAGGTGCTGGTCTTCCGACTCCAACTTGGCAGGTTCGATCCTGGCTCAGTCCGGTTGATGTTTGAAGGTGCTCAAATACGTCAGCTTCGTGTCGGTGGTTTCACTGGCACGTAAAATAACTG
This sequence comes from Anabrus simplex, assembly GCF_040414725.1. Classification (NCBI taxonomy): domain Eukaryota; kingdom Metazoa; phylum Arthropoda; class Insecta; order Orthoptera; family Tettigoniidae; genus Anabrus; species Anabrus simplex. The sequence continues at coordinate 142,323,278 of NC_090265.1, forward strand.
CTGCGGGACTAAATTCCGGCACCTCGGCGTCTCGTTAAACCAGAAACATAGTTACTGGAACGTAAAGCTAGCAACGTTATTATAATTATTTTTTAGTCCAACGATATTCGAAACGGCTAACCACGGCATCATACCTTTATTTTAGAAAAGACTAAGTTAGTAACTGATAAGCAATGTGCCACTTGGTGACAGCCTTAAATGCAGATTAATTGTAAGTGATTGATGGGTCGCATGCGGCAGGATGCTTATCCGCTCGGTCGCTATTGGCACGATGATGGCCGGGTCGCATCCGGCACGGTCGCTTCTGGCACGTATACGAAAGCAAGCGTCCCACGAGGGTACCTCTGCTGAACATCTGTCACAAGGCAACGACGGCTTACGTGGGCAAAAGAACCTCGTCGTTGGACGCTCTAACCATGGAAATAGGTCGCCTGGACAGATGATTCGAGGCATTAGTTTCTGCACTACGGTGGCTAGGAACGAATGCGTCACTCCCTGTGTGTGGGGGACGCAGACGAAGAATACACCCCTGGTATCCCCTGCCTGTCGTAAGAGGCGACTAAAAGGGGCGACCAAGGGATGGTGGTGGATCATGAACCATGAGATTGCCTGTGATTAGTACAATCACGGGAGGAACAACATGGGTCGACTTCACTTGCGATTAATACCACTATGTGAGGAACACCATGGGTCTGTGATTAGTATAATCATCGGTGGATCATTATTGGTTTACAGTACCCATGATTAGTACCACTATATGCCGAAACCATGGGTTTACGTTACCTGTGACTAGTACCATTATGTGAGGAACACCGTGAGCCTACGTACTTGTGATTAGTACTGCTACACGGGGAATAACATGGTTCTATTTTACCAGCGATTAGTACCATTATGAGGGGCCCGTGACCTGGATTTTTGACCCGTTTAGACAACATGCATCATCGATTTAGGATGTTGCTTTGGAAGCAGTCCCTTGTTCCATTTATACGATTGTTTTAAGTTATTTTATGGTCAGATCCCCTGTTTTAAGTTCATGAAATGTGAAATGTCGTATGGCTTTTAGTGCCGGGATATCCCAGGACGGGTTCGGCTCGCCAGGTGCAGGTCTTTCTAATTGACACCCGTAGGCGACCTGCGCGTCGTGATGAGGATGAAATGATGATGAAGACAACACATACACCCAGCCCCCGTGCCGTAGGAATCAACCAATTAAGATTAAAATCCCCGACCCGGCCGGAAATCGAACCCGGGGCCCTCTGAACCGAAGGCCAGTACGCTGACCGTTCAGCCAACGAGTCGGACTTTTAAGTTCATAATCTTTGTTCATCGTCGTCTTTTTTTTTTCCCCCTGGTAAGTGGATGGTTTTCGGAATTATTTTAACTTTCAGTATTGTGAGGTGGAACCACTGATTACTTTAAATTCATATTCATTCACTCATTCTTCATTGTCATGTTTTGAATTCTGGTCATTGGATGATTCTTGGAATTTTGTCATTACATTTCCTTTTATCTCGTACCATTAGGGGTCGAGGACTTAAACATTAGGCCCCTTTAAACAACAAGCATCATTATCATGAGCCTCCGTGGCTCAGGCGTGCCTGCCTCTCACCACTGGGTTCCGTGGTTCAAATCCCGGTCACTCCATGTGAGATTTGTGCTGGACAAAGCGGTGGCGGGACAGGTTTTTCTCCGAGTACTCCGGTTTTCCCTGTCATATTTCATTCCAGCAAAATCTCCAGTATCATTTCATTTCATCTGTCATTCATTAATCGTTGCCCCAGAGGAGTGCGATAGGCTTCGGCAGCCGGCACAATTCCTGTCCTCGCTACAGGATGGGGGGGGGGGTGCTTCATTCATTCCATTCCTGACCCGGTCGAATGACTGGAAACAGGCTGAGGATTTTCATCATTATCATTATTATAATCAACGAATGCGTCGTCAGCCACATGAAGTAATGGATCTCTCTTGCCAGCATAGTGCAGTTCAGACCGGTGGTGGTGGTATCCTCGTATGGGGACTGTTCACGTAGGACGCAATGGGACCCCGGTACATCTGACAATATCCCTCACCGGTGAACGCTACAGGAACCTGCTGGCAGATCATGTTCACCTTTTTGTTTGTCTCCAGCACCCTGCAGGTGACCTGTACCTGCAGCAAGACAATGTCCCAGACCATCGATCCCCCATTGTGGTTGACTGGTTCGATGAGCACTCCATGTACTGTATGTGAAAAGGCTTGCCTGGACCCCGAGAAGCCCCGGTCTCAGTCCCATTAAGCACATCCGAGTTGCTGTCGAGAGGAATGTGCGTACCATGGACCGTGCTTTGACCAACCTTCGTTGATTATGGGAGGCTGTGCAGTGTAGCTTCCCAACGCTCCCGGTGTCTCGTGGAGTTCATACCACGCTGAATCGCCACCGTCATCAAGGCGAAAGAGGGTGCTAAACACTACAGCCCGGCGTCTCTAATTCAGTTCATCCTGAGTGTATACTAAGAGACAACACTGATCCGGCTTCATACTTGAATGGTCAGCATGCTAGCCTTCGGCTAGGTTCGACTCCCGGTGGGATCGAGGATTTTAACTGCATATGGTTAATTTCTCTGGCTCATGGACTGGATGTTTGTGTTCGTCTTAATGTACTTCTCTTCATTTACACAACACATTACCAACCACCCCAGAAACACGCAATAATAAATACATCACTCCACATAGGGTTGGCGTCAGGAAAGTCATCCGACCGTCGAACTAACAACAGCATTATTATATGTTTGAGTTCTGCTTCTCGCTACTGGGAGCGCTGAATATAGTTCGCGCAATTCAGTCCATTTATGCGTCAACTGAAAACATTGCAGTTCGACTGCCGAGGCCATGCATTATTATTATTATTATTATTATTATTATTATTATTATTATTATTATTATTATTATTATTAGGGATACATGTATTCCGCCGACCCCGTGGTATGTGGGTAGCGTGCCTGCCCCTACCCGAAGGCGCCGGGTTCGATTCCCGACCAGGTCAGGAATTTTTACCTGGATCTGAAGGCTGGTTCGAGGTCCACTCAGCCTACGTGATTACAATTGAGGAGCTATTTGACAGTGAGATAGAGCCCCGGTCTAGAAAGCCAAGAATAACGGCTGAGGGGATTGGTCGTGCTGACCACACGACACCTCGTAATCTACAGGCCTTCGGGCTGAGCAGCGGTCGCTTGGTAGGCAAAGGCCCTTCAGGGCTGTAGTGTCATGGGGTTAGTTTTATATATATATATTCCCCGTCCAGTTCTAAGGAATTACTAACTCGTTCACAAAGACAGTTCACGTACAACACAGGTTATCAGGCAGCACTGATATGTTCAACAGCGTTGAATTGTGACGTCTCTAGCCCGATAAAACATAACTACTTTCTTTCATTGCTTCACACCTGTGACTTGGTGTAGACGTGATAGATTGTTTAAAGTATTTTTTTTTTATCCGTGGATTAAGATTGAAATTAAGATTTCAAGCTGTCGGCAGCAACTTGGCTCAACATCAGGAGAATGGAACGAAGGGAATGCAGTTATCACACACAATGCGGAAGGGTTTGTTAAATCAGTTTTCTTCAAACCACTTTGAAATTTTAGACTGAAGCACAGAAGTACACCTTCGGTGTTTTGTTTTGGGAGAAGTTAGTATTCGAGCATATTTATGGAAGGATATTAGAGAGCAAACCTCAGGATATATGTGATAAGTTCTAGAATCCATACCTCAAATATCTGTGTTCCTTTAACAGTGCTCCACTCATATACAGTATATTTCCTATTGGCATATTCATGAGAAGGCGAGCGAAGAAAACAACTTCCCCAAATACCCAGCGGGTTGGCCGTGCGGTTAGGGGCGCGCAGCTGTGAGCTTGCATCCGGGAGATAGCGGGTTCGAACGCCATTGTCGGCAATCCTGAAGATGGTTTTCCATGGTTTCCCATGCTAGGACTGTACCGTAATTAAGACAAAGGCTGCTTCCTTCCTACTCCTATCCCATCGTCGCCATAAGACCTATCTGTGTCTGGGGCGACGTGAAGGAAATTGTAACAAAACAAAACAAAAAACAAAAACTTCCAAAAGTAGTCAGTGAAAATGTCGCAAACACGATATAGTATTTATCTTTTGTTTATTCACCATCGCAGGTCATGTTGGAAGAGTCTTCCTTAGGCAAAGAGAAAGTAAGTAAATCATCTTTCACACTGTCATGAACCAATTACAAATTACATTAGGTGGATTTACTGACACGTAAAAGAACTCCTGCGGGATGAAATTCCAGCATGTCGTGTCTCCGAAAATCGTAATAGTAGTTAGTGGGACGAAACCAATACAAGAGAATAATTCAATTCTTTTTTTGGTAATCAAAGTTTTCAAATTTGTGAACACTTATGGGTCCTTGTTGTTCTCCGAGAATTGTTTCCACCAAGCGAGTTAGCCAGTTAGGGGCGCGCAGCTGTGAGCTTGCATTCGGAAGACAGTGGCTTCGAACCCCACAGTCGGCAATCCTGAAAAATGATTTTCCGTGGTTTCCCATTTTCACACCAGGCAAATACTGGAGCTGTATCTTAATTAAGTCCACAACCGCTTCCCTCCAACTCCAAGCCCTTTTCTATCCTGTCGTCGCAGTAAGACCTATCTGTGCCTGTGCGACATAGGCTAAAGCCATCTTAATTAAGGCCACAACCGCTTCCCTGCAACTCCAAGCCCTTTTCTACCCTGTCGTCGCAGTAAGACCTATCTGTGTCTGTGCGACATAGGCTAAAGCCAATCGTTAAAAAAAGAAAAAAAATGTTTCGAAGACAGTTCTACGTCAGCGATATTTTTGACGTGACATCTCACTCCGCAGGCCTGTATGCACGGAAATATGGCATTACAGAAATCAGCGTGTTCTTCTCAAGCTGTTTCTGACAAACTATAAGTGATACTTTCGATATCGGTAAGTAATTAAAAACTTCAGCTAAATGTCATAATTTTAGCGCAATGATGCAACCTCTCCCCAGCGGAGGCCTCATTCTTTGAGCGCTCGATTATGCACACTCAGTCGGACCTTCGTAGCGAGTGGGTGCGTCGACCAATTCAAAATATGCTGCTTTATTTCTGTTCGCAGGTAGACATATTTGATCTGCCTGAAACAATCTTTGTCCCCAAAACAACTTATTTGTATAGGCCCTATACACTCATGTCCCTAAAAACCAGAACTCCTTGAAAGACTAGAGATAGGAAGTTCATACTCACAGGACATGTGCATTAGTATGTTCTGAAGAAATGATTACCATTTGAACCATGTCGGCCCTCAGGTTCAAGGTCCACATCGATATCTCGGCGCACCACTACCGACTGGTAAAATGTGTCTGCGGCTCCTATTGTCGCTATAAATCGAAGGTAATGGATCAGTGAGACTTAAACAGACGTGCAGGATGCCTCGCAGACGTATGCGAGAACCGTGCCGTCAAATGAGTGAGTTTGAAAGACGGCGCGTTATTTGCATGAGAGAACGTGATGCATCCATCCGGGGAATTGTTGCTCATGTGGGACAAAGTGTGTCGGCAGTGCAACGGGTGTGTACAGGATGGGTCACAGAAGGCCGCAGAACACGACGAGATGGATCTGGTCGCACCACCCGACCCCCTCCCCCCAAAAAAAATGATCGACGCCTCATCCGAATGGCATTGCAGGACAGACCTGCATCTTCCCCGGCTCTGGCGCAACTGTGGAACAGTGTTACACATCGTACACTATCAGGAGTCCGTCGCCGTTTATTACGTTCTGGGTTACCGGCGCGTCATCCACTTCTCCGCCGACCTTTGACTAATGTACATGAACATGCTAGACTGCAGTGGTGTATGGAACGATGTCACTGGGCACAAGAATGGCAGCAGATAGTGTTTTCGGACGAATCCAGGTTCTGTTTGATTGAAAACGATGGCTGCATTTTGGTTCGCCGCAGACAGGGGGACAGGCATCACATTGGCTGCATTCGCACAAGACGTAAAGCGCCAACTCAAGGCCTTATGGTGTGGGCTGCTATTGGGTACAACTACAAATCACAGTTGGTGCGTGTCCAGGGCACTGTGACCAGTTTGACTTACATGAATGACATCCTGCGACCCGTAGCCGTACCCTTTTGCACGACACCCCAGACACCATATTTCAGCAGGACAGTGCACGACCACAAGTTGCTGCGCGAACACGCGCCTTCTTGTTCTCACACAATGTCTGACTGTTGCCCTGGCCCGCCCGATCAACGGACTTGTCGCCAATCGAGAATGTGTGGGATATGGTGAAACGCCGGGTGTGGTGCTGTGACCCAATGCCAAGCTCCAAATATGAACTGTGGAACCAGGTGAATGCAGCATGGATGGCTATACCCCAGGGCGACATTCGCGCCTTATCCGCGTCGATACCATCACGCATAGAACAAGTTATCGGTGTCCATGAAGAACCCAGTGCCTACTAGGCGACAGGACACATGCTGAACCTAGGTGACTGAAATGCTAATCGTTCCTACAAAACATACTAATGAAAATGTCCTGTAAATATGAACTTCCTATCTCTAGTCTTTCAAGGTGTTCTGTTTTTTATGTACACGAGTGTATTTTGTTTTTCTTGGCGTAATTTCCGTGGAATAATAGGTCACATCGACTACATCCATATCAAAATAGCTTGTCTCGGTCGTCAGAGGTCAGTCACATGCATGAACCGGGAGGGATTTTATTATATTTACTGCCAAGTAAGCACATATAATAGTGACACTACGATGTAGGTTGTGTGTGTGGGTTTTTTGCGGACACTCGTCGCGCTAATTCAGAAAAGATTTCGATAACTATGAGATAGGAAAAGGCAAAACTGCTAAGGAAGAGCCGTGACCGTAATAACAGCCCCAGTATTTGCCTGGTGTAAAAATGGGGAAACTACATAAAACAATCTCCAAGGCTGCCGATGGAGCGTTTCGAACCTACGATCTCCAGAATACAAGCTACATCCATAAGGCCCGTACAACTCATTCGGTTACACAGTGCTAAATTTAATCTTTCCTTCCACGGTGCTATTTAGATTACAATCACCGTAAAAAACACTATAATCAAAGCTACTCTTCCTCGTACGGTGGCGTGTAGCTTTACTCTCGGAGATTTCATTTCCACTGAGGGCCGCTCCGGAGTTCTAAATGGTGAAATACACAGTTTAAAAAATTAGCGGAACATGTTTTGTAACGTCTGGTATGTGAACATTAATTTGGTGGATAGGGTTCCAATGGTCGTACAGCATACCTTGATACCTTAGCAACTCCCTCGGGAGGGTCACTGGAGTCACGGTATCTGACCAGACTGTAAGGAACAGGTTAAGAGAAGTGTCCTTACGATCCAGACGTCCTGCTTGAGTGCCCCGTTTAACGCAGCAACATCCCGAAGCTCTCCTCCTGTTCGCCCGTACCCATGTTAATTGGCATCTTCGCCAATGGAGACCTGTGTTGTTCACATACAAGTCCAGATTTCCGCTGACACAGGGTGATGGACGTCAACGTGTATGGAGACGCCGTGGTGAGCAGTACATGCCAGATGTTGTCCAGGAAGGCGACCGATTCGGACAAGGTTCTGTGATGGTGTGGGGTGGCATCTGTATTGATGACCGTACGGATCTTGTCGTCGTCTGTGGTAATCTTACCGCTGCGGGGTACATCGAGCAGATACTGCTACAGCATGTGTTGGTTGCTGCATACGGTGTTGGCCCTGAATTCGTACTCATGCACGACAATGCCAGGGCTCATGTAGCGCGCATCACCAGAGCTGTCTTGCGAGAACTGGCCATTCAAGAGATGGAATGGCCAGCAGTGAGTCACGACCTTAATCCCATCGATCATGTGTGGGATAGGCTTGACAGAAGTGTTCGTGGACGTCCTGTTCCACCACAGACTCTCCAAGACCTCGAACAGTCTCTCATTGAAGAATGGGACCTGATACCGCAACGTGACCTGCGTCGACTTATACGGAGCATGCTACGTACGTGCCAAGCTGTGATAAATGGTCGTGGAGGACATACACTATACTGAAGCTCTTCAACTGTGATAAAAATCCATCCTGGATGACTGTTATCACTTTGTTTTCGCCCCTATTTGGACATTTCCGTTTGTGTTCTGAAAATGAACGTGGATCCATTGATGTCCTTTTGTATACTTCAACGGTAAAGGATAAAGGTTTAGTTAGTTTTTATTATTGAACATAACAGGCGTTCAGCCCAAATACATGTTCTATAAAGGTTTAGTTGGTAATATATTTGGGTGTGAGGTATTGTTTTTTGGAGCTTGGCATACGTTCAAAAACATGTTCCCCTATTTTTTTAAATTTTTTTTTTTTAGCTGTGTATATCAAAATCAAAAATATCCCTTGCGTGACTCGAGATTTCAAACTATCCACACCAAATTTCAGCTCAGTCGGTCCAGAAGTCTTCGATCCTATCCGAAACAAACAAACGCAATCCTATTTTTATTAACAGTACTAGCTAAAGTGCCCGTTCTTTGTGCGGTTTTATGAGCAAGGATTAAAGCGGTTAAATTAAGATGGCCGGCAAATATGTGTACGTCTTTACAACACGCTCTTGTACGCAATATGTGCAACCTTCTCATAGAATTCATAATTACGTAGCATACCTGCCAACTTTCCCGACTTAGGCGGGAGACTCCCGGTTTTCAACAGTTTTTTCCGCCTCCCGATTATTCTATTATCTCTTACGATTTTTTTTTTTTTTTGTGAACTTCAAACATTTGTTTTCAAATTTCAGCTTTGTTCGTCAGTAGCTGGAAGTCCTTCGCTCATTGGCCGCTTTCAAATGGAATATCGACGTTTACTAATACGAGAAATACGCGTGAATATGCGATGTTTATTGAAACCTGTATATCGCGACAAGTATATCGATGGTCAGTCTCTCGTTCTCGAGCGGTATGTTCTTGTTTACATTAGTCTAGTTGATTCTAGAGACTAGTCGCTAGATTTGGAGTCTGTTTTAGTAATTTAGTGACAGAAGTTAAAAGATAGCGGCTAATAACTTTTCTAGAGGTTTTAGGAGCCATTTGGAGACAATTATGGCGAATTTTAATTTATTACTTGATAAAAATAGCATTGCGCTTCGCATAATCGCGCGGCAGCGTGATGCAATATATTAATCCATGCATTTGCTAGGTGATGGCATCTAAATGCATGACTTATTCACACGTGTAGAGCATAAGTTCATACTATTTTTGGAAGGCTTATCAGAGACCGATCATCTCACTCACATACTTCGTATGAGGGAATAGAGATGTACAATTTTTGGCCTTGTAGCCTCGTACAACAACAGTCGGGTTTTGAGACAAGAAGTGTTGTAATATATACCATATTACTCCTGTATTGCGCAAGACATGTAGAATAAGCAGTTTTGAACAATTGTATCTCCTGATTTTTCCTGATTTTCATGTCAACATCTCTTGATTTTTGATTTTGTTAAGTTGGCAGGTATGTATAGGTTATGTTCACTCGACACTCCATATGTTGCTCGGTTCGGACCAGTTACGTCACTGCTTCAGTAGAATAAAACTCAAATAATTTCTGACTTTCAGTCTCTGTCTGAGGAGTTCCATCTCATCGGGGGTGTCTGATCAGTCGGAGGTCTTCTATTAGGAATGTTTCTCTTGTCAGCTCGTAGAGAAATCTCGAAGTAATAGTTGTGAACAAAGACTAAAATGAAACTGATGATAAAGGAAGCGTGAAAAAAGTAACGGAAAATATACTGAACTCCGGAAGACCATTTATTTGCCTTAAACTTACATTTCCGTTATGACTATGTATAAAATGGTATTTTTGAATCTTGGCAATTACACTACCATAATTTTACATTTAATACACGAAACTGAACTTTCTGTTACTGGACTACGAACCTCCTACGCTGGCAGGGGGAGAGGTGATACTCCCACGTGGCGCGTCCCAGGTGGCGGATAGGGGGGTCCTAACCGGCTTGCAGGCGGACTTGAGGGAAATAAAATACCTCTCGCGGACCAAACACACTACCCCCTGTGGGTGGGGGATGCAGACGAAGAATACACCCATGGTATCCCCTGCCTGTCGTAAGAGGCGACTAAAAGGGGCGACCAAGGGATGATTGGATTAGAACCATGAAACTACTTGTGATTAGTACCACCTCGCGGGGAACACCATGGGTCGCTGTTACTTGCACGTAGTACCATTATGTTCGGTACCAAATAGGTTTGTGATTAGTAGCAATCAGGAGCTCCGTGCGGTCAGGCTTTTACGGTACCTGTGGTTAGTAGCACTATATGAGCGACACCAGGGTTCTGACTTGCCAATGATTAGTACCCACTATATAAGGAACACCACGGGATAGTACGAGTCCTTGTGGTTAGTACACTTAGGTGATGAAAACCATAGGTTTGCGTTGCCTGTAAATGGCGCCGCTATGTCTGAAATACCCTAGGTCTGTATTACATATGCGAATTTCACTACCTGTGAGTAGTACCATAATGTGTGGAATACCGCTAGTCTACGAAACTTTTGATTAGTACCGCACCATGTCAAATGCCATGGTTTTACTGTCCAGTTGATAAGTAGGCCTACCATTATGAGAGCCAGATGACCTATATTGTGGACCCCTTTAGCTTGCAAGCATCCTCGATTCAATATTGGGCTATAGAAGCAGTCCCTTGGTCAGTATTACTATTGTTTTCCGTCAGTTTCTGAGACTGAGGCATTGCGGACCCGGCTCCACTGATTGTTTTAACTTCATATCCAACCGGTCATTTTTCGTCCTCACGCTTTGAATTCTGGTCAGTGGAGGATTTTGTATTTTTATTTTGTCATTGCATTTCGTCTCATTTCGTACCATCAGGGGCCGATGACCTCGATGTTAGGCCCCTTAAAACAACAAGCATCATCATCATCATCATCATCATCATCATCATCTGTTACTGGAACAGGCAAACCAAAAGTTTTGTAAATTGTCGTATCATCTGGTAGTAACAAAGCTGCAATCCCTGTCCATGCAGCAACGATTGCGATCTCACCTATGCTTGTAATCATGTATACTGTTTATAAACTTGAATAAACAAATGTTTTCCCGCAGCCTCCTGGAGCTTCTAATATATATATTCTGACTTTATTTCACCAAGCCATCTATAGCAGGGTTTCTCAAAAATTTTCGGTCGCACCCCCTCTTCTTGAAACACGAAATATCTAACTCTTTTCTCCTTTCCTTTCTTAGCATTCCATAAGCTGTTTCGCACAAATACGGATCACAAGATCTACAGTATTTGCTTCTGAATATTATTCAAAAGAATGCTGGTAAAGCCTAATGTCAGATAATCGTCTTGATATTTACGCATTTTGCTTTTAAGTGTAGAATTAACGTTGCTGGTGGGAGCGGAAGTAGAAGTGAAAGAACAATGTACTTTGATTAAATTCGAATCTTGTTCTTTATTGCGACTGAATATTTACTTGTGCTGTATTAGTTTGTCAATCGGGCCAACCACTTCCACTAAAAACGCACTAGAATTCACCTGTTCACTCACTGTCTTTGAACTGACTGCAAAGGCCTGGCTGAAATCGAGGTGACAATGGCAGAAATAGAAGAATGTATTCTTGTAAGGAAATGGCGGTCACATTGTCAAGCGACTTATTGTTATTAGTGGTAATTAAGTGTTTGGTAAGGTGATACCGCTGCGGGTGGCGGGTGTAAGGGTGTTGTGTGGGAAATGTTACTATACACCTTTTCTTAGAATACGTGCTGGCAGGATCTACTGGTCAGTTTTTCTTAAATAAGCCAGCAAAAGTACGAGTTTGAGTCTTGAATGGCGGTGGAAGATCTTCCTGCCTAGGTTCATGGATGCGAGAATCTGAGGATAGCAATATTTGTTACAGAATATGAAATATAAATATTTCAATCAGAGCCGGCGCCCCCCTTTATCACTCTCTACGCCCTCCTAGGAGGGCGCGTCCCCCACCTTGAGAACCACTGATCTATAGGACTGACATAGAAAAATCTACAGAGAAGAGTTTTCACAGCTTGGACTGGTATAGAAAGACCAGCCGAGACAACTTTCATAGTCATCTACGGACGAATACAGTTAACTGCATCGACCTGAGCATCGCATTACTGTACTCGAATAAATGACTATTTTGCGGATATAAAGGCCTCAATGCAATAAATAATACTAGGGGAACCGTGCGAGAAATCTCGCATTCTCATAAAATATGTGGTGAAGTAGCCCCCTGGTGAACTAAGGAATACACATATCAGTCTTACACTTCATGTAATCTTTGATTTTTTTAAACATTTATGGTATCCACTTGAACGGAAGCACATCAAGTGCATTATTACACTGACGAATGTTTCGGAAGTAATTTTTGGTTTTACTATTATTCTTTTCTTAACTGATAATTACAGCATATTATAAAGGCATAATAAAGGCGTCCCAGCGGCCAAAACGTGAAGTGGACAACAATGATGGCGCGTATTTTCCTGCAGCATCACTATTTGCAAATCGCACAATTCATATAATTTTTTAAAACTATTGTAAAGAAATTATCGATATTTATGAAATGTGAGTGCAATTCGTCACTGCTAATGTCTATTTTCTTTTTTCTGAATGCCTATTTGTCACGATCGGATACTTGTGATTGCATCCGGGAGATAGTGGGTTCGAATCCCACTGTCGGCAGCCCTGAAGATGGTTTTCTGTGGTTTCCCATTTTCAGACCAGACAAATGCTGGGGCTGTACCTTAATTAAGTTACTTGTGAGCGCCGCAAAAGGGATCTATACTACTGAAATAATTTTTTTTTTTTTTTTTTTGCTAGGTGCTTTACGTCGCACCGACACAGATAGGTCTTATGGCGACGATGGGATAGGAAAGGTCTAGGAGTTGGAAGGAAGCGGGCGTGGCCTTAATTAAGGTACAGCTCCAGCATTTGCCTGGTGTGAAAATGGGAAACCACGGAAAGCCATTTTCAGGGCTGCCGATAGCGGGATTCGAACCTACTATCTCCCGGATGCAACCTCACAGCCGCGCGCCTCTACGCGCACGGCCAACTCGCCCGGTGAAATAATATTGATGTTTCTCGTAATCCTGAGATGGAGACATTTGTTTTGATGTATAACCCACAGGCGTTTGACTTATGAAACCTGTTACCTTTACACATAGAGTATTTCGAGGGGAAAAAAATATTTATTTTATCTGTTTGTAGTGTGGGAATTGAATATTGCGGTTTTTATACAAGAAACTAAATTATTAATATAATAAATTATTTGGGTAGTGAAAACAACGGTGAGGATGAACAGAAATAATCGTGACAGCAAGCAATACGACTGAGAGATTGGGAGGGGGGGGGAGGGGGGTTTAAGTTCAATTTCAGTCTCGTCCTTATGCTTGAAGGCACAACATTTGTGCCAGATATGTTCCTTTACAGTAGAAATGTTGGGACTATGGACTAATACTGGTGACAAAGCGTTTTACAATCCTGTGAGGCATATAAATCATTCTTATCTGTTACGGTAGTCCAAAATATGTTGTAGGGTCCTGCTGTTGTCCGAGGTCGATTATACATTATCATAGTTATCACACTTGACGCGTTTCAAGGTCAGCGGGATAAGGTTAACTTGTAGAGTGCACACTCCGAATTTTCAGGACTCGTTTCAGCTGTAAGTTGAAAATTATACCAGGAGTACATCGACTTGTATTTCATAAAGGTACCGTACATTGTTTTCAAAAAAGATGCTTTCTGACAGGTAAACGTTATTGACATTTCTTTCTAGATTCTGTAGTTGTAGCACCGAGCATTAACGGTAAGGGATTAGTCTTTAACAATGTGTTTTGTAATAATGGCTAGCCCCCTCCGTGGATAAGTGGTAGTGAGTCGGCTTCCTGATCCCAAGATAGCCAGTTTTGAAGAGCGGGTAGAAGTCCATTCGTCTTCGGATTATAAGTACTGGATTTATTTTAATGTTAAGAAATTTTATTTTGATATGAATATGTCTTAGGGTTGGGGGTCATCCGAAAATGTGCGTCACGTGACGCGAGGCGACAACACGTGTAACGGAAATGACGTCAAAAATTCTTTGCCTGCCAACAGTGACCTTGAGAGGTGCACGGGCTGTAGATTTATATTAAAAAATTCTGTACACATCTCTATGAAATGATGCAAATAAATCGTTCGTTATCAATATTTGAGTTTCATTTATTGAAAGACATGCTCATGATTCTTAGCTTTTCGAAAAACGAGAAGTTATTTATTTTCTATTTAACATTAATAATTATTTTGACAGTGAAAGACAGGCTCCTTGGCTGAATGGTCAGTGTAGAGGCTTCGATTCCCGGCCCTCTCTGAAATTTTAACTGCGTGTAATGAATTTCCATGGCTAGGGCACTGGCTTTCCACATCCGCCCGTAGGCGTGTCTTACTCAACAGCTGTTTCTCAAATAGTAAGTCATGCGTGTACCATGTTTAGTTGAAAGCTATGCTGGAACATACACACATACATACATCCATAATCTGTCATTTTGGACATTTTCTTTTTCACTCCTTCTCACCTCCATGCTGCTGGGGGCTGATATTGGACTTAAAATACATAACTGGTTTGACAGAAGGCAGTTTGGGTTTAGGAAAGATGTTTTTCAATCACTACTGATCTGCATTTAGGGCAGTCACCCAGGTGGCAGATTCCCTATCTGTTGTTTTCCTAGCCTTTTCTTAAATGATTGCAAAGAAATTGGAAATTTATTGAACATCTCCCTTGGTAAGTTATTCCAATCCCTAACTCCCCTTCCTATAAAAAATATTTGCTGCCGACGGTGGGATTCGAACCCACCATCTTCCGAATGCAAGCTCACAGTTACGCACGGCTAACTCGCTCGGTAAGTATAAAAGTCATCTGGCACAACAGCACCGAACTCCTGTGGGTGGGGCAGTAGAATAAAATCCACGGTATCCCCTGCCTGTCGTAAGGCGCTACTAAAAGGGACCCCAGGGTCTCTCAACTTGGGAGTGTAGGTTGGCGACAAAGGGTTCCTAAGATGAGTCCTGGTTATTCCACTGAAACTCAGCTTGTAGGATTTCAGCAAGATATAGCAGATATCCTGGATTCAGGAGGCCAAATGTACTGTATTGCGATTGACCTATCTAAGGCATTTGATAGGGTAGATCATGGAAGACTACTGGCAAAAATGAGTGCAATTTGACTAGAAAAAAGAGTGAGTGAATGGGTGGCTATATTTCTAGAAAATAGAACTCAGAGAATTAGAGTAGATGTACGCCTCTGTGGTGTAGTGGTTAGCGTGATTAGCTGCCACCCTCGGATGTCCGGGTTCGTTCCCGGCTCTGCCACGAAATTTGAAAAAGTAGTACGAGGGCTGGAATGGGGTCCACTCAGCCTCGGGAGGTCAACTGAATAGAGGTGGGTTCGATTCCCACCTCAACCATCCTGGAAGTGGTTTTCCGTGGTTTCCCACTTCTCCTTCAGGCAAATGCCGGGATGGTACCTAACTTAAAGCCACGGCCTCTTCCTTTCCTCTTCCTTACCTGTCCCATCCAATCTTCCCATCCCTTCACTACGCCCCTGTTCGGCATAGCAGGTGAGGCCGCCTGAGCGAGGTACTGGTCATTCTCCCCAGTTGTATCCCCGACCCAAAGTATCACGCTCCAGTACACTGCCCTTGAGGCCGTAGAGGTGGGATTCCTAGCTGAGTCCGAGGGAAAAATCAACCCTGGAGGATAAACAGCCAAGAATAGCGGCCGAGAGGATTCGTCGTGCTGATCACACGACACCTAGTAATCTGCAGGCCTTCGGGCTGAGCAGCGGTCGCTTGGTAAGCCAAGGCCCTTCAAGGGCTGTAGTGCCATGGGGTTTGTTTGTTGTTTAGTTTGGAGGATAAACAGATTAAGAAAGAAAGATGATAATATTATTATTTCTAAAGGGGGGTTGAGGCTCATACTGTGATGCCTACTATTTACTAAAAACCCCAGTTGAAGTACACTCTCTCTCTTTTTTTGCCACACGAGCGTTCTTCCATCTGACCGGGAGACGTTGAATTTGCTGTCACCAGCAACTTCCGTAGCCCAGCATCAGTGCGGCAAATATAAACAATAGGGTACCATTTGCAAAGGAAGATGTATTAGCTGCCTTCCTCGGAGGTTCGGGCTTGTTTCCCGGTCCTGCCACAAATGTAAGGTACACGCAAGTCTCTTCAGTTGGGGGTGTGCCAAAACAAAGCTGCTCCATCTTGAGCGAGGACGCGAATTTAGTCCGGCTCCTTGGCTGAATGTTCAGTTAATTCAGAGGGCGCCGGGTTCAATTCCCAGCCGGGCGGGGTGATTTTAATCTTAAATGGTTCATGCCCTTGGCTCGGGGACTGAATGTTTGTGCTGTCTCCAACATCCCTGAAACTCTCACACTACAATAACACGCAGTTTCCCATACAGTACACGCTAGATGCCGCCCATCCTCGTTCGAGGGCCTGCCTTACAAGAGCTGTAGCAGGCTATCATTAATCACACGAAATTACATTAAAACAAAGATGACATCTTGCCATCAGGACGAGATGTAAAACCAATAATATAACCATTGCGGTTATTACACCTTGAAATGTCTTAATCTCTGTTAACTACGCAAGCTTTCTTTCTGTTTTTTATCTGTCGACATAAGGAGTGGAAACGGAATAACAAAAAACGCATACGCTTTCTAATGATCCATCTTGTATCAATCAAAGATGATACGAGCAGTCAACTTTCTCAGTTTCACCGCAAATGAGGTGCATCCGTTTTCAATTTTTGGGCAGACAGTAAAGAAGAAATAACGGTTGGACGAAAACAAATGCAGGTTATCTCCAGATAAAGTACACTCCCGCTGATTCGCGGTAATTAATGCACATACTTTGATGCAAGTGTAATGGACTAGTATAACTTGGAAACAATTATCTAAACCCATGGGTAAATAGTGGAAATATCGAGCTCGATTATTATTATTATTATTATTATTATTATTATTATTATTATTATTATTATTATTTATTGTGAAGTGTGGATCTCCAATAGTATGTAATTAGAAAGAAAAAACACAGGTTATAATATAGCACTGTGCTATGATCACTTGGGGCTTAAGAAAAAAAGCCCCATCTGTCATCATTATTTGCGTTTATGATGTAGAATACTTTCTGAACCGTACTTAACCTGTGAACGTTACAAAAAAATAAATAGAATTTTTAAAATCGAAATATTTTCTAGAAATCATGTGTGGCGACGGTGTTCAATATGTTGTTGTAAAGAAGCAGTATCAATGTACCTAGGTCGAGTCTCTCTCCTCAGTATGACGTCATTTGGTGATGCAGTACTGCTGCCTGCTGCTGCCTTACCTAGTGAGTTGCCTACGCGGTTTGAATCACGTAACTGTTAGCTTACATTCAGCTCGAACCCCACGGTTGACAGCCCTGAAGAAGGTATTTGGTGGTTTCCCATTATTGTACCAGATAAATGCTGTGGCTGTACCTTAATAAAGGCCATGGTGGCTTCCTTCCTAATTCTAGCCCTATCTCATCGTCGCCATAGGACCTTTCTTTGTCGGTGCGACATAAAGCAATATCAATAATACTGTCATATTAAGGTACTTAAATCGCCGTGCCGCGCAGTTAACACTTAGTGTAGCTCTGGACTCCGGCGTGATAGCATGTCATATGAAGTGTCAATTGATTCGTCTCAGCGGGCCCCAAACGTATGGGATAAAAACAAAATCAAATCGTGATCATTTGAAGAAAATATGGTGCGAAAATTTTCTTTCGTAAAATGTCGCAACATATGGGCATTAAACGGCTTCAAAATTATCAAAATGTATTTAAGAAAGAGCCTCCGCGACTAAAGCGGCAGCGCGCCGGCATCACACCGCTGGATTCCGTGCTTCAAATCCCGGTCACTCCATGTGAGATTTGTACTGGACAAAGCGGAGGCGGGGTAGGGTTTTCTCTGGGTACTCCGGTTTTCCCAGTCATCTTTCATTGCAGCGACACTCTCTTTTATCATTTTACCTGTCAGTCAGAGGAGTGTGACAGACTTCGGCAGCCAGGATAATTCCTATTCTCGCCGCTAGATGGGGGCCTCATTCATCCCATTCCTGATCCGGTCGAATGACTGGAAACAGGCTGAGGATTTTCATTTATTCAAGAGAATAGAGCGACTTGTCAGAAGTCCAAAATCACCAATATCAAGCGTCGAAAGGCCAACAAAGACGAAGTTAAAATCCGCGACCCGACTGGGAATGGAGCCGGGGGTCTTCCGAACCGAAGGCCACTACGCTGACCATCCAGCCAAGGACCGGGACTTTTAAAAACTGTTTCTTATGGCGACGGTGAGATAAGAAAGGCCAAGGAGTGGGAAGAAAGCGGCCCCGGGCCTTAATTAAGGTACAACCCCATCATTTGCCTGGTGTGAAAATGGGAAACCACGGAAAACCATCTTCAGGGCTGCCGACAGTGCGGTTCGAACCCACTATCTCCCGGATGCAAGCTCACAGCCGAGCGGCCTTAGCCGCACGGCCAACTCGCCCGGTAATTGAGAAATAAAATGTTAGCAATAAAATTTCAAACCTGTACCGACTAGATACTTTATTTCGACAATATCTATTATGCAGAGCGTATTGATTATCAGTTGAACTTATACATTTAAGACGCACACAAACACTCAGCCCCCGAACCAGAGAAATTAACCAGACGAAGTTAAAATCCCCGACCCGACTGGGAATGGAGCCGGGGGTCTTCCGAACCGAAGGCCACTACGCTGACCATCCAGCCAAGGACCGGGACTTTTAAAAACTGTTTCTGATTTTATGTCGCGAATTTCTCATGGAAATATCTGTTTATAAAAAATCATCACGATCGTCCTTGAAAGACAAAAGTGTACCGACGGCAATACCAGCTTGGCTGTGTGTAGCGTTCGTATCCTCATTCTCTTCAGCAGTGTGTATGAATCATTCCTTTTCTTCACCTGCATCTAATTCCGTAAGACATCCTTGATCTTTATCGGCCTCTAATCATCAAAGTCCTTTGTTATAATTTTTATCGGAGATGTAATACCGTGACTATGTACTGTATTAAATTCTGTAAATTAAGAATTTACTTAATCAAATTAATTTTACGTTCACGCGTGTAACACTGTGCATATTTTTTTTTTTTGTCTATTTGCTTTACGTCTCACCACATGTCTTATGGTGACGATGGGATAGGGAAGACCTAGGAGTGGGAAGGAAGCGGCCGTGGCCTTACTGTAATTAAGGTACAGCCCCAGCATTTGCCTGATGTGAAAATGGGGAAACCACGAAAAACCATCTTCAGGGTTGCCGACAGTGGAATTCGAATCCACTATCTCCCGGATGCAAGCTCACAGCTGTGCGACTCTAACCGCACGGCCTACTTGCCCGGTACTGATGCATTTATGGACCTTGTTATCCGAAGGTAATTTCTCGAATGTTCTCGTTGCTTTTATAAAATCTTGTTCATAGAAAGGCCATGTTTAATCTTCGATCCTTAAGTTGCGTCAGAACGTTGGTAAATAATAATAATAATAATAATAATAATAATAATAATAATAATAATAATAATAATAATAATAATAATAATAATAAAAATAATAATACATGCTAGTAAATGAGATTCTCGTAATCTCGAGAAAGAAAAAAGATCTAATTCCTTACTGATAGAGATAATGACGTCTCAGAAACATCTGGTGACGCGTTGAGCAATAGTGACAATTCTAGGTCAATATAAAACTAAAGAATTAAAAATGAAGTCGTTCTCTCTGGGTTTGAATACGAATTATTTTCCCTCCCTATGTTCGTTAGTAGACGAAAATATCTTTCATGACAAACTAGGCTTCTCTTAAAATATAGCAATCTAATGTAAGTTGTATGGTCTTGGTTGCTAAAGTAGTAAGGATATAGTAAGTTGGCATGAGCCAAGAGTTAATGGTTAAACAATATTCATTGCTTTTCTCTGCAGTGTCGTCCGTCAGGCTTAGCAGGCGGAGTGCTTCAGTAAGCAGAGCGTGAAGAGGACCATTGTAGCATCTTTCGAACTGACCAGTCATTTTTCTCTTGAAAGTTTGTATATTTTTCTACAGAAAATACGTGCCCAAATGATGTGTTCCAGCGTGTTCCCATCTTGAATGGCTATCAGGTTATTTGTTCAAAACAGCTCCGTCCTTAAACTGTGCGTCGAAACATCAACCCATGCCATTTAATAATACAAAGCTTTGTTCCAAATTCGTGTTGCGAGACTGATTTCTCCGAGGATTGTGCTATTTATTAGATCGTGAAACTTTAACGACCTCTAGTCTACCATCTTAGTTATCATTCATAATTTACCACCACTTTTCATTAAGTCACGTGAGACAGAGAATGTATGTACCGTGCGAGTTGGCTGTGCGGTTAGGAGCGCGCAGCTGTGAGCTTGCGTCCGGGAGTTAGTGGGTTCGAGCCCCACTGTCAGCAGCCCTGAAAATGGTTTTCCGTGGTTTCCCATTTTCACATCAGGCAAATGCTGGGGCTGTACCTTAAAGCCACGACCGATTCCTTCTCATTCCTAGGCCTTCCCCATCACATCGTCGCCATAAGACCTATCTGTGTCGGTGCGACATAAAGCAAGTTGTAAAAAAAGTTCGTGTATTTTTCAAGTGTTCAGCCCGAGGGCTGATTAGAACCCGAACAGCTCCACCATAAGCTGTTACAGATAGCTACGGCATTACTGAAGAAGCGTTCTAGAAAAATGAGGAATAATACAGTTTCCTGTTGTTTTCCTCATTGAGCCAGAGGTGTGCTGTTACTAGACCTCTGAATATGAGGCATGAAAAAGTGTAGTTTGAGGCACCTAAAATAGCTCACAGAATAATTAAATTAGGCACTAGTTTTTAATTGTAGACATTAAAAAGATACTTTTCGGCACCTTAAATCGTCGTATCGTAATCTGTTTACCCTCCAGGTTCGGTTTTTCCCTCGGACTCAGCGAGGGATCCCACCTCTACCGCCTCAAGGGCAGTGTCCTGGAGCTTCAGACTCTTGGTCTGAGGTTACAACTGGGGAGGATGACCAGTACCTCGCCCAGGCGGCCTCACCTGCTATGCTGAACAGGGGCCTTGTGGGGGGATGGGAACTTAGGAAGGGATAGACAAGGAAGTGGGAAGGAAGCGGCCGTGGCCTTAAACTAGTACCATTCCGGCATTTGCCTGGAGAAGTGAGAAACCACGGAAAACCACTTCCAGGATGGCTGAGGTGGGAATCGAACCCACCTCTACTCAGTTGACCTCCCGAGGCTGAGTGGACCCCGTTCCAGCCCTCGTACCACTTTTCAAATTTCGTGGCAGAGCCGGGAATCGAACCCGGACCTCCGGGGGTGGCAGCTAATCACGCTAACCACTACACCACAGAGGCGGACGGCACCTTAAATATGTCGCAAAAATGATTAAATTAGACACTGTTAATTATAAGGGAAATTATTTATGAATGTAACTATAAGAAACTTTCCTCCATCAAAACATTTACCACACGACCCATTACAGCCTGCGATTTTTCAAATTTCTCTCTCCCACTTGCACTTTCAATCAATCAATCAATCAATCAATCAATCAATCAATCAATCAATCAATCGTCTGCATTTAGGGCTGTCGTCCTGGTGGCAGATTTCCTGTCTGTTATTTACCTAACTTTTTCTTAAATGTTTTCAAAGAACTTGGAAATGTATCGAATATTTCCTTTGATAATTTATAGCACTTGCTTATTCCATTTATTTATTTATTTATTTATTTATTTATTTATTTATTTATTTATTTATTTATTTATTTATTTTATTTTATTTATGTTGTCCCGGATTTCTCCCTTAGGAGCATTAATTTTTCACTTCGATTTCTTGCACCACTAACACCTGCTCCGACAAAGGTTTTCCTTTGCATTCCAGATTCACTAGTGTTAAGGACAAGAATGAAAGACAAAAGCCTTAATGTACACACAATCTCGTTTTATTGTTTGATTTATCAACAGTTTTCTTCGAAGATAAGACACAAGCTGTACTTTCACTTAAGTTACCTCGGTACTCTCACTCAGCAGGGAGCTCTTTTATCATAGCAGCAAAATCATCTCCATTGCTCTGCATAATATAGCGCTGCCTCTATCCAGATGCCTCAGTGGATTAGAATAGATTCAGGAGGAAGAGTCGTTCACGGAAGATTTTCCTTGACGTATGCAATGAGAGTTGCAGAAAGTTTTCTTCATATCGGTGATCAGGGAACTGACTTGCGAAAATATATTCCTTGTGCTCTCTGAGATCCGGCGAAAAGCAAAGGCTAAACAGGTAATATGTTTCAGCGCAGGGTAGAAAACGAGTGTTTTCAGAAGAGAAGAGAAGAGGTTGAGATCATACAGGAGGCTGCGTCTGTGCACAGAAGAACCACATAACTCTCTCTAACACCACCAGGAAATAACTGATGATGATGCTTGTTGTTTTAAGGGGCTTAACTTCTAAGGAAATAACTAAACTTATGTTCATAATGAAGGCAACGGGCTAGCCATTGACTGTGGTTGCTATCGGATTATCATATATTTTGCAAGATCTGTTGTCTTGACGACACCTATCCAAATGAAGGAATTTCCATGTCCTCCTTAGCAGCAGCAAGTGTTTTCTGATACTCAAAATCCACATTTTTTTCCTGAGTTCGAACTAAGGTTGGATTTTTGGCATTACTTTTCCGGAAATTTATTGAATAGGGGTATCTGATTTTGCTTCGTATCCCATGGAATCAATGTCCTGCAAAGACCTGCATTGAAATCGCTAGTTGTTGCCGAACTCGCGGAAATCTGAGTCACTAGGGTTTTTTCAGCAAATTATTTTCTTCACCTTTTGCCATGTGCCCAGCGCCATCTGCATGCTGCTTAATGTGAGATTTTCTCTCTTGTGCAGCCTGAAAGAATGGATGGTTTTTGTTAGTATGATTCGGAATGTATAGTCTTAACTGATTTCGTTTTATTTCAAACGGAGGTTCGCCATGAATACCTGTATTGCTTACTACTACTACTACTACTACTACTACTACTACTACTACTACTACTACTACTACGTATCATCATTCGGTTAGGTCCCGGGTAGCTGCTGAGTTGAGAAAGGAAGGTCTTGAAGTAGGCCTAAATAAAGAGATCGTCGGTCTCACTGTGAACGACTCTGCGCGTTGTGTGGACGTAATCGCCTACTCCAAAAGTTTCATATGTGGGCTGATAATCGGCCCTTGCCCAGTTGTACTTCCTCTTAAAACAACAATCACCACCACCACCACTACCACCTACCATCCGGCTTACCCACATGTAAATGGAGGTGGGTAGAGTACATTCACGATATCCCCTGCCTGTCGTGAAAGGCGTCTTAAAGGGGACCGAGGGACTTTCATCTTGGGAGCGTGGGTTTGCCACCACGGGTCCCTTAGCCGAATCAGTGTCCAAACTGTTTTACACGTAGGGCCAGTATCACCTTGCTCCGATTGGTCGCGGGCGAAATGTAATATTTTATGGTATGTCAAAATCGCAAGAGAGGGGGGTTTTAGCTAAAGCTTTTAAACTAATTTGTATAGTGTATTAACCAGTTTTGTAAAGCTTGATACTGTTGGTGTAAAACCTCACGCAACTTACTGGTGGCTTGAACTTAAGTTGCTGATGTCTGGTGACGTAATTACTATGCGGAGGTAGGATCGCTAAGTCGTGGTCAAATCTTTGCGAGATTTTTTTCTCTTAAGAAAAAATCCGCGACTTTCTAGAGGAGGAAGATCACGCGTGATAATTATTTTCTTTCCTTTATTGCTTTAGGTACCGGACCAAACAGCCAGCTATAAATACATTGGAATACAAAATATAAACAGTAAATATACACTTAGAATACATGTACACTACACATATGGATCTTCCGTAATATTGTACTTTGATTTCGTAGTTTTAATAGTTCACCGAGCTCGATAGCTGCAGTCGCTTAAGTGCGGCCAGTATCCAATATTCGGGTGATAGTGGGTTCGAACCCCACTGTCGGCAGACCTGAAGATGGTTTTCCGTGGTTTCCCATTTTCACACCAAACAATGCTGGGGATGAACCTTAATTAATGCCACGGACGCTTCCTTCCCACTCTAGCCCTTTCCTGTCCCATCGTCGCCATAATACCTATCTGTGTCGGTGCGACGTAAAGTAAATTGAAAAAAAAAAGTTCAGAGTCCTTACAGAATACGCACACACACACACACACACACACACACACACACACACACACACACACACACACAGAGAGAGAGAGAGAGAGAGAGAGAGAGAGAGAGAGAGAGAGAGAGAGAGAGAGAGAAGAAAGAAGAAATGTAAACACTGCAACTGTAGTATGTTAACATATTTTTTCCGATGTTGTAGGACGGCAAACTTTATAGTCTTAAATCGGTGTCTTTTAAGAATATGGCGATTGCATTATACACCTCTGGTTGCTGAATGATAAAATGCACTGTATGCTGAGTGATAGTTGGAAGTTGATTGAAAGTAAAGTTGTTATTAATTTTTTCCTCTGCATATTATAAAGATGGCATGAGAAGATGTGGTTGAGGTCAGCGATTGCTTGACGGTCACAGGAACAGTGAGGAGAGTTTAGGACTCCTATCCGGTAGAGATGGTTTGTGATTATTATTAGGATACACCTAGTTGTCCTTCCCAGTTCTTTTTTTTGCTAGCGGCTTTACGTCGCACCGACACAGATAGGTCTTATAGCGACGATGGGATAGGAAAGGCCTAGGAGTTGGAAGGAAGCGGCCGTGGCCTTAATTAAGGTACAGCCCCAGCATTTGCCTGGTGTGAAAATGGGAAACCACGGAAAACCATCTTCAGGGCTGCCGATAGTGGGATTCGAACCTACTATCTCCCGGATGCAAGCTCACAGCCGCACGCCTCTACGCGCACGGCCAACTCGCCCGGTCCCAGAAGTTCTAGTGACATGACCAGTTATTTGAACAACTTGAACCTGGTATTACAAAGGGCAACGTGTGTGCCCCTTACCCGGAGGCCCTGGATTCGACTCCTGGACAGGCCAGGGATTTTTACCTGGATATGAGAGCTGGTTCGAGGTCCACTCAGCCTACGTGATTCCGCTTGAGGAGCTATCTGACGGTGAGATTGCGGTCCCGGTTTAGAAAGTCAAGGATAACGGCCGAGAGGATTTGTTGAACTGACCACGCGTCACCTTGTAATATGCAGGCCTTCGGGCTGAGCAGCGGTCGCTTGGTAGGCCAAGGTTGTTGCGCCATATTTTGTATTACAAGGCAAATATAAATTTATCAATGATGCACGCAGGGTGATTAAAACCATTTCAGTTGAACTTGAAAATGTTTAGTATAACCACTAGAAACAAAACTCAAAAATGTATTAGGGCCTATAGTAAAATAAGTTTAGTTCAGGAGGGCCACAGAAAAAATTTGTAAGGCCGGAAGTTGCCCCCGGGCTGTAGTTTGGGAGGCTCCATTATAGATAATAGTGTAAGAAGTTGAAGTTTTCCGTCACTCTGAGCTTCGCTGTGTTGGTTAGTAGTTTTTATGCAAGGCCCTATAGACTTTCCTTACCTTATTGATGATTGATTGATTTAGCAAGACTCCCTGCCCTATTAACGCTAGGCGTCATTTTCGGAGACAGATAAAGCCAATAAACCTGCCTGCTATACATATAAAGGCACGTTATAATGATGCGTTACTGTCATAACGAAATGGAATGGATTTAGATTGCATTACAAGAAATGAATGAACACTAACGAACATTATTCCTTCATGCTAACTGGATAGACCGCTCGTAGGCTTCTGTACTTGCCCAGCTGAGTGGCTCAGATGGTGAATCTGACATGGTAGATGCGGAGATAGATTTTTGTTGACATGGTGGAAATCCGACGATGCGGTGATGTCATATTTAACCACCGTCGAATGACACCAACCTTAGCTTGGACCGAAACATGGGCGCCGGCACGGGGGTGTAGTACTAGGAGCTCTTGGGGGAGCGCTGAATGGGGACTTTTTAAATTTTGAAATCAGAATGACGTGCTTTACAGCATTTTCCCACAAAAATATGTCCTTTTTTACTTTAATTAATTGCCCGCGTCCGTAGCCTAACGCTTAGCACTATTAGCTGCCCCCTTGGAGGCCCAGGTTTGATTCCCGGTACTGCCAGAGATTTAAAAATGGCAGGAGGGCCCGTAAGTGGTTAGAATTGTACACGCAGCTTACCTCCATTGAGAGCTGTGGATGAAAAGAGCTGCGCCACCTCGGTATGAGGACATGAGTTCACTTTCCTTCAGTTACCGTGATTGAGTCATCCTGCAATTGTATTTATTTATTTATTTATTTATTTATTTATTTATTTATTTATTTACTAGCATGTGCCCGCGGCTTTGCCCGCGTTTAGTAATTCAACCGTTAGATGTTTCTAAACTCTGTATTTAAAACCACATTAAAGCATTATATATATATATATATATATATATATATATATATTTTTTTTTTTTTGCTACTTGCTTTACGTCGCACCGACACAGATAGGTCTTATGGCGACGATGGGACAGGAAAGGGCTAGGAGTGGGAAGGAAGCGGCTGTGGCCTTAATTAAGGTACAGCCCCAGCATTTGCCTGGTGTGAAAATTGGAAACCACAGAAAACCATTTTCAGGGCTGCCGACAGTGGGGTTCGAACCTACTATCTCCCGAATACTGGATACTGCCCGCACTTAAGCGACTGCAGCTATCGAGCTCGGTATTATATTTATTAACTCACATCTTTTTGACGTACACTCCATGAAATACATTATTTTATTTTTATTATATTGTTACATTCAATGCTTAAGATACCGGATTGATGGATGGTACAAATAATATTAAAACCATACCAAATATATTACTTCCTTAGAGCTTCGGAATAAACTATAATAATGTCCTTCCATTTGGAGGTAAGATGAATACTGTATTGTGTATAGTGTTTGCCTTTCGAACTCTTGAACAATCCACGTACAGTTGACAATGACAAAAGCACCGTTTTCGAAGAAGGAGTCCTACAACTTTAAGCGATTGTCCTATGTCAAAATTTCAGATCTCTGTGTGTCATAGATTTGACTGGGCTTCGCATACATACACACAAACACTTCCGAATATTACGGGCTGATGGCTCCTCGTGTCGCGGGCCGAAAATGGCTTCCTACTCAATGGATAGAAAAATTACAGTCCGAGGAATACTACTTCGCCCGCGGCATGCTCAGTCATAATGGCGGCTTCAATAATATTCATCAGTTTCAGAGCCTTGTTCATTGCAGAGGGAAGGATTAATATTCCTGAGAAGGATAATCGGTGCCACAATCGTCCACCCCAAGATGTTTGAGGGTACTCCAGGTGACTCCAAATTGTTCAAAATCTCTGTCGTGTAGTTGACAGCCTCATGTGTATGACATGCCGTGTCGATAGACTTTTCAATTTATAGGAAACCGGATAATTCTTGTGAGTGTTGCTTGTTGATGACGTTGACAGCTTCATGTCTTGGTGCAAAAATTGCTCTCAGACACAGCCATTCGTCTTAGGTGAAAACCTGTGCCCACCTATGACAAACATTTTAGATCTTTGTTTGCCGTGGATTTGGCTGGGCATCGCACACATGAACACAGACAGACAGACAGACAGACAGACAGATAGACAGACAGACACTTCCTTTTATAATTATAGATGTTAATCTAAAGTAAAAGCGACCGGTTTTCTTGGTTTATGGTTAAATATAGTTTTTATGTTAATAATGGATGTAAAAGATAAATTTAAATGAACGTCATCATTAAACGAACGTATCGTTGCAATTAGGGTTCGTATTTTATTTAGTGTATTTACGAATATGTGTACGCCACTACTAGGAAGTCAATAACAAGGGTTAATCGCCCATTATTGTCACATGCTTGCTCGTTGTGTAAAATTAATGATATTCGAGACGTTGAGCGAGTGACACGTGACTGCTGTTCTGTGGAATAAAACTTGATGCAAAGTTCTACTGTATAGATTCATTAGTATTGCATTTTTTATTTAATTTATATTCTATTGAATAGGCTTACACTATATTTTGCATTGCACAAACTATTTATCTTGCGGAATTTTCCTCTTCAGCCACCTTTTTTCATGAAGTAGAGGGGTGCAAGTTCACCCCCTCTCCCCTCTCGTGGAACCCATGGATCGAAACCGCTGCCTTGAATGGACGATTGACCGATTGCACCACTGAGGTAGTTTTTTTTTTTTTTAATTTCGTGCGACTATTTCTAGCCGGGTTCAGCCCTTGTAAGGCAGACCCTCCGATGAGGGTGGACAGCATCTGCCATGTGTAGGTAACTGCGTGGTGTTGAGGTGGAGGATAGTGTTATGTGTGGTGTGTGAGTTGCAGGGATGTTGGGGACAGCACAAATACCCGGCCCCCGAGCCATTCGAATTAACCAATGAAGGTTAAAATCCCCGACCCTGCCGGGAATCGAACCCGAGATCCCTGTGACCAAAAGCCAGCACTCTGACCATTTAACCATGGAGCCGGACTTCCATATACTGATAAATTGATACTAAGCGTTTTCAAATACCACCGAATTGAGTCGGTACGTAATCCCCACGGTGTTGATGTCTTTCCGCAGTACCGCACAGTACTCATAACCGGTAAATTAAAACTTACAGAAGTGTAACCTCAAAATCCACGTCTTTGTTACAAAAAATAATGTATACTCGTTTTGTTCTTAGAGGAAATATATGATTCAGGCATTCTGGAGACAGCCCTTATTTACTAGGGTCTACTCTTCCTCAGCATTTCAAGAATTTAAAAATGTCTCTCCTTGGATATTGTTTTGCTGAGTTGTGGCAATCATGAGTCACATTCCTATCTCGAAAAATTCTCGCATTCTCGTCCGACTCCATGGCTAAATGGTTAGCGTGCTGGCCTGTGGTCACAGGGGTCCCGGGTTCGATTCCCGACAGGGTCGAGAATTTAACAATCATTGGTTGTTTTCGCTGTCACGGGGGCTGGATTTATGTGTCGTCTTCATCATCATTTCATCCTCATCACGACGCGCAGGTCGCCTACGGGAGTCAAGTCAAAAGACCTGCACCTGGCGAGCCGAACTTGTCCTCGGACACTCCCGGCACTAAAAGCCATACGCCATTTCATTCCATCGCATTATCGGTGAGAGAAATTCGTATTTAACAAGACTGCTTGGAGCATACTATGTCAAAACTGGCATACGCTTACTTCTCGTGACCGAGTGAGTTGGCTACGCGGTTTGATCACGTACCTGTCAGCTTGGATTCGGGGGATAGTGGGTTTGAACCCCACAGTCAGCAGCCATGTATATGATTTTTCCATGGTTTCAGACCATAGAGGGGCTGTCAGGATCAGATGTTCAGTATGCACAAGGTAATTGAAAAATGTTACGAGAAGTATAGGCAGTTGTATTTTTCGTAGATCTAGAGAAAGCATATGACAGGGTACCGACGGAAAAGATGTTCGCGACACTGGGGGACTATGGAATTAAGGGCAGATTATTAAAATCAATCAAAGGCATTTATGTTGACAATTGGGATGTAGTGGGAATTGATGGTAGAGTGAGTTCTTGGTTCAGGATACTAACAGGGGTTAGACGAGCCTGTACTCTTTCACCTTTGCTGTTCGTAGTATACATGGATTATCTGCTGAAAGGTATAAAGTGGCAGGGAGGGATTCATTTTGGAGGAAATGTAGTAAGCAGTCTGGCCTATGCTGACGACTTGGTCTTAATGGCAAATTGTGCCGAAAGCTTGCAGTCTAATATCTTGGAACATGAAAATAGGTGCAATGAGTATGGTACGAAAATTAACCTTTCGAAGGCTAAATTAATGTCAGTAGGTAAGAAATTCAACAGAATTGAATGTCAGATTAGTGATACAAAGCTGGAACAGGTAGATAATTTTAATATCTTGGAACATGAAAATAGGTGCAATGAGTATGGTACGAAAATTAGCCTCTCGAAGACTAAATTAATGTCAGTAGGTAAGAAATTCAACAGAATTGAATGTCAGATTAGTGATACAAAGCTGGAACAGGTAGATAATTTTAAGTAGTTAGGTTGTGTGTTCTCCCAGGATGGTAATATACCGTAGTAAGTGAGATTGAATCAAGGTGGAGTAAAGCTAATGCAGTGAGCTCGCAGTCGCGATCAACAGTATTCTGTAAGAAGGAAGTCAGTTCCCGGACGAAACTATCTTTACATCGGTCTGTTTTCAGACCAACTTTGCTTTACGGGAGCGAAAGCTGAGTGGACTCAGGATATCTTATTCATAAGTTAGAAGCAACAGTCATGAAAGTAGCGAGAATGATTGCTGGTACAAACAGGTGGGAACAATGGTAGGAGGGTACTCGGAATGAGAAGATAAATGCTAAGTTAGGAATGAACTCGATGGATGAAGCTGTACGCATAAACAGTCTTCGATGGTGGGGTCATGTGAGACTAGTGGAGGAGGATGGGTTACCTAGGAGAATAATGGGCTCTGTTATGGAGGGTAAGAAAAGTAGAGGGAGACCAAAACGACGATGGTTGGACTCAGTTTCTAACGATTTAAAGATAAGAGGTATAGAACTAAATGAGACCACAGCACTGGTTGCAAATAGAGGTTTGTGGCGACGTTTGGTAAATTCACAGAGGTTTGCAGACTGAACGCTGACAAGCGTAACAGTCTATAATGTATGTTCCAATTTTCTCGCCATAAAATTACTGGGTTTGTTACAATAATTTAAGCCACACTCGCTTCCTTCCTAGGCCTAGCTTTTTCCTATCCCATCGTCAACGTTGGTGCTACGGGAAACATAACGTAAAAGAAATCACTTCTCGTGATCTAGAATGTAGGAGCAGACACACTTGCTCCGTATGCGACGGCTGGAGATGGAGCAGCAGACAGGCTCCATGCGTTGCAGAGGAGAAAATGCTACCATACGAATTCCGCAGTGCATATTATTATTATTATTATTATTATTATTATTATTATTATTATTATTATTATTATTATTATTATTAGCCTCCGTGGCTCAGGCGGCAGCGCGCCGGCCTCTTACCGCTGGGTTCCGTGGTTTAAAACCCTGTCACTCCATGAGAGATTTGTGCTGGACAAAGCGGAGGCGGGGCAGGTTTTTATTCGGGTACTCCGGTTTTCCCTGTCATATTTCATTCCAGCAACACTCTCCAATATCATTTCATTTCATCTGTCATTCATTAATCATTCCCGAGAAGAGTGCGACAGGCTTCGGCAGCCGGCACAATTGCTATCCTCGCCGCTAGATGGGGTTTCTTTCATTCCATTCATGACCCGGTCGAATGACTGGAAACAGGCTGTGGATTTTCATTATTATTATTATTATTATTATTATTATTATTATTATTATTATTATTATTGCCGGCCCCGTGGTGTAGGAGTAGCATGCCTGCCTCTTACCTGGAGGCCCCGGGTTCTATTCCCGGCTAGTTCAGGGATTTTTACCTGGACCTGAGCGCTGGTTCGAAGTCCACTCAGTCTACGTGATTAGAATTGAGGAGCTATCTGACGGTGAGATAGCGGCCTCGGTCTAGAAAGCCAAGAATAACGGCCGAGAGGATTCGTCGTGCTGACCACACGACACCTCGTAATATGCAGGCCTTCAGGCTGAGCAGCGGTCGCTTGGTAGGCCAAGGGCTGTAGTGCCATGGGGATTATTATTATTATTATTATTATTATTATTATTATTATTATTATTATTATTATTATTATTTGTGCTGAACTATCTTCAATAATGAATGAAATATTATGTGAACCGTGGTGTGAAGTGAGAATTGCCACTGAGTTTCGGTGTGGCTACGCTACACATGGCGTCACGAACTTCATTTCCGTTCCTCACTTTTCTTCCTGCCCCTCCTTCTTCCGCTCCTCACAGAGTTCCTTCTCTCCTACTAAAAGCACCGAGCAGGCTGGTTCGCTCGAAGTTCAGTCGAGTACCTTATCTTGGGTATTGACCGACTTCTCCGTACGTGCATGTTGGTAGCGTACCAGAGAAAACTTCGGAATTCACTATTTGAAATGTTTTATTCTATTGTACCATGGCTAAACCAGCAAAAAAAAAAAAAAAAATCTCGATCTGTCAGTAATTCGATCTTCTGTTTAAAATCTTGGCTGAAATCGGCGGAATTTCAGTGAGTGTAGATGCAGAAAGTCCCTGACATTGGCTTCCAGTGTGTTAAGAACGCCTCAGGGATAAACTTCCGACATTACGGTGTCTGTTAAAACTGTTATTAGTTATAGCAGATGTTAAATATGTATTTTTAAAATCCTATTTACTTCCTTACGACAAAGTTTGACAGTTCAACACAACTATACTTGTATTAGTTCAAGAGAGAGCCAGATGTTTAAAGTGTTACCTAACTCCGGGGAGAGGCCCTCTTCATGTCACAACAATAATACAATTTTGTAAGTCCGATTGCTTTGTATTTTAATGGGTTCTAAATATAGACTCAGATTGTCTCTAATATCACTAATTTATTCCAGTAGCTTTCCTTGACTTGTCATGCTCGAAATGAATACGTGACCCCTTGAATCTGGAGTAGTGAAAGGGGGAAAAAGACAGCTGCTGATATTGATAATAAAGAGGTCACTGCCACGAAGATGTATCTTCGCCAAGTTCCGTCATTTCGGCCAGACAGCATGTGGGAGGATAGGAATGTTGGACTGAAGTTCACATATGGATATCTTGTTTCTGTTTTCTTGTCCTTTTATCTTGTTACGTAACCCGATTATTGTATAATCATTCGTTTAGTTATACGATCGTTGTTAATTAAATCGGCAGTATATAGGGTAACACAGTTTATTGTTATTTCAGTCTTTGGAAGTATTAAAACGATATTTTGTAGGTTCTGGTTGCATTCTTCTTTCACCGGGCGAATTAGTCGTGCGGTTAGGGGCGCGCAGCTCTAAGCTTGCATCCGGGAGATAATGGGTTCGAACCCCACTGTCGGCATTCCTGCAGATGGTTCTCCGTGGTTTCCCATTTTCACACCAGGAACATGCTGGGGCTGTACCGTAATTAAGGCCACGGCCGCTTCCTTCCCATTCCTAGGCCTTTCCTATCCCATCGTCGCCATAAGACCTTTCTGTATCGGTGAGACGTAAAGCAAATAGCATTCTTCTTTCCGGCATTTGGCCTTTAAGTAGACTATACTTTCCACGTCTCATTTTCTCATACTTCTTGTATTGTTATTGTTCTTCCTATGTGCAAGTTACCTTGTAATAAGTAATAACAAATACAGTAGAGACAATACCCGACACTTACGGATTTAGCCTTGTTAAAATGGGAGACAATTCGACGGTGGCGCTCCTAGTGACTTGACCTGAAAAGTCATGCTAAATTAAAATATCAATGGGAATTTATATACGAAAGTGTATAAATAACGTCTAGAAAGAAAGTATTATTGAGATATTAACTTCGAAGTTGCTAAAGCAGTTCTAGATAAATGAAGAATTATTTAAAAGGTTATTATTTAAAGACTGAAATTAGACATATAAAAAAGATGTGAAATGGACTGCTGTGAAATGGGTTTATCTATCATTTATGCATGACTTTTTTTGCTTTAGCATTCCTGTCTGAACTTTTATGGTTAGATTTGTCTTTTTTCTCGTTTAAAAAACATTGTATCATCACATTAAGACACTTGTCAATAAAAATATCGGCACATTCCTTATACACATGATGCAATGAATTAACATTTAAAAGCTGGACAAATTTCCTCTTAACATGGAGCCTACTAACAGAAAGAAAATCTATAAAATCCCGGCTTTAATCTCAGAAGAGGGATAAAAGAAAGAAAAGTATGAAAATGTTGTCGATAGTGATGCTTTGAGGAATATTTACGTACAATTAGAGTAAAAATATAACATACCCTTGGCTGTATAGTCGAGGATTTTTAAAGTCGCTGGAAATTATCTGAACAGATCTTATAATTCTTATACAAGCGTAACGTCCCTTCTTTCTTGTATACCTTATCCAAATCACTTCTGTGACATTTCAAAACCCACAGATCACACCTACAACAACACATCGGTATTGAAGGTTAACTGCTGCACTATAAATAAAATATGCGTATTATATTTTAAGCCAGTTAAAATATGGATCGAGCAAGTCAGAAGATTATGAAGTACTATAAAAATCTCCTTGTCACAGCAAGAATATATATGCAAACACAATATTACTTACATTTTCGTGTCACGAGGGTAGCGAAAGAAAGACCGCGCAGTCTTCTCTACTTCATAGTTACTACAGCCAAACACAGCACATACCTGTACCTTTCCCCTCATGTTGACAGGAGATATCAAGCAATGACACACGCTACTATTTAATTATGTCAACTCACTGAAAACGCATAAATAACACAAAAAACTTCACACACGTCCACACGTGCTCTTATAACAGAATCAGTAGTTCTCAGGTCTACCCGCTAGAGAGAGCTCTAATAGCTGTCCCTCGATATCTCGCTGGGTGTCGCGTATTGTCTTTACTGTATTTGGTAATAACTGTTGCGTTCAGTAATCAACCCTGTGCTCGTAATTGTTTTTATTGCACTGTGTACAGGTCTTTATCCAAAAACACAACATGTTTCTAAAGACACAGTTCACTTCTTATTTCATCATTATTTACCACTGCTATTTACCGAGAAACCTGACGTCACACATACCATGACAAAGTAATGAATCGTGGCCACGACTGAATGCATTCGTGTTAGAAGTGATGAATGCACTGTGATTTTACTGACACGCTCCCAACATTTCTGTCACAGACATCAAATCATTTCCTTCAAATAGCAAGCTCTCCAAATTCAAACTAATCTTCCGAACAAATAATGTTTTGCTCTTTAAATTCACGTGTCCATCTCTGTGGTGTAGTGATTAGTGTGATTAGCTGCCACCCCAGGAAGCCCGGGTTCGATTCCCGGCTTTGCCGCGAAATTTGAAAGGCGGTAAGAGTGCTGGAACGGAGTCCACTCGGCCTCGGGAGGTCAACTGAATAGTGGGAGGTTCGATTCCTTCCTCACCCATCCTCGAAGCGGTTTTCCGTGGTTTCCCACTTCTCCTCCATGTAAATTCCGGGATGGTACCTAACTTCTTTCCCCGTTCCTTGCCCATCCCTTCCAATCTTCCATCCCCCACAAGGCCTCTGTTCAGCAAAGCAGGTGAGGCCGCCTGGGCGAGGCACTGGTCCTCCTCCCCAGTTGTATCCCCGACCAAATGTCTCATGCTCCAGGATATTGTCCTTGAGGCGGTAGAGGTAGGATCCCTCGCTGATTCCGGGGGGGGGGGATGAACTCTGGAAGGTAAACAGATTAAATAAATCCAATTCTCTTACTTTAATTGTTCCAGCCATGAGCACCAAAATCTTCCATACTATGAAGCTTTGAAATTTAAATTTTAAAATGATAATTAAGATAATGTTTTACAAAGTAATAGTGTACTTCATGTTCAGCTTCATTTTGTTTTCAATCCTATTGTTTTACAGTATACTACCATATTTTCCTGCTGTGATGAAGATCTGGAATGATGTTTTTCCCTCTAGTTTGCAATAAATCCCTTATAAGATAGTTATCGTTTGTTGGTTGGATTTCCAACAGTTCCATCATATGAAGGGACGTGCTAGGAAAATGCGGAGTGAGGTGAAGATTGGAAGGGATGGACAAGGAACGGGGAAAGAAGTTAAGTACCATCCCGGAATTTGCATGGAGGAGAAGTGGGAAACCACGGAAAACCGCTTCGAGGATGGCTGAGGAGGGAATCGTTGTTTTCCATCACTGAAATTAAATGGCGTATGGCTTTTCAGTGCAGGGAGTGTCCGAGGACATGTTCGGCTCGCCAGGTGCAGGTCTTTTGATTTGACTCCCGTAGGCGACCTGCACGTCGTGATGAGGATGAAATGATGATGAAGACGACACATACACCCAGCCCCCGTGCCACCAAAATTAACGAATTATGGTTAAAATTCCCGACCCTGCCGGAAATCGAACCCGGGACCCCTGTGACCAAAGGCCAGCACGCTAACCATCTAGCCATGGAACCGGTTTCCATCACTAATCATAAGGTATTATTCAAAGCAGTCTACCAAGCCTGCTAAAATGCAGGCACCAGTTATAATAACTTTATACTGTATGTCGTAATTTCTTATTAATTACAAAGACTGACTGCATGAGGAATTGCGTTACTAGAACCACTAATACCTCTTCCACGTTCATATCGTCAAAGCAAATAGATCGATGAAAGTAACAATCTTATTTTAGCTTATATCAGGAAAGACAGTTCACTGTAAACTCTATCTCACCAGAGAAATCTGTCGTCTGCGAAGTCTGTAAATTTTGGTAGAACTTCGCATCAGAGGTCGCCTTTTAGACATTTTTCTAAGGATTGTCAGAGAAAATAGGTACAATTTTCGAAAACATAATCTTAAAATCAATTGCAAGGAAAATGATTATGCTAATTTAAGATGAAAGAATTGAAAATGTGAATGTTCTCGAGATTCCAAACGGAATGCTGTTTCTTTCCATGCAAGTATCATAACTAACATAAGGACGGTCGAAAACCGACAAAATCTCGACGGGCTCATTGATCTTGAAATGGCTATCTATGGAGCAAATTGAGGGGGTAGGAATGCGGCCACTTTGAGAAAAGCTGTCCTATAAAGGCGTTCCTAAGATTTATGTAGTTGTGACATGCGACTATCTTGTAAGGGATTTGCATTATGTAGTGTTCTGAACTTGTAGTATGGTGAGCTGGAAAGCTTGGTACTCAAGCATCCAGCCCCCCGTTATACACCGTAAAGATACCGTAGTCCCCAATTGTTTATCAAAGAATCCCACATAGCAGCATAGGAACGACCCTTTATCACGTTCATGATCGCCTCATATGGTTTTCGTCTGTCAGAAGATATTATCTCTTCGCCAGTTTTCAAAATTTCAGAAGACAATCTGTAGAAGCCTTGGTTCTTTCTTAGATAGATTATTGTGCACGGAAAGTAGTAACATGAGTTAAGAGCTGCATAATATACTACAGTGCGCACACAGTGCGTATATCGGATACCTCTCTGAATTATATGGTTCTTTGATCATTGTCCTGGAGTTGATAAACTCGCTGTTTTGTCCCTTAAAACTACTTTCATCATCACCACCATTTTGACCACTGATCCCCTTCTTGAGACTTTCTAGGTAAAACGTTTTTACCAACAAAAAAAGAAAAAGCTGAAAACTGAAAATGTGCAAGTGGTGCGTTTTCCTAATAGGCTATGGAAAGAGTTGCGAAATTCTTTAGAGCTTTTCTCCACTTTTTTCTTTCAAATTTTAAAGTAATTTATCTTACAGGGAACGCTTCTAGCATCTTCCTTCAAATCAGCCAATACAGATTCAAGATCCTTAAACGGAGGCGGTAAAGTTTATGGAATTTACGTTTTGACATAAAATATCTGAATTTCTGAAATATGTTGATATAGGCCTATTCATTTCAAACCCTCTACGATTAATACTGTCTCTGTTTTAAAAACTTCCAAGCTTATGTCCTGAAATGCCCTGACACCAAAGATATATAACAATCTCAACCTATTTACAGTTTGTAACTTAATTGAAAATAAATGTACTACTGCCTGAAATTAACTGCGGCTTCATGAATTTAACATACAGTACTTAAAAATCGCCACATAGGCTACTTCAATAGAAATGGAATTAATTGTCATGTATTTTAAGTTTTACCTAGGTGTAACATGGTGCAACATGATCGACTGGAACTTATAAGTCATTTCGAAATTGACATCACCACATAGTTGAGTTAAGCAATACTTAACAATGTGGTAAAATATAGTTCCCATAAGTCTTTACGATTACATTTTATATTCTGCATGAAATCGTGCTTATCATTTCTCATCACGTCATCACACAGACAAAACACACTTGTCTTAACACACAGCAGACGTTTATTAATGGATGATTGTTTTCAAAACAGATAGCATCTGTCAATACTATCTCTGTTTTTAAAACTTCATACTTATGTCCTGAAATACAGCTACTTTTAACTACCGGGCGAGTTGGTCGTGCGGTTAGAGGCGCGTGGCTGTGAGCTTGCATCTGGGAGATAATGGGTTCGAATCCCACTGTCGGCAGCCCTGAAGATGGTTTTCCGTGGTTTCCAATTTTCACACCTGGCAAATACTGGGGTTGTACCTTAATTAAGGCCACGGCCGCTTCCTTCTAACTCCTAGGCCTTTCCTATCCCATCGTCGCCATAAGACCTATCTGTGTCGGTGCGACGTAAAGCCAATAGCTACTTTCAACTTATATCCTTTAGCCTTGGCACGACAAAACAAAATTAACTGATGATGTCCTACCAACAATATTTTCTGGGTCCTCATACATGTCACAACCGATCACTGCCAACGAAAATCGCCAGAAGAAAGGAGATAGGATAAAGTAATTTCGAAGTTGACACCACCAAATGGTTGAGTTACATCAGGTAACGCAATTTCTTAGCAAAATGGTAAAATATTGTTCCGTAAGTATGATTACGTAGTATCATTTGCTAAAAATCGAGCTGGTCATCTATCACCGCGTCATCACACAGACAGAATACACTTGTGTTTACACACAACAGACGTTACTAATGAAACAAGCAAATGAACAGGCCTGAAAGAAACGAAAAATACCCTGAGAAAATAAAAATAAAGGAAGAGTGGAGATGCCATAAAAAATCGAACCGGACAATGTCCGGTTCACAGCCGCAAGTTCTGACTTTTTTTTCCTTCCTTTTTACAATGTGTTTTACGTCACGCCGACACAGATAGGTCTTATGGCGACGGTGGGATAGGAAAGGCCTAGTAGTGGGAAGGAAGCGGCCATGGCCTTAATTAAGGCACAGTTTCCGCATTTGCCTGGCGTGAAAATGCGAAACCATGGAAAACCATCTTCAGGGCTGCCGACAGTGGGGTTCGAACCCACTGTCTCCCGGATGCAAGCTCACAGCTGCGCATCCCTAACCGCACGGCCAACTTGTCCGGTATGTTTTGACGAAAAGTACGTAGGCCTACCATGCGATACTCTAGGGCCTCGCCTCCAGACGCTTGGTCTTCTTAACTTCGAGACGCTCTCAATAAGTTTTTGGATTCTCGAGACTTTTTTTGAATTAAGACAAGTTGTTCTATTCTCTCGAATATATTTTCTATCATTTTGAAGCCTTTTTTGTCCATATGTTTTCTGACATGGCGAAAGACCAAAAACTTATTACGGGCCGTGGAAGCATCTGTCTAGATATAAACACTTGAATTTTCATGGAAAATGGATGTTTTTACGTTGTTGATTTTTCTACATATTTCAAACCAAATACATACAGTACCAGTATTATTGTCAACGTGTCCGTAAGTTTTCGAAGATTTAAGTGTCGAGTGTACATTAATGGTTACAAGTTAGCTTGATTTTAGGAGATCATTAGCTGCGTACGTATTCAGCACTTGAGTGTTTTGTACAAAGGGCACTAGGAAAGTTTTGCAATACGAAAAAACGGTTGGCTGGACACCCCTGTTATGGTGAGGGATGAAAAGAGGGATGAAAACCGGTATAGAAGACAGCAAGGTGCGACCTTCACACCAGTTGTTACCAAGCAGTGGGATTGAAAGCAAGTTAAAATGTCATTGTGGTCTAAAGGTTAATATCGCGCAATTATCTGCTACAATTTTGCTCGTGGATTAACTGTTAACCAGTGCCTGGAGGAAATGACTCCTGTGCTAGGGAAAGACTGTCCACATCGGATAACAATTTTTCGCTGGTACAAAGAGTTCCAGAGGGGAAATTTTGGGGTTGAAGACGATCCTCGTTCTGGGCGACCGTCTCAATTAGTGACTGAGGAAAACTTGAAGCCGTGA
Organism: Anabrus simplex; assembly: GCF_040414725.1. Classification (NCBI taxonomy): domain Eukaryota; kingdom Metazoa; phylum Arthropoda; class Insecta; order Orthoptera; family Tettigoniidae; genus Anabrus; species Anabrus simplex. Next base: position 142,363,284 of record NC_090265.1, read on the forward strand.
GGAAAATGTTGCAGCAAGAGAGGCGGTTGACATATCGGCAGGTAGAAGAGACCCTCCACATCCCTGCACCAGCTATTCATCCAATTCTACACGACCATCTCCATGTTAGAAGGGTTTGTTCCCTTAGGGTGCCCCATTCACTTTCAGAGGAACAAAGAGCACATCGAGTGAAATGGTGCCGAAAAATGCTAAAACAGTTTGAAGATGGGACTTCGCGTAACGTCAATAGCATCGTTACAGGTGACGAAACTTGGCTTTATTATTACGATGTCCCAACAAAATTCTAGAACAAGGCGTGGCTGTTTTAAGATGAGGGTACTCCTATGACTGTGCGAAAGTCAAGGTCAGTGAAGAAAAGGATGATTGCAGTATTCTTCACTAAACGGGGCATCATGACTCGGGTTGTGCTAGAAACACGGAGGACGGTTACTGCGAAGTGGTACAGTGAGACTTGTCTGCCTCAGGTCATCTAGGCTCTCAAGCAGCTTCGTCCAAGGTCACGGTTCAACACTTGGCTCTTGCATCACGACAATGCTCCAGCACATCGTGCTAATGTAACAATGGATTTGCTTGCCAGATCAGGGTTGACTGTGCTTGATCACCCTCCATACAGTCCTGATCTTGCCCCATGTGACTTCGCACTCTTCTCAGAAGTGAAGATGAAGCTGAAAGGGCGGCGTCTTGCATCCGACGAGGAGCTTCTGGCAGCATGGGATCAAGAGTATGAAAATGTAACCAAAGAAAAGTGGCAGAGTTGGTTCAGTGCTTGGTTTCGACGTATGGAGAAATGTATTGAGTGTAGTGGAAATTATTTTGAAAAAGTCTAAAGCGTTCACTCACATTGCACAACTTTCCTAGTACCCTTTGTAAGGTATTTGAATGCTTTCAGGAACCTTCTGCTGCACTAGATACAGTTAGCAAGGTATACTGTATATGCTTAACTGTAAATTTTTGTATTAGTTACTGACCCTGTTTGTGATCATGTACTGCTATTCATTAAAAACTGAAGTTCTTAAAAGAACAGCTTCAGCTCAGTATGTGTTCAGAAGACATATAATATCGTCGTTCGCCTCGAAAAAACACCATGTGATAATATTTCAGCTTAGAACTCTGACCAGAAAGGTTCTGCCATCTAATGTTCATTATTGTACGAACTTTATCGACGAATTTTCGTTCTAAGTGATGCATGTTCTGCGGGTCAGTATTTTTTAAAATTATTTTTGCAAGTTGTTTTGGAAGCCTCCGTGGCTTAGGTGGCAGCGCGTCGGCCTCTCACCGCTGGATACCGCGGGTCAAATCTCGGTCACTCCATGTGAGATTTGTGCTGGACAAAGCGGAGGCAGGGCAGGATTTTCTCCGGGTACTCCGGTTTTCCCTGTCATCTTTCATTCCAGCAACACTGTTAAAATTTCATTTCATCTGTCAGTCATTTATCATTGCCCAGAGGAGTGCGACAGGTTTCGGCAGCCGGCACATTTCCTATCCTCGTCGCTAGATGGGTGCTTCATTAATTCCATTCCTGACCTGGTCAGATGACTGGAAACAGGCTGTGGATTTTCATTTTTCAAGTTGTTTACGTCGCACCGACACAGATAGGTCTTATGGCGACTATGGGATAGGAAAGGGCTAGGAGTGGGAAAGGAAGCGGCCGTGGCCTTAATTAAGGTACAACCCCAGCATTTGACTGGATTGAAAATGGGGAAAGCATGGAAAACCATCTTCAAGGCTGCCGACAGTAGGGTTCGAACCCACTGTCTTCCGAATGCAAGCTTACAGTTGCGCGCCCCTAACCCCACGGCCAAGTCGCTCGGTGGCCAATAATTCTACCCTCAACATTGTCTCATAACGGTATTTCGAGGCGCAACGACGGTATATTTCTATAGTCATACCTTCAGATTTTTTATTTTCTGGTGCATACATTTGATTGATAATTTCAAGTATTTTGGCACTACTTCAGCCTTAGTTGCTTACTTATTTATTTACCTTACTTATTTATGTATTTATTTACTTACGTTGATATCTGATTTCACCTAGCTCGATAGCTGCTGTCGCTTAAGTGCTGCCAGGATCCAGTATTCGGGAGATAGTGGGTTCGAGCCCCACATTCGGTAGGTTTGAAGATTGTTTTCCGTGGTTACCCATTTTCACACCAGGCAAATGCTGAGACTGTACTTGTATTAAGGCCACGGCCGCTTCCTTCCCACTTCTAGCCCTTTCCTGTCCTATCGTCGCCATGAGACCTATCTGTGTCGATGCGACGAAAAGCAACTTACAAAAAAATATATATATATATTCCGATTTTGAAGGTGCTTTTTAAGGAGCGGTAATCATAGGGCTTGTTTTAAAAATCTTTTAAAATTAAAACAACTAGCAGTTTTTGTTGTGTATGTGTGTGTGTGTGTGAGTAGTTAATGATTGTTGTCTCGTAAGATACGTCATAGTTTGGGAAATATTTTTGGTAATAATTATTCAGAAATCATGTACATCTCCATATGCTCAAACAAGCTTGAAATAATGGCACTTAAGATATAGTAATTCGCCTAGTGATCATAAAATCTAGGTGAGTAGCTTTATTTCGAACAGTTTGTGCACATATTATTTGTATGCAAGACATTTTGATGGATGTATCTAAAACCCTATTATTTTATTTTATTGTCATATTATGATTAAAAAAATAGTAGTATAGGAATTACATGCGGCGAGTCGTAGCTGAGGCAGTGGACATAGCACCACCCTTGTGACACCACTGTTCTTGGTAGCAGGCTTCTATATGAAGATGGCTATGGTCGGACTGTTGTTATTAGGTACATTGGTCCTTCCCCTTTAAAATGATAAAGCAAATTATGAATGTGAGATTATGAATTAGTCATCGCACTTATCTAGAAATTCTTTCAATTTTAAAACTTTCATACTTTTGTAACGTTCACCGATTGGGTTGCCACTTTGATTTCTGTGCCTTACAGCTCGGAAACGAAACAGCGCAGCCATTTAATGAATGAAGAGATCGAAGATATTTATCAACTAATAAGTTATAAATTGCCAGTGTAAAATATTTATTATAAACTAATGTCCGGCTCCATGGCTAAATGGTTAGCGTGCTGGCCTTTGGTTACAGAGGTCCCGGGTTCGATTCCCGACAGGCTCGGGAATTTTAACCATAATTGGTTAATTCCCCTGGCACGGGGACTGGGTGTATGTGTCGTCTTCATAATCATTTCATCCTCATCACGACGCGCAGGTCGCCTACGGGAGTCAAATCAAGACCTGCACCTGGCGAGCCGAAGTCCTCGGACACATCCCGGCACTACGCCATTTCATTTCATTATAAACTAATAATTAGTGAATTAGTATAAGCATTATAACAATTTCTTATTCAACTTCAACACAACTCCTTTTTGTGATATTCAGTAGAATTCTCGTCGTAGTTGAAAGTACACAAACAATTCATCTTTTATTAATTCTACACAACTTCTATTTTCTTTTTCATCCTCCATTTTATTGTTATATACTGAAAATAGTATTTCCGTATGAGCATTACATGGAAATACACTTAGCAGAAACTTAAGTATTATTAAAATGTCGTGTTTTTATGGGCCAATGAAACCCTCTGGTATTGTTTTATTCTTTTTTAGTCTTTCACCACTAAGTTCACTATTTCAACAACTTCTGAATACCCTTAATTAAATCCAATACTAGACTTTCCTCTAAGGCTTCATTAACATTAACTTCAAAATATTTTGAAGTTTTTGGTCAAAATCGCGCACTTTTAACAACAGTACTATGGTCTTAAGCGCGAGATTTTAAAATAGAGCATTTGTTTTCAGGAAAACGGAACATTCAGCGTACGGTATGAAGAATGTACCATACCTGGAACAAAATTAGAAAAAACCCTTATTGTTTCGGGTAAAACCGTATATCTGACAACCCTACTCCTACTCATTGGCTCAGGTAGGATTTTGAAACTATAGACGTATTCTGCGTTAGATACTGATCGATCGATATTAGTAATTTCCAGGTGGAACATCGCCAGATGTTTGTGTTTGTACGAGGTAGTGCTATGTTTAATAACCTTGTCCAATAAATGTAAGGCCGATAGTAACAGCTGTGACTTGCAGATAAAAGACCTGTTTACTGAAGGGTTGGGGAAATACGATCAATACTTAAAACAGGTGGTACCGCTACATTCTTCTGCCATTATTGGCTAATATAGCAATATTTTCTGCAAGCCTGAGCACGGACAATTTGCTCGTTCTCGGGCTTTGCTAACTCTTGAGTGATTAACAAATTGTAGTTCAGGAATATGAAAGGACGAGGCAGGTTTTCGGCTTATTTCTCATTTTTCATATGTGGACATATAGACTACTGCATGAGCAGTAAATAAAAGTATGTAGAAAATCAAATATATTGTAAGCAAAGGGAAGGCAATTTGGCAATTATATTAGATTTTGTACGATTCTACCGATAATTTGAAGACGTTGTTGGAAAAAAAGAAAACAGTGATGGGAAGAATACAAAATGAGTGATCAGACTGAATCGCAGTTACCCGGGAAATATTTTACTCAATTAGGATGACAAATTACGTTTTCAACAAGTAATCAGTAAAATTACATTTTTTTTTTTCTTCAGATATCGCTAATCTTTAGGTAGCCACCAATATTTCTTTCAGATGGGGCTGTAACCAAAGTTTGCAACGAAAAATATGTTTCCTCATTTTCTGTCATTTGCTTAGACACACTAAGTGGCTATTATCTCTAAGTGGGACAAAACATTATATCACCTTGAAACTTAGAAAAACCGAGCGAGTGGCTGCGCGGCTTGACTCACATAGCTATCAGCTTGTATTCGAGAGATAGTGGGTTCGAACCCCACTGTCGTCAGCGCTGAAGATTGTTTTCTGTGGTTTCCCATTTTCACAACAGACAAATGCTGCAGACTGTGGTTTAATTAAGGCCACTGGCGTTTCCTTCCCACTCCTAGCCCTTTCTGTCCCATCGTCACCATAGGAGCTATCTATGTCCGCGCGACGTAAAAAAACTTTTCTCCCGGTAAAAAATTGCATTTCGTGTTCGAGTTCCAATTATTTTGAAGGCCAGTTAATTCATAATATGTATTCAAATAAGGGAATCGAAATTACCTAACCCTTTGTGACCATCTCATGTTTATTGCGGTTCCATTATCCACTACGTGAAAGCTCACCATTGTTAATCTCAGGAAGTAACCACGAGAAGCTGTGAGTAAATTAACGAGTACGCGTCCTATCCTTTGCGTGATGTCTCCCGAATACTGGGACTTCAAAGTTGCCAAACACTCCGTGTGACTTATATCGATTACTTTAGCGTGACCGTAGCTACTTATCTCACCACTTACCCACTCTTTTGAAATTGTCATATTGGATTTTTTTCTGGACAGATAAAAACTCAACCTTTTTACAAGCACTGCATCTTAACGTTCGATTTTTGACAAATAACCAGTCTTATTATTGGCGAAACTTTTTTCTTTCGAGTTAGTCCAACAATCTGGCAAGACATTGTCGCACTTAACAGGTGTATCTTTTTCTTTAGGGTGTTCTACAGTCAAGAGTCGTTATCTGTTCAGAAGCCATCGTTTCACTTGTAGTGTTAGAGGACGGTTGCGATGGTTTTTCATTTTTCCGTCATCGTCATTAACCACTTTGTCATCACTGGTATCGTCACAACTAATGCTGTGCTTGATTATTTTACTACCACACGAGAGTGAGAAAAAATCGTTTAGTTTTTTGTTCATTTCGCTTCAAAATCGATCATATTCACACTCACTTGACACTACCCAAACGCAACTAACCTCAACACAACAATTGAAGGAACCAGGAAGTTAGGGGAAGGGAAGGTACCGGTAGTAGGAGACTTGAGAATGAGTCAGATCATGGTGTAATTACATACTGTAGGTGAAGCATTCCCACCCGCTACAGTGAAGTAGTCTCAGTTCGCAGTACTCAATAGTAACGCACAACAAACTATCTAGCCTCACATCATAATCGATCGTTACTAGGGTTGTGACCTACGAATGGTTCTTTTACGTGAAGTGTAACAAGTAATAGGCCAGGCCCACTCACTAACAACAGAGTAAAATGTGATTAAATAAATGTTTTAACTATCGGAATTTTTTCTAAGGAGAGGTACCGGAGTTATATTCCTTACCCACATTTTCCGAGACGGTACATTCTCTTCACCCAAAACCGCTCGAGGAAACCAGATATCAGTTCTGATGATGATGCTGATGATGCTTGTTGTTTTAAGGGGCCTAACATCGAAGGTCATCGGCCCCAAATATCAGTTTTAAGACTGTAAATAGTTATTTAATGTTATCATGTTTTCAAGTCATAAGGAGGCTGCCGCCAACAAATGTGTTTATGGAATTTGCTTGAGGCAACAGTTACGTCCTTGTATTGACTATGTGTATGTTATGGTATGTAAGTCATACTGGAGCCGGCGCTTAGGGACCTAAATTAACATCCTGCTCATGTGGTTCAAAATATGTTTTCTCATACTTGTTATTCATTCCTTAACGATAATTGAGTGTTATCTGTTAGTATAAAAGCGAGCCCCGCATATCTGTCGGAGTTCACAACCTAGGTTCAGTCTTAGCTGTAAGACCACCAGGTCTTTTCGTCTTGAGAATAAAACATTGTTAAAACTTACTCTACTTAGCCAGTAACGACGCAGTCACGGTCGAACCTGAGAGGACCGTACAGTAGTTCAAAACTACAAAACTTAATACCGGAACGCCGTTTCGGCTTGTTCCACCTCAAATCAAGCCCTGGTATGCACTATAGTCGAATGAAGTCAGCCGGGGTAAGCAACAAGAAGAAAATGAGAAAGAAAGAACCAAGTATCTGCATGTTACTTCTCGCCAAGTAGAAGAAAACAGTAGCGATAGAAATAAAGAAGATACCCATACGGACTATGAAGGACAAAGTCTTTTGCCACCAATATCTACAACATGTACAAGTTCGAATGCCGTTCCTGAAGTCGTTTAGATAATGTGTAGAATGTCACATGGGTTATGGACTTATACAGAAAGGAGAAGGATAAAAGCCTTTGAAATAAAGTGTTACAGAAGAATTTGATGATATAAAGGGCAGATTGGATCTTAAATGAAGAGGTAAATTGAATTGGTGAAAACGTAATACATTATTTGGACAACTTCACCAAATGAAACAAAATATTTTTTGGACTCGTCTTGAGACATTCAGGGTTTGGTGGTGACTTCAAGAGGAAACACTACAGGGCAACAATAATCTCTTGAGATTGATCTGTTGGAAAAAGAAGAAGAATAAGAGTTCCGATACTTCGAAGTATGAAGATATCGGCAAAAGAAAGAGGAAATACATGAAAACGAGACAGAGGTCTTGCAAACCTAATTGCTGTCGGGGTCGGAAGGGAACAAGAGTTGAGCTAGGGGAGTCTGATATGAGTGAGGAGACTGATACAAGAGGAAGAAATGTCAGACTCAGCTAGTCCCTCGAGGTCGTCAATTCACGTTCCTACCTTCGGTCTCATCTTACGACGGACAAGGAATACCGTGGATGCAGTGGCTGCCAGTTCAAATGGGGTAGAGAGGACTCATGGCAGATGTTTAAAATTCTGCAGCTCCGAAGACCCACATTGATCTTCCCATACTAATATATACAGTACATATAGGAAATAAGAAACAACAGTCGATATACCGTATTTAGTTTCAGCACTGTTCTCTGTTACGAGCCCTTCCAGTCTGATGCCAGCAGCCGCCACTGCGTGGATGTATTCTACCGCCCCCACTCACAAGGGGGGAATGTAGGGCTTGTTCGCTTAGTTTTAGGAGTCAGTGAATGGAGTAAGCACGGAAGCTGAGGCCAAGGCCTTAATATTAAACTAAGTGCGGCCAGTATCCAGTATTCAGAAGACAGTGGGTTCGAGCCCCACTGTCGGCAGCCCTGAAGATGGTTTTCCGTGGTTTCCCATTTTCACACAAGGCAGAAGCTGGGGCTGTAACTTAAATAAGGCCACGGCCGCTTCCTTTCCACTTCTAGCCCTTGCCTGTCCCATCGTCGCCATAAGACCCATCTGTGTTGGTACGACGTAAAACAACTTGTAAAAAAATTAAACAACCGACAAGAGAAAGAGTTTTAAATAATACGTGGTGTTCCTAGCTGCTACGAAGCTGCGTTCATTCACATAGGAATGTTCTCACCTTATCTGCTGGAGTTCCATAGATGGCTGAGATCATTCAATTCATTCAGTCATGCAGTCACTCATTCACTAATGAATGCTCTCTCCCCGGTTGGTGGCTATCCGTGACTGAGAGAAAGGAGCGTTGATTCATTCATGTATGTATGAATCCAATTCAATCATGCAATTAATTCACTCACCAGTCATTCAGTTAATTCATGTCCAGTGTAAGCTAAGGATAGCTCTTCAGACTCATGACATAAATACTTGCACTAATACAAATTAATAAGGGCTAATTATATGTTGTCCTAGATTAATAATAAATAATGTTATTGGCTTTACGTCCCACTAACTACTTTTACGGGTTTTGGAGACGCTGATGTGCCGGAATTTAGTCCCGCAGGAGTTATTTTTCGTGCCAGTAAATCTACCGACAGGAGGCTGACGTATTTGAGCACCTTCAAATATCACCGGACTGAGCCAGGATCGAACCTGCCTAGTTGGGGTCAAATCACCAGCGCCTCAACCGTCTGAGCCACTCAGCCCAGCTGTCCTAGATTATATAACACTGTTAACTTCTAGGACAAAAATAAACAAACTTTTTAAATAAAAACTACAATTTAGAGATTGATTGTAAATAGTGATTGGGCATAATTGTAATGTTTGATATAGTAACAGATAAATTAATTGTAACAAGAAAATCATGCATGTATCAAAACTAATTTGGGTTGCAATACATGAATGCTCTCTCCCCAATTCCAGACGATCCGAAACTAGGGGATGGGACTAATTATATTCTACTACGAAGCAACAGTGACAGCAACAATTCTGACAAGAGCTGTTGGTCGATTGATTTTAGACCTTCTGAACCCATCGTACTGCCTCGCCTGTATATTGCATCCAGTCCGTGGCTGTGCGTACATAATCTAGCACGAATTCTCGTATATCAGATAGCAGTAGCTACCCAGTCTGGAAAGGATGGGGTTTGGTGTGTCGAGTCACTGTGTACTCATTTAACCGTAACGGGATGTCAGAGTGTGTAACGGTCGAGGGAATGCTTTGTGTCGCAGACGGAGAAGTGTTAAAAAGAGACTGGGTCACGGACGAACCTTAAGATGTGATTTACTGACATCACTTCACATCACTTACTCCACCGTAAAATACGCCATGCATGACCACAACTAGTTATGCAAGTTATGTCAGCAATAATAATAATAATAATAATAATAATAATAATAATAATAATAATAATAATAATAATAATAATAATAATAATAATAATAACAGTGGCGGCTCGTGGATATCAGCAGTGGGGGGCGCACCTTACTTGCATAATTCCGCAAATATCTCAAGTTCTTCAAACCATGTTATCAAGATACACACTTCGAACACTATACGGCGCAATGCATATGCAATTGTTTTGATTATGATGTTGATTATTATTATTATTATTATTATTATTATTATTATTATTATTATTATTATTATTATTACCGAGTTTTTGTGGTAGGTAGAGGTGAAAGAAGGTGTGGGGGTGAACGGGCCTCAAAATACGAAATTAAAGTTAAGATAAAATTTAACAAGGTTATATATTTTTTTTAGCAAAATCAAGAAATAACAATAATGGCAGGTACAGAGTAGCAAGGTAACAAATTACAATTACATTATTCACAAGATTTGGGCTTCGAGCCCCGAACTCACAATTCTTGGGCAATTAGCCCAACTTTACCCCAAAACAAGTTTCAACAGAGGGGCAGAAACCCCATTCATGCCCAGGAGCACTTGCTCCAAATTACACAGTAAGGCCTCCTTGAGGCGCGCAGAAAACAAAATTTTCAAGAAAGAGCAACTTGCTCTCAAAATTTAAGCCTGTCAAAGGCCACACCAAATTCCACCTTCAAGCTGTCCTCTAAGGACATATACACAGGGGTAAAATACCCAACCTACTGAGGTCTATTAAGTGAGAAAAGATTAATTACATGACCTCCAAAATAACAATTTGAGAGGAGGCGATCTGCACTCCTAATACCTTTTGTTTAAAACCTAATCTGGCTCTAGGCCGCTAATGCAAGGGCTAATCCCATACTAAAGAGGTGACTTTAGAAGGAAACAATTTACATTACGTTAATGAAGAATCGGTTATGAAAAATAAGTTCACCCCAAAACAATATGAGTGGGAGCTCGAGAGGGTTAAGCACTCTCTATCCCAATATGTAGCTTTAAAAGAAAATAGATGCTAAGAGTCTTTACATTTTAGGGAAAAGTTACATGGTGGAAACGCTTCGGACCCGCCCCGAGAGTTAAACTGCTGAGCTAGCAAGAAAAGAAGTTATTAAACGGCCATTACCTTGTTGTTGAACTGCTGCCCGAAGAAAGAGGCGCTTCCCGCCCCCTGCTACGTACTTTATACTTTGAAAGTTGGTACTGAAGTGGCGCAGAGACCCGAAAATCAGCAGTTTAAATACCCTCGCGGAAAGTTCGAGACGTTTCAGGAAATGAGAACACCCTCCCGCAGGAATTTTATTGGTTACAGAACCCAGTTACAGAGCAGTTTGGGGAAGAAGGCCCCGATTGGCCGAAAATTAATTTAAGAAATTCGGGATTGGCTAATTTCAAAACGAGGGGAAAGAAAGGGTTGATATTGCCAACTTAAACAATGACAGAAGGAAATTTAACAAAGAACAAACTTTTGAAATAAAAATTTCTCCAAAAAAAACCCAGTTCTTTCACTTCGCACTAGGGTGCACCATTGTAGTTCTTCAGTAGTGTCCTCTAGAAGAGAAAGTTCACACTTTTTACTACAGGTAAAACAAAAATACATCGAAAACGACCCAGTTCAGAAACTCCGAAATTTCCAAGTAGAGACATCTTCTGAGAAACTTGAAAATTAACACAGTAGATAAAGTTCAGACTTCCTCCAGCAGAGGAGTTTCAACTGGCGCAAAGTTTAAATTAGCGGCGTGGAGGTGTACCGCCCGGTACAATTATTATTATCTGCCTGTTCTTGTCCACTATCGAATAATGTTTACGAATAGTTTCACTGTAGTGTTCACTTAAACAAGACACGACATTGACTTTACCAAGCATTTCAAAGTCCATGGTACTATTGATATCACCCCTGTGGTGATCCATTTATCTCCTTTCCTAGAACGGGGAATAGCAGGCAAGGAAAGCAGTAAAAGGTTTCTGAGATATCACTTCCACATATCCGCGGGTTCTTGTTATATAGTTTTCCTATTTTTAGGAGAGAAATGGCACAAACTGAGCCCTGTTAAATAGAAATAAAATCACCAATGTTTCGGGTAGGTTGGCTACAACGATAGGCCGCGGCAGAAACGCGCCGGAATCTCCGCTGGAACAGCACATCTCCACTCTGGCTCTGATTGGCTCCCTCAAGGCCAGTCAAGCGAGACTCGGAGTATTTGGTCCGCTATGAGAGTGCGCCCTCCTGCGCAGGGCCAGCAGCGTATCGGGCCGCAGTACAGTACAGCTCGCGCCCTTGATTAGAATCTTATAGTAAAATATAAAATATTTACCTTGTTAACATTTAAGATTAAAATTCCCGAATTTAATGGAACCCCGTGGGGGGCGCGCGCCTTAGCGCCTCCCAAACGAGCCGCCACTGAATAATAATAATAATAATAATAATAATAATAATAATAATAATAATAATAATAATAATAATAATAATAATAATAATAATAATAATAATTGTTTCGGGGTATGTGTGGAACGCAGAGATGGTGAAAGAAGGTGCGGGCTTGAATGGGTCTAACTACAATATCAAGAATCGAATTAAAAATTTAACAATTTTAATAATTTCCGCTAGTCAGGCACAATGCCAATCTTGAAATCCGATTTGGAAAAATCCAAGATTCAGAACTTTAATAATTTTGGGCTTCAAGCCCCTAGTTTTACAATTTCAGAGATACCGGGTCCAGTTTACACAACTTTAATTCAAAGTGAGGAACAATTTAGACAAGGGCAGTAATCCCCTAATTCAAGAGCACTTTCTCCCTACACTACAATGTCAAGCTTTCCAGAGGCACCCTTCACTACTACAAAATTCTGAAAAGAGCTAACGGCTCTCAGTTTCTTCCAGCTTACTCAAGGCAACATTACATGAAAATCTAATAATCTCTGGTTTCTCAAGGCACTATTTACCAATTGAAATATTTTTTACACAGGGGTATCTAGTACGCAACCTACTGGGCCTTTGGGGAAAAGAAAAAGGTTCAATAAATGGCCCGAACACAAACTGAACGGAGGCGTATACTGCGCTCCAGATAATGAAATATTAAAACCTACAAGGCTCTCGGCCGATGAAACTGGGGCTAGTCCCAAACTACTGAGGTGGCTCGTATGGAAATAACTTTAACATATTACAGTAATGAAAGGTTGCAAAAACGTAGTCACCTCAAACCAAGATGAAGGGGAGCTCGAGAGGGTAACTCACTCTCTATCCCCGATTTACAGTTAAAGATTTTATTAGTTTTTACATTAGCCGAAAGAAAACTTACATTTTAGAAAAGTAACCATAGTTAAGATTCGGACCTTCCCCTCAGATAAAGTTGCGGAGACAGCAAGAAAGATAGAATTTACGTGGCCATTATCATGTAGATGTTCTGCCGACCGAAGAAAGAGGCGCCTCCCATCCTGCCTTTAAAACACACACACACACACACACTTATAAAGACGGTGATCAGTTGACAAGGAAACCCGAAAAGCCGCAACTTATATACCCTCAGGGAAGGTTCGAGAGAATTCAAGACTAAACCGACCACACCCTCTCAGTTTTATTGGTTAACACAAAGTGAACAAGAAATGCGGGATTGGTTGAAAATTAATTACAAATTTCCTGATTAGCTAGATTCACAACCGGTGAAAAGCAAAGGAAGTGTTGCCAACCCAGAAATAAATGAGCATAGATTCAGTTATGGAAAACCTAGGAATACGAGACTTCTTTAAGTTATCAGTTCTTCCACCTTGCCCCAGAGTGCATGATCCGAGTTTGTTTGGTAGTGACATCTGTGGAAAAATGTTCAAACTTCTTGATGTATAGCAAACAAAACAAGGAGAAATTCAGTCAGCTCAGGAAACTTCACAATAACCAAATTACTTAATATTTCAGTGGTTTATTTATTTATCGTATGATGAAAGGAGGAATATCAGCTATTTACAAAATATGTACAAAAATACACACATATACACACACTCTCAAGTTCATAAAATTATTCACAATACTATGTCCAGATGGTTAATCCACTCGACGGCTTCTTGTGTTAGGTTGTAGAGATCCTTCATTGAGCCTCTAAACGCTCTGAGGGGACATTCAAGCACTGTGTGATCCATGGTTTGCTGTTCTTCACCGCAGTCGCAGTGAGGAGAGGACTCCCATCCCCACTTGTGCAGTATTGCTCCGCATCTTCCTCGGCTAGTCCTTATCCTATTTAGTACACACCACTGTCGTCGAGGTGAATGAAAACCTGCAGGCTGCTCCTAAGGAAGATTAATTAAGTAATGATGTGTCAGGGAGTTTTGGCTCTGCCACTGATTGTTCCATGCATCTATTATTTTGAAGTTATTGTCTTGCAGGTCGATTGCTGTTCGCCACGATGGTTGTCTGGACTTTAATCGCTATGGTAATGATACTGGACAATCTGAATATATTGGTAGCAGTGGGTTGTTTTCAATTTTCTTCCATGTGTTCAGCAATGACTGAGATCTTCTAAGGGGTGGGGGTGGAATGTTACTTAGAACCGATAGCCAATGCGTGTTAGTAGATTGAATACATCCTGTGATGAGGCGCATTGCTTGAGTGAGCTGCGTGTCAATTATTTTGGTGTGAGCACTGTTTAACTATGTAGAACAGCAGTATTCTGCAACTGAGTACGAAAGAGCCAGAGCTGTGGATCTAAGGACTGATGCATTGGCACTCCAGGTGGTCCCTGTTAACTTCTGTAATATGTTATTCCGGGTTTTAGTTTTAGCTGCTACATTCTTGAGATGCATTTTGTATGTCAGTGATCTGTCCAGGGTCACCCCTAGGTATTTAGGGTTACTGCAGTATTGGAGAATCACATCTCTGAAACTGACTGTAGGATTGTAATTTGCATGTTTGTTCCGCAGATGGAAAGTTGATACAACTGTCTTTTGAGGATTCGGTCGAAGAGAATTATGTTTGAAGTATTCATCCAATATTTTCAGATCTGCTGTTAATGTTGCTTCAGCTTCGGGGAAGCTTTGGTCCTGGGCTACCAAAGCAATATCATCAGCGTAAATCAATTTCTTGGACTTGGTATTTGGAAGATTGTATGTGTACAAATTAAAAAGGAGTGGAGCCAGCACAGAGCCCTGTGGGAGCCCCTCATTTATTTTGTGCACCCTACTTGTAGAGTTTTCTGAAAACACTTGGAAATACCTATTGCTCAGCATATTGCCTATTAGAGTGGTTAGTTTTCGACAAGGAATGACACTAATGCATTTGAGCAGCAGTTTGTCATGCCAAACGGTATCATAAGCAGCAGTTAGATCTAAGAAGACACCCGTGCTTATCAGCTTCTTCTCAAAGCCATTTTCGATATGCATTGCTACTGCTATCACCTGTTCCTCACATCCTCTTCCTGGTCTAAATCCAGCTTGTTCTATGGGAACAACCTTATTGGTGGCTGAGGAGATTCTATTGTGGCTCAGTCTCTCTAGCAGCTTGAATGTGACACTAAGGAGTGCAATAGGGTGGTAGTTTTCAACTTTTGAAGGGTCTTTGTTTGGCTTTGGTATAGCAATGATCTTGGTTTTCTTGAATAGTGGAGGCAGATGACCTGTTTCTACAATGTTGGAAAAGGTGTTCAACCATCTGACAGTAGCTGAACCACAGTGTAACAGAAATTCGGCGTAAATGCCATCAACACCTGCTGCCTTTCCAGAAATCATGCACTTCATAGCTTCTGTAGTATCTTCTAGTTTAAGTGGGGCGGAGAACTCAGATGATTGTGGAGCTGACCTTTTCCTTATATTCAATTGATGTCCGACTTGTCTTATGATATGTTTTTCCGTTCATGACTTGGAGGTAGTGATCATGTGTTTGGCCATATCATCTAAGTTTATGTTACATTTTTGCCTGATAGTATTTTTTGCTGTATCTAGTTTCCGGATTAAGGACCAGGCCTTTCTCCTGGAGTGAGTATAGTCCAAGGATTCTACAGTTTGTTTCCATTTATTTAGTTTGTTTTCATTTAGTGATTGTACAAGGACAGAGGCAGTTGCAGGGTCACCATTGTCTTCATATTCCTTGAGAAGCTTTTCACTGTTTTCATTCCAGCCAGGGATGTACTCTTTGCGGTAACCTCTTGGTATGCATCGTCTTGCTGCACCTTTTAGCATACCTATAAATCTGCTGTAGTTGTTGAAAGTGGGTTTTATCCATCTTATATTGGAGTCAGTCTGCTTTGAAAATTCTGTCCAATTTGCTTTGTTGAAGTTCCATCGTGGTCTCGGGTAGGACAGGATAATGGGTATGAACAGACCTGTCTGGAGAATTACTGGCCGGTGCTGGCTGTGAGGGAACCTGGCTAGTACTGTGCGATGTACCTCATTTTGAACGTTTGGAGACTGTGTAGTGAAGCACAGGTCAGGTGTATAGCCATGATTCCATCGTGCAGAGATAAAAGTTGCCTTGTCTTTAGCATCATAAACGAGTTTGAGGTTTTCTGTATCCATCCAGTCAACAAGTTTTTGACCATTTTCATCACACTCCTGGTGTCCCCAGAGAGTATGATGGCTATTGAAGTCACCATCAATGATGCTTGGATGTTGCAGTGAGGGTAGGGTTGGAGAAGGCCAGATGAATCCTGGTGATTTGTATAAGTTGATTATCGTCAGGTTACCCACCTTAACTGTTGCTCTAAAGACATTGTCATCTGAAGTTGATGGCAGGACTTCGTAGTTGCTGATGTAATTTCTTATATAGGTTGCTAATCCATATTTGGGATGATTGTTCGTAGCCACAAGCTTAAACCCTGGAATCCTTCCTCTGCTGTAAAGCTGTAAGTCATCTTTAGCATGGGTTTCTTGGAGTGAGATGATGTCAATTTGATGATTCTTCAAGCTTTTGGATAAATATTCACATTTTGCTCTGATTATACCCTCTACGTTGAGTTGGTAAATTTGTATTGATGGTCCAATCTTACGAACTTGAGGGCCCTGCGAAGGACCTGTTCGGGTATTATTTCTCCTTATCTTTGACCGAGAGGTCGTTTAAGACATTTCGTTCTCATCGTGATTATTGTTGTTCGCTTAGCACCACCCGGGGGACACGTGCAAATTGTTGTTATCAGTTTCAACTTTTGGTCGATAGATGAGTTTATTAAGGCGCTGATTTTGAATGCGCGGCGTTGAGGTGTACCTCCCGGTATAATAATAATAATAATAATAATAATAATAATAATAATAATAATAATAATAATAATAATAATAATAATAATAATAATAATAATCTCTGCAGTCACCTAAAACTACACACTTGGCTTGCTTTTAATAATAACTAGCTTTTGCCCGTAGCTTGATACACGAGGAAATTAATTTTGTGGTCATTTATTATAAACGTGACGAACAGTAGAAACTAAGAGTATTTTTAGTAATGTTGGAACACGTTTGTTTCTGTTGATTTGTAGATAATAATAATGACGTGTGGCCTTCGGAGAGGCCTGTTGCAGCTCTTTCAAGTTGACATCTTATCGGCGAACTACGCGTCTGTGAGAATGGGGCCCTAATGCTAAAGATGCCACATACACCCAGCTCCCGAACCATGGGAATTAACCAATGAAGGTTAAAATTCCCGACCCGGTCAGGAATCGATCCCGGGATCCTTTCGACCAAATGTCAGCACGCCGTGAAGCCGGGACGATTTGTAGATGAAAGTAGAATATTTTTAGAAAGGAGTGTATAGAAACGATCAACCCATACAGCATCTCTCTGTGTATCAGTCACCATGATCTACATTTAGGGCTGTCGCCCACGTGTCAGGTTCCCTATCAGTTGTTTAGTATTTTCTTCAATGATTTCAAACAAGTTGGAAATTTATCAAACACCTCCCTTGATAACGAGTATTTGTCCCATTTGTCCTCTTGAATTCCAACTTTATCTTCATTTTCTAAAATGAATACCAATAATTTAATCAATTTCCACACATTTGCATTTATCCTGGTGGCACACTGCCTATCAGTTGTATATCTACTCTTTTCTTAAATGATTTCAAAGAAGTTGGAAATTTAAAGTTCTCCCTTGGTAAATTATTCCAATCCCTAATTCCTCTTCTTGTAGATGAATATTTGCCCCAAGTTGTCCTCTTGCATTCCCACTTTATCTTCATAATATGATTGTTCTTACTTTCTTTCAGGCATATTCGTCTACTGATGTCATTCCACGCTATCTCTCTCCTAACAGCTTGAAACATATCGCTTAGTCGAGCAGCTCACCTCCTCATTCCCATCTCATCCCAGTCCAAGGTTTGCAATATTTTCATATAAGTAAATTCGCATCCTCGACACAAGGTGGCGCAGCTCTTTGCAGGCACTTCCCCATCGGAGGTGAATTACATGTACAGTACTTATCCCAACCAGTAAATGACTGTATTTTCCTCCGATCTACAGCATTGAAGCCTTATTGATCTACTAAGGAGAAAAATAATAATGCCCAACCTAGGCAGCTTAATCTAACATACACATATAATAATTCCTGTAAAATAAACATATCTGACACCAAGGCAAGGAAAAAAGCCATATTGATATAAATAATAATAATCAAATGGCAACGAGGCAGAATGGTCTGTTGTCCCTAGTATAAGACAGTATGGCAGTGTGGCAATGAAAAACTAACTGGTAACATATTGCTATGTAGAGTACGATGTTGTGTCAGATTTGCATCTGCACTTTAAACAAGGCAGTATGACAGTATGGCAATGAGAAGCTAAACTGGTAACATATTGCTATGTAGAGTACGATGTTGTCAGATTTGCATCTGCACTTTAAACAAAGAGTATATCACTTCCGGCCGGGTTCGCACTCAGCATATTCTTTCTTGAACACTGACCTCTCTGATTCTCTACTTAAGTTGCAAACCTGGCTTCGTATTTCCTCCACTGTAGTGCCGGTGTGCAATTTTTCATACAGTACTTATCAGCCCTCCTATCAATCTTAAAATCCTTCTAGAAGGATATAGGAAGCGTACGCACAACAGAAAGGACAGACGACCGGCTATACATGATGTCCACGTTACCCGGCGATCACTCTGGCTTAATATTATGTTCTCATCTCTCGTATCTAGTTTAGTTCCAAGGAATACGGAAACAGGAAATAGACTGGTGTTGTAGAGAACCACGCCTGCCCATGTTTTTTTCAGCAATTCATTTTATCCCTTCCAGTGATAGGTTGTCTGTCCTAGTCCATAGTCTCAGTGGCGGCTCGTGAAAAAATCGTCCTACGTGCTACAAAAAACAAGCTAAATACGCTGTTTTAAATCTGCATATTGCCATGATGAACAACGCATACTTCAAACTTGGTAATAATACTACTACTAATAATAATCATAATAGATATAGTAATAATAATAATAATAATAATAATAATAATAATAATAATAATAATAATAATAATAATAATAATAATAATAATACAACTTTTCTCGCAATTTATTACTCAGAACAAACAAAAACAACATTAATTTGGAAGCAGATGAATTCTTCGACAACTGTCTACGAGATAAATAATTCATTGAAGAAATATTGTTTTTACTAACCTAATGGCGCAACTTACATCAGTGCAAATAGAATCGTGGGAATATAGATCCCCACTAAGAACACTAATTTAATTTCACTTTATATACACTGCAGTGGATAAATAATTTGATAAATCTTCGTATAAACTTTAGCACTAACACAATGACAGGAAAAACACGCACCAGTAATATAACCGCGAGATTAAAAACTGCACAAAGCAACTGAAAGAGCTGCCAACTGATTCATTGAGACATCCCCTATTAGGTTACCAGAGTAAATGTCCGGCTCCATGGCTAAATGGTTAGCGCGCTGGCCTTTTTGGTCACAGGGATCCCGGGTTCGATTCCCGGCAGGGTCTGGAATTTTAACCATCATTGGGTGTACGTGTTGTCGTCATCATCATTTCATCCTCATCATCGCAGGTCGCCTACGGGTGTCAAATCAAAAGATCTGCATCTGGCGAGTCGAACATGTCCTCGGATACTTCCGGCACTAAAAGCCATACGCTATTTCATTTCACCAGAGTAAATTACATTGTAATGCGGGATAACATTTAGGGTCAGTCAAAGATTCTTTGACTCACCTACGAATTCCTTATTTTTGACACAAAAGGAAGATGGATATTTTAATAAGCATGTGTGAGATAGATTGCCTCCACTTACGCTTTACTTTCGAACCCAGACGATGCTACTCTCTAGTGGCAGATTCGCTTACCACGTTCAACATAAGCACGGCCGACTGGATCCCTCGCTGCGCTCCGGGTAGCAGGAGACATCGAGTAATTCCACCCCCTTGCGGAAGAGGAAGTAACTATAAACGGGATCAGTGAAAGTTGATCCCGGTTTGTGGTATACTCCGCCGGCTAGGGGGAGTGTTGCAAGCTTGGCTGCGCCTGCGTATTGCTTCCTTCAGGCTACAGGCAAGGGCTCACTTCACATGAGCACGAGCCTTGTTCCGCGGGAGAACGGCGCTAGGTGTTCGACAGATCTCGTCCTGATTTTCACGAAACACAAATTCATATCGTACTCAAAACAACGAAAAGGCACCAGGATAATTGTACTGTACATAAATAATATTCCTTACAGTTCCAAGCTACGTGCTGGAGCCCGGTAGCACGTACTGACCGGCCGCCACTGCATAGTCTGATATCCCTAGGTCAGCACTTTCACTTCATTCTAGTCTTTTCCTGTGATAGGTTATCTGCCCTAGTTCACAGTCTGACCTCCTTAGGTCAACAGCTTCACTTCATTGTAGTCTCTTCCTATGTATGCCCAACCCTTGTCCCGTTTCTCTACGAGGTCGGGTATGAAGTGAGATGAATCATCGTAGTGAGTTTTATAACCGGATGCCCTTCCTGACGCCATCCTCGTCGAAGGAGTTAATGAGATGAAGTAAATGACGCGATATATGATTGTAGGAAGAGAGAGGATGAAACCCGGTACCGCCACATAGCCTACTTCTGTTGAATAGCAACAAGGGGTGTGCTCAAGTCGTTACGTCTCCATCCGACGGACGAATCACCATCAACATGCCCTCACCCCATATGAGCACTGCGGAGAGGTTTGGAATTTAATCCACGCTTTTGGCATGCATTCTAGTGGTTAGAAATTGTATACCACCACCTCTTCTAATCTGGCAGCCAACATTCTGACGGTAAAATAGTTTTCAACCAACGGGATTTGAACCGGTTAACCATTGTATCAGACCATATAGACTTCACGCCGTAACTTACATGGCCACAAGGCCACAAGACGAAGTTCTGACTGACTTATCACTAATTCTCACACTTCTCACGAAGGTGATTATAAAAAGTAAAGATGTTTTATTCCGATGCTTAGTGAAAAAGGAGGGGGGGGGGTGAAATAGGGGTAAATACTCTAAACACAATGTCACTAAATCCCACACTTCCCACAATGCTAGAAGGATATCATTTGGCGCAGATATTCCTTATAACCAAATTAGGGGAAGTAAATTTGTTCTGTTTCGATGTTTTGTGATACACAGAGTGAAATTAGGCTTGCCGCATGTGGGCCTCGCGCTGCTAGGGGTCCCAAAGACAGCGGATCAAATTTTAGACCCTATATTGTAAATTTCTGCAGGCCTTCGGGCTGAGCAGCGGTCACTTGGTGGGCGAAGGCCCTTCAGGGCTGTAGTACCATGGGGTTGTTTTTTATTATATTGTAAATTATGTGGCTGTGTGAACTTCGGATAAGTTTACGAACAAATTTGCGAGTAGTTTTTGAATTACAATGGCGAACTCAATTCCTTTAAAATTATTGTTGTGCGAATAACACTTGTCTTTGATACAGTTCATGAACTATAGTTATGAAGAGTACCGGTAAGAATTTTGCACCTCGACACTTATTACCATACTTGACACATAAGGATGTCCCTAACGACCAGTCCAAATTTCCTTCGGTGTCATACAACCTTACTTTTTGAAACAAAGTGTAATCATTATTTCTGAATGGTATGGCAGTATTGAGGATTTATAGGAGTCTCATCATAGCAAATGCTTCTTCTGAACGGACATTTTAAAATTAAAACTACCGGTAGTTCGGGGTTGTCATCGACATTCATTGGTACAAAAGCGACTAAATTTTCTTGCCATTATTTCTACTGAATATGACAGCTCAAAAAATCCCCCAAAGAAGTAAGGAAAAATAATGTTTAAAGTGATGTTAGTTTGTTTAGATTTAACGTGTTCTTTTCTGTTCTACTGTATTAGGCTATATCGCTTAACCATGTTGATATTATGTAATACTGTTTTCCTCAAAAGTAACTGGAATGTAACATAAACTTAATTATTTAATAATGTTTGGCTTTGTTAGCTATTTCATTAACATTTGGTGATGGAATTAAATAATAAATCATATGAAATATTTGTCGAGGGGGCCCCGAAAAGCTCAACTGCCTATAGGGTTTAATCCGGCACTGGTTATGCATTCACTCTACTCAAACAATCTTCCCTTACATCATGAAGTTGACGGAATCAAAGAAATGTTAGGTATCGTCCTAAATACAGAGAAAAGGACAGCTTTATTAAAGGATGAATTTTGTAATTCTTAAATTCTTTGTCTCTTAGAAGGTGTTCATACACCTTACTCCCGTCAGTCTTTTTCCCACTCACTTGCAGCTTTGAGAGTCCGGGGCTGCCCACTTGGAATGGCCTGTATTGCCATACCGGTTCTGACAAACTCGACTGTTCTAGCTGAAAATATAAACGTACGATATTTTTATTTATGTCAACATAATACATATTTTTAAAAAACAATACACTGACTCACCGAAAGACGATCCCCGCTCTACACCCGCTGGCAGTAATCGTAAGTTACCAATGCAGCTGTCTTAATGGCCAGTACCAAACTTTTTTTTCTATCATTCTTCGAAACAAAAATCGTAGCCACTTCCTCTTCTTCTTTTTTTTTTGGCACATATTTAGCCTCTTTTAAGTCATAGTAGTTACGTTAACTAAGTCGACATAGGAAAATACGACTCTCTTCTTAACAAACACAGCATGGTAGGCTAAAGATTCAAAATAAAAATTAAACAACTTTACCCTTTGCGAAAATCAAATGATCATAAATTATGTCTCTCGGTCATTAACCATCAACGGCTGCTATATAATTACAGCCATAAGACATAGCCTGCACGGTTGCTAGGTAACATTGTCTGGTCCAAGTCTGGCCATCCATCCAGGTTGCTAGGTTACACTTCAGTCACACATTTTGTGACGGTAATTTCGTAACGCAAATTTTCAGATGACCCTCAGCCATAAGATACCGATATTTATGCCAAAATGTATTTACAGCAACACTACTGGGATCCTAATAATGCTATTCATTTTACGTCCCACTAACTACATTCATATGATTTTTGGAGAAGCCGATGTGCCGGAATTTTGTCCCGCAGGAGTTCTTTCACATACCAGCAAATCTAACCGACATGAGGCTATCTGAGCATTTCATATACGGTACCACCGGACTGAGTCAGGACCGAATCTGCCAAGTTGGGCTCAGAAGGCCAGCTGTATACCGTTAAACCCAGAAATAATCACCGCACAAAGAATTTTTATCTATTTTAGTTTTGTTCGTCAGACGGTTTCACTTTTCGCCAACAAATGTTGAAGCAAGGTATATAAATTTGTACCTAGTATGCAGAAATGTAGGTATGAATGTACAGTGAGAACATTCGAACTGAGAACCAGCTAAACAATATTTTTCCTATCGACGAACGAGACAGTCGATGCTGTGTGTCGGCACAGTGCAGCGATGCAACCATTCAACAGTATCTTTTAACTACCTGTTGTAAGAAGTTTGTTCTTACCTACTTTGTGCAAGGAGATGCTGAGACTGACCACCTTTATTGTATGCACATTTTTGACACCTCTTTAAGAAACTACATCACTCGCTAGGAGCGTAATGTTATCAACTTCCTGGTGAATATTTTCAATCAATCAATCAATCCTGATTTGCATTTAGGGCAGTCACCCAGGTGGCAGATTCCTTGTCTGTTGTTTTCCTAGCCTTTTCTTAAACGATTGCAAAGAAATTGGAAATTTATTGAATATCTCCGTTCGTAAGTTATTCCAATCCCTAACTACCCTTCCTATAAACGAATATTTGCCCCAATTTGTTCTCATGAATTCCAGCTTTTTCTTCATATTGTGATCTTTTCTACTTTAAAGACACCACTCAAACTTATTCATCTACTGATGTATCGTCGCCGTAAGACCTATCTGTGTCGGTGCGACGTAAAGCCCCTAGCAAAAAAAAAAAATCTACTGATGTCATTCCACGCCATCTCTCCACTGACAGGTCGGAACATACCACTTATAAAATAATACAGATATTGATTTGCTTTCCTCCTATTCAGTAGACTATTCATTTGAGAGTTTTTACATGTAACATACCACTTAGTCGAGCAGCTAGTCTTCTTTCTCCCAAGTCTTTTGTCAGAAATCACCCAGAACAAATCGAGGTGCTTTTCCTTGGATTTTTTCCAATTCTTCATCAAATAATCCTGGTGATGCTCCCATACACTGGAACCATACTCTAGTTGGGGTCTTATCAGAGACTTATCTGCCCTCTCCTTTACATCCTTACTACAACCCCTAAATACCCTCATAACCATGTGCAGAGATCTGTTTGCTTCATTTACAGTCCCATTTATGTGATTATCCCCATGAAGATCTTTCCTTCTTTAAACATCCCCAAAAGGAACTTTCACCCCATCAAAGCAGTAATTAGGTAAAACTCAGTGGACTTTTCCTATTTGTGAAACTCACAACCTGAATATTAAGCCTGTTTATCATCAAACCATTGCCTACTGTCCATCTTACAACATTATCAAGGTCATTTTGCAGTTGCTTACAAACGTGTAACTTATTTTTTACCCTGTACAGAATAACATCATCTGCAAAAAGCCTTATCTCTGATATCACTTCTTTACACATATCATTGATATATATAAGGAAACATAAGGTCCAATAATACTGTCTTGAAGGATTTCTCAAATCAAAAATTAAAATCTCTTTATTTGCAAATGAGGTGTTTACCTCGGTGGCAAATGGTACACTAATATACATTATTGTCAAGCACTAAATATTAAATTAACAAGAGAATAAAAATTTCCTATAATACAATATTATATAATTTACGCTAACGATTTTTTCTATTAAACACATAGCTCATCCTTAATAAATTTACATTGTTTACAAAATTCTACTTATAATATCTCCTGTACTACATACAAATATAGTCATCTCATATACAGTATGTGGAATTACTTCAAATGATACTGTACAACTGGTATAAGATTAAAATTTACATTGCATTTATTTACTTTTTCTTTTCATTACCCATTCTGGAACCTATGTAGCATAACGACCTGCTGCGTCTTAACCAGAGCCCCTTTTACCACCACTTTTCAGAGTTCTTGAAGGGCCTTCACAGCTACCGTAGCGGTCCCAGGGCCCTCGAAGTCCCCACTGTACTTCACCCCTACAGGCAGTCCCCTACTTTGGCTGTCCAAACTCCTTAGACCAGGGGATGGAATTAATTTATTTACACACATTTTTAATTTACAATAACCTGCACTGGTCGAATACCCTCTAACACTTCATTTATTTTCTCTGTTGCTGTTTATTCTCTTTTTGAATACCTGTACAGATTTTGGAAAAGGATCAAACACTACCCCTGGTAAACTGTTCCACTCCTTCACACCCTTCCCAATGAATGAAAATTTACCCCTATCGCTTCTGCTAAAATTCCTTCTAATTTTATATTTGTGGTCAGTCCTGCCGATATAATTATTTTCCAACTGAAGCCTCTCACGGATATCTCCCCATGCTGCTTCTCCTGTATAGGCTCTATATAAACCTATAAGTCTAGTTTTCTCCCTTCTCTTACTTAAAGTTTCCCACCCTAGTTTCTTTAACATTTCTGATACACTACTCTTTCTCCTGAAATCCCCGGTTACAAATCTTGCTGCTTTCCTCTGCACACTATCTATTTCTTTTATTAGGTATTCTTGATGAGGATCCCAAACACTGTTTGCATATTCCAATAATGGACGAACCATACTTAAGTAACTTTTCTCTTTTAATTCTTTGTTGCATCCTTTAAGTAGCCTCATTATGACATGTAACAATCTGTATGCTTTCCCAACAATGTCATCCACATGACCCCTCCAATGCAAATTACTTTCAAATCTTACACCTAAGTATTTGCACTTGCCACCTTTTGGGATAACTACCCCATCCAAAGTATATTCAAATTCAGTTTTAAAACTCCTGTTTGTAAATGTTGTAACAGTTGATTTGCCTCCATTAACTTTCATGTTATTCTCTTTAACCCATTGTTGGATACTCTCAAGGTCCCTTTGTAATTCTGAACAATCCTCAATGGTATTTATTTCCCTGTAAACAATTATGTCATCTGCATACAATCTTATTTTTGATGTTATATTGTTCCCTAAATCATTTACGTATATTAAGAAAAGTAACGGACCGATTATACTACCCTGTGCAATTCCCTTCCAAAATTTCTCTTCCTGCGATACGTTAATTCCTACTTTGACTTTCTGAACCCTTGAATTTAGAAATGTTTTTACCCAACGTGTAACCCTTACGTCCAATCCTATTCCCTCCAATTTCTTTAATAATATTCCATGTTCCACTCTATCAAAGGCTTTGGAAAGATCTATGGCTATGCAATCTAACTGGCCTCCTGAATCCAATTGATCTGATATGTCCTGCTGAAATCCCACCAGTTATGCCTCACAAGAATATTTCTTTCTAAATCCATACTGGCTCCTCATGAACCAATTTTTATCACCACATATCCCTCTGATGTACTTTGATATTAAACTCTCCAGTATTTTACAAACTATACTGGTCAGGCTGATTGGTCTGTAGTTCTCTGGTTTCCTTTTATCACCCTTTCCTTTATAAATTGGTATTATTATAGATTCTTTCCATTCCTTTGGTATTACACTATTATTTATGACATAGTCAAAGAGAAATTTTAAATAAGGCACTATGTACCACCCCATTGTCTTTATCACCTCCCCAGTAATTTGATCACTTCCTGCTGCTTTTCCTTGCTGAAGCAGTTGGATTTCTCTGAAAATACATTTGTGAACGAGAAGCTTCTTGTTTCCCTCTGTGTCTGTCCCTCTGTAACTTCTGTTTCGGTATCCAACTCCTGACAATCATCTACTGAATCTCTAAATTCCCTACTAAAGAGGTTTGCTTTCTCAGTATCTGTTAAATAGTGTTCACCCCCTTCTCCCACCATTATAGGTATTTGGATTCCATTTCCTTTTTGATTCCTGATATATGAATACAGCTTTTTTCCATTTCCCTTTGTGGTCATTACGCTCTTGAAGAATGCCATTCATATAATTCTCTTTTGCTTCCTTTTTCACTCTATTCAGTTCCCTCATTAGCTGTTTTCTACTTTCTCTACTCTCCCTACCTTCTTTGATTTTCCTGTTTACTATTCTACATTTTCTTTTTAATTTTCTTATTTCCCTTGTATAATAAACAGGGTCTGAGGTCATTTTACCCTTCTTAACAGGTACAAATCTGTTCTCTCCTTCCCAAACGATTCCTTTGAATTTAGCCCAAAGTGTATCCACATTACTCCCTTCACTTATCCAACAACTGATTTGTGATTTAAGGTAAGTCCCAAATTCATCAACTTTAGTTTTTCTGTACAATTTCTTGTCTTGTGTGACCCTCTTATTAAGCCTTTTTGGTACCAGTCCTACATCCATTATTACAGCCTTATGGTCACCTATTCCTTCAATTACCTCAGTTTTATCAACAATTTCCCGTGGTTTAACCAAGAATACATCTAGTAAGTTATTGAGACGAGTTGGTTCTTGTACTACTTGTGTAAATCCTCCCTCCCAAATTAACTTATTTACCAGTTTCTGTTCATGGGCTTCACTTGCAGCTCCATTCCATTCAACCTCAGGCAAGTTTAGATCTCCCCCAATTATTACCACATCATTATTATTGTTTTTATGAGTATAATCTATTATTTTCTCAAATATTTCCATGTCTCTTTCCTCTCTTCCTGGCCTGTATGTTCCTATAATTCCCACCTCCTTCATATTATCACAAATTAATTTTATCCCTAATATTTCATCCCTTTCATCGGTAAACCATTCGTGTGAACAATATGTTTCCTTCACCAGAATAAACAGCCCCCCTCCCTTTTTATCTCCTCGGTCTCTACGATAGACTGTGTACCCTTCTGGAAATACTTCTCTATTACCCACCCCTTCTCTCAACCACGATTCCACTCCTATCACCACATCAGTCTCATAAGATTCCATCAATGTACTGAATTTTAATTGTTTATTTACTACACTCTGACAGTTTACCAAGAGCAATCTCAGACCCCCTTCCTCCCTAAAAATTGACTGTTGCAATTGGGTAACTTGAAATTCCTTACTTTCCTGAGTTTCATTTACTAGTTGGCTGAGCCAGCTTGAAGTACAGCTGGCTCTTTCTACTAGTTTTCCTGGTCAGTATTATAACTCAAGGGAGTTGCCTTTTTTACAGTACATATCTTATGATTAATAAAATCTAGAACAATATTTCCTATCTTTCGTTTACCTGAATTGTTTAGATGAAGGCCATACTTTGTGTAACAGTGTCTCTCGAAACTGCTGCTATCAATTACCTGTGTATTACGAAAATGTTTACAAATTTTAACCATATCTGTATTAACTTTGTCCACTTCAGTGTTCACACACGAGTCTCTAATCAAATCATGCCTGTGGGGCACGTTCACTACAAAAATGTTAGCGTGAGTCAGCTTACCTAGTGTACATTTAAGTTCCGAAATAACATTCTTAGCGTCGTTGTGAGCTACGTCGTTCGTCCCGCCGATGATCACTACTGCATCACGACTTCCGAGATTTCTTGCCGCCTGCTCCGTGTTTTCCAATACCTTCTTAATTGGGCCCCAGGATAGATGACTGCCGATGCTGCAATATCTTCATTGACCATTTTCTCCGCAATTCCCCTCGCCTGGCTATCACCAAATATAAGAACGTTCGATACTTTCGCCGGTGCACTGTGTGGGATTTTAGGCCTAACCTTGCCGCTTCTCGTAACGGATTTTGCGCTATACGTTTGACTGCTTCCTATACGGATACCTTGCGTATCGCTTACTTCCCTCAGGGATGAAAATCTATTTTTTGTGTCAATTACAAAGTTGTCCTTATTAAACTGTACACTTTTCCTCCTAGAATCTGAAGCAACTTGACACCACGCGCTAGAATTCTCGGAGCCACCTGTGTTCTGAGTGTTTACTGGAACCGGTACTTTCGATTCCAGTAAACGTACCTTTTCCTTTAAAATCTCATTCTCCGCTTTTAATGCTTGTAAATCCTGTTGCAATAAAGAGAGAATTACAAGTACATTATCATTACCTCTATCCTCCAAGTAATGAGACGCCAGCGATTCGTTGACCGTTGTAGGCCTAGGTTTGTTACCGCTATTCAAATTGCTCTCGCCACAGCTTTATTTTCAGCAAAACCAGCACTACATATACACTCAAAATGGTACCAAATTAAACACTTTTCACACTGGATACCATTCTTCACTCGCTTCTTGTTTACACCACATTTATTCCCGATTATTTCGCAAGAGAACCGGGAGCTATCTTCACTTACATCCTTCGCTGACGCCATCTTGTATTAATAATTACAGCATCAGATAAAGCTTTGCCTACTCTAATTCACTGAGTTCTATTTTCTAGGGGCCGATGACCTTCGATGTTAGGCCCCTTAAAACAACAAGCATCATCATCATCTATTTTCTAGAAATATAGCCACCCATTCAGTCACTCTTTTGTCTAGTCCAATTGCACTCATTTTTGCCAGCAATCTCCCTTGATCTACCCTATCAAATGCCTTAGACAGGTCAATTGCGATACAGTTCATTTGACTTCCTGAATCCAAGGTATCTGCTATATCTTGCTGGAATCCTACAAGTTGAGCTTCAATGGAATAACCTTTCTTAAACCCAAACTGCCTTCTATCAAACCAGTTATTAATTTTGCAAACATGTCTAATATAATCAGAAAGAATGCTTTCCCATAGCTTACATACAGTGCATGTCAACCTTACTGGCCTGTAATTTTCAGCTTTATGTCTATCACCCTTTCCTTTATACACAGGGTCTACTATAGCAACTCTCCCTTCATTTGGTACAGCTCCTTCATGTAAACAATAATCAAGGTACTTCAGATATGGTACTACTATATATCCCAACCTATTGTCTTTAGTATATCCCCCGAAACCTTATCAATTCCGGCTGCTTTTCTAGTTTTCAACTTTTGTATTCTACTGTACATGTCACTGTTATCACAGGTAAACTTTAATACTTCTTTAGTATTTGTCAGCTCCTCTATCTGGACATTATTCTTGTAACCAACAATCTTTACATACTGCTGACTCAATACTTCTGCCTTTTGATGATCCTTGCATACACACTCCCCTTGTTCATTAATGATTCCTGGAATGTCCTTCTTGAAACCTGTTTCTGCCTTAAAGTACCTATACATACTCTTCCATTTTCCACTAAAATGTGTATGACTGCCAATTCTGCTTGCAATCATCTTATCCTTAGCTGACTTCTTTGCTAGATTCAATTTCCTAGTAAATTCATTCAATTTCTCCTTACTTCCACAGCCAATTCTCTCTTTCTTTCCAGTCTGCACCTCCTTCTTAGTCTCTTTACTTCTCTGTTATAATATGGTGGATCTTTACCATTCCTTTACCATACCATTCCTT
This sequence comes from Anabrus simplex, assembly GCF_040414725.1. Classification (NCBI taxonomy): domain Eukaryota; kingdom Metazoa; phylum Arthropoda; class Insecta; order Orthoptera; family Tettigoniidae; genus Anabrus; species Anabrus simplex. Next base: position 142,393,560 of record NC_090265.1, read on the forward strand.
TACCACACCTTTAAAGGTACAAACCTATTTTCACATACCTTATCTATTGCTTTAAACCCATCCCATAGTCTATTTACATTTTTATTTACCATTTTCCACTGGTCATAGTTCTTTTTTTTTTTTTTTTTTCAAACTCCCTCATGCCTGTTTTTATCAGCCATATGGTACTGCCTAATAGTCCTAATTTTAATACATTCCTTTCATTCACATTTATTTTTAACTATGACAAAAACAGCTTTGTGATCACTAAATACCATCTATTACTTCAATTTCTCTATAGAGCTCAACTGGTTTTACCAGCACCACATCCAGAATAATCTTCCCTCTAGTTGGTTCCATCACTTTCTGAATCAGCTGCCCTTCCCATATTAATTTGCCAGTTTTTGGTCATGCTTCCTGTTGTTCGCATTACCTTCCCAATTGACATTTGGTAAATTGAGATCACCTGCACCGAGCTTGATAGCTGCAGTCGCTTAAGTGCGGCCAGTATCCAGTATTCGGGAGATAGTAGGTTCGAACCCAACTGTCGGCAGCCCTGAAAATGGTTTTCCGTGGTTTCCCATTTTCACACCAGGCAAATGCTGGGGCTGTACCTTAATTAAGGCCACGGCCGCTTCCTTCCCACTCCTAGCCCTTCCCTGTCCCATCGTCGCCATAAGACCTATCTGTGTCGATGCGACGTAAAGCAACTAGCAAAAAAAAAAAAAAAAAAAAAAAGATCACCTGCTACTGTCACGTTCCTTTCAATATCGTTTCCCACATAGCTGATTATCTTATAAAGTAATTCCGAATCAGCGTGAGCACTACCCTTTCCTGGTCTGTACACTCCAAAGACATCAAGTTGCCTATTATTTTAGAGATGAGCCTTACCCGTAGAATTTCGTGTTTGTCATCTTTAACTTTTTTGTAGCTTACAGATTCTTCTTTCACCAGAATGAATGTCCGAGTCGTTGGCTGAATGGTCAGCATAGTGGTCTTCGGTTCAGAGGGTCCCGGGTTCGATTCCCGGTCAGGCCAGGTATTTTAACCTTCATTGGTTAATTCCAATGGCTCGGGGGATGGGTGTTTGTGCTGTCCCCAACATCCCTGCAACTCACACACCACACATAACACTATACTCCATCATAATAACTCGCAGTTACCTACACATGGCAGATGCCACCCACCCTCATCGGAGGGTCTGCCTTGAAAGGGCTGCACCCAGCTAGAAATAGCCACACAAAATTATTATTATTATTACCAGAATGAATACTCCCCCTCCTACCATTCCTATCCTATCTCTACAGTACACACTCCAGTGTAGTTCTGCATCCATTATATCATTTCTCAGCCAAGATTCAACTCCTATTACAATATCTGGTAAGTGTATATCTATTAAATTACTCAATTCTATTCCTTTCTTTGCAATACTTCTACAGTTGAGCACTAACTTTTTTATTTCATCCCTACTTCACTTCCAGTTTCCTGTATCCGTATCACCGCCCCCTATTTCTTCCAGGGTGTGGGGAATTTTACTTGTATACGCGTCATAATGTCATCTGCTTATTCTTCAGGGAGACACTATGCTGTTCATTTGGTTTCTGAAGCTGAACAATTCCCAAAGACTGAAATTTATTGTAATGAACATGGATTGTTGTGTGAGCTGGAACTTTTACACCCAGGAATCTTTCTTGACATCTTGTTTGGACTTGATAGACTGACTAAGTTAGCATGTATGAATCATAAATAAACACATGTTGTTTTGTAGTACAGCATACTTACAAGCAAGGTGGCCATGCAGTTAGTGTCACGTAGATGTGAGGTTGCATTCGGGAGATAGTGCGTTCGAACCCCACTGTTGGCAGTCCCGAACATGGTGGTTTCCCATTTTCACACCAGGGAAATGCTAGGGCTGGGACTGTACCTCAGTTAAGGCCGCCGCAGCTTCCTTCCCACTCCTGGCCCTTTCCCTATTCTATCATTGCCATAAGAAATATCTGTGTTGGTGCAACAGAAAAAAAAACCCATTACAGGTATATAGGGTCATAACTCATAATACACTTCGAGATATACTACCCAAGACAGAACAGCACATAACTTACAAACACGTCTTTCGTTAGGCGATAGCTCGCTCATTCACTAACAAGGAGAGAAACACACGAACCTCCTGTGCATTGAATTCGGGAGGTGGCTGTCGTATCGCCGATAGGAAAAACGTGGTGTAGCTGGTTCTTATTTCAAATGTTGTCACTATATGTATGTAATGTATGTATGCTGAAAGTTATTCTTTTATTTAATATTTTTCTTCTTTCTCTTTCCAGCCGGAGCTCTACTTATGCACACCCATTAAAGTTGATCCCAGCAAGGGCTATTATATAGGTGAATAAACTTTTTCTGTCTTAAAAGACATTTTCGTTTTTCATAAACTGAGTAATGCATTGCACCTCTTTCTTGTCATGAATTCACATTTTCATTTCAGTTGGTTTTGAACCCAATGCCACAATGTCTACAGCTCATCACATGCTACTGTATGGGTGTACTACACCAGGAAGTCAGAAGGCAGTTTGGTAAGTCAGAGTGTTTATAAAAGTATATCTCAGTGGATTGTGAGACCTATACCTGTAGGAAATCTTATCAAGTTAAATAGTTCAGTGGTTTAGTTTTTGACACTTTTGGTGTAGTATTGACAATATTAGCTGGGTTCATTATTTTTTATCAGTCCTTAAGATTCATAGTTTTCATGTATACTGGTAACCCAGTAGGCTACTACTAGATATGAGAGATCATTCAAGGGTAAATTATCATTATTTGAATACAATAAGGATTCCTACCACTTTCAAGGAATCCACTTCACTTCAAAGTTAGGAAAGCACAATGTTATTGATATTTTTATAATTATTTCATGTGGCTGATTCTAGCCTGGTGCAGCCCTTGTAAGACAGACCCTCCAGTGAAGGTGGGTGGTGACTGCATGTATGGAAAACTGTCTTTTAGTGAGGTGGAGAGTAGTGTTGTGTGTAGGTGTAGTGTGTGAGTTATAGGAATAAAGATGGCAAAAATGCCCAGTCCCTCAGCCAAGCGAATTAACTGTCTTAATCTTAAAAATAATAAGTTCAAGATAGTAATCTCTCTTCCTGGCCACGAATCAAACCCAGGGTCCCGAGGACCAAAAGCTAGATTGCTGAGTGTTCAACCATGGAGCTGGACAATGACAGTGCCATACAACATCTAGTTTGCATGTTAAAAGAAAACCTTGTCTGCTGCAGTTGAATGATGGAAAGTTTATCTTTCGATAGTGAAAAAGAAAGATGACCTGTAGGAGACCTTATTTACATTTCACAAAATGGTAATTTCAGAGTTCAAAAACTGATTGAAGGAAACTTTTACTTGCTCCATAAACAGTGGATTAAAAATGAATGATTGTATTGACCACAAAAGTCCACTCCATGTAAATCGAAAAGAACTACTTCAGTGAGGTAAACCATTTGGGAAGCCGTGGTGGCTCATCACAAAATTTAGCTGCTCTGCAGCATTTGTTAGGTCAGATAACTCGTCTTGATATGCCTGTCGTAGTCCTATTGCTTTTCCTGCACTCTTCAATGGCTTTAGGAACATTTAATAAGAAGCGTGTTATGGTATGCTGCAGTTCATAGTCAGAATTCATCCATTCTGATGTCGTCATGCCATCTCTTTGGTAAAAATCTATCCATATATTTGCTTTTTTATCCTGCAGTTCTTGATGTTAAGCTTGGTATTGTGTCGTAGAAAGCAATGGTATTTTTAATCACAGTTCTTCTATATATAAAGGTTGTCTTGTGAGCTCATGGGTTAGTCTCGAAGGACCGTTTGTTTTTTTTCTTTTGCCAGGCAGAGAACTTTTTAAAGATATACGTGACCTTTACTTTCTCGTGTAGCTAGGTTATTCTTCAGTAGGTTTTCCAAGATAATGTCTGAGCTGTACGTAATTTTTTTCTCTTAGCAGCATGTAAATTGAATATATTTGGAAGCTAGGAAAGGTTAGAGAATCAAAGAGTATCTAGCAGGGAATAGTATTCATCCATGATCAGAGGAAGTGTATACTCTCTGGCTTGACAGGTGGTAATCAAACATGTCTGCATGCAATAACATTACTAAGGATGAAAATAAAATATATCAGAATGTTAATGAAAGTGTTAGTCGTTTAGCAACCCGCTAAGTACAGAATGTATTTCGGGTTAGGTTAAGCCTTTACCTGCAGTCATTGGAATGATCACTTAATGACTTGATTTTATGATTACTCAAAGTTGGCTGAACTGAGAGACCTATCCATATCTCATGATTCACCAGCAGGTAATTCCGGAGAGAATAGAATAAAAATGAAGCAAATCAGCCCTGTTTTTAGTAAACTCAATCAATCAATCAATCAATCAATCAATCAATCAATCAATCAATCAATCAATCAATCAATCAATCAATCAATCAATCAATCAGTCCTGATCTGCATTTAGGGCAGTCGCCCAGGTGGCAGATTCCTTAGATGTCTTTTAATATATAGATTAAGCAAAATGTTTGTCATTTGCCTAACTGCGCTGTTGGCGTGCAAAGGTATCATTTTTTAATACTGAATGTATTGAATTCATGATTGCCTTGCCTGAACAAAATAAATCTACTGTATGTGAAAACTCGATTGACAGACACGATTACTCTGTACCGTTCTGAAGCCAGTACATGCACAATGACATACTACACAATAACAGAAACTCAAACTAGTCTTCACCTGTTTAAAGACCATGGGATATGAATGAGGATACTGAAGTTTAAAACAAAGTCTCTTGCTTTTCAAAGAAGTGTGAGTTGGCACAAAATCTGTAGAGATGGCAGCACCATCCAGTAAGGTTTGGTTACTGGAGTTCTGAAGAAAATGCACGCTGGACATATGCACTTCCCAACACAAGCAAAAAGTAATTCATGCAATAGAGGATTAAATTATCACAAATTTAAAATCAAGCACTGTCAGCATCTTAGATGTCTGTAATGTAGGCATAAGTTCATATCAAAATATTAAGCAATGTATTGTGAATAGTATTTGGCCTATAAAGAAAATAAACAGATGTGTGTTTGTGTAGAGGAGGGGGGAGGGGGAATTGTTAATAAATTAGCACATATGAAAGCAAATGAAAATGTAAATGGAAAGAACAAAGTTGGTGTGACATAACATAATCATTAAAAAAAAATAATTGAGATCAACTTATTTATATTGAAGATAAATGTGAAATCTCCTGAAAATTCAGTGAAGTATATAGAAATCTATCAAGACTTGCTCCTTTGTCTTAAAATGCAGGGAATTTAGCCAACATTTTGTTTTGAGATTGTCATTTTCTCTTCTAAACTGGTTGTGTTAGTATCTACTGCCATTCTTGTATTTGAATGTTGAGAACTATCAATTAACTCCTTTGGCCCAGTTTATGTATTTTCTTAAAAACATAGGTTGATTTTTTAAAGAGTGGCAACAATGCTGTAGTGCCACCGTGAAACAGAGTTAGCCGGTGTTGTTTCCACAGGTAGGTTAAATGCCTGCCCTCCCTCTAAGAAAATGAACATGCCCTCACCCATCCATGTGCTCATGCATTTAACAGGAACAGAGCAGTTGTGAATAAACAGTCAAGGAATACAATGTTTTCAAAGCTGCAGCAAAGGAGATGGATAAAAATTTAATGTACAAGGTGCTTGTTGTGCATCTGTACCGCAAAGAACAACAGTTTGGCAGAACCCCACCAGTGTGAAAGTTATGATGATTCGTGTCTATGATTAGGACGGTTGGAATTGAAGAGGACATATTGGGGCAATTTTTTACTTTTGCTACTTGTTTAACATTGCATTAACACAATAAAGGTTTTCGGCGACGGAAGGATGGGAAAGGGTCAGTGGGCTAGTGTTGGGATGGTAGTGGCCATGGCCTTAATTAAGGTACAGTTCCAACATTTGCCTGGCGTGAAAATGGGAAACCACGAAAAAACCATCTTCAGGGCTGCTGACGGTGGGATTTGAACCCACCATCTCTTGAATGCAAGCTCACCACTTGGCCAACTTGGTTGGTGGGGCAAATATTAGTTTATAGGAAGACGAGTTAGGGATTGGAATAATTTACCAAGAGAAATGTTTGAGAAATTCTCAACTTCTTTGAAATTATTTAAAAAAGAAGAGGTAAACAACTGATAGGGAATCTGCCACTTAGGCGACTGCCCTAAATGCATATCAGTGGTGATTGATTGATTGATTGATTGATTGATTGATTGATTGATTGATTGATTGATTGATTGATTGATTGGTGGAGACTGTCTGACAAACACTAGAGTGAACGTCAAAAAAAACGTAAAGCGTACTGTTCGCCCAAGGCAGACCGTTAATGCAAAGTACTACTCTTTGTTCCTAAAAACGATCTCCGAGCAGCGCTGAGAAAAAAACTAAATCACTTCATGCACAAATTGCCCATCATTATGCACGACAATGCAAGGGCGCATGCAGCAGGAGCGTTGTCTGATGTGTTCAATCGCTGGTGCTGAGAAGTGCTCTAACACTCCCATACCCTCTGGATTTAAGTTCCCGCAACTTTGACTTGATCCCTAATGATAAGGAACCACTGCGTTGAATTTGCTTCTGAATAGTTCTGCAGGCAATTGATTGCTCTTTTAGCACTATCTAGAGATCAGACTATGCCAGCAGTACCCAAAGGTTTTTGCATCATGGGGAACATGCTGGTGCCTGTAAAATCTAAAACCTTGTAAGTATACTATGTGTCTAGAAAACAAATAGTTGCCACTTAAAAAAAAAAAAACGAGTTGGCCGTGCGGTTAGGGGCGCATGGCTGTGAGCTTCCATCTGGGAGATAGTGGGTTTGAATCCCACTGTCGGCAGCCCTGAAGATGGTTTTCCGTGGTTTCCCCTTTTCACACCAGGCAAATGCTGGGGCTGTACCTCAATTAAGGCCATGGCAGCTTCCTTCCAACTCCTAGGCCTTTCCTATCCCATCGTTGCCATAAGACCTACTAAAAACTAAAAAAAAAAAAAAAAACTAACCTATATATTTCTTAGATTATCTTGTCATCGGGACATAGCTACAGTTTGAGATCAGTGAATGTAGAATGTTTTAGTTGTCTTTAAAGATCATTCCCAGTTACTTAATCCAATTTATACAGTCATTAATATATTTGCCTCAACAAATAAAAGTTGGTAAGAATATTCCTCTCTGATATTAATATAAACAAACACAATCTCTATTTAGTATGTAAAGAAAGACTAGTAGTTGTAGTTGTTGTTGTTGTTTAATGACCAACTGAAACACTGACTAAAACAGTCACTGAATTAAAATTGTTATAGAACAAAATTTATTAATACTGAGACTGTTTGACCATTGATGCAATTTATGTAGAATCTGATTTTTTTCCATAATTTTTTAATTATAAACTTTATTGGTCATTTCAGGAATTGTGGTGAAATGGCAAAACATGATGATTATTTGGAAACCTCTAATCCATGTGAATCTGGCTCTCAGGTGAGTTCTGTTTCTCTTGCTCTTCATTACTTTCCTTCTTTCTTGAAGTTAAGCAATGTTCAGTGAACATGTTATAAAAGTTCCAATTGCAGTAATTGAATAGGTGATAAAATTAAACCACGTAAACACATTTGTTAGATAGAAATAGACCATAAAATAACAAAGGTGTTGAAGTAACTAACCAAAAACTAGTAAATGAGAGAGATAAAATAAATGCCACAAAAATGATCAATGACTGGGAGAAGTAAGTTTATTTATCTCATTTGAACCAAAGTGAGTTGCTGAAGTAACAGAGAATATGTGGGATATATACTGCAAAAGAAGTGTGAAGTCTTGTGCAACGGTTGATGTTGTGATCATAGCCATGGACTCACCAGTTTTATATGGAATCTGAACCACAAGGATCATTACCATCATCATCTGTCTCCAATTGCCTGGGTGCAGTTTAAGAGCACTCTCCATCTCTGTCCATCCAGGTACATTTCTCCCCCTTGGACTTCATACCATTCCGTGCCTCTTCTCTCCAGGTCCTGCTTTATTTGGGAGATCCAGCTTTTTCTTGGTCAGCCTCTAGTTCTCTTGCCTTCCAAATCATTCTTTTACAACTCTATCTTGTGTCCAAACGGTTTCAACCTTGATATGCCTATGTTTTCACAGATAAATTGTTTCACTTGAATCTCTTGATGGATCACTTCATTTTGGATCTCATCTCTTCTTGTTTTCTGGGGCATTATTGACCGAAGAAACTTTATTTCTGCAGCTTGGAGTCTGCCATTATCTCTGCTGTTAACGATACACTTTTCAAGACTATATAGTAGGTTGTTATTGGTATGAAGAAGGTCTTATAAAGAATTCTGTTTAGTCTTAATGAGGAGCAGCAAATAAGTTACAGGATTGTGAATGACTGCAGAAAGACCTTGACAATATTGTGGGATGGACAGCAGACAATGGTATGATGGGAGAGATGGCGTGGAATGACATTAGTAGACAAATAAGTTTGAGTGGTGTCTTTAAAAGTAGGAAAGATCACAATATGAAGATAAAGTTGGAATTCAAGAGGACAAATTGGGGCAAATATTTATTTATAGGAAGGGGAGTTAGGGATTAGAATAACTTACCAAGGGAGATGTTCAATAAATTTCCAATTTCTTTGAAATCATTTAAGAAAAGGCTAGGAAAACAACAGATAGGGAATCTGCCACCTGGGCGACTGCCTTAAATGCAGATCAGTATTGATTGATTGAAATGGAAAGAAAAATCAGGTTGTAAATTTCACCAAGAGGAAAGGTCCTATCAGTTTTAATTACTGTGTCAGAGTGAAAGTACCTCATGGAGATTGCTGTGAGTACCTTCTTCATTGGGGTAATCACATTAACAAGGTTGTAAATTAAGGTTATAGATCTTTTCATATGATTGTGGTATTTAGGGATTGTAGTAAGGATGTAAAGGAGAGGGCATATAAGTCACTGGTAAGACTCAAATTAGAGTATGGATTACTTGATTCAAGACCTGGGAAAGATTGAAAGGATAGCAGCACAATTTATTCTGGATGCCTTACGACAGGATAGTAGTGTTATAAAAATGTTGGGACTAGTTGGGAAGGCTTGGGAGTAAGGAGAGGAGCTTACATCATACACATACCTCATCATTATAGATTGTTATGCCTTTCAGTGTGACTTGAATGCCACAGAACAATTTTGAGAAATAGGACACAAGGAATTTTGGGTTAGATCCTTCCTGTTTACGTAAAAATAGCAGAATTCCTTATACAATTCTCAACCACTTATTTCTGCAAGATAGGATTTTCAAGTTGGTCCCTTTATAAAAATCAAATGCTGCAGTTGTTTGAAAAGCACAGCTGATGCTGCTTTCAACTCTCAAACAACTGTAGTGTTTGATTTTTATGAAGGGACTTACTACTGTGTGCTGTTAGGTCATCAGGCCAGAGGCTGGTTGGATCCTCAAATAGCACCACCAAAGGCTATGCAGTTATAGGAAACCACAAAAACCAATGGCAGAGCCCAAATGAGGCATACTAGGCAAGACAAGGAGTGAGGTAGTTTGCCATTGCTTTCCTCACTACTGTGTGCTATTTTCTCATTTTTATTTCCATAGTATTTTAACCTTCCTTTCAATTTTTATCTAGCATGATGATTTTTACTCAAGAATACTTTTATATTCTTTCCAGATTTTATATGCATGGGCTAGAGATGCTCCAAAACTGGAACTTCCAGAAGGAGTGGGCTTCAGGGTAGGTGGCAACTCATCTATCCAGTATCTTGTGCTGCAAGTACACTATGCACACATCGATAAGTTCAAAGGTAACGATTTAAAGGCTATAACTGTAAAAACATTGGCTTAGTTATGCAAGGGATATACTGCATATACTGTGCATTAAAACTATTAACAGTTCCAAGAATGTGTGCCTGACAGAATACTGATCATTAAGAAACATCTAGTCCAGGTAAATGGCAGTTATAAAACTACTTGATGCAGTTAAATTTAGTCAGTTCAAATGTCTTTAATTCTAAATCGTAAATAATTCAAGCTTTTTGCATGATACGTTGACATTCTCAGACAATGCAATGTTAATATCTTCTTTGATTTTTTGGATAATTCGAAGTAATATTCAACTAAACTGAATGGCAATATTATGAAATTCAGCCCACAATACCAGTACATTGTGAGCTAGAGTGCTGAGATTAGAAAGGTTTAGTATAGAACATGGGTTAGTCAAGCTTGTTTGATAAATTCCAGGAAATAGTTCTACCCCATTCCTCTATTGGATGCGATTAACTATTAACTGGAAAACAACAGATAGGGAATCTGCCACCTGGGCGACTGCCCTAAATGCAGATCAGTATTGATTGATTGATATTGATTCTTATTCCTCTTCCTGCCCCGGGCATTTGTTTTCATTGTATACTGTACTACAGTCCCACAGTCAAAGATAAAATTACCACAGCAGATTTTCTTTTGAACGAGTACATTTTTATACAATGCCGTAGGGCATTACAGTGTATACAGTAAATTGAGGGCATCAGTGTTTATTTCGCCATAAGACCTATCTGTGTCGGTGCGACGTAAAGCCACTAGCAAAAAGTTTGTTTATTACCGAGCTGTGTCGACAGTGCAAACCTACTAGAGTGCAATACAAAATATTAACTTTTGTGGAGAAGGCAGCAGCCATTCATGAGGTGGAAAAAGGTTTTTTGAATGTGTAAAATAACAAGATACTTCGGAGTCCCTCAGAATGTGTTTTCTACTCAACTGAAAAATAAGGATAAAATCTTTATGCCAGTTTTAATTAAAATTCAAAAAAGAACTTTCAAAACTGATCTAATTTGAAACATTGAATAACTTGATTTTTGTTCTTGTTTTAATTAATAACAGAGTATAGTATACAGAGCAGGAGCTTCATCTGTGATGGATGGTATTGTTGAAAATCTATGTGATGAATTGAAGTTTGAATTAACCAAGGTTGACGGTATATCCAATTATTGACATGTTTACACGAATTGTGTTGTTTTGGTTACCAGATATAGTACAGTATTACCGTGAGAAATATTTTGGAGGTAAATTCCTTTAGCTAATTATAAAATTATTTCAAATTTTTTTTTCTGTTGAGTGAGGTCTTAAAGTCCAATTGTTCTTATATAAATCATCATCAGTGATGTGTTTAGATCAGGATAATTGGGCTTCTTCCTTCCCTTATAGGAAGGTTTATTATAAAGGAAATTATACATGTTTGCATTTTTATATTCTTTTATTTTATTGTATTTTATTTATTCTCAATATTGTTTTATCATTCCAGATGGCAGCACGGACAATTCTGGTATATTCCTACATTATACAGAGCGCCCGTAAGTAATTTTGTAATTGTTATACTGCAGATTAAGATGAAAGTGGTGATAGTTGTTTCAGTAGGGCAGATTTCTGTATTTTAAACTACAGTGGGTCACAATGTAAATAAAAAAAAAAAAAAGGAGATTCATTTGCAATTGCAAAGAACATGATCTAAAGTAATTAGATAGGTACTGGTATGTAATGAGAACAAGGAATTTAAAAATATGTTATACTAAGAGAACCAAATATTTGAAACTGTGGTATTATAACTCATGATCACTACATTATTTCTTAACCTTTATATATACAGTATATAATTTCCCTTTTCAGCTTAAATAAATTAGCAGGTGTTTTACTGCTTGGAACTTCTGGAAGTATACCACCCAGAAGAATAGAACATATGGAATCGTCTTGTTCAATTACAGAAAAGAAAGTGATACACCCGTTTGCTTATCGCACACATACACACAGTTTAGGTAAGTAATATTCTTAGCAAAATTTTGATATAATTAGAATGTGAAATTGATGCCTTAACCTCAGCAGGTACTAATGTTTACAAAATTATGTGGCAGTAGTCTACTTACTAAGTTGAGAAATTAAAATTCCAGACTGTAAAGATGACTTAAGAAATTCATTAAAAAGTGCATTATCATGGTGTCTTTGAGGTAAGTCAAATCAAAATCTACAAGATCACTGAGAAAGTAAATCTATATAATCATAATATAAGGGTTAAAATACCTTGAGATTGTTTACAACATGCTTTGTGACAAAATAACTATAATTAATTCCTGGAATCCACGTCAATCTTTCATAAAATGTAAGAGATTCATCTTGAATCATTTGTTTTAATTCTTGTAGATGAATTGTTTCTGCTTTCATTAATGACAAATAGTATACAGAGCAGGAGCTTCATCTTTGATGGATGGCATTGTTGAAAATATATGTGGTGAACCAAAAAAATTCTTAAGAAATGTCTAAATAATTGAATTATTTCTCCGAGATCATGCTAAATATTGTACAGTTTTTGTAATCACATCACAGATTTTATTACAGGTCTTAAAAGGGAGAAAGAGGAAGAGATACACTGTCTGGGTTGCCATTTTGTATCAATACAGATTGTATCTTGCCTATTTTGCCACTTTTATGACTTCCTCTGGAGTGTAGACTCCACTTTATCATAAGACATTCTTAATCTTGATGTGTGTGTAGTCTACACTAGTGGATATAATTCTGGACACTTTTCATAATGTAATGCATTTGTATGTTAATGACCTATTTTCTTGATGGGTGATGGGGTTATAAGCAAATTAATGTAATGCATAAGTAATATTGTGGCATGTAATTGTATTTAAGGTTGAAATTTGAAATACACAACATCACGGGCATTATGTGAGGACAGCTAATTCCACAGTATAAAACAGTCTCTGCAACGTAACAGTTAATATTTTGTGGGGAATCCCTTGCCTTTTATTACTGCTTCGATTCTGCGAGGCATGGAGCCAACCAACCTTTGAAGATCGTCTGTAGTTATGTCCTTGGACCAAGCCTGGATGATGGTTTCAACAAGTTCCATTTTATTCCTTGGATTCTGGCATGAAACGAGTACTTTCAGTCTGGCCCACAAGTTTTCGATTGGGTTTAGGTCGAGACTGTTTCCTGACCATGGCAAAACATTAATGCGATGATCTTTCAGCCATTTCATGCTCAGTTTTGCAGTGTGGCATGGTGCACCATCTTTTTGAAAGAAGCACTGTCTCTGATGATAAGGAAACAAATCATTGATTGAAGGTAACATATTTTGTTCCAAGATCTTAGTCTGGTATCTTTGGGCATGTAGTGTACCATCTTTCACATGTAGTCGACAAACAACATGACTTGTCATCACACTACTGGATGTTTCATAGGAGCGATTGAGCATTCTGGTAACAAATCTTTGCCAGGCCGACAACGCACGTATTTGATACTATCACTTCCAAATATTGAAACACATGTCTCATCACTCCAAATTACCTTGCTCCAGTCCACATCAGTCCATGTTCTGTGTTCCAGAGCCCACTTCACGCGTTTCTGCCTTTCTTTTGCATTAAGATAAGATTTTTTTCTTGGCCTCCTGACTGGCAAACCATTTGCATACAATTTTCTTCGGACAGTTCTGTCAGTAATGGTGACTCCAGCACTTCCTTAATCTGTTTTGAAGTACGCCAACGGTCTTGTAACGCAAGGCGGCAAATTCTTCTTTCATCTTGAGGAGAAAGCACAGGTTTTTGTCCAGTTCTAGAAGCAGTTTTAGTAATGTTGGTTATCTTATAACGTTCCCACACCTTCCTTACACCTGACTTAGTAGCACCACCACCCAGTCTTGCTGCAATCTCTTCAAACGTATACCCTTCCTCACGCGAAGTTACAGCTCTACTACGTTGAGATGGTGACCAATCAATCCCTTTCTTGGGTGTAGGAGTCATTCTTCACTGAAAGAACTGCTAACAAGTTGAAGAAATGTTCACTCACACACCAAAATGAAAGACTTCTTCAGATCACAACAAGAAGCACACTAACGCACACCAGTCATTCAATAATTCGTGAATGTTACTAACAATGACATCAGCTACAGTATACCATATGACATTAATGGGAACGGGAAGGAAACCTGAGCTCAAGAAATGAATAAGTTTTTTCCACTCTTTTCTCATCAACATTGGTACGTAACAGTGAGAGTAAAATTGCAATAAAACAAACAATGCACATTATTAAGTTGTCATAAACAATTAACAGTGTTGTATGGTGTCATAAACAGTGGAAGAAAATCAGCTATATACTCTCAGTAAGTGAAATATGGTTGAATGTTGAATCAAACTTCTAACAAAAAGTGTCCAGAATTATGTCCACTAGTGTAGTTGTTAGGTAGTTAATAGTGTAGTGTAACCTATGGCCTGTAGATGTGTCAATGAGCTACTGTTTGTTAATATTTAAAAGAAAAATCTAACTGATAGACTGTTCATGTTTCAATACCACTAGCTATTGTTATTATGAAGGAGAAAAACTGTTAAATTTTTGTGAAAGAAATTGTTTTATTGTGGACAATATGTGATTTAGAAAGTAAAATATTGTAGTAGAAAGATTGCAAGATATGGTTAAGGTGAGAGAAAGACAAAAACATAATTTATTGTTTTTTGATTAAAAAAGTGAAATTTAAACTGTTTTAAACTGTTATGAATGTGGCGGAAAATGGGAAGGATAAATGAGACAAGAAAGAAGAATATAAAACTAAGAAAATTAAGAGATAAAAAAGTACAGGAGCATTTTTCGGTGATCCTGAAATATTTCATTCCAGAAACAAAATTAGGAAGTGTGGAAGAGGAATGGTCCGAGTTTAAAAGGGCTTTTGTAAGTTTGAAAGAAAAGGAGACACCATGGTGGAAGGTGAAGGAAGCAGAGGGAGAAAAGAAGAAAGCATGGCAATAGTGGAACAGAGGCAAAACACGAGAAAGTAAAAGGAAATATCAGGAAGGTAAAACAAAATGAAAAAAAAAAAGGTAGCCGAAGAAAAGTTGGGAGAGGGTACTAACATGAGAGAAGGAAGGGAATGTTAATGGGGGTAGAAAGATGACCGGTGTACACCAAGCTGGTGGAAGAGAGAGGTGGAGAGTTTTAACACAACAAGAAGAAGAAGAAGAAGAAGAAGAAGAAGAAGAATAAGAATAAGAAGAAGAAGAAGAAGAAGAAGAAGAAGAAGCATTACAATGTTAGAGATGAAACTAGCTGTCAGAAGAATTAAAATGGGAAAAGTGGCTGGGTAGATGATACTGGCAGCTGGACCTGTTGGTTATGTAGATTGGTGAAATGTATACGGTTACAAAAATATGTGCCAGAAGAATACTGATGTTTAAGAAGGGAGACAAGGAAGTATGCAATAACTGTCAAGGAATTGCACTTGTATCACAAGTTGCAAAAATAATGGAAAGTATAATAAAATGGACATTGAGAGGGAAGATGGAAGGAGATTTAAAAAAGGAGCAGCATAAATATTGAAAATCCACAGCCTGTTTCCAGTCATTCGACCGGGTCAGGGATGGAATGAATGAAGCCTCCATCTAGCGGCAAGGATAAGAATTGTGCTGGCTGCCGAAGCCTGTCGCACTCCCCTGGGGCAATGATTGATGGATGAGAGATGAAATGAAATGATATTGGAGAGTGTTGCTAGAATGAAATATGACCGGGAAAACCAGAGTACCTGGAGAAAAACCTGTCCCGCCTCTGCTTCGTCCAGCACAAATCTCACATGGAGTGACCAGGATTTGAACCACGGAACCCAGCGGTGAGAGGCCAGTGCGCTCCCATCAGAGTAGCATAAATATTATTTCTAGATATATGAGTATGACTTGATAGAATTTGATGATGTTCTTTTAAGAACAAAACATATCATTCTTTGTTTAATAGTGTGCATTTTTATCCCTTGTTTAATAATGTGTTTTTTTTTACAGGTATGTTGTAATATAATATGTATATTTAACCTGCGTGTTTGACAGACTGAAGAGCTTTTAAGTTACATGCCAAACCTTTGCGATTCTTTTTTTCTCTTTTGTTCCTTATCTACTTCTCTTACAATATTTAGTTTTTTTACTGTGTATCTTGGAAAAAGTCTGTCTTTTGGCATTTTTAACACAAATTTATACAGTAAAAATTTAAAAAATAAGCCAACACAGAACATGAATCTTACGAGCATCTTCACTCAAAAGTTTATTTCCTCTTAAGTTTGAATAGAACGATGAATCTGTGTGCACTCGCTTCACACAGCTTTAATTTTTGTAATGTACCGTATAGAACAGGTGTACTAGAACTTCACTTATAGGTTACTTTTACTCACACTTTGGAAACAGTTTGAGCTCAGTAAAAACACAATCTTGTCTGAAGCAGCTGATTACAGTATGGTATTGACTGACACAAAGGAAACCCTCCCTTGTGTAGCAGACAATCTATTTGCATCAACAATAAAAGATGAGAGGTCATTATTGTGATGGTTATTATGTAAGAAAGTAATAGTTTATAAAATAAAATTACATTTATTATTTATTATTATTTATCTGTATTTTGAATTAAGCAATAAAAATTCAATGTAGAAACTTATCTTGCATCCTGGGGACTTAAATTAGACATTATTTTGAATGAACAGTTCAAATTAACAAGATTTTGCTGTAGAGAGATGGGCGCAAGAAAAGGAACACATTATAGAACAACCATAATGGCAGGTCACTGGATGAAACACTTAACACTTACCTGCCATTGTGTTTCTTTTCTTATTCCTGTCTCTCTACAGTATATATGACTAGAGACATTAATTCTAATGGTGTTAGAAACTCATTTTTGATGATAGGTTTTCGGTGAAGGCTGACATTCTATATTTTGAGTTTACTTTCAAAATGGTGTAAAGATAAGACTGAATTGTTTATTTTCAATGTTGATACTAGGTTTTTTAAATATGATCTGTCTTTAAAGACCCCAGGAGGTTTGAGGTGGGAAGCCGTAGCTTTTTATCTCAAGGAAGATATTTGTCTGTGAACAATAAATCCATTCAGAATGAAATGAAAATTTGAAATGTAATTTTATTTTATGCATGTAATGAACCCAAGAGGTGTTCAATATTCCTTTTTTAGGGATAACACTCCAAAGAAATTTGTCAATAGCTTCAAGTTTTAGGTGATTAGGAATCCTCAGTAATATCAGAATCGTGAAATAAAACATTAATATGTTTGCTCTATCCAAGCAATAAGCATTTATTTTTAATGACCTTCCATCTTTCAGGAAAGGTGGTTTCAGGTTATCGAATTCGAAGAGGAGATGACGGCAGAGATAACTGGGTTCTATTGGGTAAAAGAGACCCACTTACACCGCAGATGTTCTACCCAGTACTTAACTCGGATCCCATCAGATATGGCGATAGACTGGTAAGTTGTTTGAACTGTTGAGATCGGTTACATCACTACCACCACCACATCCTCTTAGCCAGTACAACTGGGCTGGGAAAACTAGTTCTTCCCTGTTTCACTCTATATCTCTACCACTTCTCACCCATCACAAGGTTCCAGTCTTTGTACTACGGCCTTATGCTGGTCTTAACCATGTTTGTCAATATTGTAATGTGAGTCTTCCTATTTCCTTTCATTTGCAAATGTGTAGCTTATTTTCACATTCTTTTCTCTGCACACATTTAATATTTCCAAACATCTATTTTTCATTTTATTATCTCCCACCTCACTTGTTTGTCTTTATTTCTCACTTTCTTGTATGTTCCATGAATGTACAATTACATTTCTATTTTTGTGCCGTGTGGTTGAAAACACTCCCAAGTTTTATCCTCCTGTTGACTTCAGTATTCAGTTTTGAGTTCTCCATCATTGCACTTCTTAAGGACTTGATTCTTCACAACTTTGGCATTATTTACACTGTTTGTTTAATTGTTCCTTCTCTCTCTTTCTTTTGTCATCTTGCTTTTCCTATTCTTCAGTCTTGTCATTTATTGCATCAAGGTGTTCTTATCTCAACCTCTCTCCAAACCACAATATAATCAGCAAATACCCTTGTAGTCATTCTTGCTCCTACTATTTTGTTGTTCTCATGATATCATTAATCACATTATAGATTGTAAAGCTGGCAATAAACTTCCCTGCCTGTCTAGTTTTAATTTCAAACTGTCTTGTTTTGTCTACTTGCATCTTAACACAACTGCAGCATCTCTAATAGTTTGCTTGATACTTAGAATTGAGGTATTCAAATTCAAAAGCATTCAGCCTAAGAGAGGACGTCAACCTCTAAAAGACCCGCCATACCCCATCAGGGTATGAAATAAAAAAACAAAAAAACGAAGGCAGTTTGCCCTTGTGATGCAGTGTCTCAGAAAGGTGTGCCAGTCCAATTGGTGAGCCCAATGGCACGCTGTGGACAAAATACTGCATGCATGAGTGAGCATGGCTTTATACTCTATAGGCTGGTTCTGTTGCTATGATTATTTATTTATAATCACTTTTGTTCACTCTGGTTTTAATAATTCTTGTTCCCTTAACATGTATTATGTGCTGTTCCCAGTTACCTTTCCTGACTAGGTAGTTATAGGAAGGAACCTACAAGAACATGAATCGATCCTTGACAACACCGTTAATGTGTGAAACAACCTTTACTTCTTCCTCTTCTTCTTTAGCGTTTGTTCCACCTAGTGGCAGGGTCCGCTGTGTGGATTCATTGTCTCCATTTAATTCGGTCTCGGGCCACGTCTGGGTGTAGTTTTACAGTTTTCAGGTCATTGTGCACTGTATTGGTCCATCGTTGTCTGGGTCGTCCCTTGGGCCTCTTTCCAGCGACTTCCAATGTATTGTCTTCTGCACGCAACACATGCTCAAACCAGTGCAGACGGTTTTCCTGCATTTTCTTCTGGATCGGTGCAATGCCAAAACGTTTCCTAATATCGTTGTTTGAAATATGATCCAGTCTAGTGATGCCAGCTGTCCACCTAAGCATCTTCGTCTCCATGACGCTGAGTCGATGTTCTGCCTCCTTTGTAGCTAGCCAACACTCGGTGCCGTAGAGAGCGACAGGGTGGATAACAGTCCAATAGATCTTAGATTTCAGATGGTCCTTCATCCAACGGTCGCAGGTGACGCCCATTGTTATTCGCCACTTCAGCCAGGCTGTGTATATCCTTGTGTTGACCTCGTCAGTAATTTGGGCATGGTCAGAGATTATGGAGCCAAGATATTTAAATTTCACTACTAATGGCATCGTCAGCGTGGATGTTTCCAATTTCTCGAGTATCTAATGTCATGTATTCTGTCTTCTTTTTGTTGAGGCGCTGGTTGTATTGCGCTAGTCGGTTGTTCCACTCTTCTGTTTGGCGCTGGAGATCAAGCTTATTCTCAGCAGCCAACATGACATCATTAGCATAGAGAAGTGTCCATGGTATTGGCTTGTGCAGGTCTGATGTAACAGTGTTCATCACAGAATGAACAGGAGTGGTGGTAAGGCAGAGCCTTGATGGACTCCTAAAGTGATGCGCAAATCATCAGACGCTCCTGCAGCAGCTTGAACAAAATTCCTTGGTTCTGTGTAGAGCATCTGTACCCACTTAACAAGGTGCTCTGGAATGCTATGTTCTTATAGCGCTAACCAGATTAGGTCATGTGGTATCTGATCAATGGCCTAAAGATCCAGAAAAGCGAGATGAAGTGGCTTATTCTTTTCATGGTGTTTCTCGACTAACAGTCGTGCAGAGTGAATTGCATCTGTTGTGCCACAATTTTTCACAAATCCAGCTTGGTTTGTTGTAAGTTTGGCTATCTTATGAATCCTTTTGTTGAGAATACGTTCGAAGACCTTCATCGCGTGGCTCAGAAGTCTGATCAGGCAATAATTAGAACAATCGGCAGGACTTCCCTTCTTTTTGAAGATTGGTATTGTAATGCTACGCCGCCAATCTGATGGTATTTGACCTTCTTTGATGATCTGGTTAAAAAGCTGTGTTAGTCACATTACTGCATCTCACCGTTGAGAGAACCAGCTGGAAAATTTATAATGTCCAATAACGGACCATTTATATTGGTATTATAAATTCACTCATTCAGGACAAATATTTCAGGTTCCCTATGGGAATCACCATCTATATAACCAGAACTCTGCCGGAAGATCATCGGGGCTGGTGGCTTTCCCAGGTTTCAACCCCTTCAGAACAGCCTGGACTTTGGTGACATGAATTTCCTTCACTGGGCCTTCAATAGCAGAGGTGGTTGGAATTGGTGGGTGGGGAAATTCTTTGATTGAAAGTTTCTCAAAATAGCTCCGCCAGCATTCTTGCGCTTTCTTCCAGTCAACCAGCAGGTCACCTGTTTCGTCATTGATGCCGTAAAACCGCTGGATGTCTTCCGTTTCGCGGTGTCTCGATTTGAGTAGCCAGTAAATGTGCCACTCACCTTCGCGCGTGTCAAGTTTTGCACATAGGTCTGCATATTGGCATATTGGCTTCCTTTTGTTACAGCAGTGCCCTTCTTCGCCTCACTACGGGCTGTTTTGTAGGCATTCCAACGAGATGGTGTTTTATCTGGAAGAAACTCGCGGTACAGCTGTTTCTACTTCCGCACTGCATCTTTAACATCATCATTCCAAATCCACATGTCTTTGTCAATCCTTTGTCGTCCTGGGTTAGTTATTCCAAGAATAGAGCGCTTCATGAATGACGTCTTTCAGTTTAGTCCAGCTCTCTTCAACTGTGGTGATTGGTGGCACTGTAATTTTTGTAACAACGTCGGCCTTCTTCTCCTTGAAGCACCACTATCTGATTCTTTTAGGTCCATTTCTGGCAACTTTAACCATAGCTTACAGATGACTGGTCGACCTTTACTGTTGACAAGTTAAAATATGAGTGGATTTTGGAAAGAGCATCTCTTAAATTTACCATATATTCCAAAGTTGAAAATATTATTTTATTCCAATAGATGTAGATATTAGGGGTTTTGAATATATTTGGTCATCAGTACCAGTGTATTAGTTTATGTAGGTGATATTTGATAACCTGTACTGATTTAGTTGCCCTGGTGCATGAAATATGTACAATTGTTTCATTTGTCTGAAAAGAATGAAGTGAAAGAAAGGGATGCTGTCAGTACGTTCCTTTCTCCAGTACTCAGGCCTGAAACCCATTGATATATCTTAAACATTGAACTTTGAGTTTATTTGGAATATTAACAGGCTCTTATTTCTGTTATTATTCAGGCTGCACGTTGCACAATGCTGAGTACAAGAGACAGGTGGACTGAAGTTGGGTGAGTATAAATTAAAGTATTAGAAGAGTACTGTCAAGGAAACAAGAAAACTAGCCTATGCTTTTCTCTGAATGTAATGCCCTGCAGAAAATTAAAATGAGAAGGTCTTGAGGTCTGACCCTAATATTTTCCTGAATTGAATAATAAAAAATACCCATTCAGGACAATCACAATTACTTCACCATCAACTCACTAATTGAACTGTAATGGTTATCTTTGGTTACTGCATTATCTAATTAACTGGAGGGTACCAGTAAATAAACATAGCCTCGTCAGCAGGATGTTACTTCTAAATTGGTTGCTATGTATCAAGTACAAGTAAATATACAGTATATTCCTTCCTCCTTCCTACAGAATACACATTTGTGTTTTGATATTTTTCATTGAGGTGTTCAAATTCAAACCTGGACATTTACACTTCTGCAGTTTTTCAGGAGACAGAAAACTGTTCTTTCTAAAAATTCATTACCTATGTCAGTTATGTTCTTTTCATGTTATTTCAGTGTAATACATTTTGTGATTTCATGCTTGTTAAGCAAGAAGAATATAGCACTTACTAAATAAATGGATTTAAATTCTGGAAATGTAAGTATTTGCTTTTGAACCAGATCAGGCTCACAGCAGTAGATGAAAGACCCTATAAACACACTTATACACTGATTTGGTACATACTGCACATGGCAAAATTTGTTAATTAAATTACATAGCACATACTAGTTTCATGATTCAACTAATTAAATTGAAAGAAAATGGTTTGAAATTAACTTCTGTGATCTAAACACCCAAATCTAAAGAATTGTCTGTGTTTTTTTTTATTTGTTATTTTGTTTTACGTCGCACCGGCACCGATATGTCTTATGGCGATGATGGGAGAGGAAAGGCCTAGGAAGTGGAAGGAAGCAGCCGTGGCCTTAATTAAGCTACAGCCCCGGCATTTGCCTGGTGTAAAAATGGGAAACCACGGAAAACCATCTTCAGGGCGGCTGACAGTGGGGCTCGAACGCACTATCTCCCGATTACTGGATACTGGCCGCACTTAAGCAACTGCAGCTATCGAGCTCGGTAATTGTCTGTGTATACTCGTTACTGATGTATATAAAGGAAGAGATTCCGTTAATGTGTTTAAAGTGGAAATGTTTAGATTTGAATTTCAATGCCTCAATGACTGCTGTATAAGGAATGGAAAGGAACAAATCAGGTGGTAATATGATAGAAATTTGAGAAGGAACACACAATAAAGACAATGACAGGTCAGCCTAGGAAGACAGAGCAACATAAAGAAGAGATAGCGACAAGCATGAAAATACAAAAGGATAAGGACAATCTCCTCATCTTCATACACTTATACGCTGATTTGGTAAATACTGCACATGGCAAAATTTGTTAATTAAATTACATAGCACTTACTAGTTTTATGATTCAACTAATTAAATTGAAAGAAAATAGTTTGAAATTAACTTCTGTACCTCTATTCAACCTTTTTGTCCCCAGTTTTTCTCTTATCTTACACCTCCCACATAAAAATCAAAGATCTATGAAGATAAACCCCACAGTGAGTGCTGATGCCTGTTCTGCTGATGAAGTGAGGACCCAGAAACATACAGAGCTGAGAAGAAAGGGAATAGATAAGGAGACAGCCAATCTGTTTGAGGATGGCAGTGTTAGATGATGTGAAAATTGTCTTTTCCTTTTTGTACGTTCATGTTTACTCATATTTCTTCCTTCCATTGCTCAAGCTGTATTTTTATTTATCTTATTATGTGTTCCTTTTTGTGCTCCTACTGTTTCACATACTCTGATGAGCAACTGAATTGGAGATAGAGCTATGGTAGGCCTGGCGAATGTAATAGTTCGGCATGATACATGACTATAAAGTAATCAGGCCTTGTAACAGATGACCACAGGATGGGTAAGACACAATAACTCAGTACGTTTGATCACAGCCAGATTTAAAGATAAAAATTTCATTGTTCTGTATTGAAAAGTATCACAGTTAAATTGAAATAATAAATATGGTAGTTCAACCTATTCAATACAAGTAAATAAGAGATGTAGAGATTACATTCTTATTTAATTAAAAGTGGAAATGGTGCCGGTTTCGACCCCAGTCTGGGTCATCATCAGCCGATTATAACTCGAAAAACAATGCATAAGTAAGTAAGAAAGAAGTTAAAGGTCAAGTCCACACAGTATCAGTTGAAGAGGTGATATAAAAATGACAGGGGTCGGCACTGTAAAATTCAGACAAAGTGGAATGTAAGTCGCTTAAAAGAAGTAATGTGTAATCTTCCGAGCATTAGCACAGCACACGCAATGTTTGGCACTGTCTCACAATGTTCACGAAAAGCAGAGAACAGTTAAATGAGCCAGACTGCATACACCATCAGGCACAAAGTCACAACACAATCCAAATAAAAAGATCTAAAGTCATGAAGAAGCCGAAGACGAGCAGCTCAACCGAAGTAAATTGCAAGCTCCAGAAGATCGGTGCGGTGTTTACAACGTCAAGTGCTGTAGTTTCATACGCTGACGGAGATTGAAGGGTAGATTAATGATCAAGTATTTGCTTAGTTCACGAAAATGTACCTATATATACATACTTATAATACGATTCAATATAATAATGCGTCAGAGAGAAAGAAACACTGACTCATGTTCTGGGTTCTTGCTCCGACGGTGAATTACTGAGAAACTCACGTCACCACAAAATAAGGTCACTGATTACAGAAGAACTCCGTAGCAAAATCTTCCGTGTATATGAAGAAGTCCACGGTTTGTGTATGAAGGGGAGTACAAGACGAATTAACATAATTGCCTTTAAAGATACCAACAAGAAAGGCTTCATTATCGAACCGACCATCCAATTTGAGCACCATGTCGGCCAGTCTACTGAAGGTCACCTTGAAAAGCAGAATATTTATGTACCCACCATCCCGTTCTACAAAAATAAATACCAGCTGAATGAAGTAGAGGTTATCGGCCTAATGGTTGGTGCTCGTGGCATGATACCTGCCTTGTTCATAGAATTCTGGAAGAAGTTCGACCTGCCTATGAACAGCATTGAAAGAATAGTTACCACCACCACACGTCGATCTGTACACATCCTGAAATCTCATCTGTTTGGACCTCCATAATTGAAAAAAATACATATAACTGGTATATTTCTATATGATAAAACATTCTGTATCCTGATGTGCTTTACTTTGTCCACTGCGGCAACCCGTAATTGCGGGAAGTCATTGATTCCTTCAATAAATATATATATCTGATCAAAAATATCTGAACACGCACTTGAAAATGGAATGTCTTCAAGAAGAATATTGCAGACTATTCTTCCTGAAGCATTCTAGCCATTGTAGTTAATTATGTGGGTTGTTAAGGTCTGAAGCGAAGTTGCCGTTCTAGTTCATTCCAGCGATTTTGAACACGATAGGATTGAGATTAGGGCTCTGGGCTGGCCAGTCCATTTTCAGAACTAGTTGTCCACAAACCATTTGCAAACAGACTGCTTTATAGCAGGGAGCATTAGCGTGCTTGAACACACTGATAATGTCATGGTTCCTACCATAGAAAACATGCAGCTGGCCAAAATGTTCTTATATCCTTCCACCTTTAACATGCTCTTCAGTATCATGAGAGGACCAAGTCCTTCCTTGAAAAATGTTTCCGCACTGTCACCCAACCTCTGCTAAATTTCACTATGGACAAATACAGTAGAGACAATACGTGACACTTCTGGATTTAGCCTTGTTGAAATGGGAGACAAGTCGCAAGTGGCGCTCCTAGTGGATTGACCTGAAAATTCGCGCTAAATTCAAATATCAATGGAAATGTATATACGGAAATGGATAAATAAATTACGTCTAGAAAGAAAGTGTTATTGAGATATTAACTTCGAAGTTGCTAAAGCAATTCTGGATAAATGAATGAAGAATTATGAAAAGGTTATTATTCAAAGACTGAAATTAGACATATAAACAAGATGTGAAATGGACTGCTGTGAAATGGCTTGATCTTTCATTTATGCATTACTTTTTTAGCTTTAGCATTCCTGCCTGGACTCTTACGGTTGAATTTGTATTTCTTCTCATATTAACATTGTATCATCACATTAAGACACTTGTCAATAAAAATATCGGCACATTCCTTACACATATGATGCAATGAATTAACATTTAATAGCTGGACAATTTTCCTCTTAACATGAAGCCTACTAACAGAAAGAAAATCTATAAAATCCCGGCTTTAATCTGAGAAGAGGGATAAAAGAAAGAAAAGTATGAAAATGTTGTCGATGGTGATGCTTTGAGGAATATTTACGTACAATTAGAGTAAAAATGTAACATACCCTTGGCTGTATAGACGAGGATTTTTAAAGTCGCTGGCCTGGAAATGATCTGAACAGATCTTATAATTCTTATATAAGCGTAACGTCCCTTTTCTTGTACACCTTATCCAAATCACTTATGTGACATTTCAAAACCCACAGATCACACCTACAACAACACATCGGTATTGAAGGTTAACTGCTGCACTATACAATAAAATATGCGTATTACATTTTAA
This sequence comes from Anabrus simplex, assembly GCF_040414725.1. Classification (NCBI taxonomy): domain Eukaryota; kingdom Metazoa; phylum Arthropoda; class Insecta; order Orthoptera; family Tettigoniidae; genus Anabrus; species Anabrus simplex. The sequence goes on from NC_090265.1 coordinate 142,419,285, forward strand.
GCCAGTTAAAATATGGGTCGAGCAGGTCAGAAGATTATGAAGTACTATAAACGTCTCTGTCACTGGAAGAATATATATGCAAACACAATATTACTTATATTTTCTTGTCACGAGGGAACCTGAAGAACGACCGCGTTTTCTTCTCTACTTCATAGTTACTGCAGCCAAACACAGCACATACCTTTCCCCTCATGTTGAGAGGAGATATCAAGGAATGACACACGCTACTATTTAATTATGTCAACTCACTGAAAACGCATAAATAACATCAAAAACTTCACCCACAAATACACGTGCTCTTATGACCGAATCAGTCGTTCTCAAGTCAATCCGCTAGAGAGAGCTCTAATAACTGTCCCTCGATATCTCGCTGAGTGTCGCGTATTGTCTCTACTGTATTTGCTATGGGCACTGCACAGACAGCTATATATCGTTTGCTTGGCATTCACCACACACAAAACCTCTCGCCTGACTGCCACATGGTATAGCGTGATTCATCGCTCAAGTTATGCAACTCCAGTCATCCACAAACCACCACTAAACCAGGGAACTGGAAAAATGTACAGTTTATGGGTGCTTAAACATTGAACCTCACTCCTCTTAACTTCCTGTTGGTCAATACACAGAGAGCCTACCCAGCTGTGGTTTTGTTCTGGTTGTCTTTTCTCATCCTCTCTTGACAATCACAACTCTTAATAACTCATAAGTTATGAATTTCATTATGGTCCATATTGACAATTGATCACTATCAAAGGGTAGAGAAAGGGCCACTTATTCAGTACCAATGGATTAATATTTTATATTATTGGTACTAGTTTCGACCTTGCTACATTAGGTCACCTTCAGCCATAATCAAATTGGAAATACATATATATACTAGTTTCAACCTATGGTGTTTCGCACACTGCGGTGCTTTTTACAGGCAACGCAAACCTATGGTATTCCTCACATAAGTGGACTAACCACAGGGACCTGCAGTATCCCGTGATAGGCAAGGCAGATCCGTGGTGTCGCTCATCCCATGGTATTGCTCATATAGTGGGTATGAATCACAGGTACTGTAGAAGCCGGCAACACACACTATTGCTACTAATCACAAACCTATTTGGTACCTAACATACTGGTACTCCGTGCAAGTAAATGCGACCCATGGTGTTTCCCCGCATGGTGGTACTAATCACAAGTAGTCTCATGGTTTTAATTTGATCATCCCTTGGTTGCCCCTTTTAGTCACTTCTGAAGACAGGCAGGGGATACCGTGGGTGTATTCTTCGTGTGCGTCACCCACCCACAGGGGGATTACCTAATGTAGCACGGTTGAAACTAGTACCAATAATATAAGATATAATATTAATATAATGCCCTCATCAGCGACATCTCCACAGAGCTAACAGACTTTAAGAATTGCAAAAGAAGAAAAATGTATTCTCAGAAAGTAGCAGCCGATGATGAATATTAATCCAATGGTATTGAATAGGTGGACCTTTCTCTTCCCTTTGATACTAATCACAACTCTGACAGTCAACTTACGCAACTTGAGAAGAGTGTAAATGGCCCTGACTGATTGCCTATTGATGTAGCAACCAATAACCATTCCATATTCAAAACCACTCCCTTGCTCTACCTATTCTGGAGGTATCTCATTGCCCTGAACACCATCAAGCACTTAACTGCCTTTTATAGCAGAAGTGGTGATTGTAGTGAAGTCTAGGCTCTAATTTGTGTGTACAAAGGGGAGTCCAGTTACTTTTGATCAGGTAGTGTAGATCATTTAACAAGTTTTATTATGATTTATGAAATATTACCAATATCTATTATGCTGAATTTAAGGAATGTTGTTTACCTTTGATTTAATATATTTGTTTTCATTTCCAGCCCTACAAATGCAGATGAAATGTGTAACTTCTACCTCATGTACTGGGTAAAGAATGACCAACCATTGAAGAAAAAATACTGCTTTAGTATGGGACCTCCAACTTATTATTGGGATTCTGAAGACTTCAACAACATTCCTGATGAAGAGGCTAGCAAACTTTAATATGCAACTGGTATCTCTGTGAATACCTGACCAATTACCACTACCAGACAAACATAAATCAAACAAAGAAACAAAGTAGCAAGTTTTCTCCTAACTGTGTGATAATTATCTTCCTCAAAGTTACGGGTAGTATATGATCCTTACACTTGTGACCATTCCATTATTGCTAAAGACCTTGCACAATTCCATTGTACTTAAAAAGTGTGTTGATAGTATTACTGTATAAAGTTTAGAAACATGATATGCTTGCAAACTTGTACAAAAAAATAAATAATGTAAAGCATTGATCTGTACATCTGTTATGATATTTGGTAAATATCTACTCCATGCAGCTATGTTTTATTTGAGTAGTATTTTCATATTTATTATTTTTTATAAAATGAAGAGATATTTACAAGATCATGATAACATATTTTATTTAATAATTCAGTGGAGCACACTTATGCAGAACTTATAAATCACTAAAAGGAAGGAGCTTTATAGAAAGAATAGCAGAGAGATCATGACTCATTATTTGTCTTGTTCAACATTCTCTGTGAGCAGAGCTTTATCCACTACCATACAGTTGAGTCACCTTAGCATGGTTAGATTAAATTTTCTTCCTCCTGATCTTACTATTAAAGATTTTTACATAACACATTGTGGATGGATATTAGGTCATTTTTAATTGTACCGGTATGAGTTGACATGTGTTTTGACCATGTGAGCTAAGAACATACAAATAAACAATCTAACCTGTTACCCTGTCAGAAGAGTCTTTGTATCTTGAGTATAAATTAGACAATTGGCTTTATTTCGTACAGATACAAATAGGTCTTGCGGCGACGATGGGATAGGAAAGGGCTAGTAGTTGGAAGTGACCATGGTTTTAACTTTTTTTTTTTGCTAGTTGCTTTACTTCGCACCGAAACAGATAGGTCTTATGGTGACAATGGGACAGGGAAGGGCTAGGAGTGGGAAGGAAGCAGCTGTGGCGTTACTTAAGGTACAGCTCCAGCATTTGCCTGGTGTGAAAATGGGAAACCATGGAAAACCATCTTCAGGGCTGCCGACAGTGGAGTTCGAACCTACTATCTCCTGAATACTGGATACTGGCCGCACTTAAGTGACTGCAGCTATCGAGCTCGGTGTGGTTTTAACTAAAGTACAGTTCCGGCATTTCCCTGGTGTGAAAATGGAAAAAAAACCCCACGGAAAACCAACCACCTTCAGGGTTGCCACGGTGGGGTTCAAACGCACTATCTCCTGAATGCAAACTGACAGCTGCACGCCCCTAATCGCACGGCCAACATGCTTAGTTCTAAATTATAGGTTTGTTATTTGTCTGTTCTTAATTCGGAAGACTATCTTGGTTGAAAAAATAAAAACACATTAGCTCATACAATTAAAACACAAACTACTATCCCTAAAATATTGTCATTTTGTGGTCATGAAAGAGTACGTTTTAATTTTGATATTTTTCTTTGAATTTGTTTTCCCAACTTACCAGTACATTTACAATATGACAATAGGAGCAGATTTTTATTATTTTTAAGAAATCTCAACTTACAGATAACTTGATAAATATAAATACATTCCATATTAGTAGTATTTTGTTTTTGTTTTTGTAGAGTAAGTTTGTGACTAGTCTCACTAAATGGTGCTGAGAGTATTATATTTATACAATAATTTTTATGAACTGGAAGAAAGAAATGAAAGACCAAATTTCATAAATCTGGCTATGCAGCAACAATTAAAATGTGTTGCTTTAATATCTTGCATTTTTCTTATGTCGTTTGTCAATTAATATTGAAGTGAGATTTTAAATGTGGTGGCAAAGAGTAGCAGCTTAGCAACATGAACAAGAAATCCTTCCCGGTAAATGAGAATTTCTTCTATTTTATATATTGTTTAAATTCAACTATCATGGCATGATTATTTTGTTGTAAATATGTACTGTAAGGAGTAAATCTTGTAACACTAAGAGGTAAAATATGCCCACATGTGAAATGTAAGTAAGTGATTGAATTTAGCATTAAAAAAAAGATGTACCTGAAGAAACAAACCTTAAAACAAAATTTCTGCCACTTTGTGTGCACCCTAAAAGTATTTCAAACAGGTAACATTAATGAGAAACTTGCACATACCACCTTATTCAGACTTCTGAGAGAGCAAAGTATTATATTTGGGGAATAAAACAGATCAAAAGATAATATTCTTCAACTGTATTAGACATATCTTTGTTACACCCTGTTGTATTATATTCCTAATAAAGAAACATGCTACAGGAAAGAAATCTTGTTTAAAATTAAATAAAATTATTTGTGACCTACAATTGAATTTTATTAGAATCTTGGAATTTCTTTTCATATTTTTTCCTGTGTAGTGAAATTCATTAGTATAACACGATGATTTTTGTCAGTCACAGTCCTAATAGTATTAAGTACATGTTTACATTCCCCCATTAACACATTTTCCCTTGTTTGAACCCCACTGAAGATGTTTTCCATGGTTTCCCATTTTTACCCCAGGCAAATGCTGGGGCTGTATCTTAATGCCATGGTTACTTCCTTCTCATACACGATCAGATAATGCTTCACCTACTCTGATTCTCTGAGTTCTATTTTCTAGAAATATAGCCACCTATTCAGTCACTCTTTTGTCTAGTCCAATTGCACTCATTTTTGCCTTAGACAGGTCAATCGTGATATAGTCTATTTGACCTGAATCTAAGTACAGCTTCAGTGAAATAACCTTTTCTAAACCCAAGCTGCCTTCTATCGAACCAATTATTAATTTTGCAAACATATCTAATATAATCAGAATGAATGGTTTCCCAAAGTTTAAATGCAACACATGTCAAACTGACTGGCTATAAGTTTATCACCCTCTCCTTCATACACAGGGTCAACTATAGCAACTGTTCATTCATTTGGTATAGCTCTTTCATTCAAACAGTAATCAGATAAGTACTTCAGATATGATATTATGTACCAATCTATCATCTTTAGTATATTCCCAGAAATCTTATCAATTCCAGCTGCTTTTCTACTTTTCAACTTTTGTATCTTATTGTAAATGTTTTTTGCTATGGTAGGTAAATTTCAGTACTTTGCTAGTATTCGTCACCTTCTCTATCTGGACATTATTCTTGTAACCAACAATCTTTACAAACTGCTGCCTTCTGTAGATCCCCACATTATATTTTGTGAATAAAACAGATCACAAGATAATATTCTTCAACATCCCTTCCTGTTTAAGACCATAACATTTTTACATTGCTGTTTGACTAGACTTTATTTTCCCCATTATAGACGTCTAAGTTCAAAATTCAGTTACTCGCATGCTGTACATTGTATAATTCTTCCAGAGATTTTAAAAGCATATAGACTCTGACCTTGACTGAGGCACTTGGAGGCACTTTTGTTTATGCGGGGCTATGCCCTTTCTCCATTCACCATCCCTAAATTGTAACTACAATTAGTGGAAAATAAATAATAACAATAAGTGAAAGTAATGCCTTATCTTTTTATTGCTCTCCCTCACTTGTTAACACACCTATAGAGTACAGTTGCAATAGTTTCAGTTGACTGACATTGTGTTGAAAAGTTCATTCATTGTCTTAGTAACAAAATTTATGAAGTATTTTTATTTATGGAGAAAAAGAAACTATAACAACCAATTATAAAAGGCTAATGCTCACTCAATAAGTGGACTGCAATTCTCACATGAAGTGTGTGGATAGGGTGTACAGAAACTGAACATTCCGCCATCCATACTGAACATTATGCTAAGCAAGAGGAAAGAAATTGAATGTGCTTGTGAAGGAGTACATCATAAGAAAACTAATGCATGAGGGCCAGTTTCCTAAGCTGGAGTGAGTTTCTACAAAGTAGATTAAAGAAGCCTGAGCATTTAATATCCCACGTGGTTTGAGCCCAGGTGATTCATTAAGCACAGCAGCTGGGACTCTCAGACTTTCAATGTTTGGATAGAAATTTAAGAACAGGTATAATCTAGTCTATAAATATGTGTGAAGCGAGGCTGCTAGCTTAGATCCAGACTACAGAAATATGGAGAGAGACTACACTGCAATAACTTCTTGAGAATTACCAGTCCAAATAATGTTTCCAATATGGACACAACGGGGCTATCTTTTCATCATACACTTGATGTTTGCATGAAGGAAATATACCAAATGGAGAGTTGCTTTAGTAGCCCCTGTGTATAAAGGAAAGGGTGATAGACATAAAGCTGAAAATTACAGGCCAGTCAGTTTGACATGCATGTAAGCTTTGGGAAAGCATTCATTCTAATTATATTAGACATGTTTGCGAAATTAATAACTGATTCGATAGAAGGCAGTTCGGATTTAGGAAAGGTTATTCCACTGAAGCTGAACTTGTAGGATTCCAGCAGGTGTAGCAGATGTCTTGGATTCAGGAGGTCAAATGGACTGTATCGTGATTGACCTGTATAAGGCATTTGATAGGGTAGATCATGGGAAACGACTGGTAAGAATTAGTGCAATTGGACTAGAAAAAAGAGTGACTGAATGGTTGGCTATATATCTAGAAAATAGAACTCGGACAATTAGAGTAGGCAAATCTTTATCTGACCCTGTAATACTTATGAGGGGAATTCCTCTAGACAGCATTATTGGACTTTTATGTTTTCTGATTTACATATATATGTGATATGAATAAAGAAGTGTAATCAGAGATAAGGCTTTTTGCAGATGATGTTATTCTGTACAGAGTAATAAATGCGGTAAGTTACAAGATTGTGAGCAACTGTAAAATGACCTCGATAATGTTGTGAGATGGACAGTAGGGAATGGTTTGATGATAAACGGGGTTAAAAGTCAGCTTGCGAGTTTCACAAATAGGAAAAGTCCTGTCAGTTTTAATTACTGCGTTGATAGGGTGAAAGTTCCTTTTGGAGATCATTGTAAGTACCTATGTGTTAATCACATAAATATGATTGTAAATAAAGGGTACAGATCTCTGCACATGGTTATGAGGATATTTAAGGGTTGTAGTAAGGAAGTAAAGGAGAGGGCATATAAGTCTCTGGTAAGACCCTAACTAGAGTATGGTTCCAGTGTATGGGACCCTCACCAGGATTACTTGATTCAAGAACTGGAAAAAATCCAGAGAAAGGCAGCTGGATTTGTTCTGGGTGATTTCCGAAAAAACAGTAGCGTTACAAAAATGTCGCAAAGTTTGGGCTGGGAAGACTTGGGAGAAAGGAGACGAGCTGCTCGACTAAGTGGTATGTTATATGTTATAAATCTCATTTTTGGTCCGTGTTGAAAATTTACAGTTCAACAACAATAAAGGTGTTTTAATTTAATCCACCTATTCAATACTTTTATTTTCACTTATAGTGGTTATATAAATAGACTCACAGTTAAATGGGACATGTTTCGCCCTCAATTAAGGGCATCTTCAGCCTAAAAACAATCATCAAGAGTACGACTAATATTAAAAGTGGAAGCTAAACGTTTAGCCAGTTATTAAAATTTGGGACATAAAAATGTGAAAAATGATACAATATATAAAGATTCAGGGCAAATATTTCATGTTCCCTATGGGAATCAACATCTATATCATCGCTAGTACCTTATACGAGGTGAATAATGAACAAAACATCATACGGAAGATTGACCTTGAACACAGTGTATATGATGCATTGAATTAGGAGGATACACTCATTTTTTCACCTTTATTAAGTGAACACAGTCTGGCAGTTCCCCTACGCCTCGCACTGCAATGTTAAACAGCAGCCCGAGGTGACCCCAATGGACAACCGGCTGATTAGATGGTGGCATGATATTGCTGCTTGGAAATGGTGCAGTTTTTAAAAACAGAAGACACTTGACAATTTTTTTTTTTAAATGTGTGGTTTTGTTTCCATCACTACTGAAATAGGCTCTACAACGTGTAACTAAAGTAGCTTTTTATTTCCGAAAGACACTTTTAGTGTAAGATAACCTGTATGTTTTTGTTTTAGTAAGTATAAGAAAACCAGGCCAGGTTCCATATCAATCCAACCATACAATTTGAAACAGACTGAACAACCACAAAAAGTTGACCGTGAGAGAAAAAATATATTAATCGACAGCAGCATATTCCAAGGACATTTCTAAATTTCTGCATGTTATTTTCAATTTCTAAGCTATTAAGCCAAGAAGTGGCAGTTCTCACACTGAAAAGTTCAGTACAAATTCTGTGGAATCATTTATATTGTTAATGATTAATAACTAGGAGTAGAGGTAGAAACATAATTTAGCAAACATTTTAGCATATAACCTGCATTATAAGTTTTTAAAAAAAAGTGGTATTCTTTGTCCTATGGCAATCTGCATTGGCAAAAAGAAATTTAAATAAATTAATGTGAGTTTTTTTGTGTACAAAGGCCTTTGCGTGTAATTTCTTAAGTCTGAGTTTTTCTAGCTTGAGGTAGTCTTAGCCCCGTCCACCTCAAATTACAGAGAATCTACTGTATTTACATGCATGGATACCCAGATGAAAAAAAAAAAAAAAAAGAAGAAAAAAAAACCAGAAAATTCTTTAGTTTGTTGACCAGTGTGTGGCACATCTTACCATCATTTCTCGATGGTGTTCTGGCAAAAGGTCGTAACCCACATTTTTCTCAAAATTTGCTTTTTTACTTATTTCAGTTGATTTCTGTCCTCTGCATGTACTGGCAAAGATCGTATGCCACAAGTAACCAGAAATATCTTGTTATCATTTCTTGATGGTGTTCTGGTAAAAGGTTATAACCCACATTTTTCTGAATTTTTTTTTTTTCACTTATTTCAGTTGATTTCTGTCTTCTGCATGTACTGGTAAAATATAATATGCCACAAGTAACCAGAAATATCTTTTATTAATGTTAAAAAATTAAGTCATATCCAATGAGTGGTCAGGTTTGAAACAGGCAAAAGGTCGTAACCTCACACGTACTTGTAACTGGCAAAATGTCGTAACCCGTTACCTTGTGGAATACGCTTACTTGAAAAGGAACGTCACACGGACTGGTAACGAGCAAAAAGGCTGTAACCCACGACAACTGTTTAATACATAATTAATTCTGCTATTTTGAGAATGGGAAAGAACAGAGTTAACAACACAGCAAAATTTTAATTAAATTTGTAATAAGCCTAATCTATATAAATAAAATCATAATGACCGTTTGTACATAGACTAATCTCGCGAAATTTTCATTCAGTTATCTGTTTCAGGTGTAATAATGACCATCTGCATATATTTTAGCTTTGGTGTCTGTTTGTTTGTCCGAGTTCTTAAAACTTGAAAACTCATGGATATATTTCTGCCAAACTTCATATTTAGAATCCACCTGTCCTTGGGTAGGTTTTAGGGCCAATATTGTTTCTAAATCCATGAACTGACTGAGGGTTTATACGAAACTGAAACCTTGATTTTGCGCTCCCACAAAACATTCACAACTGAACTTAATGGAAATCTACCTGTCTTAATGGAAATCATTTTCTAAAACTCTTTTCTCATGTGCATGATTTAATAAGGGAGATATCATTAACGGACCGTTTTTCAGTCTAACTTCGAATGGACTTAGCCTAAAACAGGTGTGTGTAAAGCATATTTCTTATAACTGCAAAACTACTGGAAATATTTTAACCAAACTTCACATTTAGCATTCCCTGGTCCAAAGGTAGGTTTTAAGGTCCATAGTATTTCAAATTCCCAGAGTGGACTGTGGATTTATAGGAAACCAAAACAGTGATTTTACTTGCCCACAAAATATACAAGGCCAATGTCGATGGGAATCGACCAACCTTGACGGAAATCCAGGGAGATATCATTAACGTATGCTCTTACAGGCTAAATTTAGTGAACATAGCTCAAAAGGTGTTGTACGTGGAGCAGATTCCTTATCGCTATAAATAAAATCGTAATGACCGTGTGTCTGTACATTGAATATTTTGGCCAAATTTTCATTCAGTTATCCGTTTCAGGTGTAATAATGGCTAACTGTATATTTTTTAGCTTTGGTGTCTGATTTCTTATAACTTGAAAACTACTAACTTAAATATATTTCTACCAAACATTTAGAATCCATCTGTCCTTGGGTGTGTTATAAGACCAATATTGTTTCTAAATCCCCAAATTAACTGAGAGTTTATTTGAAATCAAAACCGTGACTTTGCACTCTCACAAAATATTTACAACCAAACTTAATGGAAATCTACCTGCCTTAATGGAAATAAATTTTTACAACCTTTTTTACATATGCATCATTTCGATACGAGTATTAATACGGGAGATATCATTAACAGACCGTTTTTCAGTCTAACGTTGAATGGAATTAGCCTAAAAGCGGGTGCATGTAAAGCATATTTCTTATAACTGCAAAACTACCGGAAATATTTTAAGCAAACTTCATATTTAGCATCGCCCTGTCCATTGGTAAGTTTTAAGTCCAAAGCATTTCAAATTCCTGGAGTGGACTGGGGGTTTATAGGAAACTGAAACAGTGATTTTATTCTCCCACAAAAAATACCAGACTAACGTGAATGGGAATCGACCAACCTTGACGGAAATCCATTTCGAAAACTTTCTTCTCACGTGCACTTTCTCGATAGGATTATTAATTAGGGAGATATCATTAATGGATGCTCTTACAGACTAAATCCAGTCGACATAGCCCAAAAGGCGTTGTACATGGAGCAGACTCCTTAGCTATGTAAATAAAATCATAACGACCGTGTGTCTGTTCATTGACTATTTTGGTAAAATTTTCGTTCAGTTATCCATTTCAGGTGTAATAATGACCATTTGCATATTTTTTAGCTTTGGTGACTGTCTTGAGTTCTTATGACTTGAAAGCTACTGGATATTTTTCTACCAAACTTCATACTTAGAATCCACCTGTCCTTGGGTAGGTTTTGGGGCCAATATTGTTTCTAAATTGCTGAAAGGACAGTGTTTATATGAAACCAAAACCATGAATTTGCACTCCCACAAAATGTTCACAACCAAACTTAATGGAAATCTACCTGTCTTAATGGAAATTAATTTCTAGAACTTTTTTCTCATTTGCATAATTTCAATACAAGGATTAATAAGGGAGATATCATTAACAGACTATTTTACAAGCTGTCATGTCATTTCAAGGTGGTTGAAGGGTTTAACTAAAGAGCCATTTTACTCTGCTGTATATATTTCTAACAAACTTTATATTTAGAATCCACCGTCTTTGGGTAGATTATCGCCAATATTATTTCTAATTCCCAGATTGGTCTGGGGGCTTATAGGAAGTTGAAACAGTGATTTTACCTTCCCACAAAGTATAAATGACCAACCTTAATGGAAAACTACCAGCCTTAATAAAAATTAATTTCTAAAACCTTGTTTTTGTCATATGCACATTTCCGATAGGAGGATAATAAGGGACATGTCATTAACAGTCTGTTTTACATGCTGTCATGTCATTTCAAGGTGGGTTAAAGGGTCTAACTAAAGAGTTATTTTACTTTTTTTGTCAGAACAGATAATAAGAGAGGTTATTGTCAACGATTGGTTTCACGAGTCTTCAGCCACAGCGCCACTCCTGGTTTCAGATGAACAATATGTAATCGAGAAGTAGGGAGAATTACGCACCACTTCGGACCAGGAACTGTACCGTTCAATAAACTCTGTTACCATAATCTTAATATGTAGACTTTCACAACCACTAAATTACATAATAATAATAATTAATTGGGGATATTAGGTCATGTAATATTAACTATCAGCTGACGCGTTTTGATCCTGCAACCAGGATCGTCTTCAGTTCTAATTCCCAGATTGGTTTGGGGGCTTATAGGACTGTGATGTTATAATTGAAAATAAACATTTATTAAAATAACTAGACATTTTGTCTGAATGTGTGCTCTCTATTTCAATTATTTAACACCATCAATATCTTCAGAACGTGAAAGTTGTGTCGTCCTCACCAAAATTGCACAAGCCTCTCGATCAGGGTATCATACGATGTGTAAATCAAAACTATTGTGCTGGGTTTACAGGATTCTTAAAAGTAAAATTACTGTACAGAGAGGTAACGTGTTTTACTATCTACTAAACTTGACCTACTATTTGCAGTTAATTACCAGTTCACTTACATTTGAGTTTTTGCCTTTACACAATTTTTCTTTACTCTTGCATACATGCACTCTCAGGTGATCACACTGCACACTGGCATGTCAAAACTTCCATTCCCCACACAGCTTCTATAAGTGCTGTGTTATTCCAAAACAGTTTGCAACAAGCAAGCCTGTTGAAGTCTGCGTAGCCATCTGATGCACTCACTCCCGATGAACAACTTCTCATGGACTTGCGACTGTCTACTTGCTTTCACTTGCATTCAAGACTGATTGGCGTGCAACAGTTGCATTCTTTATAAAAGGCATGTAGAACATTCTAGTAGTTCCCACATCCAGTTCATTCTGGGTATCTGATCCACTGCTAATCAGTACGAAGATGACCTAAAAAGTTACTGAAAATGATCAATAAAATGCCCTTGAATTTATGAAAAATGCTAGAAAATAAGTAAAAAATGACTTTTATAAAATATTTGACCAAACTGAATTCTGGTGACTCTGTAAGAATTATTTTACAAGTAACGTATCCCTGTTCTATTCACGGCATAGCTCTTGTTTTCACAGAAATAATTATTTCCTAATTTATTTGGCAGTGTATGTACATACTGACTGGCAAAATTAATGGATCATTTGAATTTTCAATGGAAAAAGCATGTTAAATGGTGAAACGTTTTATTATTTACACTGATTATTTTCATGAAAAACATTTAAGTAATGTTATATATCTGTTATTGCTATCCTTAGTTACTTAGATAATTACATAATGATTTGCCCCTCAAAGAACCTGGGAACACTTGTTCTTAGCACACATTACAGCTTTCAGATGTTTTTCTCCTTTAATGTGCTGATGTCTTTGGGAGTATCAATAGCCTAAAAATGAGATGGTATATCATCAACACACTGACCTGGTAGGAGCTAGACAAGGGGAAATGAAAATGATGAATGTGCTGTTGTACAACAAACCTTTCTGTGGTCACTTAAACACGGCACAGTTACAAAATAAAACACGCACTTTTGTTGTAAACACTTCTTTCCCAAATTCATTCACTAGCTGAATTAAAAATACACTTTGTGATAGTTCCTCTTTTGGCATTTTTCTTGCAAAGGATAATTCTGTATTGAAGCCAAAAATTACGCAACTGTTGTTTCCAATCCCTTCTCATTTCCATTTGCTCTTGGCCTTGAGGTACGCAGGGTTGAATGACTGGCTGTACGAATGGGTGCTGAAGGCTGCTGCATTCGTTGTACTTGAGACATGTTAGGAAATACTTTCTCCTAAATATCAGAGTTCTGTATTTTGTTCCTGTTCATATCTTAAACACAACCCTCACAGGTATTTACCAATTTTAACCATATGCAAGAAAAATGTATAATGTTTATGTTGTTACTTGTGGACTTTTATCAGTCTGGCAATAGGAATACATGCATTAATTTTTTAGAAATATTTTTAAATGACCTAAAAATTCTTCACAGTGCTATATATTGACCTAAAATATTCTTCAAAGTTGAAATAATGACTAAACATCCCCAAACAGCAAAAAAATGCAAAAGAATGCAAAAAGTGTTATTATCGTTTGTTATATTGTAAAATGGATATCTATATTACTGAGCAACGTCCTAATGCATAGGGAAAAAAGATGACATTTTAACAACAACCGCTCCTTATTAATCAGCTTCCAGGTTCTTCTAGGAGCTTTTCCAGACCAAGGAGCTTGGGCCGTAGAGCACTGGCCTTCTGAGCTGAAGTTGGCGGGTTTGATCCTGGCTCAGTCCGTTGGTACTTGAAGGTGCTCAAATATGTCATGTTGGTAGATTTACTGGCACATTAAAGAACTACTAAAACCAAACCCCATGGCGCAATAGCCCCGAAGAATCTTGGCTTACCAAGCGACCGCTGCTCAGCCGGAAGGCCTACAGATTACAAGGTGTCGTTTGGTCAGCATGATGAATCCTCTCGGCCGTTATTCTTGGCTTTCTAGACCGGGGCCACTATCTCACCGTCAGATAGCTACTCAATTTTAATCACGTAGGCTGAGTGGACCTCGAACCAGCCCTCAGATGCAGGTAAAAATCCCTGGACAGGCTGGGAATTGAACCCGGGTAAGAGGCAGGCACACTACCCCTACACCGTGGGGCCGGCGTTAAAGAACTACTGCGGGACAAAATTTCAGCACCTTGGTGTCTGTGAAAACTGCAAAATTAGTTTGTGGGTCATAAAGCCAATACTACTACTACCTTCTTCTTCTGCTAGGAGCTTTCTTATTGCAAGTCTCAAATACCTGGCATCTGTCTTTCTCGCTATTGGCCCCATCTACATTGTTGCTGCTGCAGTGCAATTGTCTCTCGTTGGCATTATTGCTGGCTTCCCCACACCTGCCTTTCGTTGTCACAATGCTTCCCTCCATGAAGCTGTTCATCCCAAGAAGCTTTACGATCAGATGCAGGCTGATCTATGTGGACGACCATCAGTTTCCTTTGGGGAGGCCGTTGAATCCTATAGACTGCGCTGTTAATAGTGGTGATAAGGGTGTAGGGTCTTTCAGATGGTGACTGGAGTTTCAGCAAGTTCCCTTCACCCATACAGGTTGTTATAGCCACATTCATTCGCCTTCCTGGAATCTTGGTGGAAAGCCTGCAGGTCATACCAAACTTTCATCCGGTCACTATCTATCTTTAGGAGTTGTCTGGCATATTCGAGGATGTTGTTGAGCTGCTCTTCTAGCTGACATCCACAGACAATTGCTAATCGTTCTTGCTCCGGGGTTGTCCCATTTTTCTCTCTTGAAGACCATATTGGTTGGTGTCACAACTGTAATTCCACAAGTGGATGCATGGTAGGCCATCCTCTCTTTCCAGTCTCTCTGGTATGCTGACACCACCTTCCTCAGATGTTTCTCGCCAGTATTCAAGAATCACTCTACCATGCCATCTGACACAGTTGTGGGATAACAGGCATGACACCCACTGATCCCAGTATGCCTTGTATATTGGACTCTGCGAAGCCCTTCCATGCTGGTTGCTGTCCCAACTCGACTTCTCACAGGATACATCCAACATCCTCGTCCCCAAACTGCTCCCGTCTCAAGGCGGCACAATTACAGCCTTCTGCTGTCACAGCTCCCACAGCTCACATATCCCACTCTACCTTCCTGCCTCTCAACCTTCTGACAGTGGGTACAGTTCTCAGCGCATAGTCTCCTAGACCACAGCAGTGTTTCCTTCCTGGTTGGTGTTCAACAGAAGTCGTGTTCTTGTAGGCATTGTACCCACCAAGTTGCCTGTTTTAAGGTTCGGGAGTCAAGTCAAGGCAGAATAGTCTGTACATGGATGGAACTGCTGACCATACAGGTATTTATGGAAGTGCTCCAGCATCATCACGGCGGCCAGTAATTCATGGAAGGTCATGCAGAGGTACATCTCGGCCTGGGATAATGTCTTGTTGTAGTATGCCATCACCTCTTCCTGTCCATCCTGGTTCTGTGAGAGCACACTCCAGTTCCCACATTGCAAGCATCGATGTTGAAAAACTTTTCTTAAGGCTTGGGTTAATCCAAAATAGGTGTTGAGCACAGCGAATCCTTAAGTGACTGGAATACGATCTCTACCTCTGGTGACCATTCAAATAGCCTGTTCTCTGTGAGCTGCATGAGTGGCTTTGAGATGTTGGCAAAGCTGGCAATGGACCTCCTCTAGTAGTTATACAGGCCAAGAAAACTCCTCAGCTTCTGCTTGTTTCCGCATATTCCAGTCTCTAATGACTTCTGCCTTTTCCCGATTGATGGTTACTTGCTCTGGTGAGGCAATGTAGCCTAGATAGCATACCTCCTGCTGGAACAGTTGGCATTTCCTGGGATTTCCTGGAATGAGTATCCTACCATGATTGATGTCACCTAGTAGACCAGGCAGGAATCGTGTGTAAGCCTCTCAACGTGGATTCCCATCAACCGCAGGTGCGCTATACAGAGTCCAAAACGCATAGCAGTTAAAAGCCAAGCCGGTAGAGAACGCCATCTTCTCCTTCTCCTCCTCTGAATGCAGCACCAACAGCCAATATCCAGAATTCAGGGTCCAGGGTTGAGAACTACTGGACTCTGGATGTGTCCAATGAGCCGTCAATTCAGGGTAACACAGCAATCCTTCTTGGCAATGTCATTCAGCTTCCGATAACTGACGCAAAAGTGGAGCTCACCATTCTTTACTAGCACTATAGCGGATGACTATAGACTTGGATTCTCTGATCACCACAGCTCTTTTGGCTCTGGGTTTCTCCAAGGATTACTCCCCCTCCTACCTCCCTGCTCTTACACAAGCAGGCTGTGTTACAGTGATGGAGATAATGGCTGTCTGAATCTTACCAAGTGTAGAATATACAGTATTATTACAAGACATTTCTCACTGAAAAATGACAATGCATTAACTTCCTGGTGACCAAGATTGATTACAGCACAACAACATAATTATCTTGATATATTGTCTCATAAGAAAATCATAGCACGAATGAAATAAAATTTATGTAAGTAACGTACGCGTAACATTGTATATGTTACAATCACCCCCTTTTGCTTTACTCGAGTTGAGAGCAAAGCAAAACACAATTAACATTTTTATTGACATCTTTATAAAGTTACACATTTGGTTGATATCTCTGTATAGTCATTCACTCCATAATTTTACATAAATGAATACATTTTTTAGAAATTAACAATGTTATCAGTTCCAAGGAAGGTATTATCAACAAGTTCATATACGCAAATTCCGCTCTAATTTATGTATAGTTTACTGTCAGCATTAGACTGATGTGAAACACATAACAGAACTTTGTCTCCTGTTTTCGAAAAATCCCGTGCCCCGCCCTTCTGTTGTCTCACTTTTTCCCAGACAATTAAATTCTCCCTAGCTAATCCAATATATACCTCCTTAGATATCACCTCCCCCAAACTTAAATTTAGAATCTTACCTCACACAAAAACTTCCCACTCTTTCACATACAAGTGTACAGACATTCATTCAGAATGTACATAAATATGCAATGAAGACATCATGCAAATCATTCACACAACTTTCAGCGTTAGATATTACATTAAACACACCTTTGAATTGATCTCCTGCCATCTCATGCGCCTTTCCACTGCCATTTTCCTTAAACTTTCCCAACACGCATAGTCCTCAAAACAATCATTCCTCATAATATCTTCAAACCCTGAATAACCATACAATTTATCATCCCTCCTATGAATCCCATTAGGCACAAAATATGACCCACAATCAGTTTCATACAATCCTTCACAAACAACAGTTAAAAGTTTCAGTCAACTCTTATCAAATATCTCAACTTCAATTGCCTCTAGCTCATTCACACAACAAATTCATACATTCAATCACTCACACTCACTCTATTACTGAAATTACCATCATATCCACTCTCAGGATATACATTATTTCTACCCAAAACCCCAACAACTACATCATCACTATATTTCTACTGAAAACCCCAATAACTACTACACCATCACTACCTTTCATATCAACCACCCCCTCCCACCACTCACATGTCTTTTATGTCAACAACACTTACTATCAACCCTCTAACCAGAAACTTCACTGATCTCAACACCACCATTCTGATACATCACTGAGCTAACACTACTCTTCACACGTACCACAAAATCCACATCACATATTTTACTCTAAGACTCCTCATTTGCCAAATAACCTTCCTCACCTTCATGAAAAACTTCAGTTTCAATTTCTGTACCTTCCACAAAAGCAATGGGCCACTGTGTTATCACTACCAACACTAGCACATAGGTCATCTGACAAATTTTCCCTAATTTCTTTATGCCCCCTACTCCCAAAATACCTCCGATTCTCTTCCCTCTGATCACCAATGTCCTTGCTTAATTTATGGTAATTCTCCAATCATGAATTGGTCTTAATATTTGACCACAATCACTAATTTTCTTACTGAACTCTTTACCTTGATCATCAAATTTCCTACTTAATTCCTCATTACCTTCCAGAATTTGCTTTAGAACAATGTTCAACATGTCAGTGCTACCCCCATTATACTCTAATTAACCAGTGCCAGGTTTTCGCTAGTTATACAATATTCCAGGGATGGCAAACCTAAGACACACGTGCCAGAGGGTGACACGCAAGCACGACTTCTATGGCACGTCATACAACATACTAACAAATTTTAATGTCTTTTAACACAGATCTAAAATCTAGCAACATAGCATCTTTTAACATTACGCTCAATTTCTAATGCCATATTTTTTACAAACATAATTAAGTTAAAGCAAAACTATACCTTATTCTGAAAATTTACCCGGTTTTAAATGTAATTTTCATTTATGTTTGCACAATAAAATCATGAAACATTAAGACAAATGGATTTGTATGTATTGCAATCTAATACCTAAATTAAGTCAAATGAGGGGTTCCATGATGATTTTAAAGGAAAATGACTGATGGCTCACTAGACAGTAAAAAGTAATAAACAAGGCCTTAACTGACACACTATAGTGCTATCAAAACAATGTGTGTGTTCTGACAGCTCCCAGCATGGCCGTTACTATGGCAACCAGTACACGCCTCCAGTTTAAGCCACTCCCAGCTCAACACGCGCTCTCCCTTTTCCTACCCCTCTGTCTTAAAGCTCTGAGAGGCGATTGGTCCGAGTTCCACGTTGCCAATAAAGTATATCGCAGCACATGTGGCTGGGCTATATAGCAGTGTCTGCTTTGAGCGATATGATTATCTGTATAGTGTGTTTTTGAAACCAGGTAAATATTTATAGTACTATTGTGTTCGTGTAAATAAGTGTATCATTTTTTTTTTTTTTTTCTACTGGTTGTATGTTGCACTGACACATAGGTCTGAAGGCAACGATGGGACAGGAAAGGGCTAGGACTGGGAAAGAAGCGGCCGTGGCCTTAATTAAGGGACAGCCCCAGCATTTGCCTGGTGTGAAAATGGGAAACCATGGAAAATCATCTTCAGGGCTGCAGACAGTGGGGTTCGAACCCACTATCTCCCAAATACTGGATACTGGCCGCACTTAAGCGACTGCAGCTATCGAGCTTGGTATCGTTATCAAGGCTGGTATTTTAGTGTAGTGCAAATTTTAGTACTGTGTAGTATAGTGTCATTTTAACACCTTGTCATTTGCTGAACTATAAAATGTTGCAACCCGTACAGAGTGCCGATAAATGCCAATGAGGGCGACCAAAAATTCATTCCCTAAAAAAAAACAGGCGTAATGAAGAGGCGTGGCTTAGTTATTCTTGGTCAAGCCCGCGATATGCTGTGTGCCTTACACTAAAGGCTGAAAGGGTAAATGGAGGCCCATTGATACATTAACAAAGTTGTAGAAAGAACAGCAGCAGCGTTAAAGATATCTCAAGTTACAGTAATTAGAATAGGGAAATAAAAAAAAAGAAAAAAGAACAGGAGCCCTGCAAACAAAGTTGAGGGGAAAGAGAGGGAATGAATGTATCTGGACCATCACATGATTGTGTTTCCAGCACCCTTCAAAATTTTGATATTATATTTTATTTTGTAAAATAATAATTATACATTTTTCTTCTTCTGTGCTTCCTTCTCAAAGGTGGACAAAGCATGTGAGATTTTAGAAATGAAGAATCATGACCTGTAGTTAGATTATAAGGCTCTTTGCTTCGGATTTCAATAAAAAAGAGGTCCCATGACTAATGATCACAAGCAAGTTTAAAGGCACTCGAAACGACACGGTGAAAGATGGACTTTTACTTTTTACAACTCTAATTTCAATCATAGCTGGCATTTTAAATTGTGCCGACGCCTATGACAGGGTCCGACGAATTTCTCCCCTTTATTTATACAAATATCTCTTAGATATTTCTCCCATCCTCACCAGGATTTGAACCCAGAATGTTGAGTGCAGGCCAGTCAAAGTGCCAATCAGCTACTGAAATCTACCTAAAAATGAAATAAATCCTCCAGGGATAGACTGATAAAGGCCTAAGAGGAAGGGGAATGAGGAGCATGTCTTACGATATTTGAGCTGATAAAATATCTGCTGAGCTACCTTGGTATAATAGCAACAATATTTAATGTTATTCTAACACTCTCATAATAGATATTATTTTATGCAGCGCCTAGCACAGTGCGAGAGGCTTTCCAGCCGGATCATATGGCAACACAGCACTCCCACTCCTTTGCTCGGCACCACGTGCTGCGAGCTGTCTGAACACGCACGTTGTTTTAATAGGACTGTAGCCAATCAATCAATCAATCAATCAATCAATCAATCAATCAATCAATCAATCAATCAATCAATCAATCCTGATCTGCATTTAGGGCAGTCGCCCAGGTGGCAGATTCCCTATCTGTTGTTTTCCTAGCCTTTTCCTAAATGATTTCAAAGAAATTGGAAATTTATTGAACGTCTCCCTTGGTAAGTTATTCCAATCCCTAACTCCCCTTCCTATAAATAAATATTTGCCCCAATTTGTCCTCTTGAATTCCAACTTTATCTTCATATTGTGATCTTTTATAAACGCCACTCAAACTTATTCGTCTACTAATGTCATTCCACGCCATCTCTCCGCTGACAGCTCGGAACATACCACTTATCAAAAAGGTGAAAGATTTTCAATTATTGTAACTCTCTGTGACATACCACTTAGTCGAACAGCTCTTCTTCTTTCTCTCAATTCCTCTCAACCCAAACTTTGCAACATTTAAAGGTTTGCCATCCCTGCTATATTCTATAACACTCTCCTGATTTCTGCCTGCAAATCATAATCCAATTACCATGACAACTCATTGTTAATTTCACTATCATTATCACCCCTTCCACAATCAACATTAGTTTCACTTGCCTACAATCTTGTTACATAGCTTTAATATTTCAGACTCGCTACAACTTCTATAATCAGGAAACACACTTCTTATTCAATGTTGTTTGAAATACATAGATACACAAACCTTACATATACTGCCAGCCCTGTGGTGTAGGGGTAGCGTGTCTGCCTCTGACCCGGAGGCCCTGGGTTCAATTCCTAGCCAAGTCAGGGATTTTCACCTGTACCTGAGGGCTGGTTTGAGGTCCACTCAGCCTATGTGATTATAACTGAGGAGCTATCTGATGGTTAGATGGCAGCCCCGGTCTGGGAAGCCAAGAATAACGGCTGAGAGGATTAGTCATGGTGACCACATGACACTTCATAATCTGCAGGCCTTCGGGCTGAGCAGCGGTCGCTTGGTAGGCCAGGGCCTTTTGGGGCTGTTGCACCATGTGGTTTGGTTTGGTTTGGTTTTACATATACTACTTACCCTATGAATATATGCATTTGAACAGGTACGCCAATAAACTATCAGCATTATTATGCTTCATGTTCGTGCACCAATTGTAACAATTCTATCATTCTAGCCCCACTGTTGGGCATCAGAATGTATGTGTAACATGCTATATGTTACAGATTCTGTAGCAGCATGCAAAGATTATTGTTGTATACAAGGAACTCGATATACAAAACAAAACATAAAAGTTTATTATTTGTAAATCTTTACACAGTATATACAAAAAACGAAAACGGACTTGATGCTTGAAGCGCTGCACTCGTTAAATAATGGTCTAAACTAGTAGACTGATAGTCTGTGAAAAAAATACAATCATTTATATTAATATTCATATGTATAACGCTGTCTATCTTGATAAGATAGGACGCTTTAAGTAACCAATGTCCGTGATAGCTGATGACTATCTGTAGTTTGTAGAATTATACAGGGAACTTGGATTAAAGTTCGTGGTAGCAGAATGCTAGGCCGAAGTTAGAGAACTTGCAGGGAACTTGTGGTAAAGTTCGTGAGTAGCAGAATTCTAGGACAGGATAGATAGATAGATAGATAGATAGATAGATAGATAGATAGACATGATTTATTTTAACTGGCAAAGTTAGGGACACGTGTCCCTGTCTTACACTTAACCAGTGAAATACATAATTAACATAAAAATATATAACATACTGAATAAATGAAAAAAGAGACTGAAACAAATTACTACGGTACTATGCTATCCTGCTGTACATAAAAATAACTATTATAATACACAATATAAATTAACATTTTGCTTCCTGCGAAGAAATTAACATACAACAAAGAACAAATTACAATTTCAATAATAATAATAATATAGATAAACCTACTAATAATTACAATTAATTTTCTCCAATTCCAGAAGTGTATCACATTGACGAATGTTCAGTTTACATGTGTTTACTGTGGGTGAAAAACATTGCAAAATGGGGATAGGGATAAGGATAACTATGCAGGAAAACCACAGCTGAGTACTTTCTAACACTACTGAATAATAATAATAATAATAATAATAATAATAATAATAATAATAATAATAATAATAATAATAATAATAATAATAATAATAATAATAATAATAATAATAATAATGCATGTCGGTGATACGGGAGGCAGGATATTTGAGGCGGAGATGTCCTGAGGTGAAACCTCCCGACCACAATTAGTCCACCTGTTCAGAACACTTTTTAAGAGGGTACCTCCGTGTCTGACATACGGTGCAGTCTGATTACTGGACACTGTGGGAGTGCCTTCAGTGGAGAAGACGTTGCCCAAATTATATCCGCTGACTGACGTCACACACGATTACGTCAGCGCGCTGCAGTCTACACCTCGTGGTATCTAGAAGTGTCGATGCTGGGCAGGTTGCGGAGCTTGCAGGCGGCAGAGGACACACACAACAATTATGATGCATTTCTTGAAAGAAATGTATACTGTATTTTATTTTGAGTACATCATTATTTCAAATTAATTTCTTTTAAAGAAATACAAGTTAAAACCATCATTCTTCTTAACTTTCCCTCCTAAAAATTAGGATGCACAGATTATTATTCAATGGTGCAGAGTATTCATGTATATACGGAAAGCAAATATACTAACTCAATCCGACAATACGATAAAGCTGACTCGTTTCCACATCCCCTTATTGTCACAATGAGAGTCCCAAGAAGGATAACGCATCACCAAGTCTGTGTTTGAAAGTAGCTGACTGATTTATAACTTCAGAACTGTTTTTCTATTGCCACAGTAAACGAAGTTCAGCCACATATTACAGAATCTATGAATGCTGGACAATATGTACTAGGTTAAGGACAATATATTTTCAATATAAAACAAAAAATTCCAATAGAATTAAGTTAATTGCCCATTCATTGTGTGTTGGTTGTAGACAGAGGAGTCCATCCACATGGGGCAACTGCCCCTCAAGGGAACAAATGACAGTGAAATCCAATCCAATGAAACATTTTCTCTAGGTAAGAGGCAGATACAAAGAATGTCAGGCTCCATGTATGGAGTAGTCAACATAAAATCCTAGTAGGAGGTATAAAATACAGTACCTTTGCAAGACATAATAATGTTATTTGCTTTACGTCCCATTAACTACTTTGACGGTTTTCGGAGACGCCGAGGTGCCGGAATTTTGTCCCGCAGGAGTTCTTTTACATGCCAGTAAATCTACCGACACGAGCCTGGCGTAATTGAGCATCTTCAAATACCACCGGACTGAGCCAGGATCGAACCTGCCAAGTTGGAGGTCGGAAGGCCAGTGCCTCAACCGTCTGAGCCACTCAGCCCGGCCTTTTGCAAGACAGGCAGAATGCAGTGGAGAGGAATTACGAGGGGCGTTTGAGAAGTCCGTGCAAAAATAAAAACTACGTATGTGTTTGGGGTAAACCTTTTTTATTTTTCGACATAGTCTCCTTTTAGGCTTATACACTTTGTCCAACGATGTTCTAGTTTGTTGATCCCTCCTGAATAATAGGATTTGTCCAAGTCTGCAAAATATCCATTAGTGTTTGCAATCACCTCCTCGTTTGAATAAAATCTTTGTCCCGCCAGCAATTTCTTCAAATTGGGGAACAAATAGTAGTCTGAGGGAGCCAAGACCGGAGAATAGGGGGGATGTGAAACGAGTTGGAATCCTATTTCCATTAATTTTGCGACCACAACTGCTGAGGTGTGTGCTGGTGCGTTGTCGTGATGGAAAAGGACGTTCTTGTGGGCCAATCACGGGCGTTTTTCTTGCAGCTCGGTTTTCAAACGGTCCAATAACGATGAATAATATGCACCTGTAATAGTTTTACCCTTTTTCAGATAGTCGATGAGGATTATCCCTTGTGAACCCCAAAAGACAGTCGCCATAACATTTCCGGCCGAAGGAACGGTCTTCACCTTTTTTGGTGCAGATTCCCCCTTGGTAACCCATTGTTTAGATTGTTGTTTGGTCTCAGGAGTGTAGTAATGTATCCAGGTTTCATCCACAGTGATGAAACGACGCTTAAAGTCCTCCGGATTCTTCTGGAACAGCTGCAAACCATCCTTGCAACACTTCACACGATTCCGTCTTTGGTCAAGCGTGAGCAATCGCGGCACCCATCTTGCAGATAGCTTTCTCATGTCCAAATATTTATGCAAAATATCATGTACCCGTTCAGTCGAGATGCCCACAGCACTAGCAATTTCACGCACCTTAACTCTTCTGTCATCCATCACCATATCATGGATTTGATCAGCGATTTCTGGATTCGTAACCTCCACAGGCCGTCCAGAACATTCAGTGTCACTTGTCCCATATGGCCAGTCTGAAAATTTTGAAACCACTTATAAACTGTTCTAATCGAAGGTGCAGTCACCATAATGTTTATCAAGCTTCTCTTTAGTCTCCTGAGGCGTTTTGCCTTTCATAAAGTAATGTTTAATCACCACACAAAATTCTTTTTCGTCCATTTCTTGAAAATCACTCGATTTCCTTGATTCACACAAATGCCCAACACAAACAAATAGACCAATATGGCTGAAACTTGGTGTGCATTCATTCAAGAGATGCTACTAACTAAACATGACCTTGATACGCGCCGGTGGTGCCATCTTTCGGACTTTGCACGGACTTTTAAAACCACCTTCGTATAATGTCTTGGCCCAAGTATGTTTGGATAAGAGTAAATGATGACGAATATGACCCTTAGGTAAAAGCATTTACATTTTTGAAACAATTATCTTGGATATTGATATTTAACTAAGATACGAAAATGACAACTTGAGTGGAGATTCTATGATCATTTAATCTCGTCAACTGACTTAAATTTTTTCCTTTTGCATGTGTTTTAATGTCGCACTAGCACATTGAAGAATTCTGGCAACGCAAGCATGGGAAAAGGCTAGGATGGGGAAGGTACCAACCATGACCTTAACTGAGGTACAGCCCCAGAATTTAGCTGGTATGAAAATGGGAAACCACAGAAAACTATCTTCAGTGTTACTGACAATAGGATTAGAACCCACCATTTCCCAATCAGTAAAAATAAAGTACTGGTATGATTAAGTACTGGCCCCTCATATTTATGTCATCACAGATTATCTTCAGCTTGACATTAATTAAAAAATAATGAATTCTATCCCCTTGGTGACATACATTTTAATAAGAAATGTTATATTTATTATCCCTGCATGGTACATAGCACAATTATGAATTGTAAATCTAGTACATGATGATGATGATAACGCAAAAATATCTTTAAAAATCACAACATTAGAAGATGCTTATAATTTTAAAAAAGGATGCTTTTTTTTTTCCAAGATGCTTTACGTGTTATAGATGTTGATTCCCATAGGGAATCTGAATTATTTGTCCCGAAGGAGTAAATTTACAATACCAATATAATAGTCCGTTATTGGACATTATAAATTTTCCAGCTAACTCATTCCTGGTGCCAGCGTTTTGCCCCCGTGTGCTAGGTTGGGCTCATCAGTTGGTACCTAGCACACCTACCAAGACACTGGCTAGTGCATACCGTGGAGGCCACTGCGTAAGCTACTTGAAGTCACCGGCAGTGCCAATGCACTATGAGAGATTGTCTCATTACAAAAAATTGATGCCTGCTTGGCCATCAGTAAAAAGTCTCTCATAGCGCATTGGCACTGCCGGTGGCTTCAAATAGCCTATGCAGTGGCCTCCACGGTATGCACTAGCCAGCGTTTTGGTAGGTATGCTAGGTACCAACTGATGAGCCCAATCTAGCACACGGGGGCAAAACGCTGGCACCAGGAATGAGTTAGCTGGAAAATTTATAATGTCCAATAACGGACCATTATATTGGCATTATAAGTTGCTTTATGTTGCACTGACACAGAAGGAAGTGGCCGTGGCCTTAATTAAGGTACAGCCCCAGCATCTGCCTGGTGTGAAAAATGGGAAACCATGGAAAACCATCTTCAGGGCTGCCGACAGTGGGGTTCGAACCCACTATCTCTCAAATACTGGCCGCACTTAAGCGACTACAGCTATCGAGCTTGGTATGATGCATCTTAAATATCACGTGTTACCAAAGGAGTAGTCTACAAAGAGTTCTTTATCCAAACAGAACTGAGGAAGTTAAGCTCAATTATCTCAGAATGAATATTCTTTTGTAGATGTGATTGTCTTGCACTAGAATAAACTAACTGTATTTGCACGATTATTATCCATAATTATTTTATTTAAGAAAATAAGATGATGTATTTATACATAAGTGAATCAATGAAGATAATTTACAAAAGTTGACATAAATGAACTTTGTTTTACTGAAAATAGAAACTGACACATGAACATCACAATAAAATAACATTAACAAAAATGTTGAAATAAACAAATTTAAAAAACTATTATAGAAGCATTGTCCAAAAACACGATAATGTTCTATTTTAAAACGTCTGGAGATATATACATATTTGCAATCACTGATAGGCCAGTAAGATCTGTTTTCTGTTTTAATCAGTTCTTTATTGATTAGCAGTCTCTATGCCATTTTATTCACCACAGCCAAATGAAGAGTTGCAAGTTGACTAGTCCATTTATCCAATGCATTGTATCTTGCTGCACAAAGAGACTGTTTATCCAACTCCAATACTTGATTCACTTGGTCTATCCGCCCTCGGATCGTACTGCAATAGAGAAAACAAGGTCATGATTAACACTGAAGGCATTACTATAGCTTATAACTAATTCCCTATGCACTATCAACTTGGCAGCACGGAGAGGCAAACAGCTGGGCTGAGTAGCTTAGATGGTAGAATGCTGGCTTTTTGAGCCAAAGAAGGCAAGTTCGATTCTTAGTATACTTTGGTATTTGAAGGCCCTCAAATATGGTAGCCTAATGTTTATAAATCTACAGGCATGTACTGTACATTAAACTCCTGCAAAACAAAATACTGGCACCTTAAACTCTACGAAAAAAAGTAGTTAATGGGCCATAAAACCAAGAAAAGCAACAAGGCCCTGGATGGAGTCTAGCACTGATTTCACTCACCTAAACCAGGCTGATCACTGATCACATTCATCCAATTTCCCCTCGTAATTCTCCTCCAAACCTGATGGCATTAGTTTTGCAAATCCTATAGAATATTTTATTTACACACCTTTCATCACCCTTCCTTTCTTTTCCTGAATCTTTCATTCCTTGACTTTTGCTCCTACGATTACAATTGAAAGGGGAGGACTATCTTGTATCTCCCTTGACACAATAGTCTAGATTCTTAATGCACCACCAACTCCTAAGTAACTTAACTCTGGTTTCATTCAAGATTCCGTTCATAACCAATCCCTAATGACTGAAGACTGGTTACAAATCCATTTTGGTCACATTTGTCTATGATTAGGATACAGCCCCAATAGACAAGCCTCATAGCTTTGTCTTTACATTATTAGCACCTTGGATGTATTGGTTAAAATGCAGAAAAAGAAAATCTGAAT
The DNA here is from genome assembly GCF_040414725.1 of Anabrus simplex. Lineage (NCBI taxonomy): Eukaryota > Metazoa > Arthropoda > Insecta > Orthoptera > Tettigoniidae > Anabrus > Anabrus simplex. The sequence continues at coordinate 142,447,242 of NC_090265.1, forward strand.
CCTCTTGATGTTAAAATTAGTACATTACATTGAGTCATGGGCAGACACTAAATGTGATGTTAATAACGAGTTGCCCTACGCGAGCCCTCAAAACGGCAACAGTACGGCAAGGCATTGACTCTACAAAGTGTTGGAATTGTTCTGGAAGGATCTGGAGCCCGCATCTTGCATTGCTACCCACAATTAGTCTTGTGTAGTTGGTGCGGGGTTCATGGAGCGTACACCAGCATCAACAGCATGCCATAAATGCTCAATTGGATTAAGATTAGGGGATCTGGAGGGCCAATTCATGGTCGTAACTTCACTGGAGCGCTCCTCCAACCACCTGCGTGCCACCACAGAGCGGTGACATGACGCATTGTCCTACTGAAACATGGCATCTCCATCAGAGTACTCTAGGACCACAAAGGGATGCAGATGGTTTGAAAGAATGTCCACGTAACGTGCACCTGTCAGCGCTCCCTGCAGCCGGACAATGGGCCCTAATTACGACCATGAGAACGCCATCCAGACCAGAACTGGGCCACCTTCTGCCTGGACGCGACCTTGTTGACACGCAGGATCCATAGCTTCATGGGGCATACGCCACACTCAAGCGCCCATCATCTCGATACAACTGGAACCAGGATTCATCAGACCATACCATACGCTGCCACTGTTCCACGGCCCATTGCCAATGTTCGTGGGCTCATGCACATCATTGAGCTCTGTGTCAAGGTGTCAGCAAAGGAACACGAATTGGTCGTCGGCTGGTGAAGTCTATGCAGTGCAGTTGCCTCCTTACAGTCCTGGTAGAAATGTGTTCCTGACTCCCAACATTCAACTGGGCAGTGAACTGACTCACAGTAATCCGTTGAGCACCCAGTACGGTTCCGCGGAGGCGACATGATGTCTGTTCGGTGAACACTTGTGGTCTTCTCATGTGGCAGTTTACGTGGGTGATAACATTCTCTCTGCAATACTGAAGATCTACCCTCGACACTGTTGACTTCGGAATCCCAAATTTGCGTGTAATCTCCGCAATGCTGTGACTCGTGCGCCAATGATCATCCCATGTTCAAAGTCTGTTAACTCAAGACGTGTTGCCATCTTGGTATACAGATTGGAACTTTCCACCTAATCAATACTATTATTTGATACTCTTATTTTAAGTTTAAAAACGTCTCAATACTAAGTTAAGAGGTACTGTGTTTTGTAAAACTTGCGTCAATAGGAAGTTTAGTAATAAATGATCACATATCTCGATGGGCTTGTACAATGAGACAGGTGCAAGTCGTGTGTTTTGAGTGAACAAATTTAAAATCATCTTGTGGTTTGCTCAGGGTCAAGTTATCTGGGTTTGATGTCCAATTAACTACAGTGAGAATGTTCCCTGCTTCACAACTGCAATCTGTTGGACTGTGTCAGATTATTTGCTGTCTTGGCCTGTCATCTGTGTGATTGTCAGGAGCGTGCTGTGCACTGCCAGTCACAGGCATACTGCCTCAGATTTGCTGCCAATGCCAAACTTTGTCCTAAGGAAAGGAAGGCTGGTGAATTAGACCTTCAAGAGTTACGTTCTGGACTATATGCATGTATCAAGAGCGTCCAAGCATCAGCATATGGTGCAGAGATTCACGCATGCTCTTTGGACTACAAAGGAGACTAGTATGAAGAGCAAGCTTATATCCCTTAATTCATTCCTCTGCAAGCAAGGACTTCCGAGTTGGTGACAGATTACAATGATCGAAACTTCCTTTTAACCAACATCAGATAATCTTGCCCCCAAGTCACCATCTAACTAAATTTATTATAGAGAACAAACACCGACGAATGTTACGCGCTGGCTGCTACTCTCTTTTCTTCGCCAGCAATATTGGATACCAAACGGAAGGAATACCATTCGGAAAATCAAACACCACTGCCTCATCTAACATAATTACAAGGCAAAAAATGCACAACTAATAGGTCAGTTGTCAAACAACCGAGTTGAGTCATCAGTCCATAGACTGGTTTGATGCAGCTCTCCATGCCACGCTATCCTGTGCTAACCTTTTCATTTCTACGTAACTACTGCATCCTACATCTGCTTGTCATATTCAAACCTTGGTCTACTCCTACTGTTCTTACCACCTACACTTCCTTCAAAAACCAACTGCACAAGTCCTGGGTGTCTTAAGATGTGTCCTATCATTCTATCTCTTCTTCTTGTCAAATTTAGCCAAATCGATCTCCTCTCACCAATTCGATTCAGTATCTCTTCATTCGTGATTCGATCTATCCATCTCACCTTCAGCATTCTTCTGTAACACCACACATTTCAAAAGCTTCTATTCTCTCTTTCTTTCTGAGCTAGTTATCATCCATGTTTCACTTCCATACAATGCCATACTCTACACGAAAGTCTTCAAAAACATCTTTCTAATTCCTATATCACTGTTTGAAGTGAGCAAATTTCTTTTCTTAAGAAAGCTCTTCCTTGCTTGTGCTAGTCTGCATCTTATGTCCTCCTTTACTTCTGCCACCGTTAGTTATTTTACTACCCAAGTAACAATATTCATCTACTTATTTTAAGACTTCATTTCCTAATTTAATATTTCCTGCATCACCTGCCTTCGTTCGACTGCACTCCATTACTTTTGTTTTGGACTTATTTATTTTCATCTTGTACTCCTTACCCAAGACTTCGTCCATACCATTCAGCAGCTTCTCGAGGTCCTCTGCAGTCGCAGATAAAATAACAATATCTTCGGCAAATCTCAAGGTTTTGATTTCCTCTCCTTGGATTGTGATTCCCTTTCCAAATTCCTCTTTTGATTTCCTTTTACTGTCTGTTCTATGTAAACATTGAAGAGGAGGGGGGACAAACTGCAGCCTTGCCTCACTACTTTCTGGATTGCTGCTTCGTTTTCAAAGCCCTCGATTCTTATCACCGCAGACTGATTTTCATACAGATTGTAGATAATTCTTCGTTCTCGGTATCTAAACCGAATCACCTTCAGAATCGTAAATAGCTTGGTCCAATAAACAGTATCGAATGCCTTTTCTAGATCTACGAATGCCATGTACGTGGGCTTGTCCTTCTTGATTCGATCCTCTAAGATCAGACGTAAAGTCAGGATTGCTTCACGTGTTCATTTCTTCTGAAGCCAAATTGATCTTCTCCCAACTCAGCCTCAACTTGTTTTTCCATTCTTCTGTAAATATATGTGTTAAAATTTTGCAGGCATGAGATACTAAACTAATGGTGCAGTAGTTTTCACACCGGTCAGCACCGGCTTTCTTGGGAATAGGTATAACAACATTCTGCCGAAAATCGGATGGGACTTCTCCTGTCTCATACATCTTACACACTAAATGGAATAACCTTGCCATGCTGCTTTCTCCTAAGGCAGTCAGTAATTCAGAAGGAATATCATCAATTCCAGGTGCCTTGTTCCTATTTAGGTCTCTCACAGCTCTGTCAAACTCTGACCTCAAAACTGGGTCTCCCATTTCATCAGCATCAACAGCCACTTCTTGTTCCAGAACCAAATTATCTACATCTTTACCTTGATACAACTGTTGGATATGTTCTTGCCATCTTTCTGCTTTGTCATCTTTCCCTAGAAGTGGCTTTCCATCTGAGCTCTTAATATTCATACACCTAGATTTCCTTTCTCCAAAGTTTTCCTTGATTTTCCTGTATGCAGCATCTATCTTTCCCAGGACCATACAACCCTCGGCATCCTTGCACTTCTCCTTCAGCCATTCTTCCTTAGCTACCTTGCACTTTCTAGCCACTTGATTCTTTAATCGCCTGTATTCTTTTCTGCCCTCTTCATTTCTAGCATTCTTGTATTTTCGTCGTTCATCAATCAGGTCTAGTATCTCCTGAGTCATCCACTGATTCTTAGTTGATCTTTTCTTCCTTCCTAACATCTCTTCAGCAGCCCTACTGACTTCATTTTTCATGACTATCCACTCTTCCTCTATTGTGTTTCCTTCAGCCTTTTCATTTAGCCCTTGTGCCACATGTTCCTTGAAACAATCCCTCACACTCTTTTCTTTCAACTTGTCTAGATCCCATCTTTTTGCATTCTTTCCTTTCTTCAATTTCTTCAACTTCAGATGGCATTTCATGACCAACAAGTTGTGGTCAGAGTCCACGTCTGCTCCTGGGAAAGTTTTGCAATCCAACACCTGGATTCTGAATCTCTGCCTAATCGTAATGAAGTCAATTTCATACCTTCCAGTGTCTCCAGGTCTCGTCCACGTATACAGCCATCGTTTGTGGTGTCTGAACCAAGTACTGGCAAGGATTAAATTACGATCAGTGCAGAATTCAAGCAGCCGAGTTCCTCTTTCGTTCCTTTGTCCCAATCCGAATTCTCCTACTGTACTACCTTCTCCTCCTTGGCCTACCACTGCATTCCAGTCTCCCATCACAATTAGATTCTCGTCGTCACTACCAAGTATCACCTGTAAATCCATTCTTACACTCTGGGATTGATTACGCTGGCCTACTGTACATAAAATCAGGCACTCATAAAAACAGTGCAAAGTTGAAATGTTATGTGTACATTTTTGTATGTTTGGCTACTAGGGCTATTCACATAGAAATTGTTAGCAGCATGAATACCCAGGCCTTTCTTACTGCTCTCAAATGTTCAGAGATGCCAACTTTCAAGAAAGGCAATTCGTAATGCAGCCGCTAGAGCACAGGGAGGGTGTGGTGTCGTAGATTATTATTATTATTTTTTTTTTTTAAGAGATCTTATAACGGTTCGGAGTTTACATTAGCGCGGGATTCAGTCTTGTTCTTTCTCATCATGCACGTCTGAAAAATCGCAGCTACACACACTCCAAAACACGTGTGAATTAGATTTTGAGGAACGCAGTAAACAGGACCATTCTTTCGAGTATTCCTCCCCAAATTTTTGAACTATTTTTGGTTTATTACTAGCACCACTAGTCACGGTAACGTAATCACACGTATTTTCCTGCACAAGAAATCGCTTCATTATTTCAAACCTTTTGCATTTCCTAACACACGATTACCATTTATCGCAGAAGAGCAATATATGTAAATTTGGCAACTAAAATAGTAATAAATACTTCTTCAACAGTCACGCACACAGTATTCACAATTAAACAGAGTTTGTCCCCACTTTGCCGCCAAAACAAAGACAAAAGAACTCGCAGACTTGCATGGAAGTCTGATCATGTGACGAACAAAAACAACTACTCCGCAAGATATACCAGTTCACAGGTGCCTATATTTCCGGTACCGGAAGCACACACTGCGTTCGACACGTGAAAACTCGAAATATTCTTAATCAAGGGACAGGTAAGGGGTATAAATGATTACTGAGAGATCCGGAAATAGTATTCTGAGAATTCAAGCTGTAATGGCATTCCTTGTGTATTTTTGAATACTTCATACACTTAGATTTAAAAATCAACAAAAATCGTAATTTGTGGTGTGTGATTCGTAAAGGCGTAATTATGATGGGTAATTTGTAATTAACCGGGCGAGTTGGCCGTGCGCGTAGAGGCGCGCGGCTGTGAGCTTGCATCTGGGAGATAGTAGGTTCGAATCCCACTATCGGCAGCCCTGAAAATGGTTTTCCGTGGTTTCCCATTTTCACACCAGGCAAATGCTGGGGCTGTACCTTAATTAAGGCCACGGCCGCTTCCTTCCAACTCCTAGGCTTTTCCTATCCCATCGTCGCCATAAGACCTATCTGTGTCGGTGCGACGTAAAGCCCCTAGCAAAAAAAAAATTGCAATTATTACGATTGAATCGTAATAGTTGGCATCTCTGAACGTTTTATCTCACGACGAGGGAGACATGCGCACATATATTCGGACAATGGCAGAAATTTCGTTGGCGCTGACAGAACTTCGGGAACTACAGAGATTGTTCAACGAAGATCATCATCAACAAGAGTTCTCAAACTTCGCTAGCACTGAAGGCATTCAGTAGCACTTCATTTCGCCTCAGGCTCCATACTTTGGAGGCATTTGTGAGGCTCGCATCAAATCATTAAAGCATCATCTTCGACGAGTGATGGGAACGGCATACCTTACCTTGGAAGAACTCGGAACACTCACAACACAAATCGAAGCACGTCTAAACTCCAGGTCTCTAGTTCCCCTATCCGATGATCCCAATGACTAGTTACTATCACTCCAGGTCACTTTGTAATTGGAAGACCGATCACTACCCTCCCACCTGCAGCAGAGGAATAAATGGACACTATCAAACAATAATGTGCAACCATGCACATTAGTGATCGTCAAGGAAAACAACACCGCCCCACTGCGTTGGAAGCTCGAGGTAATTGATCAGTTTCACCCCGGTGCTGATGGACTAGTACGTGTTGTCACTATCCATACTTCTGGAGTATTTAAAAGGCCCATTGCAAAAATTTGTCCACTTCCCACTTCTCAAGGAGATGATATATGAACATTGTGTGTTTTATATTGTAGTTTTCTTCATGTTTGTTCGTTTATTTTACTTTGTATGTGAAAAAAAAGTGTTTAACCCTTTTTTTGGCAGACGGCATGTTTGATCACCAAACTTAACTTTGTTGCTTTGCTTTTACTTTAATATTTGCAGGTCCTCACCAGAGGTCATATTAGGAGAGTGCTCTTTTGTATACCACTGTCCACTAGGTATGGGAGGTGACTACCTCTTACTTACTGTTGGCACCCTTAATCAGGGAGTCTCTAGGACGGAGCGGTGATAAACGGTCGCATGACTCTAAAGTGTAAACTGGCTGTCACTAGACCCAAACTTGTTGGTTTAATCTACTACAGTATATAATCAACAAAATTATCATTCATGTACAAAGCAAATATTGCCACCCTGCTAACACCAGCTGGTAAATTCACTCCAGGACCCAAGCCACTAACTCCAGTAGTGGGTGCTGTGTTGGTGTCGGAAGCTTTTACTCCCAATCCCATTCAACAACATCCCCGAAACTGCAACCAGTGTCATCCATAATTTCATCTGCCGCTGTCGTAGTGCTGTCAAGTTCTGTTTCACTTTCACTTTCTGTTGCACCACAACGACTGAAACGTATATGCATATTATCACCAGGATCTTCCTCATCATCACTGCTACTATAAACAGAGCCTAGAAGTTCGAAATAATGCATTAATTCTTCTTCATCCTTGCCACTAACGAACACATGCTTCTGTTCATCAGCCATTGTTTCCAAACAATCTGGTTTGGAGATCGCAAGTACTTTTACAAGCACCAATCAAGTGAAATAGTTCTTAAATCAGCCCTCAGGTGCAGGCTAACTCATCTCCGGTAAACAGCTGTTAAGAACTACCAAGCAGTCGAACAGGCCGACCAACAGAAAGTAGCATATCTCGTTTTTGGCGGACAAATGAGCACTGTGTACTAGTACGCTTATGGCTATAGAGCCTTTTGATACTGATCAACTGTCAATACAGACCATAATGAATTTCTTAACTTATGATATAGAGCCCTTTATCGCGTCAACGTACTGGTACGCTTACAGATGCAGTTGGGTTAAGTTTCTGATCAGGCCATGTCATGGGTAAATAAATATAATGTTGAAGGATGTTCCTCCTAAGCAATACAAGTTCAAATGAATACACTGTTATATTATTGTATACATGATACTAGTTTTGGCCCTGCATTTTAGGCCATCTTCAGCCATATAAGATACCTTAAAAATGAATTTTTTGCTATTTGTTTTACGTCGCACCGACACAGATAGATCTTATGGCGACGATGGGATAGGAAAGGCCTAGGAATAGGAAGGAAGTGGCCGTAGCCTTAATTAAGGTACAGCCCCAGCATTTGCCTGGTGTGAAAATGAGAAACCACGGAAAACCATCTTCAGGGCTGCCGGCAGTGGGGTTCGAACCCACTATCTCCCGAATACTAGATACTGGCCGTATAAAAACTAATTAGCCTATTCATAAAAATATTTCTGAAAGTATAAAATTAAAATCTTTATCAGTTTGTTACATTAGTGCATGATTAAAGGAGTCTGTGCTTATGTTGATGACATTAAAATAGTATAGCCTACACTTAATTTTTTTGTCCGTTTGTTACATTATTGCTAGATGAAATGAGCCTGTGCTTATGATGACAACGTTTTAAGTGCAGGCTATACTACTGTATATTAATGCCATCAACATAAGCACCATGTGTATCCCTCTGCCATCTGTTCGACATTATCTATTCTGCCCATTGTTTTCTTATAATCAGCATAAACTACAATAATTATTTCCTTGTGGTTCTCTAGTATTGTGCTGTCATGGTGCTGGGTTGACAGAAGTAACACATTTATTTGGTTTTGGTACATATGAAACTAGAGCTATGATGTCAGTGAATGAAAAACAAGAGATTTTTCAGTCGTTTTGTTACTAAGAAGCTTCACGGGTAAATCTTCCTTGTTCTTTCTCATTGTTCTTGTTAGACTGTCCCTGTTAGAATCAGTTTATCCTGAAGAAACTCCAATTGCCCAGATCCATACATATAAAGAATAAAATCAATAAGAACTCTTTTCCCTTGCCCTTTCTCAGGTTGTGAACCAATTTTCCCCGAATACACCTGAAAGTTTACAATGTAATAATACTTCACATCTGCTAACACCCAAATTTTTATTCTGTATCTTTCAGGTTTTGATTTCGTGTACTGAGATTGCTTTTACAATTCAATTCATTCTGGGACACCATCTCCCATTGGTAAATATCGCATTTCCAGGATGAACACATGATTCCAAAAAATTATCCGAGGCTTGTTCTTCCTTCAAAAGCAAAAGAACATTCCTCTACTGAGTGGCTAGGATGAACATGAACATTTTCTTTTGGGTTTACTCCCTATCCTTTGAGGATAGCAATTTTTAGCATACAAACTAAGCAATTTCTCTACTTTTAGGGAAATGGCTTGGCACTTTTAACAGAGAACTATGAAATATACGCCAGCAATCAAAGAGTTAAAATGTCAGTTCTTAAAAGTTGGAGCTGCACATCCAATATGCTACCATTCATTCTTACCTATCAAGTATACAGGAGACTAGGAGACTTTCCACTTCACAAGCATCTATGTTCAGTTCCTTTGAGATGAATGGAATGTGGATGCGCGTATATGGCTTGATAAGTTTGATCAAAACTTGGGTGCGAATATTCCGTAGAAGATCTGCAAACCAGGGAAGTTTAAGAAATTTAGAAACACATTTGGGATATACACACATTAAATAAAATAAAAACAATTTTGCATCACCTCCGACCAAAGGGTTCCTGTCTCTTTACAAAAAAAGGAGAGGCATACAGAGGTACCGTATGATAGTCAATAAACCTTATGAGCATCATAATTAAAAATTTTCCCCGAAGGGTAATAATATCGTTAGTATATACAAGCAAGACCTTAAGTCTATTAATCATTTTTAATATATCAGACAAAATTATCTTTACATTGTTCTGTTTTCATCAGACTGTCGTATGGGAGTGAAAGCTGGGTGGGTTCGGGATATCTTATTCATAAGCTTCCCAGGTATGAAAGCTTGCTAGTGGCTATACGTCGCACTGACACAGATAGGTCTTATGGCGACGATGGGATAGGAAAGGCCTAGGAGTTGGAAGCGTCCGTGGCCTTAATTAAGGTACAGCCCCAGCATTTGCCTGGTATGAAAATGGGAAACCATCTTCAGAGCCGCCGACAGTGGGATTCAAACCCACTATCTCCCGGATGTGAACTTACAGCCGCGCGCCCCTAACCACATGGCCGGCTCGCCCGGTCAGGTATGAAAGTGACAAGAATATTTGCTGATGCTAACAGGTGGGAACAAAGGCAGGAGGGCACTTCTCCTGAATAATTAAAGGGTAAGTTAGGAAAAATAATTAAAGGGTAAGTTAGGAATGAAGTTGACAGCTGAAGCCATACATATGAACAGGTTTCAGTGGTTCAGTCAAGTGAGGTGAATGGAGGAGAACTAACCGAGGATATTTTCATGGTCATGGAGGGTAAGAGACACAAAGGGAGACCAAGCCAATGATAGCTACATTCAGTTTTTTAATTATTTAAAGGCAAGAGATATGGCATTAAATGAGGCCATGGAACTAGTTGAAATTAGAGGATTGTAGAGGGGCTTAATTCAGTCAAAGAGGCTTACAGACTGAATGCTCAAATGTATAACAAAGATATGCATATGATGTTATTGCTAACAGTGATAATTTCAAACCATTAGTTTATGATACAAAATTATCTAATAATACTGTAATGATGACAAACTAACAGCAAACTTGCCTGTAGAATGACGTGACAATTAGCAAATTATTTTGTAAAATTTCTGTAGTCTCAATAAAATAGTCTGAATGGCCACTACGGAAGAAATCATATTTATGGACAGCACCTACTTAATTTCACATCAAAAGGTAACCATGAAATTTAAATTATAGGCCTAATTATTTAGGAAGTATTCGTCAACTATAAATTTTCCTTGTTGATATAGAACAAGACATCAAAGAAGAACTGGTCCTGCTCGTGAGGTTTGAGACTGGCCCAGATAGAGAAACCTATTCTTGCTAATCCTCTTCTTAGAATTCGTGAATTTTGATACTCGTAAGTTTTGAGACTCGTGGGTTCTGAGACGACACACTGATGGCCAATGGGTATTCTTTCTATAACTTTTGAAATGAATTCTGTAAAATTTCATTCGGATAAGATGTAGGTTGGCTGAAATACAAAAAAATGGAAATAGAAACATCACTACAGTCTAACTGGGGAACAAAAACCTTTGCCAGAATTATGATTTATAATTAGACTGGAGCTCGTTCATATAGTTTTATCTTTGAAATCACCACTACAGTATTCACAGACGAAGACTAGTAAAATCCTGAGGGAATGATTACACTGCCGTTACTTTCTGTACAATAATGAATAAAGTCATAAAAATTCAATCGTTTGTGTTCCTGGGTTAAAATACATGCTTGTACTGCCAGGGAACTGCTCCTTCATTAACAAAATGATTCCTGAGACGATCCCTCATGTTCTTGGCCAACTGTGTCGAGTTTGTCCCCCCATATTTCTCCAAATTGCCAAGTTCTCTCAGAATTAATGCCGATGCCCCGAGTGTATCTCTCCTACTAAGCCAGCCTCTTACCCATTCCCTTTTTTCCTCATTTACTTCTTCTAACGCTTCACTAACCTCTTGCAGTAATATGTTTGTAAATGTTTGTAAACGTCTTTAAACACTTCCTTACGATGTGCTTACATCTTGACATGGTGCTACTACTGTACTCTACTCTACTGTATGACTCTACTCCCGTATGAACGATATGAGTGTCAACTCTACCAGACAGCGGTAGAGTAGAGTAACGTGGCTACTCTACTAACTAATCTACTCACCTCGCTACTCTACCCGTGTAAACCAGCCCTAAGTATGGTACACGATTGTTTTTGCTTTTTGAGGTATTTAGCAGTTCCAGAGAAGATTCCTGACTTGACTGTAATAGTTTGGTGCTTTCTGTGTCCTGCTGAGTATTTCCTGCCTAACAGTGCTGACTTTCGAGATTGTGCTTCCGAGGTACTTGAATTGGGAAACTGATTTGATTTTTGCTCCTTCCAAGAATATATTTGAGCTTGTTCCTTCCTTGTTGATGGTCATTTCCAATGGCTTGGTTTGGCTCATCTTCAGTCCAAAATTCTTGAATGTATTGTTCCATTTGTTAAGTTTGAAGAACTTCAGCTTCTGCCTCACAACATAAAAGGACATCATCAGCAAATACCAGGGTGTTTGGTTCACTGTCCATTTTCTTGATAGATTTTATGACCTTGTCCTTACTATTATGAACAGGAGTGGTGATAGAGCACTTCCTTGTTGGACACCTCTCTTTGTTTCAAAACATTTTGATCGCCCGTTGCCTACTTGGACACAGCTGTAGCACTTCTGGTATAGCATCTTGACTTTGTCAATTAAGTACTTTGACACCTTTAGATTTTCCAGACATTCCCATATCTTGTTTCGAGAAACACTATCATATGATTTTTCAATGTCCACAAATGCAAATCACAAGATTTCTTCCATATTCCCAGTACTTTTCTGTCAGCATTTTTACTGCAAAGATAAGAACCACAGTACTTTGACCTTTCCTGAACCCGTGTTGTTCTTCCTCAAGCAAAGGTTCCACTATTTTCCTAAGTCTCATTTCTATGATCTTTTCCAGCAGCTTCAGTGTGCGTGACAACAGCGTGATGCCTCTGTAATTTACACATTTCTGTCGGTTGCCCTTTTTGAACAGTGGGATAATTACTCCTTTACTCCAATCGTCTGGGATTTTGTTTCTTTCCCAAATCACTGATAACACTCTATATAGTCAATTAAAGCCCGCTACTCCAGCTGCCTTTATCATGTCTGAGCTGAGGTCATCAAAGCCTGGGGACTTCCCATTTCACATGCTCTTTAGTGCTGTTTCTACCTCAAGCCATGTTAATGTTTTTTTTTTTTTTTTTTTGGCTTTATCCACCCTACAGTCATTGGTGGTGGTGTTGCCCTCATCTCCATTTAACAGCATGTTGAAGTACTTCTTCATTTCATCCCCGATTTCTTCCTTACCAAGCTTGATAGCTGCAGTCGCTTAAGTGCGGCCAGTATCCAGTAATCAGGAGATAGTGGGTTCGAGCCCCACTGTAGGCAGCCCTGAAGATGGTTTTCCGTGGTTTCCCATTTTCACACCAGGCAAATGCCTGGCTGTACCTTAATTAAGGACACGACCGCTTCCTTCCAATTCCTAGGCCTTTCCTATCCTATCGTCGCCGTAAGACATATCTGTGTTGGTGCAACGTAAAACAAAAAAAAAAAATACAAACAAAGATCCCTTCCTCTGTTTGTATTAAACTGCCATAATCTCTGTTTCCAGTGCAAGGATGTTTATATACTCATTTCTTTTACTGTTTACTATTTTGTATAGTAGTTTCTTACTTCCTTGACAGTCTTCCTCTATCCTTGTAGTAAAGTCATCCCAGCACTTTTACAGCCAGTTTCTTTTTTCGGTATTCCTGTGCTAGATGTTCAATTTCTAATTAATTTTGTCTATCATCTGTTTTCTGTTTTTGAAGGTCTAATTTTCTTTTCAGTGTGTCGTAATGCTAATGCAATGAGCTCGCAGTTGCGATCAACAGTATTCTGTAAGAAGGAAGTCAGCTCCCAGACGAAACTATTTTTACATCGGTCTGTTTTCAGACCAACTTTGCTTTACGGGAGCGAAAGCTGGGTGGACTCAGGATATCTTATTCATAAGATAGAAGTAACAGACATGAAAGTAGCAAGAAAGATTGCTGGTACAAACGGGTGGGAACAATGGCAGGAGGGTACTCGGAATGAGGATATAAAGGCTAATTTAGGAATGAACTCGATGGATGAAGCGGTACGCATAAACTGGCTTCGGTGGTGTGGTCATGTGAAGCGAATGGAGAAGGATAGGTTACCTAGGAGAATAATGGACTCTGTTATGAAGGGTAAGAGAAGTAGAGATAGACCAAGACTATGATTGTTAGACTCAGTTTCTAATGATTTAAAGATAAGAGGTATAGAACTAAATGAGGCCACAACACTAGTTGCAAATCGAGGATTGCGGCGATGTTTAGTAAATTCTCAGGGGCTTGCAGACTGAAAGCTGAAAGGCACAACAGTCTATAATGATAACGTATGTAATGTATGTATGTATGTATGTATGTATTTCTACATTTACTGCTGTCTTCACTGGGTCATTCCACCAAGGTGTTTCCTTCTCTTTTGGTGTGGCACTTGTTTTTACGCAAATTTCTGTGGCTTCTTTTACAAGGGTTTCTTTGAATAAGGACCTTCTTCTTCTACTATCCCTTTCTTAGTTTTGGGTAATTTGGCTGTTACCCTCGCTTCGTAGTTTCCTTTCTTTTCCGCGTCCTTCAGCAGCCATGTCTTAATCTTTGGCACTTTCTTTTGTTTAAATTTTGGGCACATGGACATCTTTTAGGTCAGCTATTAATAGCCGATGATCGCTATCTAGGCACTCGCTGGGTATGACTAACATCTGTAACATGCTGACCCGCTTTTCTATCCATGATGATAAAGTCGATCATAGTCTTGAGCTTTCCATCCCAGCTGTATCTCCTTATTTTATGGCTGTCCCTCTTCTGATACCAGAAATCAATTAGGTTCTCTCCTTCAGAGTTTCTATATGAAGGTCAAAATAAAACAAATGAACTTACGGAAATAGATTAAGATAAAATAAATATAACCATTACAGTGGAAGGGATGAATAAACAATCAGATGAAATAAGAAGAGAAGATCTACAAATGTCGGATGTAGAAAAAGCTGTATTAGAAATGCAAAATGGCAAAGCTCTTGGAATAGATGACATCACGGTGGAAATGATTAAAGCTGCAGAACCTATTGGAATTCAGTGGCTGTATAGAAGAAGATAGTATGGACTGAGACACAGATTCCTGATGAGTGGACAAGGGCAATTATTGTCCTATTTTAAAAAAAGGTAATAAGGCATTTTGTGAAAACTACAGAGGAATACCATTACTATGTCATTGCATGAAGATTTATGAAAAGATAACCTCTCAAAAAATCAAGAACAAAATATATTCACAATTAAGAGAAGAACAACAAGGATATAGACCTGGAAGATCAACTATTGATGCCATATTTACAGCTAGACAAATAGTAGGAAAAAATGGGAATTTGGGGAAAGACATCACAGTTGTATTCATGCTTGTGACAGGCTTATGACACGATTAGAAGAGAAGAAATATGGCAAGGGCTGAATCGAACGGAATTGTCAACAGAAATGCAATTCAGAATAAGAAACTTGTATAACAAATGTCTAAACTGTGTTATAATAGATGGCAAAAAATCAGAACGATTTAGAATAGACAGAGGAGTTTGACAAGGAAGTGTACTTTCACTAGTGCTCTTTAATATAGTGATGGGCAACATTATGAGGAAAGTTCAGCAAGGGTCAACAGCAAATGATATGAAGCATATGCAGATGACGTATGGGAAGAAAATGAAGAAAAATTGGAAGAACTAAAAACATGGCAGAGGGCAATTGAAGAAGCAGGCATGGAAATAAGTTTAACGAAAAGTGAGGTAATTAAAATCAGTAGAGAAAACAAAAAATGAAGGATGTTAGGTGTAATGGAAAAATTCATAAAGTAGTAGTAGATGCTTTTAAATACCTAGAAAGTAAGGTAACTGGGAAAGGAAACATCAAGGAAGAAATTTTGGAGAGGATAGGAAATTGCTCAAAATTTTATTACTGTGTATCAGAAATAATTAAAAATTGGAAAGTACCTACCAAAGCAAAATAATATATATATATCATATTATTTGCCAATAATGACCTATGGATCAGAATGTTGGACTTGGACAAAAAAACAGCTGAGTAAACTACAAGTGAAAGAGATGTATTTTCTGCGAGGGATCTTGGGTAAAACAAGAAGGGACAAGATAAGAAATGAAACCATATGAAACACGCTACAGATCGACCTTCTAAAAGAAACTTTGGAGAGAAATAGGCTGAAATGGTTTGGCCACATCAAAAGAATGGGACAAGAAAGATTACCAAGAAAAGCTCTGGAATGGACAGATTCTGGAAGAAGACCAATTGGAAGACCACGAACAAGATGGAGGGATCAGGTGGAGGATGACATAAATCAGAGAGGACTACAGTGGCAGACAGTGATGAACGATAGAATGTGGGGAAAAAAGAGAAGATTGGAAGAGGCTCTGCGAACGACCTGCATAAGCAGAAAGGCATCAGGAAGAAGAAGTCAGATTACATAGAAAAACTAAACAATTCTTCAGAGACAGCACATTTTCTGTAATCAAAAGAGACCCTACACTAAAAATTCAGCATCACCTTAAACGAACATTAAAAAATGCAAATTGTCTATTAACAAAGAAAGAAATAAGTTAATTAATATGAATTCAGGCTAGTCAACTGACAAAGCACTTTTCAAAATACATAAAACTGATGTTCATATCTGACCCATCATTAATTATAGGCCCAGTCCTTTATATAAAATTTCACAGTTCATCCAACATTTCCTCAAAAGAAATTGCCATTTTTTATCTGAGAATTCCATTAAGAACACTAATGAATTGGTTGAAGAAATAAATCATGTTACTATTCAACCCAAATTTTCTCTCAATTCCTTCGATATTGTTGACATGTACCCAAGCATCCCGATTTCAAAAATTTGTCACAATATTCACAACAATTTAAATAAATAGAGTGGCCTGAGCCCACTGGCAATTCGAGATTTCATTTCTATTCTAAAAATGGTTTTGAATAACTATTATTTCACATTTGACAATACCATTTATCAGCAAAATGGGTTAGCTATGGGATCGCCAGCATCAGGCATCCTAGCTGAAATCTATCTGGATCAATTAGAACACACCAAAATTAATAATGAAAACATCTTCAATAATATTATTTTTGGAACAAGGTATGTAGATGACACTCTTGTGATCATGAACGAAAGTGCAAATCATGTCATCACCACTCTATCCAAACTTAATCACATCGACCCACATATCAAGTTTACACTAGAATCAGAGAATGATAAAAAACTCAATTATTTAGGTCTAACAATTATCAGACAACCTCGTTCATTGAGCTCCGTGATTTTTAGAAAACCAACGCAAAGCACTAACACAATCTATCAAGATTACATACACCCACATGCCCATAAATGTGCAGCACACCACAGTATGGTACACCGTGCTTTTAGCATCCCGCTGTCTAAAAAAAAAAAATTTAAAAACAAATTAAACACCACTCGCAGTTAGCTAAATTTAATGGCAACAACAGCTCCTTTATAGAGAAAATCATTAATAAACATAAACACCATCCTTCAACAACCTTAACAAAAGGAAAATCTCTCAACAATTCTTTATCTACTTTTACGTTTAATAATAAACAAGTCTACCAAATCACAAACGTATTTAAAAAGCATGATGTCAAAATAGCCTTCAAAACTTGTAACAGAAACACAAATATCTTATACAATACCAATTCTATTAATCATAGCAATAAGTTCACCAAGTCACATACAAGATACTTAGACCGTGTTAACACCCTGAAATATAACATTTCTGGCAATGGGACAGCATATGGGTGATACTAACCATACGTTCACAAATATCAACCAAGACATGAAAGTTCTCAAAGTTATAGAAAAAGGCCCCTGATCAATATTACGGAAAATTGTTTTATCCATCTGGAACAGTTTTTCAATCCTAACTTCGATATAAATGAAATTTCAGAGAAATCAAGCATTTTATTTGACCTTTTAATTCTCATCTTTACTAATCATGTCTCAGATAAAAATAATTCTTTGTTTTATAATCTCTTTAAATTCCCCTTTCAGCAGCAGTTTTTCTTTCCGCATCCTTCAGCCCCACCTCAGACACACCTTCTCTCCTTTCCCCCTCCCTCCCCCTCTCACACCCTTCTTTACCCCTTCTCCTTATCTACTCCGTTGTTTACATTGCCTGCTTCCTACAACAAGTCAGTGTTGTTCCCTATCCACTCCTTTGTTTACATGGCCTGCCTGCTTCCTCCAGCAAGTCAGTGCTTGTTCTACATCAGACATTAGAGGTGAGTCTCATAAATAATTCTTCTCCTATTTAATTTCTTTTCAGTATGTTTGTTCATTCCTAATTAAGGCTATCATTTCCACATTTACTTCTTTGCCTGAGATCCTAAGTCAACTTAAAGGCATCAAAATATGACAAGATCATAACCATAATTTTTGTTATTGTATGTATTTTAATGTTATAATTATTCCTGCAACATTGTCTTTGTCTCGTATATGTTTTTGTTATCACATAATCTGTTTAATTTTTATTTGGCTGAAGATGGCCACTAAGTGGCTGAAACTAGTCCAAAACTTTCAGCAGTGTCGAAGCTGAAGATGCTCTTGTCCTTTCCCGAAAAATATTAAAAGAAGAGCACCTGAAAAATGACTACTGTGAATTCATTTAATTAGACTCATGTTTTGGGGGGCAACTGTGGACTTAAATTTAAATGTAAGGCCGCCTGGAGATTTGTATCATTCAAGATGGATGGTCAAAGGAATTTATTCATTAAAGATGATCCTCTTATTCTCAGCTGTCCTTCAGTGTCAGTGAACTGGATGACCAACATAACATTTTTTTGTTTGTTTGTTTGTTTGTTTGTTTGTCGTAAAAATATATGCAAAGTGGCAATTTCTGAGTCCATCAGCAATTGGAGCACTTTACAATGGCTTGTGCTTTTTGAAAGAGTTAGAAGAGTATGAAAAAGTAAATGCAAGGGCCTTCAAGTGCTCTAAAGAAGTTCTGTCAGCACTTATGGTATTTAAATAGAGAGATTGTATGGTATTACTATTTGATGACAAGGTTAACAATGATGCAAAAACATGTATGTTTGAAATCTGAAGCAGGAAACTTAGGGAACGGAAAGTAGGTATACTGTTCTACCAGGTGCAGTGTCAAAACTTTTGGGTAAATTTTTTCATATATATAATTCTATCAATTTAAATTTAGCATTTTTATACAAGTTATTCAGAATATAAAAAAGTCTATATTACTGGATTACATTTTAAATCTTTTTATCATCATTTCAGGTAAGGGAATTGGCGAGTTCATTTCAGCCAGAGTTTATACATGTTGAAGTAGATACGAATAGATGACTCCGCAAATTCAAGCGCGTGGTATCAAGTTGTTTCAGATTCTAGGAGGAAAAGTGTACTAGACAAAGAAAACTTTTTAAATGATACCAAAAATAGATTTTCAGCTCTGAGGGATGTAAGAGATACGCAAGGACTTATCCATATGGGAAACAGCCAAACCGATAGCACTAACTCCGTTATGAGATGCGGCAAAGTTAGGCCTAAAATCCCACACAGTGCACCGGTGAAAGTGTCGAACATTCTTATATTTGGTGATAGCCAGGTGAGAGGAATTGCGATGGAAATCACCAATGAAAATTTTGCAGCATCGACCGTCACCTATCCTGGGGCCCCAACCAAGAAGGCACTGGAAAATACGGAGCAGGAAGCAAGAAATCTCGGAAGTCGTGAAGCAGTAGTAATAACCGGCGGGACGAACGATGTAGCTCATGCCACCACTAAGAATGTCAGTTCTCAACTTAAATGTATACTAGGTAAGTTGACTCACACCAACACATTTGTAATGAACATGCCCAAAAGACATCATTTGAGTAGAGACTCGTATGTGAACACTGAAGTGGACAAAGTTAATACAGATATGGTTAAAATTTGTAAACATTTTTGTAATACTCAGGTAATTGAATTCAGCAGTTTCGGGAGACACTGTTACACAAAACATGGCCTTCATCTAAACAAATCAGGTATACGAAAGATTGTAAATACTGTTCTCAATTGTATTAATCATAAGATATGTACTGTAAAAAAAGGCAACTTCCCTGGGTTATAATACCGACCAGGAAAACTAGTAGGAAGAACCAGCTGTACTTCAAGCTGGCTCAGTCAACTAGAAAATGAAACTCAGGAAAGTTATCCAATTGCAACAGTCAAGTTTTAGGGAGGAACGGGGTCTGAGATAGCTCTTGGTAAACTGTCAAAGTGTAGTAAATAAGCAATTAAAATTTGGTAGATTGATGGAATCTTATGAGACTGATGTGGTGATAGGAGTGGAATCGTGGCTGAGAGAAGGGGTGGGTAATAGAGAAGTATTTCCAGAAGGGTATACAGTCTATCGTAGAGACCGAGGAGATAAAATGGGAGGGGAGGATGTTTATTCTGGTGAAGGAAACTTATTGTTCACATGAATGGTTTACTGATGAACGGGATGAAATATCAGGGATAAAATTAGTTTGTGATAATATAAAGGAGGTGGAAATCGTAGAAACATACAGGCCTCGAAAACAGGAAAGATACATGGAAATATTTGAGAAAATAATAGATTATACTCGTAAAAACAATAATAATGATATGGTAATAATTGGGGGAGATCTAAATTTGCTTGAAGTTGAATGGAAAGGAGCTGCAAGTGAAGCCCATGAACAGAAACTGGCAAATAAGTTAATTTGGGAGGGAGGATTTACACAAGTAGTACAAGAACCGACTCGTCTCAATAACTTACTAGATGTATTATTGGTTAAACCATGGGAAATTGTTGATAAAACTGAGGTAATTGAAGGAATAGGAGACCATAGGGCTGTAATAATGGATGTACGACTGGTACCAAAAAGGCTTAAGCGGTCGCACAAGAGAAGAAATAGTACAGAAAAACTAAAGTTGATGAATTCGGACCTTAAATCACAATTCAGTTGTTGGATAAGTGAAGGGAGTAATGTGGATACACTCTGGGCTAAATTTAAAGGAATCACTTGGGAAGGAGAGAAGAGATTTGCACCTGTTAAAAAGTGTAAAATGATCTCAGACCCTGTTTAATATTCAAGGAAAATTTTGGGTATTCAGCCCAAAGGCTGGTTTGATCCTCTTCAGTGACACGTAGGCTATCTATGAAAACTGTTGGTGGAGCATACTAGGGAAATGAGGAGTGAGGTAATGAGACAAAATCTCTCGTAGTGCAGTGGCATTGTCGGTGGCTACCGCCTACGCAGTGGTCTCCACGGTATGCACTAGCCAGCGTTTTGGTAGGTGTGCTAGGTACCAACTGATGAGCCCAGCCTAGCACACGGGGGCGAAATGCTGGCAACCAGGAATGAGTTAGCTGGACAATTTATAATGTCCAATAACGGACCATTTATATTGGTATTATAAATTTACTCATTTGGAACAAATATTTCAGATTCCCTATGGGAATCGACATCTATATCAACTGGAGTGTGTATCGTAGAGATAGGACAGGAATGGAGGAAGAGGGAGTATTCATTCGTGTTTGTTTGTTTAGCGTTTGGCTGCACATATCAATATTAGTCAGAAAAAAAAATACGTATTTACATTATTTACAGTTTGACTTTCAAGTCGTTAATAAAGTCTATTACAGCTGGACCTGCTTCCACAAAGTCACTGAAGTTGCCACTATAGGAATATGTCGGGCAGTCATTCACTATGTGCCGTATGGTCTGTCTGGGAGCACCACAACTACATTCTGGCGAAGGTATATGTCTCCACTTGTAGAGAAGATCTGCACATCTGCCATGGTTTGTTCTTATCCTGTTCAGTGTTGACCATGTTTTCCGGGGTAGGTGAAAGCCACTTGGTGGTGTTGTGACGTCTTGCAGCTGACATGGAATGTTTTTTACTAATTCATCCTTCCAGGTTTGCAAGAGGTTGAAATTATTGTTCACCAGGTGTCTCGCTGTCTGGATGGAGGGGTTCCGCGAACGTAAACGCCTGGCTTCAGCAGCAATGATGTTCTGGTGTATTGGTAGCTGGTCGTTTGCATTTATCTTCTTATACTTCCGGAGTAAGGCGTGTTTTCGTTTAAGTTCCGCTGGTGGAATTTGACTCATTGCTGGTAACCAGAATGTAGGTGTTGATTTTACTGTGCCAGATACAATTCTAATTGCCTGATTCAATTGGGCATCGACAAGTTTGGTATAGCTGCTATTGAGCCACACTGGAGAACAGTACTCAGCTGTTGAGTAGACCAGACTGAGGGCGGTGGTGCGTAAAGTGTCAGCTGACGAACCCCATGTAGTGCCACACAGTTTCTGAAGTATGTTGATTCTAGACTTCAGTTTTTCAGCCGTTTTCTTCAGGTGTTTCTTGAAGGAGAGGGTTCTATCTAATGTGATTCCCAGATAGTTTGCTTCATTGGTGTGGGTCAAGAGATTTTTACCCAGGTACACTTCTAGTTCACGATTAGCTAGCTTATTGCATAAGTGGAAACATGTCACTGTAGTTTTGTTTGGATTTGGCTTCAGTCTCCATTTTCAGAAGTATTCTTCAAGAGTGCATAAGTCAGTAGTTAGGGTATGTTCTGTGTTTTCGATCTGTCTATCCTGAATAGCAATTGCCCAGTCATCTGCATAACCAAACTCTCTTGATATGGTTGCAGGCATGGCAGAGATATAGAGGCTGAAGAGAAGTGGGGCCAAGACAGAGCCTTGAGGCAGCCCATTGTCAAGTTTCTTCTTATTACTGGTGGTGTTTCCCAAAATTACTTGGAATCTGCAATTCGTTAACATGTTATCACACTTCATTCTGGTGAAAGAAGAATTTGTAAGCTAGGAAAAAGTTAAAGATGACATACATGAAATTCTAGGGGTATGGCTCCTAAAGAAAATAGGCAACTTGATGTCTTTGGAGTGCACAGACCGGGAAAGGGTAGCGCTGACACTGATTCCGAATTATTTGATAAGATAATCAAGTATATGGGAAACAACATGGAAAGGAATTTAGCGGAAGATCTGAATTTACCAAATGTCAATTGGGAAGGTAATGCGAACAATAGGAAGCATGGCCAACAAATGGCAAATAAGTTAATATGGAAAGGACAGCTGATTCAGGAAGTGATGGAACCAACTAGAGGAAAAAATATCCTGGACGTGGTGCTGATAAAACCAATTAGCTCTATAGAGAAACCAAAGTAATAGATGGTATTAATGATCATGAAGCTGTTTTTGTCGTAGTTAAAAATAAATGTGATAGAAAGGAAGGTCTTTAAAGTAGGACTATTAGACAGTGCCATATGGCTGATAAAGCAGGCATGATGCAGTTTTTAAAAAGTAACTATGATCGGAGGAAAACGGTAAATAAAAATGTAAACTCACTCTGGGATGGGTTTAAAGCAATTTTTGAGGAATGTGAAAATATGTTTGTACCTTTAAAGGTAGTAATAAGGAACGGTAAAGACCCACCTTATTATAATAAAGAAATAAAGAGACTAAGGAGGTGGTGCAGACTGGAAATAAACAGAGCTAGAAATGGCTATGGAGGATAACAAATATATTGGTAAATGATCTGCCTAGTCAATACTATTTATTAATTTTATTTACCTTTCACCTCAATATTATGTCTAGTACAGGTTTCGAGAATATATATGCATTCTTCACCTAGTGAATTAAAATTCCAGTATACAATAAGACCTAGTAAAAGAGGGGAGCCCCCATTAAGAAATCTAAAACTATGACCATTACAATGTAATATTTAAAAAATTTGAAGGATAAAGACATCTTGTCACGTACAATAAAACACAATATGATAATGATATTGTATAAGCTTTTGGGCTTGTGCCGTGTCAAGAAAATAAGACGAAATTCTTAACGTTTCGCAGAAAACTGTGCTCTGTGTCCTCAGAAGAATTCTTGACTGTCCACGAGAAAGGCTTCTTAAACAATGACACTTTTGAATTTGGAACGTTATAATAGAAGTAGAAGTGGAAATGGTACGTTCATTCATCAACAGATGGCCCCTAGGACGTGGCACAACGCTAGCGTAGGAAGCGGAAGCTGACCGAACCATCACAATCAGACTAAGTGGTTCACATAACGTGTTTCCATAACATATGACAGGTGTAAGACATAAGCCTGGAATGAAACATCTGGTGACGAGGAACGTAAGAATTTGGAAAACACCGAGACGAAATAACAATAGTGAAGGGGCAGGGAAGGGAGCTACGTACGTAATTTCTTAATGGCTGGCAACCAGATATTACTTAATTGATAGCCGGTGTCCCTGTTGGTATTGTTAGGATTACTACGTATTTCCACAGCTTCCGATATAATCCTGGACCTGTTATGTCTAGTGTGGGTAAGAGCTCGAGCATCTTGGAACATGACATCATGACCCGACGATAGAGCATGCTCAGCTATTGCCGATTTGTCAGGTTGGTTGAGACGAATATTACGTTCATGTTCTTTGATACGGGTACCAATGGACCGGCATGTTTGGCCGATGTATACTTTACCGCACGTACAGGGAATTTCGTATAACCCAGGATGTAAAAGTGAGGACAATTTGTCCTTGGTTTCACTCAGACTGTGAGCAATTTTAGTGGTGGTGTCAAACACCAACCATAACCCTTCAACCTAATGCACTTTTGGCAAGTTCGATGTGGAGTCCTTGTTCACTAAAATGCCGATTGACTCAGTCATGTCTCTCATTGAATACCTGTTCCCTGAGGACATTACTAAGCTATTTTACCACTGCATGATGTCCAGCTATTTCTTGTGGGGTGAGAATGTTTACGGACAGACTGACGGAGTGGCTATGGGAAGTCCACTTTCGCCCGTAGTAGCTAATTTCTTTATGGAGCATTTTGAGGAGGAGGCTATTGCTTCGGCGCCCGTCAAGCCTATGATATGGTGGAGGTATGATGATGATGTATTTGTGATCTGGACAGAAGGTCCTGAGAAACTTCATCTATTTCTAGACCACCTAAATCAGCAACATCCGTCAATAAAATTCACTATGGAGATGGAGTTGGACGGATGACTTCCTTTCTTGGATGTTCTAGTAAGAAAGAAACCGAACGGCTCGTTAGGACATACCGTCTATCGTAAGCCTACCCACACAAATCGCTATCTTCATGCAGATTCTCACCACCATCCAGCACAAAAACAAGGCATCCTCACGACACTCGCCAAGAGGGCGAGACAAATTTGTAAGCCATCACATATCCGGACGAAGATGGACACGCTCACGTCGTGTTTAAGGGTAATGGTTACAGCGATTTGCAGATTCATAGAGCCCTACATCCCAGAGAAACGACCAAGCAAATCTCACAGAAGGAAGAAGTGAAGGGAACTGCCTACTTGCCTTACATTCAAAACACCACAGATCGAATTGCCAAGGTCCTCCGCAAACACAATATAAAAACCGTGTTTGGCACCGCCACTAAAATTGCTCACAGTTCGAGTAAAACCACGGACAAATTGTCCCCACTTTTACATCCTGGGGTATATGAAATCCCTGTACGTGCGATAAAGTATACATTGGCCAAACATGCCGGTCCATTGGTACCTGTATCAAAGAACATGAACGTAATATTCATCTCAACCAACCTGACAAATCGGCAATAGCTGCGCATGCTCTATCGTCGGGTCATGATGTCATGTTCGAAGATACTCGAGCTCTTACCCACACTAGACACAACAGGTCCAGGATTATACGGGAAGCTGTGGAAATACGTAGTAATCCTAACAATTTCAACAGGGACACCGGCTATCAATTAAGTAATACCTGGTTGCCAGCCATTAAGAAATTACGTACGTAGCTCCCTTCCCTGCCCCTTCACTATTGTTATTTCGTCTCCGTGTTTTCCAAATTCTTACATTCCTCGTCGCCAGATGTTTCATTCCAGGCTAATGTCTATGTCTTACACTTGTCATATGTTACGCAAACACGTATTGTGAACCGCTTAGTCTGATTGCGATGGTTCGGTCAGCTTCTGCTTCCTACGCTAGCGTTGTGCCACGTCCTAGGAGCCATCTGGTGATGAATGAACGTACCATGTTCACTTCTACTTCTATTATAACGTTCCAAATTCGAAAGTGTCATTGTTTAAGAAGCCTTTCTCGTGGACAGTCAAGAATTCTTCTGAGGATGCAGAGCACAGTTTTCTGCAAAACTGTTAAGAATTTCGCCTTATTTTCTTGACACGGCACAAGCCCAAAAGCCTATACAATATCATGTCTATAAGTACGGGCCGTGAAAGCATTAACGGCAACAATATGATAATATCTGTTTGAATTAAAATGTTGAGTACAGCGTCTTGTTGTGATGTGAGTTCACAGTATCCTTGATGTTGCAATGTTATCTTGTAAAGTTCAAATGGAGTGGTATTAAGAATAAAATGAGATTGCACTAAAACTTGTAGTCCTGCCGATACCCTCCGTTAATGGGTGTGTTATGCAGCCAGTTTGAAATAAAGTTAAAATGGTCAGTAAGAAGGAAAGGAAATAGAAATTAACTGAAAGACTACAACATGAACAAAATGAGAATACAACGCGCAAAAATATTAAAACTTACCAATATAATGATATAAATAGTGTGTGTGGCATGCATCTATTGAGGAGATATAAAAGCAACTGGGGTTGTACGGTGACTGATTATGGAGTTGCAGTGGGATGCACGGTGAATGGAAAGAGGGGTGGAGAGTACTGCCCCTGATGCCATCGTGATACTTCCCCCCTTAACGCGCTTTTCCTCATTCTCTTTTGCCCTTTTTGTAGGGTATTGGGTCACCAATTTAAACAACTGGTTGTCCTCTGCCATGTGCTCGTTAAGGCTATTTTCACTATCAAATTTTTGTAACTTGTAAATTTCTAACTTCTCAAGGGCATTCATTTGTTTACCTTTGTTCAACGGATGTAATAAAACCATGTCCCGTTCAATATTATTGAAATGGTGATTGTTTTCGTGCATGTGCTCGCACATTGCAGAATATCTAGAATGTCTTTGTGCATTCACATGCTCTTTATACCGTACCAACTCACTTCTACCCAACTGTCCGACATACTTTTTTTCGTAGTTTTGGCAAGACAATTTGTATACTCCTGATTTACTGAACCTACTGTTGCTGTTTACGCTATTCGAATTGAACAAACTTTTTTATTATTATTATAATCATCATCATCATCATCATCTGTCCTGAAGGATACATGGATATTGTGTTTCCTGAAGAGTTTAACCAAGCCGTATGATTGTTTATTAATATAAGTGAATGTAGCAAATTTCTTCTTTTCTTTCTTATTTACCAGTAGAGTGTTAGGTCTATTCATGACCTTACTCTTTATCCTATTGACATAGCTTGTAGGGTACCCATTTCTTCTGGCAATATCGTGGATGATTCATATCTTTATTAAAATCATTTTTGTCTAGTGGTGTTCTTACTGCTCTATTGATCAAACTATAAAATGCCACTTTCTTGTGTTCTCCCGGGTGGTTTGGGTCTTTCCTGACAATAACATCTGTATGTGTAGGTTTTCTGAATACTTGGTAAACCAGGTTTTTATTGCCTCTATTTACTATTACATCTAGGTAGTTTGGACTTTTATTATCTTCCAATTCTATTGTAAACGATGTAACCACTAGACGAATCACATTCTTTACCCGATACCTCCATTTTTTACTCGTCGTTGGGCAGCCTAGTTTGACGAAATGGAGTCGCTCAGCGGATACCTCAGGGTTTTCTTATGGCAAGTAAGACATGTAATCTTACTTTAGAATTCGCTTTACGTGAGTTAAAGAGAATCCCAACTCACGGGTGACACCTATCGTTACTCACGACATAATAATAATCATCGCCGACAACCTTAAGAGTATTGACTTCGAGAGAACTTACCATGGTTAAATGAACACTTAATTACACGGTACCTTTCTTAGCCATTGATTAACTTACGAACTAGACAGTAATTAAAGAATTCATGACACCAGCAATTATAAAAAATAAAAATAAAAGATATTTATTAATAAAATATTAAGTTATTAAATTTCCATATTATGCGATGCATTATTTAAAATTGACTGAAAATAAGTGTGAGAATGAGTTAGCGCTGGCTCGCAAAATAAATGAAAAATAATATTCAGTATTTTAAAATATTAAAATGATCAGTTCCTTTGTGAAGTAGAAGTTCAATATTTACACATTTACAATAGATCACTGGACACATTTGAGGTCCACCTCGCAATTGGAATGTAAGTATAACATCGACACAATTAACTAGTTCTGTTAATTCACTTTCTTTAGTCTGATTAAACCAGTCTCACTTGGATACAATATCCAGTCGTAATGCATTTCAAATACACTAATAAGTTAAGTCTGACTAAATTAACATACATGTAAATTAAGCCTGAATAAATCAAAGGAAATCGAAAATAGATCTAAAGAAATCAAGATATTTTTTGAGTGAAATCCGAAGTCATGATTTTGTTGCAACGATCTTGTTGTGCGTGGATAACTACTTACGAACTAAGGCATTCTTTCCTAGTGCCTGGTAAATGCGGCTCCTACTCTAGCCTTTCCCTAGCTGAAGTTCGTTACAGAAATATACGTTCTAACGGAGAATATTAATCGATCTAGCTATCTATCTAATTTCAACATAATTCTTGGCTGTAATACACATGTCCTTTTAGGTTCAATGTCCCTTTCTTTAGTTATATTCCAATAACATTCAACTACAATGCAAGCTACTTTTCTCTTATGCAGTTACTATGAAGCGCTATGCTGCAAGGTTTAGAAAACATTATTTCATATACATTGGTGTGTCGAAATGCATCTGGTTAACTACAGCTATTCAAAGTATCGTAATATTCTAATGTTCATTATAATCATCTACACTGACATACGATTACGTCACGAGCATACATCTATACTAATAAATCCAGTTCGTACCTTGGCTTGTGTAGCTCCAGCGGTGGGGGCACTCTTACGCAAATAAATCATAAAATAAACTTGTAGTGTGGCATGACTTAACTTGCAGGTACACGATGGTCCTGCATCGCGTAAAAACATCTCATATCACTATATATATAACTCAAATCTTTCATCCAATTACCATAATCATATTCTTATTACAACATCCATTTAATATTAACACCGTAGCCTCCATAATAATATATCGCGTTCCCAACTTCACGACTACGTTAAAATACCACACAGTTTCTTAATAATATTTACAAATCGCAGATTCTCATAACCTACGGACGAGTTCAATGCCCTTTCTATGAACCAAACAATGCGTAATTCCATTTGTTTCTTTCTACACCGCGCACAACCATTCGTGACGTCAACTTTAAGCATTACTTCAATGAAATCTCTATAATCTCCCAGTATGTCATTTCAATCAGCTGTTTCACATTTCTCTTCAAACCTCACACTTCCTACAAGTATTCTGGTCGATATAGCATAAACTATTGCTATATTACTAAATCGTAACTACGAACTTAATTATCTCACACATCGTTGGTAATCCTCACTTGCATTGTCATATTTATCGGTCTACAATTAGCCCATCGGCACATACCTAAGGTACATGTGTAGGCAAACCAAAAATTATGCAATAAAATATTATGAATGACTTAGCTCGCTCATGGTTGTCCCTGGTCCAGCTGTTCCGTTCCCAAATGTATGTGGTTGGGTCTTCGGTTCGGTCACGGGTTAGACATCTGGTACGTCATCCGCTCCTTCGTTCTGGAAGTACTATCTGGATTCCTGTTGCCTTCCTTCGTCATGGCTCGGTCAGATGGTTACCCGTCGCCTTCCTCGTCATTGCCTGGTCGTATGGTAAGATGAATTGTTCCCAGGTTGGTCCATCATGTGAATTTAGCACATCATCTTGATCATCTTCTTGTCAGTCTCAAAGTTGAAGATTATATTGCAGTATACAGCCATTTATGCTATTCTTCTCTGACGTCTTTAATCCTTAATTTTATTTATTTTTCTTTTTCTTTGTAGCTCTTCGACGTATCCGCAATTTCGTATGTAACGACTTCAGTACGTCTATTTTCGATTGAACTGCTTTTGAATCTCGACGAAAACTTATTCCTTTGCAAAGGAGCACATGGCAGAGGACAACCAGTTGTTTAAATTGGTGACCCAATACCCTACAAAGAGGGCAAAAGAGAATGAGGAAAAGCGCGTTAAGGGGGGAAGTATCACGATGGCATCAGGGGCGGTACTCTCCACCCCTCTTTCCATTCACCGCGCATCCCACTGCAACTCCGTAACCAGTCACCGTACAACCCCAGTTGCTTTTATATCTCCTCAATAGATGCATGCCACACACACTATTTATATCATTATATTGGTAAGTTTTAATATTTTTGCGCGTTGTATTCTCATTTTGTTCATGTTGTAGTCTTTCAGTTAATTTCTATTTCCTTTCCTTCTTACTGACCATTTTAACTTTATTTCAAACTGGCTGCATAACACACCCATTAACGGAGGGTATCGGCAGGACTACAAGTTTTAGTGCAATCTCATTTTATTCTTAATACCAC
This sequence comes from Anabrus simplex, assembly GCF_040414725.1. NCBI lineage: Eukaryota > Metazoa > Arthropoda > Insecta > Orthoptera > Tettigoniidae > Anabrus > Anabrus simplex. Next base: position 142,477,130 of record NC_090265.1, read on the forward strand.
TCCATTTGAACTTTACAAGATAACATTGCAACATCAAGGATACTGTGAACTCACATCACAACAAGACGCTGTGCTCAACATTTTAATTCAAACAGACATCATAATATTGTGTTTTATTGTACTTGACAAGATAGAATTTAATTCCATGTCTTTATCCTTCAAATTTTTTTAAATGTTACATTGTAATGGTCATAGTTTTAGATTTCTTAATGGGGGCCCCCCTCTTACTAGGTCTTATTGTATACTGGAATTTTAATTCACTAGTTGAAGAAGAGAATGCATTGCATATATATTCTCGAAACATGTACTAGACATAATGTTGAAAGGTAAATAAAATTAATAAATAGTATTGACTAGGCGGAGCATTTACCAATATATTTGTTGTGATTAAGTCAATACGGATCCAATACCGGCCACTATGGTCAAGATTATTAATAGTGGCTGTGGAAGTATGGAGAAATTGAAGGAACTTGCTAGGAAATTGAATCTAGCACAGAAGTCAGCTAAGGATAACATGATGGCAAGCATAATTGGCAGTCATACAAATTTCAGTGAAAAATGGAAGGGTATGTAGAGGTACCTTAAGACAGAAACAGGTTCATTCCAGGAATCATTAATGAACAAGGGGAGTATGTATGTGAGGATCTTCAAAAGGCAGCAGTAAGTAAAGATAATGTCCAGATAGAGGAGGTGACTAATACTAAAAAGTATCAAAACTTACCTGTGATAACAATGACATTTACAATAAGATACAAAAGTTGAAAACTAGAAAAGCAACTGTAATTGATAAGATTTCTGGGTATATACCAAAGACAATGGGTTGGGATATAGCTCCATATCTGAAGTACTTATTTGATTATTGTTTGCATGAAGGAGCTATACGAAATGAATGGTGAGTTGCTATAGTAGCCCCTGTGTATAAAGGAAAGGGTGACAGACAAAGCTGAAAATTACAGGCCAGTAAGTTTGACATGCTTTGCATGTAAGCTTTGGGAAGCATTCTTTCTGATTATATTAGACATGTTTGCAAAATTAATAACTAATTCGATAGAAGGCAGTTCAGGTTTAGGATAGGTTATTCCACTGAAGCTCAACTTGTAGGATTCCAGCAAGATAAAACAGATATCTTGGATTCAGGAGGTCAAATATACTGTATCACGATTGACCTATCTAAAGCATTTGATAAGGTGCTAAGTCAGGTTGTGAGTTTTACAAATAAAAGTCCTCTCTGTTTTAATTACTGCATTGATGGGATGAAGGTTCCTTTTGGGAATCATTGTAAGTATCTAAGTGTTAATATAAGGAAAGATCTTCATTGGGATAATCACACAAATGTGATCTCTGCAAAGGTTATATTGGTGTTTAGGGGTTGTAGTAAGGATGTAAAGAAGAGGGCATGTAAGTGATGAGACCCCAACTGGAGTATGGATCCAGTGTATGGGAGCCTCACCAGTATTACTTGATTCATGAACTGGAAAAAAATCCAAAGAAAAGCAGCTCGATTTGTTCTGGGTGATTTCCGACAAAAGAGTAGCGCTACAAAAATGATGCAAAGTTTGGGCTGGGAAGACTTGAGGGAAAGACGACGAGGTGCTAGACTACGTGGTATGTTCTGAGTTGTCAGCGGGGAGATGGCGTGGAATGACATTAATAGACGAATAAGTTTTGTGTGGTGTCTTTAATAGTAGGAAAGATCACATTATGAAGATAAAGTTGGAATTCAAGAGGACAAATTGCAGGCAAATATTCTATTATAGGAAGGGGAGTTGGGGATTGGAATAACTTACCAAGGGAGATGTTCAATAAATTTCCAATTTCTTTGATATCATTTAAGAAAAGGCTAGGAAACAACAGATAGGGAATCTGCCACCTGGGCGACTGCTCTAACTGCAGATCAGTATTGCCTGACTGAAAAGAGTTTACAGCAATAAAGAAAAGAAATGTTAGAGGTCATTCGACCTGTGCAGGTTATTGTAAATAAATAATTTTTGTGGATTGTGAATCAATTAATTCCATCTATGGAGATTTGACAGCGGCTCTGGTTAAGACACAGCAGGTCATTATGCTTGTTAGGTAAAAAAAAAAAAAAAAGCAACATTAATTTAAATCTTACAGCAGTTGTATAGTATTATTTGAAGTAATTCCACATACTGTGTATATAATTATGTTTGTAAGTACAGATGATATGAGTAGAATTTTGTAAATATTTTAAATTTATTAAGGATGAGCTGTGTGTTAAATAGAACAATTGTTAGTGTAAATTGTATAATATTGTAGTTTAGGAAAAAGACGTCTTCTTTTGTTAATTTAAAATTTCGTGCTTGATAATAATGTATTTCTGTGTACCATTTGCCACCAAGGTGGACACCTCATTTGCAAATAAAGCGATTTTGATTTGATTTTTTGCAAAATGATATGCCAAATGTTTCTCATATATATAGACTGTAATGCCTTTCAGTGTTCTGTTTACAAGCCTTTAAATGAGCTAACTGGCCTCCAGAATCCCAATATGCAACCTGTAGAGTGACCTCTTCTAGTTATTCATCTTTGACTATGAAATCACTAAAATCCAAGTGTAACTAATCCAGATGAATGCTGCTGAAGCACTTCTGATCTTAGCTATTGAAAGGTACCATATCTAAAGATGATGTTTAATATAATACTTTCTAATTTTAAACAAGTTTTCTGAAATCCAACAAATTTCACTCGTCAAGTTGTATCAACTTTTACAAAACCTATGACAGTCAACCTAATGGTAGAACCATAACCTGAAATAGAGCAGCAATACAACTTCTGATTAATTACAGATACAGATTTTAACCAACTCGTGTTTTAAACTTTGAAATTAACCTGTTAAACATCAGTTTACAAAGATTCTAATAGCCAAAATCATGAGGAATCGACTGCATTCAACTGTACGTTATAATTTCAAAACAGCATCCAAATTTATGTTTCTATACTAATTGTCAATGGAGGTGAGTTTTCGCAGTGCACACACATTATCCATCCTTTGGTGACGCATCTTTCAGTGTACCCATATCCTCAACATTTAATGTAAATTTTAAATTTCAGTTTTTCAACTGATTGAAATTGTTGCAATGCTGACAAACTGTTTGACAATTAACTAATGATTAATTTAGTGATATACATAATCTTCAACTACTGTTTCAAAAATTTTATCGAATTCTAGACATATTTTTGAAGACAATAATATCCTTAATATATGTCTAATTTATTTATTTCATATGGCAAAAATTCATGTTTCCTCTATTTGCTGGGATATCCGCAAGAACATTTCTTTTGGTCCAGCAGCCAATGTTGTTGCTTACTTAGCACCACCTGGGGGATATGTGTAGGGCACGTTAAGGTTATACCTATGAATGTAAAGCAACGATGTCCATAGCCAACCTATAGTTGCTCAAAGTGATCACCATTTGCCTTCACACAATCTCCAAGTATCTGTGGGCACTTGTCAGTGATGTGCAGAGCCTTGAATAGAAAATCCGCCAATGCCTTCACCAACAATCATTTAAAGCTATCGATATTGGGTATGTCTTCTTACATACCACTCCCTCAAGTATGGCCCACAATTTGTAGTCCAGCAGATTAACGTCACAGCAGCTGCTGAGCCAATCTGCTGGTGAGAAGTCAGGCACATTGCCCTGAAGCCACTCCTGTGTCATTCTTGCCTTGTGTGCTGGAAGTGAATCCTGCTGGAAGCTCCACTGTTGGTTTCTGAACAGGGTATTGCTCAGAGGCTTCACAATAGTCTCCAAAATGTACCCTGGTACACTTGGGCAGAAATTTTTACCCTCTTTTCACAGAAATGGAGCTCTATAATACCACCGTAGACCACTCCCTACCAAACCATGACTGAAGCAGGAAGATGAGCCCTCAGGGTACTATGAGCTTTCTCATGAGTTTCTCGTGAGTTGGAAACATATACCCAGTCATTCTGGTGGTTGAAGGATTCCTCAATGCTGAAAATCTTTTTCAGCTGTAAAAGGAATCCTCTTGTGACCAATGTGGGTGTAATGCCAAAGCAGACATTCTGATCTGAGCTGCTTCTGAAGCTTTGGCTGTAAAATGAGGAAGCAACATGTACTGCCTTGATAAGCCCTAACATTCCAGGTCACTTTGAGCATATGTGGCATCGAAATGTTTCAAATGTTCAGCTTCCTCGCCATGATTGATTGCTTTCAGACAGGATTTCTCTGAATATGAGCTGCTACTGCAGTATCTAGCTTCGTGGTCCTTACAATGTGTGGGCAAACCTGCCTCAGGTGGTCATTAACAGTCCCGTCTCAATGAACTGCTGCATGGTCCAGTAAACAAACATTCCACTTATCTTAAGCTTTTCAAGAGTTGTTTAAATGACTGAAGCTAATATCCCAGCCCTACGAAGAGCTATTACCGCCGAACAATTTTCATAATCAGTCCACTCCATTGCCAACACTTCCAAAAAAACTTTCTATTCTACTGCTCAACTCAGACCAACACTCCTAATATGTTTTGCAAGGATGGTATCTGGCCTTGAAAACTGGTTGTACAATCTTTGTTAAAATTTTGAAACGCTCCTTATGATGAGATTAGGTATAGAGAGATACGAACTCTCTCTATATGACTTAATACGTTTTGTTCCTTTCCAGTACTAACAAACTAATTTATATTTGCAATAACAAAAAATTCCAACCAAGAATACTTTTTTGATTCAAGCTTTCAGTTCTACGTTTTTTGAAAATAACATTAAAAAGTAAGTCCGTGACACTGCAGATGCCATTCATTATTGGTTGTTATTTTCAGTTACAATTGCAACTCGAACAACTAAAACACAACATTATGGACAAAATTCAAAACAACTGCTATCGTCTTACACATAGCCGTGTTGGATCATGGATCATATTTGTTACAACACGCAAATGAACTCTGGAAGTATTTTCAAGCGTTGACTTCACTCTGCAATTACTCAGGATTGAATCAACGTATTACACTGTAACAAACACCATCATCAATCTTTCCTTTTCCCCTGCTTTCAATTGTACTAAAGATAATAGGGGGTTTACATTTAAAAATACATACCTTTGTGTTGAAAATTATACTTCCATACATTTTTAAATTAATTGTACCACTAATTTCATGAGCCTCTATCCTAAAGTTCTGCCTGTGAAAGTTTTTTTCCTTGTTTAAAAAATATTGCCAGTGGTAATATTATGTGACTCACCCTGTATGATTAGATGATTATTTCATATATATTCATAAAAGTGAGACTTTCAAAGAGAATAAAAATCTTACCTTCAATGTGCTCCCGGATAAAAGGATCATCCATTATATTCCTCCTGTTTTGTTTCAGAATTGTTTCGAATTCATTAATATCATTGTTCTGATAAGAAGAAACTAGGTTTGTCATGGCCAAGATTTCAGGATCATTTTTGTAAGGTTTGGCTTCCTGAGAGTCGAATGGGTTAATTCCTGACTTCATTAGCCTGGAAATATAAAATTTACAGTTTCAATCCGAAAACAAAATCTCATCCATTAAATTATCTAGAATATCAACTTACATGTTTGCTAGTACGAGGTACTTTAGACATGTTGTACGTCGTGGACTACCCGATTCATCATAGTTCTTAAAAGCCTCAAAGAAGTCGGTATGTGCCTTTTCAAATTCTCCTTCTCTAAGGTGCATCTTACCACCACATTCTGCAAACAATTAAAATATCATTCTTCCTCAAAATAGTGAAGACAATTAAGGGAGTAGACAACATTTTTAAGTTGATTATATTAAAGCACCAATAATCAAAGAGAATTTAAACAAATATTTTTTCTTACCTCTAATTACTCCCATTATAAGTGGATGTGGGATAGCAGACTTAATATGTAAGGACTGTTCATAAAGGGTTTTCAACTTCTTATTGTTTTTCTGGGCTGTATACATCTGAATTTCAAGAGCATAGATCTCCAACAGCTGTGTACCTTTCTTGAGGTCATCCTCACCTTCATCAGTCTGAGTAAAGATAATTCAAAATTGCCAGATGCACAATAGGATTGCAATAAAAATGTAACAGTTAGTTCAATATAATCAATTTAACAGGAGAGTAAATAAAATCTAAGGAATCTGGAAAGAACAATAAGAACATGAGGAGGCCTATGTAGGATTCACAAAAGGCATCAAGGGATAAAAAGAGTACATTACATAAATATACAAAAGAAATTTCCCATTTTTTGTAACAGTCAAATGGGGTATATATTAAACACTATATACTGCCTTTCAACTTTTACTCTCACTTTCTGTCAGCATCAATATACAGTGCCTCTTTAAAGAGCCATTTCCAATTGATTTCAACACATGACCTAAGACATTCAGAACATGCTCTGACAAATACAATACCCAGACATGATGTATACAAATTCAGAACACTCACAACTTAACATATTGCAAGCAGGATAGAATCTGTATACAAGGTACTTACTTCCTATTTAGGTACTACTACTGTATAAGCAAATGGGTTAGTTCCTGAATTAATTACACTGGAAATAAATCTCATTTACAGATATGTATGGTTATTGATAGGAATAAATGGGAACAGGTTTTAAAATTACAGAATACAGGATGTAATCCATATCAGTGTTCCTCTGAACAGCTCAGGCATGACACACAGAATGTTTGTCTCGAAGAAGCACCAACAAACCACACTTTGAAGGACGTTCTCTGCATTACACGTGTTGGGAAACTGCTTGTTCATTGGGTTCTGACTGACAATAAAAAAGAACATCGAGTTGTAACATTCACAACTAAGTACATGTTTCGTATATTATAAACATCTTCAGTCACATAACACTGTTTAGATCTTCTTATGTTAATTTTAAGGACACTTCCTCTAAAGCATTGATACTTTGTCATTATATGAATTTTTCATCTAAACAATGTTATATGGCTGAAAATGTCTGCTAGTTGCTTTACGTTGCACCGACACAGATACGCCTTATGGCGATGGTGGGACAGGAAAGGATTACGAGTGGGAAGGAAGCGGCCATGGCCTTAATTGAGGTACAGCCCCAGCATTTGTCTGGTGTGAAAATGGGAAACCACGGAAAACCATTTTCAGGGCTGCCGACAGTGGGGTTCGAACCTACTATCTCCCGAATACTGGATACTGGCCGCATTTAAGCGACTCCAGCCATCGAGTTCGGTGCTGAAGATGTTTATAATATACGAAACATGTACCACTTTTAACCAATAAGTTGCCTTAGGCAATTTAGTGTATCGACAAGGTGGAAAATAAAAAATACTTAGTTGTGAATCTGTGTAAGTGGGATACGGACCATGAAGCTGATTTTTTATTTTTGAGTTGAAACATGCCGTGTTTTGAAACAACAGCTTGAAACTGATCCACATTTTCTGTCAAAGGTCATTACTGGTGATGAGTCATGGTGCTATAGTTATGACCCAGAAACAAAGCAACAGTCAAGCCAATGGAGGACGTCATTGTCTATTGTTACCCCATCTAAAAAAAAAAATCACAACAATGCTGATATTTTTATGGGAAGGGCGTAGTTCATTCAGAGTTTGTTCCCCCCGGTCAGACCATCAATCAAACCTTTTATTTGGCAGGTTTAAGAAGATTGCAGAACAGTGTTAGTAAAAAAAGACCTGGTTTGTGGCAGTGAGGAGACTGGTTCGTCCACCACGACAATGCACCTACACACACACAGCCACCTCTGTTAGGCAGTTTTGGGTAAAAAATGGCATGGTTCCGCTGCCCTACGCACCTTACTCACCTGACCTGGTTCCGTGCGACTTTTTCTTCTTTTCACGTATGAAAAGGGGCATGAAAGGACACAGATTTGACAACATTAAAGAGGTTAAGAAGAAAACGAGGGAGGAGCTGTCAGCTATTTCTAAAGATGACTACAACAATTTTTTGAACAGTGGAAGCACCGGTGGGACAAATGTATTAGTTGTAATGGAGAGTATTTTGAAGGGGATAAGGTTGTTTTGTAAAAAAAAATTGGAAATATACAGCTTCTAAAAAATAATTCAGTTTTTTGGTTACCTCCTCGTATATTGGAACTTTTGTCTCCCAACCTACCTTTTCACCATCCTGCAGTCCACCGCATCTTTGCTAGATGGTCATTTATCTTTCAGTGCACATGTCCTGCCCATCACAGTTGATTTTTCAAGAGAATAGCCTATATAACTGTGAAGTTGACCCACCACAGAACATTCCTCACATAATCAATTCACTTGATGTAAAGAAGTGTACTAAGGCATCTCAGATGGAAGGGGTCTAACTTCTTGATGTTATATCAATATGGACACCAAGTCTCTGAGGCATAAACAAGAAGTGGGATACTAACAGCCTTGTACACATCCAGTTTGTTATGTAACTGGACATTATGAGACATCCAAATGCACCCGCTTCTGCTCCAATGCAGCTATCAATTTCTACATCAAGCTGATTTTTGACATCACAGTACTATGCAGATACCCAAATTTCTTCACGGACTTCAGATAACACCACTTTAACAAACCTTGGCCCAGCTGATAACACTAAAACAGGCCCCATGCCACAATAATGTTAAGTCCTCGAGGATGGGTTCAGTGGAGAAATCCTTCAGTGCAACAAAACTCTGTAGAAGAAGTGACTCACATCTCACTGAAGTAATGCAGAAGTCTAATGAAGCCACACTTCTTGCTACAGCGCCTTGAATGAACTTTATTGCCTGTGGCTGTATGAAGTACAAACAAATAATAATATGCTACCATTGATACTATCACGGCCTGTACTTATAGGAATGATGTTGGCTTTTGAGCTTATGCTGTGTCAAGAAAATAAGGTGAAATTCTTTAAGTTTCACAGAGAACTTTGCTCTGCTTCTTAAGAAATTCTCGACTGTTTACAAAGAAGACTTCTTCCTTGACTTCTTGACTTGGAGAAGTCTTCTTTGTGAACAGTGAAGACTTCTTCCTTGACTTCTTGACTTGGAGAAGTCTTCTTTGTGAACAGTTGAGAATTTCTTCTGAAGAAGCAGAGCAAAGTTCTCTGTGAAACTTAAAGAATTTCACCTTATTTTCTTGACACACCATAAGTCCAAAAGCCTATATCATATCAATAATGATTTTTTTTAATGCACACAATGTGCATTATATTTGTTTAGCATAGTCACACAATGATTTTGATCTCTTTGTAAAACTGCAAGTGGTATCTTCCATAACTCGCACCAAACAGTTCACAGATACATGCATCACAAGGTTCATGGAATCTCTTATTGATGCAGATTGCATGATGGCAACCATGGCATGCAAACCTGGTGACCACACGTCTCAACTCTTAGTTAGACTTAGTCCATTCCCTTTTTGTCATCGCGTCAGTGCTGTAAAATTCCCACCAAATATCAATTCTTTTTTGTTCTCATCTTCTTAATGTATGCTGAAAGGCAGCCGTTGAAGGTAGAAGCATTTCATTTCTGATCTCCTGTGTTAGATAGTCTTTTGTTAGTAGGTATACAAGTCTCGATCAAGTGAATTTTGATACACCGAGTGTTCTCTTGAAGAATGATGCCTTCACTTTCTTCAGGGAAGAGATCGTGGGGAACAAGACGTCTTGGGTAAAGTATAATATACAATTTCAAACAATATCTACAAGTTTTTCTATTCCTGCAAGTTAAGAAACAAAATAATTACACCCACAAACATAAATACCAGTAAGTTACTTTTCTTGCAGCTTCTTCACAATTGCTTCTGGCAAGAGACTTGACGAGATCTCGGACAATTTTAAACAACATTGTGTTTTTCTATTCCACCCTGTTAAAAACAAAACAAAAATTACACACACACTAACATAACTAAGTTACTTTTTTTTTGCAGCATACACATAGGTTGCTTCTTTGATTCTCAGAAAACTGCTTTTGAAGCAGATCGCACAGCATGATAACATTTTTGTTTTTTCCAATAGCAGAGCACTAATTCTCGTAATCATATTTGGTTGAAAGTAAGTATGAATCTTCTGAACAATACTGAATATTCACTCAGTTGAAGCAATGCTGTGAGGTATCATTAAAATGGTAAGCATCACCCGAGGAAGAACTGAATATCTAATGTTTCCAGAAGCATTTTGCAGATTCAAAATTTTAGCCCAGGCTACATCCAGTGTTTCAAAGTTTGAAATGTCTTCATTTAATAGGTAGGCTTGGTAGGAAGCAAACACCACTTGCACTTTGTCTTGGTCAGTGTTCTCAATTATGTTTTGAAACAATTCAAGAAAAAACAAACAAAAAAGCACTGATGAAAATGAAGTAGTTGCTCTCAATGAAACATCCACTACTTCTAGATGCTTTACCACAGAGTAATGAAAAGGGAATTTGTCCAAGATGTAGTTGCATGTTGTAGTGAAGAAATTTCTTACCAATTTGAAGAACTCTCCCATGTAATCTCCAGATAACCTGCCAGCCTCACTTCCTCGCTTGATCTACTGTTTTGTTGTAATTACCAGAACGCCATCATCTTTCTAACTATTTCTGCTGTTGAACTCTATATCAGTTGGTCTAATGCATTTCAAACTTGCTTTTAATGGCTTTCCTATCCTTTCAGCTTTCACAAACCTCACCATTAAATCCATCAACAATCCATTTTCCAAAAACAGCTCATTATTTTAAAATTTAGGAATGGACTATATACTACGCGGATGGACGAAGAAGGTAGTGTTAAGCAACTGAAGTCACGTAGTTTTGTTTACACTTCCTTAATCTCTGGTTGGCCACTGCTGGGTTCCGTGGATCAAATCTGGGTCACGCCATGTGAGATTTGTGCTGGACAAAGCAGAGGTGGGACAGGTTTTTCTCTGGGTACTCTGTTTTTTTCCTGTCATATTTCATTCCAGCAACGCTCTCCGATATTTCATTCATCTGTCAGTCATTAATCATTGCCCCAGAGAAATGCGACAGGCTTCGGCAGCCAGCACAATTCCTATCCTTGCTGCTAGATGGGGGTTTCATTCATTCCATTCCTGACCTGGTTGAATGACTGGAAACAGGCTGTGGATTTTCAACTGCATTCCTGGGATGATACTGTTCCCATCAAAATTTCAGTCAATGGCACTGCATCTTAACATTCGCGAAGATGGAAAATGATGTGGTGATGTTACTTATTATGAATAGAGCCAACTGGAGAACTAGCGCAAACCAATCCAATACCAATTGGTATTAAGATGGAAAGTATCGTGCAGTTCTTATAAATATAATATATAAATTAGGGTTAGTCTGGAGGGTCAATGGCTTTAAGAATGAATACATTTTCCTCTTACAAGTATCTGTACATAACTTCACATTTGGACATGATAAAATGAGCTAGGCCTATAGTGAAGTTTTACCTCACTGAATTCGTAAAATCCATAATAATCAGTACCGCTTCTGTAGTGCTTTGGAACATGTAAGAAATCCGTAGAAACTATGGAAAATACATAGTGGTTGTCATCTCTGATAAGATATGAATTTCCATTATACTGCTATAATTTTTATTTAATGAATTAATTAATGCGAGTAAATGCAATATAACATCTGCAGTAAATACTGTACATAGCAAAAATTATGTTGAAAGTATTCAATCCATGGATTGGTCTGCGCCAGTTCTCCAGTCCGCTCTGTTCATAGCTTTCCTCTTCATCTCTTCTGCATCCAACATCCTACATATTTACATACTAGCTGTTGTACCCGTGCTTCGCTAGAGAATTCTACATTGTATACAGAATTCTAGGCTAGGTAGTGTACACGTTGTGAGCAAGATTGTATTAATTTGCATAGCTCTTAACGTTACCCTAGAAACGGGATGGGGAAGTCACTAAACATCTTTTCTCATATGAAGACTGTGTTAGGGAATTTTCATTGTAATGATTGGCCCGCTTGCCTACCATCAGTCACCACCAGGTTGGGGAGTTTTCATTATAATGGCAGACACTCACTCTCCACCAGCCATTTTACATCCTCAGAAAGACTGTCTTAGTGGTTTTTTCCAACTGAAATGAACATAGGTCATTGCAATGACGTCAGTAGGAATGGCGCGATTAAAAGCAATACTTTCATATGAAATACTCCATCAAATGAAAGACCACACACTTTCTCACTTTTAACGAACAGTACTATGCTGGAATGACCAAGTCGCAGACAGTTCTGATCCGTGAACACTCTTTGTCTTTTTTCTGGAGTGGGGGGGAAGGCGAATAGTGAAGAGTCCCAGGGCAAAAACTATGCCTTTTTACTAATCTGTTTCCGAGGAGTACCCGATGAGTCGGAAAATCTCAATTCACTACAATGGGAACGGAAAAACCTATCTGATTTGGAGGCAATTTTTTCCCCATCTTCACTGCTAACTTGGAATTAAATTAATGTAGAATTTAATAAAAGTGAAGAGGAAGAAGCTTTTCTGAAGAAACGGCTCTTTTCAGGGTTGACTTTTGAGTTATTTAGTGAATTGTGGTGGTATAATAGAAAATAGGCTTAAATAGTAATTCTAGACCAGGTCATACTACTACTACTACTACTAAGTTAGCCTCTGCCGTAAGTGTGCATACAGCTCATTCAAAACAGCGCATCAGAGTAGGGATCGAATAACTGGAATACTATGATGAACCAGTGTGTTACGTACCTGCAGTATCAGAAAATGTATGAACCAGAGGAAAATGAAAATGAAAACCTACAACCTGTTTTCCAGTCATTGATCGGGTCAGGAATGTAATAAATGAAGCATATATATAGGCTGTTAGTATGATGGGTTTGCCACTCCCAAAGTGATTTATTAATGACTGATAGATGCTATGAAATGAGAATGGAGAGTGTTGCTGGAATGAAAGATGACAGGGAAAACCGGAGTACCCGGAGAAAAACATGTCCCGCCTCCGCTTTGTCCAGCACAAATCTCACATGAAGTGACCAGGATTTGAACCACAGTTACCAGTGGTGAGAGGCCGTCTGAGCCACGGAGCCTACATGAACCAGAGAAATGGCATGCTAAAGAAGAAAGTTTTCCAACTCCCCAGCTATTTCCCGCTGATGTTCAGTCGGGCTGTTATACTCGGTACGCAGTAGTAATCCCATCAATCAGAGTTGAGTGGGACCATAAGAAACAAAGAACATCACAATTGGTCAATGTAAAGTTACTGTTGATCAGTAACAAACAATGGTCAATGTAAAGTTATTGTTGATCAGTGTTATGCGCTTTCGATATTGTAGGCCTTTTGAAATACCACATAGTCGGTACAGTAAAACTGAATGAAACATAAATGATCGGAAATTGTATTGTCTATAACTTTTGTTATGTAGTACTTTTCAATAGCACCAATAACATAGGTACCGGTATTTAAAAATTAAATTTTAGGCGCCTTCCCCTAAACTACCATTTCATCTCCGGCGAATATAATTATTTACAGCCTAGACTGTAGTTTCTTATTCCCCAACTCTATATAGCGGTTTTCATTAAATTCTGTTAACCCATTTTCTCGTGGCTCGGCTTTGATATGGACTTAGCAACAAAAATACAAATTAATTAATATCTGCGTCATCAGATCCGGTACGGTAAAAATGTATGACATAATTGATTGGAAATTTAATTCTATATAACTTTAGTTATATAGTATTTATTGATAGGACCGCTAATAATATAAATATTCGAGAATTAAATTTAAGGCCTTCCCCTAAACTACCATTTCACTCGGCGTGAATAAAATTATTTATAGCCTAGATTGTAGCGGTTCATCCCCCGACTTTACATACCGATTTTCATTAAATTCTCTTCATCCGTTTTCTCGTGATGCGTGTACATACATACATACATACATACAGACAGAAATTACGGAAAAGTAAAAAGTACATTTTCTTTTTACTATGGACATGACTGATACAGAAATGCCATTCTTTTCAAATTCTGAGCAATGTACAGACAAAACTCTTATTTTATATATATAGATTGTACATATTGTAGGCGTGGTCTTCCTCAACATCTTTTGCCTTCAACCATTCCCTCCAATACAGTTTTTAACAGGCTATTGTGTCTCAAAATATGTCCTATCAGTCTAGTCCTCCTCCTATTTATACAGGGAGAATAACTGAAGAGTTCAGACTTCTGCTCGCATGCCGTGGGATTTCCCGACCGAGCGCCATATGGCTTGTGTTAACACTGGCGAGATAAGAAATGTTCACGGCCAGCGCACAGCTGTTTAGCACTATGTCCCTCAGTTCGCTAGAAACTATTGGACTTTTAAGGAGTGTTGTGAGATTATTATCACAATGGTTAAATACACTATAGAGCAAAGAATATTTCTGGTCGAGTGTTATTTGCACAAGAAGAAGAAACCAGTTAAAAGGTGCCTTCAAAAATTCCGTAGACAATTTCCCGGTGCGACAGTACCATCAAAACGATAAGTGCATCAGCTCGTTTACAAGTGGAATAGTACTGGTTCTGTAAGCAATAAGAAAAAGAAGCGAAGGAGAACAGCTCTCACACGCGAGAGGTTAGAAGATATACAGGCAAGACTCCAGGTCAGTCCACATAAGTCGCTTCGGAGAGTAGCTCAGGAAAGTGGTATTTCACCTTCTTCAGCACTTAATGCAACAAAATTGTTACATTTACGGTCTTGTCGGACTCATTCAGTCCATAACGTACTGCCTCCAGATTTCAATGCAAGAATACAATTTTGCAATTGGCTAATGAATCGTGTCCATGACGGATCCGAACTTTTTTTTTATGAGCGACGAAGCCTGGTTTCATTTGAGTGGATACGTCAATTCACAGAACAACAGATCTGGGATACAGACAACCCGCACATTTTAGAGCGAAGATCTCTGCACGATGTGAAGGTGGGTGTGTGGTGCGTTATCAGTGCCCGACGAATTATCGGTCCGATATTTTTTCAGGACACTATTACTTCTGACTGTTATATTCACAACATTCTCGAACCATTTTTTGCTGAACTGACTGAAGAAGAGAAAAGGTACAGCTATTTCCAGCAGGATAGTGCAACGGAACACACGGCGCGTAGCTCTAGGCGACGGTTATGGGAAGTGCTCAATGATGATCAGATCATCAGTAAAGGCTTATGGCCCCCTCGTTCGCCTGATTTAAGCACATGATTTTTATCTATGGGGAAATCTTAAAGGAAAAGTTTACAGGAATAATCCTCGAACTGCAGAAGAATTAAAAATTGAAATTAGGAACACTGTGCATTCTATCGGTGTCCATGAACTACAAACTGTGTTTCGAAATCACATTACAAGGTGTGAAGTTTGCACTGCAGTTGAAGGAGATCACTTTCAGCATCGTCTGTAAATACTGGTGAGTTCAGTTTAATTTCCTAGTTGATTTATTTATTTATTACTGGTGAGTTCAGTTTAATTTCCTAGTTGATTTATTTATTTGTTTATTCATTTACTTATTTGTCCAGAGCATCTATGTAGCCGGCAAGTTCAGTTTCGTTTAGTTTCTATAGGTGTAATCATGCCACTTCTTTGAGCCGACTATGCCTGCTTATCATTGCGGGCACTGTGCTCGTTGTCTCTGCTTCCCAGAGCGCCTAATCCTAAGCACTCCGCTATGAACTTTTAAATTAATCACCCTGTACTTTTCCATAAGGTATAATTTTCCTCCACCTTCTTAAACACTTTAGCATTAATCATTTATTTTGTCCAGTGAATCTTCAGCATTCTTCTATAACACCATTGTTCAAAAAAATTTAACTTCCTTTTTTTTTTTTCCCCAATTGTCCACGTTATGCAACCATAAAGGGCAATGCTTCAAACATACGCTTTCAATAATCTTTTTATTGTTTTAAGATTAATGGAATTTGTAGTGAGTAAACGTTTCTTTTTGTGAAATGCTAATTTGGCTTGTAAGATTCTACTTTTGATTTCCTTCTTGCTTTTACTATCTTTGGTAATTTTGCTTCCAAGATATTTACATTCATTAACATTTTCCAGTTTTTTGTTGCCCACCAATATTTTCATACTTGAGTCTGCTTTCTTATCGCAGACCATAACTTTTGTCTTTGTCTTACTTACTTTCATGTTGTATTCATTACCTACGATTTCCTCCATTTTTACTATTATTTGTTTGAGATGTTAACTGTCTGCAAATATGGCATTGTCATCTGCAAATCTAATCATATTTATTTGTTCACCCTGTATCTTTATTCCTATGTTCAAAACCTAATGAACCTTATTCAATGCATTAACACATTGATACCCGTAAGCGCCTTAAGGCGATAAGAACTTGGGCGCAAAAATTTCAAGTTAAAAGCCGGATCGTAGTTCCTTCATTCTTTCATAGATGGTAGTTAGATGAACGTTCTGACCTTTGTTAACATATGTCAAAACATTAATTCCCGCCTACAAACACCCAGCAAAAAAAAATTTTCCCGGCACATTCCAAGCCCGCGCTCTTGCCCCCAGTGTTGTTGCGTCAGAGCCACTAGCAAGACACAGTATGGAGTGCAGTAAGTTTATATCTGTTGAAGAGGCTGTCAAAATGATTTATAACGATGATTCCGATGATGAACACATCCCAGATTTAGATAGTGAAAGTGATGAGGACAAAACAACAATGCGCGATAATACTGAAATACCAGACAGTGTTCCTCTATCTGACACCTCTCCGAGCTATTCTCCCCTGTTACCCAAGTTTTTAGGAAATGTAGGCCTAAATGTAGAGGTTACAAACAGTGAAGATATGTCTTTTGTAAATATATTTATCAGTGACAGTTTTTTTGGCATATGTGTGTGAGCAGACTAACTTACATGCACAGCAGGTTATCAGTAGCACACCGTGTCCATTCACTAAATATTCAATCTCTCAAACTTGGAAATCTGTGTCAATGATCGAAATGAAACAGTTTATCGGTTTGATGTTAATTAAATTCTAAATTCCCACGGAGGGAATTGGATATTTTTCACCAATAGAGCATGTCAAAAATTCAGGCATTTGCTCTATTAACCAGCGTTTTGTCCTAGGTCTGACATTAGACTCATCAGAGTGGGATGTGTCAGACCCAAATCAGAACAGCCTCTCCAGCTCTCTCCGACACGAGATCACTAGCATCCACCCCACCGCATTCCATTCACCAGGTCTCCCCCACGAAGAGCACCAGCTAAAGATCCCCCATCATGTCTGGATGAAAAAGTGAAGACCATATTCTGCTCAAGTTTCCACCACTGAAAACTGACCCTTACCTGTCAAGATGATGTAGAGTTTGTCACAAGAAGAAAAAAGTATGTGGCACAAGGTGGTCCTGCAGGAAGTGTAGCATCCCCCTGCACCCTGGAGCATGTGACACCATATGTCACACCTTGAAATCATACTAGAATCTCTTCCCCAGGTATGTTCAAATTTTCACATTATTTCAAAGCGTAATATAGGAGTAGTAAATATTTTTGTTCCACAGTGCAAAAGGCAGGACTGGCAGGCAAGGACTTTTGAAAATGGCTGGGCTGGAGGTGTAAATGCCCTGGCTACTTCCTGGTAGTCAAAGTGTTAAAAAGCATGGGAGACAAAGCACAACTTTGCCTAACTCCTTTCCTTATTTTTGCTTCCTCTTGTTCATTCACAATTTTAATTACTGCACTTTCATTTTTGTACAAATTCCAAATTATTCTTCTATCTCGATACGGGACTCCTATGTTTTTAAGAATTTCGAACAATTTTATCCACTGTACATTATCAAAAGCCTTTTCAATAACCACAAAGCATAAATTTCGTTTGTCTTTTTCTAATATTTTTTTCAAGTGTAAGTCTCAATGCCAGCATAGCTTCTCTTGTACCCTTACATTTAACAAACCCAAACTGGTCTTCAGTCAGATACTCTTCAATTTGCTTTTCAATTTGTCTTAATATTATGTTGGTGACAATTTTTGATGCATGAACGACTAAACTGATAGTGTGATATTGCTCACATTGTTTTGCTGCCATTTTCTTTGGTATAGGGATCGTGACACTTTTTTCAAAGTCAACAGGTAGTTCCTTCCATGTAGATGTTTTGTACAAGTTTAAGCAATCTCTCCTTCATACGAGGTCCGCTTTTCTTTAGGAATTTAGCTTTGATATTATCAATGCCTGGTGCTTTATTGTCGTTCAGTTTTCGTCGAGCTAATTCAAATTCCTTTCTCAGTATGCTGAAGCCTAAATTACCTTCTGTAACTTCATCTTCTTCCTCAAGAACTTCATTTTCTTGAAGATTTACATCCTCGTACAGGGTTTCAATGTAATTTTTCCACCTCTTTGCAATCTCACTAGATCGAGAATTATTCCCTCTGCATTACTTATAGCATTACTTTTGTTACACCTCTTTCCAAAGAAAATCTTCACCATCTGATACGCAGATTCTACATGTCCTTTGATAGTTTTTTCTTCTATCATTGAGCATATACCCTCATAATAATTTTCTCTTGCTTTCCTGTTTATAGCAATCCGCAATCTTCTATATTTTTTGTCTTCTGATCTTGTTGAGCTCTTGAGTAACCGTCTTTTATCTATCATATCTAAAATTTCTTTAGTGATCCATTCCTTTGTAGGTGGGATTTCTGTTTTCCCCAAAATTCCATCAGCTGCTTCCATCATTTCTTTTTAAATTTGAGTCCATGAATCTTCTATAGTATTATCTATTTCTGCTTTAGTTATCTAATCAGTTTTCTGCTGGTATGCCTCAACAATATTCTCATCTTTCAATTTACTTATTTGCCAAGATTCAGCATTTCTTTTCTGTATTCTTTTAAATTTCAGCCTGCTCTTTCATCACAACAAGATTATGATCTGTTTCCACATCAGCACCTAGATAGCTTCTGCTATCTTTTACTTGATTCATAAATCTCTTTTTAACTATTATATAATCAATTTGATATCACCTGGTGCTTACCAAGTGTACCTTATTCTTTTATGGTGTTTAAACCATGTATTAGTGATTACAAGTTAATTTTTAGCACAAAATTCTAATAGTCTTTCACCCCTTCCGTTCCTCGACCCCAGTCAATATTTTTCTACTATGTTATCTTCCGCTCCTTCTCCGACTACAGCATTCATGTCTCCTAGTATGATAAGGTTTTCCTCACCTTTTGCTCTACTAATAGCTTTTTCCATTTCTTCACACATGTGTTCTATTTCCTGATCGTCATAACCAGTTGTTGGCATGTAAACTTGTACTATTATTGTATCTCTTTGTTCTGTTTCTGGTCTAACCAGTATTAATCTTTTACTGAATTGGACATATCCTTTCACTCTCAAGCCCATTTCTTTATTTACGAATATTCCTACTCCCGCTTGACCTGGTTTGTCAGATGATGTTCCTGAATGAATTATTCTAATATTGCCACTCCCGGCCACCTTACTTCCGACACTCCTAAAAAGTCAATCTTCGTTCTTTTTATCTCATGTTTAAAATCTTCCATCATTGATTGCACATTTTATGTTGCTATTCTTTTCTCTCCTCCACTGTAATTCCTTCACTTCATCTCTTCAGTTGTTCTCGCCCGGAGATCCAAATGGAGGACTATTCCGGAATAATTTACTAAAGAGCCTTCCATCATACTGCCAATACTTGGGAAATCTTAATAGATCATTAACTTTTTAAGTGCTTGGTTACCAGTTGATTGTTCGGTATCTGAGTTCCTCATTTGTATGTAAAAAAATTGTAGGAGCCTCAATTTTTAACTTATCAGTGAGATGATTAGCTCAAAATGTTTATAAATGTTGGTTCTTTGTAAATCTAAATCCAAATGTAAAATCCTACACTTATGTTAAATATTATCAATTATTAATATAAAATTACACTTTTTGTGCCCACGCGTACATCGTCTTGATACAAAGAAAAGAGCCCCAAATGAAATTATTTCCTAAAAATCTGTAGGCAAATAATGAATTTAACTCCTTATAGGTACATAAGTTGACATTTTAAAATACTTTCTAAACCTGGAATGCGGTGCCAGCTCAATGTTTTCTACCAGTTGTTTGTGATACTGATTTGTTTCATCAACAACCAGCTGCACCAACTCCACTGGCAGAGTAGTTTCAAAAAATAATCGATTTTTGGGGTTGTCATCAAACACTACTTGGCTCTCAGAGTCTGTCACATTTACTTCGAAATCTGGTGGAGAAAAGACATCCGTTCGCGACAAAAATAATAATGAAATAGCTTTCGAACTCACAGTGTTTTTCTTCCTTCGTTTTGAAGGAGGCTCTGTTTCCTTCTCACTTACAATATTTTCAGCACTTTGTGTATTACTCTGACTTTCAAAATCGCTTAGCAGTTCATTAAAGTCATCAATTTTATCATCACTTTCCACTGTGGTTAATAACTGAAAGATTCTCTGATCTGTAAACACATCACTGCGATAGCAACTAGCTTGTTGTTCAGCCTTGCTTGTTTACATCACAGATGAGCTCCACAGACATCTACAATAAGCTCTATAAGTTACTTCCCGAAGCTATAACCCGTGGTCAATTACTTCTACATCATGCCTAACAGATGGCAGAACGTGCCGGAGATCAAGTCGGCACTTGAGAGAGAACTGGGAAACTCAAAAATTTAAAGTTATTGTGCACCGTGTATAGACAGGCGAAGCAGTGGTGGACCAGCCGCGTCAGCCCATCTATAGGCGGGTTAATGAAGTAGTTTCCCGTTGCTTTCTCCATCCTATACTGTTGACCAGCACTAAAGTGGCCACATTAATCTTTTCCCCATGTAAATGATGCTTTATTGCATGTTTCAATTCTTTTTGCAAATAAATCCCACAGCTAGTCCAAGAACCACACCTGCTGCTTGCCTCTCTTCCATTTTAAAACATGCTATCAAACCTTGCCAAATCTTTTCAAATCTTGTCAAAACTTCAGCAATGTTGAACAATCTTGGACAAGATTTGAAAAATGTTCTTGTGAAGTATTGAATTTAAAGCAACATTTGATGGTGTACAACAGTCATAAGTCTTTGTTGTAATAATTTGTTTTGGGAAAAAGAAAGTGGATGCCCATTAAACTGCATACTGCAATCTAAGGTGGAGACATGCTACACAAGGTAACAATGAAAATTCAGCCAATGTCTTAAAGACTTCCCATTACAAATCAGTTATTGCAACCTTCTGAGGACAGCAAATGCACCACGGATGCAAGTAAGTTTTTAGTTCTACAGTCTGATTTACAGAATAAAGGTAAACCATTTGTTATTCGGACATATTCAGTAATTAAGCCAGTACAGGGAAGTGATGACATATATACGGTACTGACCCACCTCTTCCTATAACACAAAAACTTCCCAGTCAACTAGTATTTTAACATCTGAAAGAAGTGACTCATGGCAAGTTCACACATTCTGTAAGGTGAATGTATGGAAACTGTGGAGTCCCACCATAATAAGTGCCACAACAAGTGCGGAGCATCCAAATTAAACACACAAACGGTCAAGTCTTAAAGGCAACTGAGAGCAATTTTCCAAGTATACCTCGTGGCATAAGCCTCCGTGGCTCAGACGGCAGCGCGTCGGCCTCTCACCGCTGGATACCGTGGTTCAAATCCCGGTCACTCCATGTGAGATTTGTGCTGGACAAAGCGGAGGCGGGACAGGTTTTTCTCTGGGTACTCCGGTTTTCCCTGTCATCTTACATTCCAGCAACACTCTCCATTATGATTTCATAGCATTTATCAGTCATTCATAAAAAATCACTTTGGGAGTGGCGACCCCATCGTACCAATAGCCTATATATGCTTCATTCATCCTATCCCCAACCCGGTCAAAGCCTGGAAGACAGGTTGTAGGTTTTCATTTTCAACTCGTGGCATATACAAATCTTGATGTCTATAAACAAAAAATGAGATGAGGAAAAGTCTATGAAGTTCTAGTTGCCTAGTTCATGAAATTTGCAGTAAGAGTATATAGCAATATTCTCACAATTTTAAAAGGAATTTTCAGGCACAGTATCTTCAGTACACCTTCCTGTTATACTGTATCAGCACAGTATTATAGCACTGAGACAATTGTTTCACTTACCTGACAAGACTGATGCAATTGTTTCAAAATCTTGGCCAGTTTATTGAAGTCATTACGATCAAAATAAAGTTTGCCAAGCTTTGTGTTGGTTTTGAACCACAGTCGATCATTCTTTGCATCCTTTAATGCCTCAAGTGTAGTTTCATAGAAGTCTTGAAGTAATTCCATCTATTAGAGAAGAGAAATAAATAAAAAAAAGAAATTTTAAAATGTACTTTTAAGAAAACGGACATAAAATAATGCAAAATAGGCTAAAACTATTATTAATTTACACTCACATTTTTGGATGTAGAAATGTAATCCAAGATAGAATTGATAGATTTCTCACTATGATTTCGAGTAACTGCACTTTTGATGTATGTCAGCAACTGCTTGTAACGTGCCATCATTTCCTTGTAATTGCCCTAAAAATTTAAAATAAACATTTTAAAAATAAATACAAGCAGATTCATACACTTAATACTGAATTGTCATACCCACATCAACACTGTATTATATTTTTCAGTCATACAGTCTTCATGGGGTTCATGGCAAAACGAGGTCTTTGGTATGATTCTAAGTAAATCCTTGACACCTATATTAACCATGTGTCCCTCGTATACTATATGAACAAACTGCTAAAAAACATATAAAAATGAAACAAAACTCAACAAAAGTACAGAGAATTGGCCAAACAGATGACAAAAAGTATGGTATTGTGGAATCAGGAAGCTCATTTCAGGAAACTTATTGCCCGTAAAACAGTTCTTCACAGAACATGCTTCATTCAATCAACCACTACTGATCTGCATTTAGAGCAGTAGCCCAGGTGGCAGATTCCCTATCTGTTGTTTCCAAGCCTTTCCTCAAATAAATTCAAAGAAATTGGAAATTTATAGAACATCTCCCTTGGTAAGTTATTCCAATCTAACTCCTCTTCCTATAAACAAATATTTGCCCCAATTTGTCCTCTTGAATTCCAACTTCATCTTCAAATTGTGATCTTTCCTACTTTTAAAGACACCACGCAAACTGATTTGTCTACTAATGTCATTTCACACCATCTCCCCACTGACAGCTCAGAACATATCACTTATAATAAAAATGTTGATTCCTATAGGAAACCTGAAATATTTGTTCTGAATGCATAAATTTATAATACCAATATCGTTGGTCCACTATTGGACAAGTGTCTTGGTAGGTGTGCTATTTATCAACTGATGAGTCCAATTTAGCACACTGGGGAAAAACGCTGGCAACCAGGAATGAGTTAGCTGGAAAATTTATAATGTCCAATAACGGACCAAATATATTGGTATTACCGTATTTTCTCACGCAATTAACACACTTTTAAGATGAAAAATACAGGCGAAACTTCGGGTGTGTAAATTATTCAAGGAATTTGGATATTAAAAAATTATTTACAATTCATTTACATTAAAAGATACATCAAATATAACATACACACAATTGGTTAAACTCATTTAAAGTTATCGTCATTTGGGCATAAAATTCCAACATGTGATTTTTTCTGAAATATCAAAAAGGGTACATCAGGGAAGTTGGACACGTGGGTTTGAAGTACCGACACTGGAAAATATTCTTCCTGTTACAAACTGGCAATGACCTATCAACTAATAAAAGTACAATTCATGTAAGTCCATAATAATGACATACCAGCAAGAAAGGAAACTGTCCAATATGAGAAGGGCCGGGAGTTGAAGGAGGGACCCTGCTAGATTTCCCCAAACTGTTCGTACCCAAACTTGTATGAAAGATATGTCCATTCACCCTTTTTCTTCGATATGAACGTGGATCCGTCGCAGAAATTTTACTTTAGGCACTGTTTTTCGTTTTAGAACTGAGTTTTAGGAACTGTTTTTTGTTTTAAAACTGAGTAAGGTACAAGCTTTCTGCCATCACTTGTTACAGCAAGCATTGCAGCACATTGTTGATTTTGCTTCCGGGAGGGTGTACGGTAACACTCGATATCCCTTTTTTAAGGATTGTTCGACTTTGTTCCATATGGAAACTGATTGGCGTCTGTCCTGAGGTTCCTATTCGGGAGAGCAAATATTCCTTCACTTTACGCTTCTCAATGACAAAGCGATGAAAATCAAATACTTTTCGGTTGAAATCATCAGCAATGTCATACCGGTAATGTTGTTCTTCGAACAGAAAGTCTATTTCTCTTCCTAAAATTAATCATCCACCCTCGGCTAACCTTCAAATCCAAGACTCTTATTCCATGTGCAGCAGCTATTTCTTGTCCTTTAAAACACAGCATTTCGTGAGAAATTCCATATCCAACGCTCCGTAACGAAATCATCTATTTAAGCAGATCCTCCTCTACTTTCGGAAACTTGCCACTTTTAGGTCCGTCAAATGCTTTGCAAGACTTGCTGGTTGCTTGAAGTGCACTTCTCTGTTGTCGTGGTAGCACAAGCTCCATTCAGACACTGAATACTTGCGGCCCGCTGCCCTATGCACTTATGTTCCGGCATAACTGATCACCAAGAGTTTATATGATAGAGTATTACTCAAATTCTTGCTCTCTGTGGACTAACAAACAATTTTGAGATCACAGAAAACACATGTCCAGTACCCAAAACACTCATAAAATATGTTGTATCAGACTGGAGAGTGTCATAGTCAATTCTACGCTGATTCTCTCATTGAACTGGTGCAGTGCTACTTCCTACCGGCTGATAACACGTTGCCCAGTTTTTGGAATGCCCAGTTTCGCAATAGGAAGGTTGCTAGCTGACTAATTGACATCTTTATTTAGAAACGCATCCGGAGCTGTGTGATGGATGTGTCAAATACGTGAACATTTATTTTTCTCTAATTTGGGCCTAAAAATATTGGGATACATAAATTATGCAAGGGCATTAATTGTGCAAGAAAATGCGGTGTAAATTTACTAATTCGGATCAAATATTTCAGGTTCCCTATGATAATCAACATCTTTAACATCTGATGGCCAGGCAGGCATCAATTTTAAAAAATGAGACAAAGTCTCTCATAGTGCATTTTTTTTTTTGCTAAGGGCTTTACGTCGCACCGACACAGATAGGTCTTATGGCGACGATGGGATAGGAAAGGCCTAGGAGTTGGAAGGAACCGGCCGTGGCCTTAATTAAGGTACAGCCCCAGCATTTGCCTGGTGTGAAAATGGGAAACCACGGAAAACCATCTTCAGGGCTGCCGATAGTAGGATTCGAACCTACTATCTCCCGGATGCAAGCTCACAGCCGCACGCCTCTACGCGCACGGCCAACTCGCCCGGTCTCATAGTGCATTAGCACTGCCGGTGGTCCCAAGTAGTCTAAGCAGTGGCCTCCACAGTACGCACTACCCATGCATCTTGGTAGGTGTGCTATTTATCAACTGATGAGCCCAACTTAGCACACTGGGGTGAAACACTGGGAACCAGGTATAAGTTAAACTAGAAAATTCATAATATCAAATAAGAGAAAAACTATACTGGTATTAGGCCTACATACTACTTAGTCGAGCCGCTTGTCTTCTTTCTCCAAAGTCTTGATCATGCAGTTAGGTACGCGCAGCTGTGAGCTTGCATCCGGGAGATACTGGGTTCGAGTCCCACTGTGGGTAGCCCCGAAGATGGTTTTCCATGGTCTCCCATTTTCACACCAGGCAAATACTGGGGCTGTACATCAATTACGGCCATGGCCGCATCCTTGGCATTCCTAGGCCTTTCCTATCCCATCGTCGCCATAAGAACTGTGTAGGTGCGATGTAAAGGCAATTTTAAAAAAATCTCCAAAGTCTTCCCAGCCCAAACTTTGCAACATTTTAATACCACTAATCTTTTGTCAGAAATCACCCAGAACAAATTGATCTGCTTTTCTTTGAATTTTTTCCAGTTCTCGAATCAGATAATCCTGGTGAGGGTCCCATACTCTGGAACCATACTCTAGTTGGGGTCTTACGAGAGACTTATAGGTCCTCTCCTTTACATCCTTACTACAACCCCTAAAAACCCTCATAACCATGTGCAGAGATCTATACCCTTTATTTACAATCCCATTTATGTGATTACCCCAATGAAGATATTTCCTTATATTAACACCTAGGTACTTATAATGATCCCCATAAGGAACTTTCACCCCATCAATGCAGTAATTAAAACTAAGGACTTTTCCTATTTGTGAAACTTACACCTGACTTTTAACACCATTTATCATCATACCATTGCTTGCTGTCCATCTCACAACAGTGAGGTCATTTTGCAGTTGCTTACAATCTTTTAACTTATTTATTACTCTACACAGAATAACATCATCCGCAAAAAGCCTTATTCTGATTCCACTTCTTTACTCACATCTTATATATATATATAAGAAAATATAAAGGTTCAATAATACTGCCATGAGGAATTCCCCTCTTAATTATTACAGGGTCAGATAAAGCTTCGTCTACTCTAATTATTCGAGTTCTATTTTCTAGATATATAGCCAACCATTCAGTCACTCTTTTTTCTAGTCCAATTGCACTAATTTTTACCAGTAGTTTTCCATGATCTACCCTATCAAATGCCTTATACAGGTCAATCACGATACAGTCCATTTGACCTCCTGATTCCAAGACAACTGCTACACCTGCTGGAATCCTACAAGTTGAGTTTCAGTGGAATAACCTTTCCTAAATCTGAACAGCCGTCTATCGAACCAGTTAATTTTGCAAACATGTCTAATATAATCAGAAAGAATGCTTTCCCAAAGCTTACATGCAATGCATGTGAAACTGACTGGCCTGTGATTTTCAGCTTTATATCTATCACCCTTTCCTTTATACACAGGGGCTATTATAGCAAGTCTTCATTCATTTAGTTTAGCTTCTTCATGCAAACAATAATCAAGTACTTCAGATATGGTAATACAGTAAAACCTTGTTAAATCAAAGCCACTGGGATGCAAAAATCGGATCTCGAATTACACGATTTCAAGTTAACACCAACTCATAATTCAGAATTGCAACCCTTGCGGCGTCACAAAATATTCTAAAATCCGTTACAGCATGTAATTAACGTTGATTCACGGTTTAAACCTGTCAAATGCCATGGAAAAAAGAAAAAAAAACTATTTCAAAAATGTATCCAACAAGGTACATTTACAGTATTCAAGTAATGCACTTGGATAACTCACTGGCAAACATAACCTCACGCAATGGAAAAAATAAAAATAAAACATGATCAAAGACGAGGAGTACTGTAATCTTTACTGGCTCCCCTATTCAAGTGCTTTATTTGTTGGATTAGTGTACTGTAAGCATTTTAGATGCCTTGTACTTGCACAGGAAGTACCCAATGCCACTAAAACATTGTTGCGTTCCTTAAAACGCTAAATACACTAATGTCCAAAAGTTAAGCATAATCACCAAACGAGGCCATACCACTTGATACGAATGTCAGGCAGATTGCTGAACAAACAGAAGCTGACTTGCACACCATATGTTGCACAACTTGTATAAAAATAAAATAAAAAACAGTGTCAGAAAGGTTCTCATAGCTAAGGTATACCTTTGATAACAACTAACAAAACTTGGCAATGTCTTCCCCTAATGGCCACACATGCTTTGCAGCAACACGTAATGCTCTATACGAGATGGTCCAAGAGCTCTTGTGGCAGTCGATCCCATTCCTCCGAAAGGGCAATGTGAAGGTTTTGGAGGGTCCTTGGTGGAGGCTGACGGGATGCAGTTTTCCTCCCCAATGCCTCCCAGGTATGTTCTATAGGATTCAGATCAGCAGACCTCGCTGGCCAGTCCATGCGATGAATGTCAGAAATTCATCCACCAGAGCAGTGCAGTCAGACATTATGGTCCATTAAAAGGAAGTCTGGACCAACCACACCTCTGAAGAGTCGAACATGTGGTCTCAGTACCTCATGCCTGCATCTCCGAGCGTTAACAGTGTTTCTTGGACCACCCATGAAGATGTGCAGGTCCGTATACAGCCATTCAATACGATGCCGCCCCACCTCACTACTGGTCCCATTCCACGATGTTCCTGTAGTTGTATCGGCTACCCGGTTCTCTTGCAGGTTATAATTGCAGATTAATGTACGACGAGAATCGTTCTGCAAAGTGAAGCGGAATTCATCTGTGAAGAGCACATGCCTCCATTCATTCATGGTCCAGTTTTGATGTTGACAGTTCCATAGTAAACGGGCCCGTCTGTGTGCTGGAGTGAGCAGGACGCACACCGCTGGACATTGGGCAAACAGCCCTGCTGTTCTGAGCCTCTGGTACACAGCTTGCCGGGAAACGGCAACCCCTGAGACAGCTGCAAGCTCCGCCAACAATTGTCTTGCAGGTGCACTCTGATTTCGTCGGGCGGTTAAGGCCAGATATCGGTCCTGCTGTGGGGTGGTTACCCTTGGTCGACCTGTTACTGGCCTACGACTAACATCTCCTGTGTCTCAAAAAAAACTCCAAAGCCTGGAAATGACACTTTGTGGCACACTCAAGGATACAGCGACTTCAGTCTGTGTCAGGCCTGCTTCCAGGCGGCTGAGTGTTCTACCCTGCAAAATGGGATCCAAATGGCGTCGTCGTGCCATTGTCACGTTCACGACGAAGCTACACTCCGCACACTATAACAGAGCAAACACGACTGAGGGAATATGGGGTGCAGGCACTGGCTGTGTTTACCTTGTAGTTACGCCGCTAGTCAAAGCAGGGAACACTCCTTTCCTATACAGAGCGAACATGTAAGGTTGGTAAGTGCATATGTCATGCGATTTGTGGCCTATTTCCTGATGCCCTGCTTACTCTTAACTTATGCTTAACTTTTGGACACTAGTGTACAAATAATTATGATTTCACTCAAACTTAGGTCCGACTCGTTGGCTGAATAGTCAGCGTACTGGCCTTCGGTTCAGAGGGTCCCGGGTTCGATTCCCGGCCGGGTCAGGGATTTTAACCTACATTGGTTAATTCCAATGGCCCGGGGGTTGAGTGTTTGTGCTGTCCCCAACATCCCTGCAACTCACACACCACACCTAACACTATCCTCCACCACAAAAACACGCAGTTACCTACACACGGCAGATGCCGCCCACCCTCATCGGAGGGTCTGCCTTACAAGGGCTGCACTCGGCTAGAAATAGCCACACGAAATTAAATTACTCAAACTTAGCAAATATGAAGCACACTGTACACACGTCGAAGTGAGTGAAAGTGCAGAAAGCTACCCCTGCACGTTCCGAAAGACGCATTCTTTCATGACACGGAGCAATTTTGAATCTAAATTACACCGTAAAATACTTTTTTTGTAAATGTAAAGGCAGGTTTGAATTAAAAGTCTGAATTTCAGTAATGGGACCGACATTGTTTTTCGAATGACAAAATATCCGTATTGCGAATTAAACAATTTAAATAACATGCAAAACTGTATCTCATGTTTCCAGGAATGAGAGCTGCTTCGAATTAGGCAAGATTTTGAATGAACCGATTTCAAATTATCGAGGTTCTACTGTATATCCCAACCCATTATCTTTAGTATATCCCCAGATATCTTATCAATTCCAGTTGCTTTTCTAGTTTTAACTTTTGTACCTTACTGTTCAGTCATGGCACTGGTTACACTGTTTGAAGCTAAGGTTTCAGTCAATCAGGGAGATTTTCACAAACCATCTTCAGCAACTAATTATGATTATTATCTATGTGGCCTACTCAGCTGCAGCTTTGTTGTGGTTGAGACTAAACAAATTGTTCCACCACAAAATCATGACCCCCACAACTGACTTCAAGAACTTTACGAGGATTGGAATGTTCCTGAAAAGTTACTATTTTGCAATAAAATGTCAGTTTCAGTCAATGAACACTCCCCCACAAACTACTCATAATGTTGCAACATCTTACTAATGAAAAGCGCACAGCAGTCTTATAGATAAGTAAAATTAAAAATCCACCTTTTCAATACTAATATTAACTAAATAAGTTATAACATTTACTTGGAACTAGTTTTGACGCTGGTGAGCGTCATCTTCAGCCACATATGAGATCAGGCAATTGTAAATATACATATTATCATTAAATCAATGCACATATAAACACTCCTAATATGGGACTTACGATGCCCCTAAAAGTATCTGGAGAATAAAACTTCAAATAATCACAATTTCACAATCTTGCAGTCACGATTAGAATGACACTTACCACAATGTAATTCTTTTCACTCAAGTCAGAACTTTGAAAGTATTGAATTTGACTTAGAACTGTAAGATTCTCAAATAAATAAAAAGCCTTGTCATAAATGAAATGTTATACAAAAGTCGAACCACATATAGAGTTTCTCTGTAAATATGACAGTCACAATTAGAATGACAATTATTTTACTCAAGATGGAATCTTGAAAGTTTTGGGGGATATGTTTTACCCCTCGTTGTAGCTTAATCGTGGTAAATGGAGAATGACCATAGGCCAACAGACGATTGGGAAAACACAGTAGGTTACGAACACAATTTTATGAAAGACTCTGTACTTAAAATACATGCAATCAACATTCCACTGTTTACATGACTGATTAGGTTCAATTTACCATTCACAGAGTACATGTTTTTTGTTTTGTTTGTGACATCACAGCACCAGCACTGAACTCAAGACTTAACTACGGGATTGTCTTATGTGTGTTGTGTTTGAGTCACCAGTCAATAGACTGGTTTGATGCAGCTCTCCATGCCACCCTATCATGTGCTAACCTTTTAATTTCTGCCTAACTACTGCATCCTACATCTGCTCTAATCTGCTTGTCATATTCATACCTTGGTCTACCCCTACCTTTCTTACCACCTACACTTCCTTCAAAAACCAAATGAACAGGTCTTGGGTGTCTTAAGATGTGTCTTATCGATCTCCTCTTGCCAATTTGATTCTGTATCTCTTCATTTGTGATCCGATCTATCCATCTCGCCTTCAGCATTCTTCTGTAATACCACATTTTAAAAGCTTCTAATCTCTTTCTTTCTTTCTTTCTGAGCTAGTTATTGTCCATGTTTCGATTGTCTGATAAAAGCTAAAAACCACTGTCACTTGTTTTGTAAGTGCGGGTGCAAAGAAACGAGCTCAAGCTGTTGAGGGGGATGGGGGGGACGGTCATCTTAACTTTCACCAGTGTACACCAATTGGTGGAGTTATGCATCAACAGACTAAGCGCCATTTGACGAAAATTGAGATTTTAGCACTATCTTGTAGAGGAAAGCTTGAACTACCTATAATAAATTCCCCCTGCGTTACAAGAAGGCATTGGTTGTCAGTTAACTGAAAACTTAAGCGACATATAGCGGAAATCAATTAAACTGTAAACTGCATCAGTAGACTATGTGACGTTCCAGTCTGCATCATTAGACCACGCACATCATTCCTCACATTGTGTCACGGATGACAGCGAGGGAGCCTGTGTTTATGATAGTGCTAAGTTATTCAGGTGGTGATACATTGAGTGGTTTATCAAGTGACGAAGTTCAGCGATGTATCAAGAACTTCCAAAAGTAAGGAGAAGGACAATGCTACTAATGCAGCTTGCTAAAAAAAAAGAAAGACTTTATTGGAGAATCATTCTCTAGAAGAACTTTCTAAGGTTAGTATCAAAATGAGATTGTTGTGCAGTATCTACTATGGTAGTCTGCAATGAAAGCAATATTTCTCTATCAATATATTTCTTTGAAGAAGCTGCGAAGGCTTCACTCTAACGATGTTTTAACATGTTATCCTACGTAATATGCACCAAATCAATGAATTCCAGATCAAAATAATGAAAGTAGTGACTTAGCAGATATTGAGCGTACCCTCAAATTTCATCAGTGTTTATACACAGTAGAGGGCTACATAAACGTAACGAGAAATTGAGGGCGGTAAAATGCCATTGTTGTTCACCAGATGGAAAACGCGCCATCATTCATTTCAGTAGAACTTGAAGAAAATGATCGTAAATCAGAAAACTGATGTCCATGGTTGCAGGATAAACTGGCTAAAACTAAAAGAAATCCAACTCTTGAAATCAAAGCCATTCACTAGGTACGTCAAAACTAAATTTGATGGTGAATCTCAGGAAGTAAATCTAGATAAGTCAAGACTGGAACGACCATGGGAAACTACAGTTCCCTTTCATCAGGCATTAATACCGTTATTGCCAAATGGAAAACCTATCTTTGCACTTAATACCCGCAGATGCCAAACAATTTTACCAGAAACTTCAAGGAGATACTGACATCGTGGAGATGGAGATCCTGATTTTGAAATTGAATGAAGTTGAGAGCAACAATCTTATTACCTGTCCAGTGTTTTGTGTGAATTTATGGGAGCAAAAATGTTTAATCACATTTTCTGTTCCTATTATGTTCGACTGAGTTAAATAATTTAAAAATTCAATACTTCCTATTAGAATCGCTTCATTTTTCTTCGAATAAGGTAATGACAACTACATATACCGAATTTCATATCATTCACTTCGTTAAGGGACTGCTATTCTGATGATGATGATGATTGTTTAAAGGGGCCTAACATCTAGGTCTCTGGCCCCTAATGGTATGAGAGACTGCCATTCTACTTAGCAACTAATATGTGTCTAAAGCAAGACAAAACTTACCCATAGGCTTGAAAATATCACGTCAGTATTGTGCTCTCAGAACGTAATAGGCAGATCGTGAAGGAAAATCCATAAGGAAATATGCATTGCATTGTATAGACTACAATGGCTCATTTCTTACCATTTGTATTTGACTCAGATCAGTTGAAATTCGTCAAATCAGTAAGTAGTTATAGCAATGACTTTCGAAGAATAGATCCCTTTCTAGAGTTTCTCCATCTAAAATTTGAATAATGTGCCAGAGTTGTGGCGCGGCTCGCAATGGTTCAAGCACTTGGCGCACCTGTCCGGACAGTAAGAGATTCAGGTATTAATCACGACTACGGTCACATTATATATTTTAAGTCTTACTCAGTAGATACTCAACAAAAAAGTTTATTGGTGTAGCACTGTGATGCATTATTCGCACGTGAGATATACCTTAACCGTTTTAGGACCGGGTATATTCAAGGAGAGTGCGCCTAAAAAGACCAGCTGTTTAGCATGTGGTATGGCGAAAAAGACCAAGGCATTTGAGACATATTTTTTACATTTCCCTTCAGAAACCTATAACTTAGTCTGTAATAAATGTTTCTTCACAATTCTTTTTTCAAAATTTTGAGAAAACAACCCTTTTTCTTATGAGATGTAACCGGAGGCAGTTTGAACCAAATTAATATTTAAAAATAAATAATACTTTATACATATACTAAAAATGTTTTTTAAATGTTAAAATGAAATATCTGTAGCTTCTAAACTAAGCAAAATTTATTTATGGCAAATGTATTATTTACGTTCCATACTTCATTTTCTGTATTATCACAAATAATTTTGGAGTTCGGATTGAAATTATTTAACAAAATATTGTTATTGTCAACTTGATCTGAAGTCTAAAAGAACTAGCACAACAGTAAGCACACATTGTTTGCCTACACTTTGTAGATACAAACCCAGAACCTCGAATAACACTAATACACACCTACAATATAACACACTGACCCCGTTTCCAGTTGTTTTCCACACTTACAAAAATTTATTTAAAAATATGTTTTGCAATGCACACACCATGGCATCCTTTTTGGCATTTGGTACGCACGGTTCTTCAGCTGGTCCTACAAAGGTTTATTTATTTACATAGTTTACGCCCACATTGGAGCACTTAAATCAAACCCAAATACATTTACGTTAACAAAGAATTAACTGAAGATTCAGCTTGCATCATCTTCTTCCTTTCCCAAAACCTCTTCATTCTGGCTGACCTGGCTGCCCTTTCTTCATCAGATATGACATATTGTTTGTGTTGTACAGTTTTTAATGACAATCTTATTTGTTTGTTCTTGAGAATCCTTTTTTCTTCTCTATTTTCAATTTGCTTCATTGTAATATTCAGCTCTTCTAAATCATTCTGAACTTCTTTAAACCAATTATTTTTTGTTTTACTTTTCCAAAAGTAATTAAATAGTTGTTTTATTATCCTATTATAATTTAATCTTGAAGGATGACAGAAAAAGGCAATTCTTCTTTTTCTCATCGTATCTATCGTATCGTCTATAAACCACTGCATTAGACAATAATCTCCATTGTCCATCCACCTGATGTTTTTTATTAATGATTGTTCTGAGTATCCTTCTGTCAACCTTTTGCAGTGTATCAGTTGTTGCTTTGGTGTTCAATTTAAATAGTGTTTCACAAGCATAAGTCGCTTCAGGTTTAATGACGGAACAGTAATGTTGTTTAGCATTTATTGAAAGAGATTTTTTCTTGTACGTTGGCCATGTAATTCATTGTGCTTTTTTTAACTTAAATGTTCTGCTTTCTATTGATGATTTTTCATTGGTGTTCCAAGTTATAATTTCACTAAGATATTTAAACTTATTCACAATTTTAATTTGTTTGATATTGGCTAAGGTAATGGTTGGCGCTGTAACAGGGAAGGTTGACATTATTTCTGTTTTTTCATATGAAATTTGCAATCCAACTTTTCTTGCTATGTTATCAAGTTCTTCTATTTGCAATTTAGCTTCTTCCACATCATCAGCAAGTAGTGCAAGATCATCAGCGAATGCTGAACAATTGAGTCTTATTTTTCTGCCAATCTTGATGTTAGGTTGACACATCTTCTTCCAATCCCGCATGATTTTTTCCATCACACAATTAAACAATAATGGTGAGAGTCCATCTCCCTGCCGAAGTCCAGTTTAATACTAATAATAATAATAATAATAATAATAATAATAATAATAATAATAATAATAATAATAATAGCAACAACAATAACAATAATAACCACCTTGTGACATGAGGCGGCAAGTAACCTAGTGCACTGTTTGGCTCCATGACTAAATGGTTAGCGTGCTGGCCATTGGTCGCAGGGGTCCTGGGTTTGATTCCTGGCAGGGTCGTGAATTTTAAATATCATTGGTTAATCTCTCTGGCACAGGTGCTGGGTGTGTTGTCTTCATCATCAGTTCATCCTCATCATGATGCGCAGGTCGCCTAAGGGCGTCAAATCGAAAGACCTACACCTGGCGAGCTGAACATGTCCTCGGACACTCCCGGCACTAAAAGCCATACGCCATTTCATCTTCACCTAGTGCACTCTTCTCAGTTTTATCATTGTTTGTTTGTTTGCTAATTTACGGCATCTCCTTTCCAAGTGGATAATTGTTTTGAATGTTGCTTCCCGTTTCAACTGATACAGCCATCGCCTTTGTAAATAATGTTGTTGTTGCTATTGGCTTTACGTCGCACCGACACAGATATGTCCTATGGCGACGATGGGGCAGGAAAGGGCTAGGAGTGGGATCGAAGCGGCCGTGGTCTTTATTAAGGTACAGTCCCAGCATTTGCCTGGTGTGAAAATGGGAAACCACGGAAAACCATCTTCAGGGCTGCCGACAGTGGGGTTCGAACCCACTATCTCCCGAATACTGGCCGCACTTAAGCGACTGCAGCTATCAAGCTCAGTTGTAAATAATGAGTGTTTCTCGTAAACGTATGACACGTGAATTGTAGGCAGAACTCTACAAGAACTGTGACGATGACTTGTTAGATTTATCAGATTTCTGGAAAGAAGTTACTGTAAATAAGGAAGCAAACAAACAACCAATAAAATTGAGAAGAGTGCACTACGTTACTTGCCGCCACACGTGGTTTATGTTGAAACAGCAACAGCAAAACTGCACAGCTCGGCGATAAGGTTAGCGCGGACTGGCGAGCGCGAGGTGGCGCTCTTCATTAGATGTGCTGCACTGTACTTATTGGTGTTTATTTCGTGCTTTGACTCTCATACTCAATCAACTTTAATCTAACAGCCCCAAAAGATCTTCAAGACACTTAATATAGCATCATATTATTCATGTGTTAAAATATTTGGCCAACAGATATCCTTTTATTCCACTGACGAAATATCGTCAGCTGGACTTTTTAGCCAGTGTGACCATTGACGGTATATCGTCAGTTGGTCTTTCTCGCAAGGACTGTCACTGACGATATATTGTCAGCTGGTCCTATAAGGGTTAAATTGCATCAGTAGACTAAGTGCTGTTTTTTTTTTTACAAGAAAATCTATGTACTGCGAGTATAAAAATGTTGAAATTTGGTGAAAAGGTACAATCTATTATCCTACAGCACCAGGAATACCATGTTTAGCAAAATTATGTTTGCACAAAAATTTTAAACATAACCTAAAGTTAAATTCTAATATCTCAAAACCAACTTTTGACGCTTGGACTAATTATGCATAACGGCATCCAATTGTTCATGTCGCGTCATTTCTGTGAAAAGGGAGGCACGCAATTTCAAAAAACCCATCCAGTCATTCCTTGAAGTTCTGTTTAGTCTGGAGTTGGTAACAGTTATAGATTGTAATGCAGAATCCTTCTATGCAGTTTGTTACTAAAAAATAAGAATTTTATTAATGACTTTTTTTTTACAGAGTCGTACTTTGTACTGCATTCAATCTGAAACCATGTTGAATCAGACCATATTTAACTGGACATTCACTGTACTTGCAACAGTTAAAGCAGTTTAGCAACTCAAAAGTCTCCATAGATAGATGTAGTATTTGCATTTCACTCGCACGTCCGACTATTCGCTTAGCCCTCTTCTACCCTGATAGTCCAAAATGATGAATCTAATAAAATGATTGTGTGGTCATATAGTCAATTTTCCGCTCCTTCTGATGATGTCAAATGTAAAGCCTATTTTTCACAATTATGTTATTTTGGTGGAAATCTATATTTTTGCAGATAAATAACTTACCCTACAATATATTCATAAAAAAACAATGATCAAAACAGATACAGATTTTTATTTCCTGATGTTGATAGAAAATACTCTCTTTCTCTGGGCAATAAATTTTATGCTACAAGAAAGCTATATTTTTTATATTAAATACTTTTGAAAAATCTTGGAAGGTAACAGAGAAAAGTTAAGTAGCGGCTAACCTGCTTTGTTACTGATTGTACATTAGTGACTAAACTAAAAAAATGGAAGAAATATTTATAATGTATGAAATTGTTTTTAAAATAAACCAGAGCACAGCATCAAACAGCATTCATAAGTTACTGCAACTGTGCCCAGCACTGGATGTTGCAGTCATGATTCAGTTGAAAGTTTTCTTTACTGAGGTGTTCCTTGTCTTGTCCTCCGATTGCTTTTAATGAAGGGAAGGAGAAGATTCCGTATTCCTCAGTGTTTGGCGTGTGAGGTTCAACTGTGAAGTTGAGTGACTCTTGTGTTCTTTATAAACTGCTTGAATTTTATATTTTATTATTATTATTATTATTATTATTATTATTATTATTATTATTATTATTATTATTATTATTATTGTTATGTTATATTAACCCTTTAAGCAGGGAGCTTGGTACACACCAGCTCACTCTCAGATGGGGAGAGATTTCCCTGATTGAAGAAAATATTTAATTACTTGAATAAAAACAATCTTAGACTAAAATGAACTATTGAAGGGCCCAAAGAGAAATATTTACTTGAATATAATGTATTTAATTGTTGAAAAATTAGATTATTTTAATTTTTCAATACTTTGTGCAAAAACGTACTAAGTGCTTTCATACTGTGATATCGAGATTGCTTCTTCCTAACAGCAAAGCTCTGGTTTTCGTTTATACAGTAACTTTTACCTGAATATTTTAGGCAGTTTACTATCAATCTCTGCCTGGAAAAAAATGTTTCTGTATATGTAAATTGTAGATTTACAAAGTTTACGTGTACTTAAAAGATTTAAAATGGAATAAATTATAATACAAATTTTTTAAAAATGTTGGTTAGCACTTTCAAGGGATCAAGTTTATATAGCCATCCTACAATTCATAAGCTACACAAACGGACTATATTACACTACAATACAGGTAATATTTACAGTATTTACAGTCTTCACAGTGTTATGTCTTTTACAGCTGTTCATTATGATACACACAGAAGCAGATCATGTTATATAACCTGTCTCGCCTTTGCATAATTTATGTGATTCCATTCCGAAATGCGATTGTTTTCTTGGTATGTAAACTTTCCACCCTAGCCACCCATTCCATAGGAAGATGTTCTCGTCAACTGACATTTTGCCATGAGGGGTGTAAGCTTCCGAAAATTTTGCTAACAGGTGGTCAAATACTGGATTTATCTTGTATATTTTGGGAGGAAGTTGTGCATTATTCACCTCATTGTCCGAGATATGTAAAAAGCTGTGGAGGAAAATATAATAATAATAATAATAATAATAATAATAATAATAATAATAATAATAATAATAATAATAATAATAATAATAATGTTATTGGCTTCATGTCCCACAAACTACTTTTACGGTTTTCAGAGGAGCTGAGGTGCCAGAATTTAGTCCCGCAGGAGTTCTTTTGCATGCCAGCAAATCTACTGACAAGAAGCCAACGTATTTGAGCACCTTCAAATACCACCGGTTTGAGAGAGAATCGAACCTGCCAAGTTGGGGTCAGAAGATCGACCACTCAATCTGGCAAGAACAAGTCTCTTCTGTGTCATCAGCTCATAGAAAATAGGTGTAGTGAACAAGCGTCCTAATATAGGTTTCTGTACAATCCCCTGCGGCAACAGTATGGCCATAAGAAGCTTCATTTCGTCCTTATTTGTTCGGACACTGTCTTGATCTCGATTCCTACCTTTCATCTTACTAAACTGGGTTTTATATGTGATTTCCTGCTCGGCATCTTTTGTCTGTTCAGCTATGTTCTGGCATATATTGTCATAAAAAAGTAATTAAAATATTTCGCTCAGTTTTGTTTTTCCTAAAAACTCTACATTTACATCACGATGGAATTTTGGATCAAAGCGGGACTTTCTTTGTCCATTTTCAGTATAAGTTGACGAAGAACTTGCAATGGTTCGATTGTAATCAGTAT
The DNA here is from genome assembly GCF_040414725.1 of Anabrus simplex. Classification (NCBI taxonomy): domain Eukaryota; kingdom Metazoa; phylum Arthropoda; class Insecta; order Orthoptera; family Tettigoniidae; genus Anabrus; species Anabrus simplex. The sequence goes on from NC_090265.1 coordinate 142,516,111, forward strand.
TATCGTCGCAACTGTCACTGTCATGATCGCTACTTGAACTGGAATCGAGCATGTGTTGTCTCTTTTGCGACTGCTGAACATTCACATCAGCTAGGCCAAAACCCTGTATATTCGAGCCTGCACTACTTATTCCAGGTAAGTTCCTGTCACTTATAAATTCCCCTTTGGCAGAACTTACTTCACTAACATCCAATTCTCTCCACTAAATTCCAATATTTTGTTTATCATGGCCCATAAATCATCTTCCTCTAACAGTGCGGGCCGGTAATTCGTTATAGATATTTTAGTGGAAAAAATGTAAGAAAAAGGATCGAATAGAGCCCTGGTCTCTGCAATTTGGACGGAAATCAAGAAGCAAGCCTGTATTATAGATGCGTATGATAATAAAATGTTGTGTAACTCGCAGTAAACACACACTCCAATCGTGAAGGAAGAACTCAAACTGGGGATAATAAATCAGGTCACAGTTTTAAAATGTCATCAAAGAGGTCTGTTCAGTGTCATAATCTCTAGAAATCCCTTCTACAGCAATATTATTACATCCGAGGGACGATTAGGCGATGAGCTAAAGCTTCAGCGCGAAACTGTTAGGCCTTAGGTCGTTTTTGCCCGGACGTTAGTTGCGTTCTTTATGTTGCAACTCATGGATGACACATTGGTATTGGGAGAACATAGTTGAAAAAATGCACATCAGAGGGCAGAATCATCCAGAATACGCTGCTGAACAGGAAATAAACATCTGCAGGCAGGCAACTGAGAAAAAAAATATCCGCGTTCTCCACCGAGCAAGCGATTTGTAGCCGCAGATCTCGCTGCATCGCCCACCGAACGGGTTAATTAAGAATACAGAAACTAGAAAGCATAGTAATGGTAAACTGTGCAGTAGGGAAAGAATTACTATACTGAATATATTTAATTATTTCTTAAAGAAAATAAACATTGCCGAAGCAGTTAAAGAGAGAGCAGAAGCTACTGGGGGTTCAAAAAGTTAAATCCATTTTAACTATTACTTTGCTAATATAATGATATTTGTGAAAATGTTGTTATAAAAAATATCATTATTGAAATTAAATTTAAAAATTATAATGCACGCATTTAAATCATACTTTCAACTTTGCTGTATAATACTTAGATAACTGTATTCAATCTAAAGGGCACGAGGTACAATTATAAGCGACAAACAAATACATAGGAAATTTTTACGTTTTTCACTAAAAAGTTGCCTGTACCGTATAAAAGTTTTGTCTCATCATGTGCCTGGTGTTGCACAACTTTATATGTGCAGTGAGTGCAGCATCAGTGCACCCCATTTATGCGTACTGTATTTTAAGGTAGAAATGTATTATAGCTGCTATTCTTACCAGTGTATCCATGAAAATACTCTCTGCATAAATAACAATAATTAGAAAACAGAAGACCTTCCAGATTCCTGAGAATCTCAGCACTGAGAAAGTTCACTGTCAAACTGAAGTACTGACATATACGAGTCAAACATTAATAGGAAAGAAGTAGATAACTTACTTCAGCCACAACACAAAATGCATTTTACAGACTATGATAAACTAAAGAAATGCAAGAACAACTTCTGAAGTACAAAGTAATATCTAAATACTAGATATAATTTGTACATGGCCAATAAAAGTGTATCCATAAACATTCCTGACTTCTCTAAGCACTCGAAAATAAAATAAGGTAGCTCCACTCTGAAAATACATTTTCACAAGGGATATCAATGCTATAAAATTGTTAGAATGAAGGTGGCTTACCAGTTTAAAATTGATTTTAATCATCTGCTTGAGTGCTTTAAAGCCCCACTCGCCTTTCTCTCCCCCTTCCAAATCCAGAACTTTCTGGAAAGATGCAAGAGCTCCTTTGGGGTCATCTTCCTTCAATGCCTTTGAATTGTAGTATTGGTTTTCTAAGTCGACATCAGGTTCAGAGTTGCTATCTTCAGAATACTCCTGAAAAACAAATAAAAATAAATAAATAAATAAATAAATAAATAAATAAATAAATAAATAAATAAATAAATAAATAAATAAATAAATAAATAAATAAATAAATAAATAAATAAATAAATAAATACACTTAGGGTCAAATCTATTGTATGCTCTTTTTCATGTTCCTACTTTCTATATTTGATTTGATTTGTCACTTGTTTGTTTCTTCCAATTACAGTTGAAAATGGTTTATAAATAACCTAGTTGTACTTCCAAATTAAGTGTAGGATTTTTACAAGTCCCTGTGAAACAGCACGGTATTAAAAATATTTTACCGAGTTACACACAACCAATTTAAACATAATTTTCACTTATGTGCTACATATTTTGAATCTCAAGGTTGAGTTGTATGTACTGTTTTTCCATTCTTGTTCTCAAAATACAACACGCAAGCTGTCGTGCAACATAACAGAACTAGCTCACAGAGAAAACAGAAACAGCATTAATTAGATTTGTTGAGGTGCGTTAATGCCACCATTTTGATATTTGGGACCAAAGATAATTTTTAATAATAATAATAATAATAATAATAATAATAATAATAATAATAATAAAATTAAAGGTAATGGTATACAAATAGGGGACAAATTCTGAGAAGTGCCGTTTACTACAATATGCCTACATGATACCTACACTACATAATGCAGGTATAACAGTTTGATAATTTTCACATCAATATAGATGATTGCTCACAGCATCTACAGCAGAAACAAAGTGACAGGAAATACCATCTCCCTAGAAGAAAAAGTGAGATTTATTCAAGAAAAGGAAGATAGCCCATAAAAGTCCAAAGCATACAGTTTACTGCAACTGGTCTTGTTCTATTGCACATTTATTAGCAGATTTTTCTCTGAATTTAGGAAATGTTTAAAGAAATCTTCCATTATGTAGACTAAGCAAGTATCAGAGTGAAAATGGAAAGGTCCAAGGTCCACCATAATACCAGAGGTGCGAAAGTAAGTTTAAAATCTTCATGAAAGTAAATTTCTTGCAAGAGTTTATTTTTCTTTTCACGCCAAGGTACCGCTAAGTGCATGAATGTGGACTATCTGGGCTAAACGTGTGAAAAGTGGTGTTGTTGTGAATTAATATAAGTGAATACTTGTTTAGTCTAGTGCTGATACTTGACTTCATTGTTGGTAGTGTTATCCAAGTCTGATTTCATGGTGGTATAGTGATCTTGAGCATTAATTAGATTTGTTGAGGTGCGTTAATGCCACCATTTTGATATTTGGGACCAAAGATAATTTTTAATAATAATAATAATAATAATAATAATAATAATAATAAAATTAATAATAATAATAATGTTATTGGCTTTACGGCCCACTAACTACTTTTATGGATTTTGGAGACGCCAAGGTACCGGAATTTTTTCCTGCAGGATTTATTTTTTACATGTCAGTAAATCTACCAACATGAGCCTGACGTATTTGAGCACCTTCAAATACCACCAGACTGAGCCAGGACAAAGATAATTTGCCAAAGAGTAATCATCGTGAGAGTAAGATACAGTGTTATTCATAAATCAGTGTCACATTTGAATAACATTTTGATGTTGCTGTATGAGATATGCGAGTCCGAATCATGTACATGTGGAAACAGAAAATCTGCAAGTTTGTGTCAAATAAAGACCGTGCATGGTGATGCCGTTGGCCGCTAGGCAGCACAAGTGTAGAAGTGTTCAAAATGGCACTCGCAGGCAACAAGAAGGCATTTTGTGTGATAGAATTTGCGAAAACAGAGGCTACTGTGACTGTTCAGCAGTGATTTCACACTCGTTTTCACAAGGACGCACCAGATCGCATGATGATCATAACGTGGTATCAAACATTTGTGTGCACGGGTTGTCTGTGTCCACCCAAACAACCCAGAAGGCCGGGACCGTCAGAGGCCACTGTCTCACGTGCTCTAGAGTCATTTCAGTGCAGCCCTCGGAAATCAACAACTCGTGGTAGTCTGCACCTGGGAATGCCACAAGCGACTGCGTGGCGGATTCTTCAGAAGCAACTGAGGGTAAAACCGTACACATAGCAACTCCTGCAGGCGCTCACAGATGGTGACAAAGAGGTTCGCACAGAATTTGCCACCGACATGCAGGCTGCAATAGCAGCTACTTTTGGTGACAGACTCATCTTCTGTGACAAAGAACATTTCATGTATCGGGGAAAGTTAACCGTCACAACGTACGCATTTGGGGGACAACGCTCACATGAGATAATCGAGCATGTGCACAACTCCCCAAAGATCAATGTGCTCTGCGCCCTGTCAAAGGACAAGCTTTACAAGCCCTATTTCTTCGTAAAATCGACAGTGGCTGGCATCAACTGGATATGTTAGAACAACGGCTTATGCTGCAACTGTGCACAGACAGTGGCGACTTCATTTTCTAACAGGACGGGGCCCCGTCCTATTTTCATCGACTTGTGCGCGCACAGCTGAACAAGAAATTACCACAACGCTGGATTGGACAAACAGCTGACCATGACGTCACATTGTTGCAGTGGCCACCCTGTTCCCCAGACCTAATCCATGTGATTTCTTTCTCTGGTGACATAAGGACAGAGTCTACATTCCACCACTTCCTGCTGACTTGAATAACCTCCGAGATTGCATTACACCAGTGATAGCAACGATCGACTGTAACATGCAGGCACGGGTGTTGGTGGATATGGACTATCGCCTGGATGTCTGCTGTGTATCCAAAAGCACACACATAGAACACTTGTAAGGTATGTCAAACTTGGAGAGACATTTACAATAAGAAAAAAAAAAAAAAGCTGAAAACTAGAAAAGTAGCTGGAATTGATAAGATTTCTGGAGATATACTAAAGATAATGAGTTGGGATATTCTACCCTATCTGCATTATAGACATAAAGCTGAAAATTACAGGGCAGTCAGTTTGACATGTGTTGCATATAAGATTTGGAAAAGCCTTCTTTTTGATTATATCAAGACATGTTTGTGAAATTAATAATGGGTTAGATAGAATTAGTTCAGGTCTAGGAAAGGTTATTCCACAGAAGCTCAACTTGTAGAATTCCCGCAAGATATAGCAGATATCTTGGATTCAGGAGGTCAAATGGACCGATCTAAGGCATTTGATAGGGTAGATCATGGGAGACAACTGGCAAAAAAGAGTGCTATTGGACTAGACAAAAGAGTGACTAAATGTGCGGCTATATTTCTAGAAAACAGAACAAAGAAAATTAAGAGTTGACAAAGCTTTATCTGATCCTGTAATCATTAAGAGGGGAATTCCTCAAGGCAGTATTATTAGGCTTTTATGTTTTCGTATATATATATATATATATATATATATATATATAAACGATATAAGTAAAGAACTGGAATCAGAGGTAACGCTTTTTGTGGATAATGTTATATTCTGATATAGAGTAATAAATAAGTTACAAGATTGTGAGCAACTGCAAAAAGAACTTGACAATGTTGTAAGATGGACGACAGGCAATGATATGATGATAAACAGAGTTAAAAGTCAGGTTGTGAGTTTCACTAATAGTTTTAATTACTGCATTGATGGAGTAAATGTTCCTTATGAGGATCACGTAAGTACCTAGATGTTAATATAAGGAAAGATCTTCATTGGTGTAATCACATAAATGGGATCGTAAATAAAGGGTACAGATCTCTGCACATAATTACAAGGGTATTTAGGGGTTGTAGTAAGGATGTAAAGGAGAGAGCATGTAAGTCTCTGGTAAGACCCCAACTAAAGTATAGTTCCAGTGTACGGGACCCTCACCACAATTGATTCGAGAATTGGAAAAAATCCAAACAAAAGCAGCCAATTTGTTCTGGGTGATTTCCAACAAAAGAGTAGCGTTACGAAAATGTTGGAAGGTCTGGGCTGGGAAGACTTGGGAGAAAAGAGACAAGATGCTCGACTAAGTGGTATATTTTTCCTGAATCATGTATGATAGAATAAATAATTTTTAATCATTAAAAGTTTATTAACAAGGTGGACCCAACATAAACTAATTTAAATAGTTTCTTTAATAGATTTAGACAAGTCAATACAGGATCAAATAAAATACCTGTTATGGTTAAGTTTATCAACAGTAAGTGGTATGTTCTGAGCTGTTAGTGGAAAGATTGTGTGGAATGACATCAGTACATGAATAAGTAGAAGTAGGAAAGATCACAATATGAAGATAAAGCTGGAAATCAAGAGAACAAATGGGGATAAATATTTGTTTATAGTTAGGGGAGTTAGGTTTTGCAATAATTTACCAATGGAGATGATCAATAAATTTCCAAATTCTTTGCCATCATTTAAGGAAAGGCTAGGAAAACAACAGATAGGGAATCCACCACCTGGGCGACTGCCCTAAATGCAGATCAATGTTGACTACTCGATAATCCAATTTACACTCAAATTCCACACATACTTAGACAACTCTGTAGAGAAAAACATTTAAAAAATAAACAAACCATCACTTCCCAACAACTTGTCCTCCAACTTAAAATCCCTCCGTGACCTTCACGATCCCCCTTCTCCTACGTGTTCTCCTCATGCCACAACACACAGATACAACACGTGTCAAGCTAGAGCTGCCAGTAAAGCAAGGCACTATCGTGAAGCAAGTTGGCTGCAGAACTGTTTAAAAAGGGGGTCAAGTCTTGTTAAAAAGTTTCTTCTCCCTTCAGCTCCTATTATTTAATATACACTTATTTCTCTCCCTCATTTCAGATCCTGTACAAGATAAGCACTTTGTGTTCGATTTATGCAACTAAGACAACATCGTCTTACTCAAATTTTAAAGAAGTCCCCTTCTCCATACAACTACATATTTTTACGCTTTATCAATCTTTGACACTTCAATTTTATTATAAGTTTACTCAATCCCAAAGCAGTGGCATTACTTACCGTATTTACTCGTGTATTAGACCCCCTTCCCCCCCCCCCACTTTTACAGCCAAAAATAATAAAGGGGGGGTCCAATATGTGATAACCTCAATATTTTGTGCAGCGATATCATGACTTCTAGGTCATAAAGAGCTATACATTGTACATGTAAACATTCTATACTATTATTTAACAAACTTAGAATGTACTTATGTTATACTGCCTATTTTCATCGGAAGGCAGTATTTCTAAATGTAAAAGGACAAAAAATGGTTAACATGACTTTCAGGCCTATGGTACATATAAAAGTCCATTTTAGTTACTCATATCACGTCATTCGTTACATCTCATTAATTCCTCTGGCGAGGTTGACGTCAGGAAGGGCATTACGGCCGTAAAAACTCGCAACGAAGATTTGTCTCACTTCATACTCGAAACCCGTAGAAGAAAGGGATAAGGGTATCGTGTTATATAATTAAATATTGATACAAAAGAACTTAATGGCCAGTCATTTGTCTCTTATCAGTTCAACAGTAGGCCTACCACACGGTAAACCGGATTACTGCTTTCATTTGAATTATCGCCTTATACCGCCAACTTCCCTGCCTTGCTACCGGCGTTTCAGCATTCTAAGTGACGTCATCTTCACTGCTCGTCAGTCGCGTCAGCCATGCTTCATTCTCTTTGAGCCATGCACTGCAATCAAGAGCATACGAAGTCCCGTAGTTTTGAACTTTTTAAAAATAATTTCTTTCCTGACTATAGAGTCTAAATAGTGTAAATCTATTCCCAGATAGTCTCTCATATTCCCAGCTGGTGTATATGTAGCAGAAGCCACTCCTTCCGAATAAAGCCGTCCTGTCGAAAGCATGCCAAACCATCAGCTGATAACTAGTGTATGTTACGAGTTGTACTTCCGAATGTAATACATAGTAAGTGAAAACATTCTTTTGATAACTGCGGCTGTTGAAACACAGACCCTTATTTTTATTTCATGCTTGTTCTCTACATTTATCACATCAAGATTTGCGTAAACACCTGTCCATGAGATAAGGCCCCAAGACAGACCACATTGTTTAGTTTGATATATTATCGCCCCGATAGTGCCAAAAGTTCGACAGAAAAAATAAATAACAGGAAAATATACCACATTTATGGATATCTACAGGTGTGGCGGTAATGCATTTTATTATCATAATGTTTAATTTTGTACGTTCGTTGTCTCTTTTTTTATTAACGCATACCCTAGTGTGTTTTGTTTGGCATCTCCGAAAATTGGTTAAAGTACATGGAGACATAAAATTATTATTATTATTATTATTTGTTAGGTACGTTGGCGAGTAAAACAATCTTTTTAATTGGATAGCTTTTATTACGTTTTAAACTTACTTCCCTCCAAATATATACCTATATTGGCCCGAGTTATGAGATATTAAACGACCACTTTGTTAATGATCTCGCCTGCTGTATAAACAGCAACAAGCGCGAATATTTCTCAACTAAAGTAAACTTGTTTCCTCATCCCGAGGTGGTACAGTTCTTTTTAGACACACCCCTAGTGGAGGGGAGTTACATGTACTGCTTTTAGCGCATATAAACCTTCCTGCTATTCGTAAATCTCTGGCAGTACGGTACCGGGAATCGAAGTCAGACCCAAAAACAGCAACTAATTGTGCTAACCATTAACTACAAAACACAGACATACAGCATGACTGATGCATGCCTTCAATGCGCGGGTTGGACACGAAGCTAGGCCTATTCATCTTTTTTGTGCAACGTCATCTGAGCTGCAGTAGACCTATACTACAGAGGCGGACATTTCTTAACTAGGAAACACAGATGTACCGCATGAATTTGACGTGTTTTCATTGCGTAGGTCTTACGGATGAAACTATTTACAAATTCGTGCGGTGTCATCAGAGCTGCAATAAGACTTGTACCAGCTTCGAAGCGGAATCGTCATCGTTCTCTGACGAATTACGTTGGGGGGTCTTATAGGCGAGATTTTTTTCTCTTCATTTTCTTCGTCTCGAAAACCCAGGGGGGTCTAATACGCGAGTAAATACAGTATTTTTAAGGGCAGCCCTATACAACAACAGATGAATTATATGTATTTCAATAAATATTTGAAAGTCGCGTGATAATCATTTTTATTATTTATACAGGTTCACGTGGTCCTTTTTTTTACAAACTTTTTAGGTGATCTCATGTTCATGTCTCCTGTTTTAAACACATTTTGAAGAAAATACTGTCCTCAAGAATTTTTAAGAACGCAACCCAAGTAGCCCAGTGTTTTTTAGTGAATTTAATCTTATTCAAACAGCTGAAGATGCACGATAAGAAGGCAAAACATGTCCTGTTTTACTCATTTTAATATCTATATGTAATTTAAATTATAATATGTTGTATCGATAAGGTGGACTTATTTAAAAGGAAAAAATCGTTTTGAGTGGAGAGTTTGTGTGGAATAGAAGGTAGATGAATAAACTTGAGTGGAGCTTTTAAAAGTAGGAAAGATCATAATATAGAAATAAAGCTGGAATTCAAGAGAACAAATTGGGTCAAATATTCATTTATAGGATGAGGAGTAAGGGATTGGAATAATTTATCAAGGAAAATGTTTGATTTATTTCCAAGTTCTTTGAAAATATTTAAGAAACAGCTAAGTACAATTGAGAAGGAATCTGATACCTGGGTGACAGCTCTAGATGCAGATGATTGAATGGGCATACCAGTGCTGCTTTACAGTGTCTGAGAATGAACACCAAAGGCTTCATTAGTGATTAGTAGGGCCCGAATTTTTATGTACCTGTACTATCAAAGTGCAGAATATGTACATAAAAATGTAGTAAATGAAATATGTTATTAAGTAATATTAATAAAATATGTAATAGTATTACTGCACTAAATTTACAAAAATATTCACATATTCCTTTTATTATGACTTACGATTATGATACAGTAAAATTGTTTTAAATATCTCCATACTTTATGACAAAGTCATTGTTGTTGATTTAGATAATCTACATAGTCTACTGTTTTCTAATTTTGACAGTATTAAATAATTAAAGGATAATCAAATTAATTAAAATGAATGTTATGCATTATAAATTCTGGAGTATATTGAAAATGAACAAATAATTGTTACTAAGTTAATAGAGAATCTGGCTTTAAACCTCTATTAAGTAACACAAATAGTACGGTAACTTTTGTTGTAATGCACAATGTGTCACCAAGAAAAAATCCCCGATTTCCAGTATGATATTTTGGCGCTGATCCGATAAAATTCTCTTGTAGTAGTCTGAGAAAGACCGTTCAACATCGCGGGGAAATCACCAGGATGTTTTTTTTTTTTTTTTTTTTTGCTAGTGGCTTTACGTCGCACCGACACAGATAGGTCTTATGGCAACGATGGGATAGGAAAGACCTAGGAGTTGGAAGCGACCGTGGCCTTAAGGTACAGCCCTAGTATTTGCCTGGTGTGAAAATGGGAAACCACGGAAAACCATATTCAGGGCTGCCAACAGTGGGATTCGAACCTATCTCCCGGATGCAAGCTTACAGAGAACGTATTTTAAAAGATGAAACTAGCAGAGTGAAGTATCTTCGTGGGTCTCTTCTTGTTAGCCACTAATGATCTTGCAAACTGATAAAGAGCTTGAATAACCTAGATTTCGTTTCCAGACTGCATGGAATATGTTAGAAACCCTGAATAGCGAAAGATACATAGTGAGCCCTTATTGAAGGTAGAAACGGGGACACTAGGCATAACAGATTCAGAGAAAGGATTAGTGCTCTTGTATGCAGTTGAGGCACTCGGATCTACTGCATTTCAGAGGCAAAGGGTTGAAAATCCCAATTTTAAAAGAATTTTAAAGCCAAATTCAGGAAATGAAATTGCCAATTATTTTACTATAGTCCAAAAATTATATGAGCTGACAAAATTTTTTATTTTTTAAATAATTACCTAGATATGTACAAAATGTTGCATTCCTCAAATAATATGTAAAAAATATGTTATATTAGTATGAATATGTAAAATGAAACAGGTATAACCACCACCACCACAAGAAATGAATTTCATAATTCATCTGTATTGTCAGCCTCAACAAGATAGTAGGTCTTAATAATTGAGTGACTCCACCTTTACAATATTGTACAATGTTATTCCTTTATACACTGACTGACAGAGCAAATGCAACACCAAGAAGGAGTGGTTCGAAAGGGATGAAAGTTGGGGAAAAAACAGAGACGGCACGGACGAATAATTGATGTTTATTTCAAACCGATATGCAGGTTACACAATGCGCACGGCATTGACTCAGTAGGATGTAGGACCAGCGCGAGCGGCGATGCACGCAGAAACACGTCGAGGTACAGAGTCAATAAGAGTGCGGATGGTGTCCTGAGGGATGGTTCTCCATTCTCTGTCAACCATTTGCCACAGTTGGTCGTCCGTACGAGGCTGGGGCAGAGTTTGCAAACGGCGTCCAATGAGATCCCACACGTGTTCGATTGGTGAGAGATCCGGAGAGTACGCTGGCCACGGAAGCATCTGTACACCTCGTAGAGCCTGTTGGGAGATGCGAGCAGTGTGTGGGCGGGCATTATCCTGCTGAAACAGAGCATTGGGCAGCCCTTGAAGGTACGGGAGTGCCACCGGCCGCAGCACATGCTGCACGTAGCGGTGGGCATTTAACGTGCCTTGAATACGCACTAGAGGTGACGTGGAATCATACGCAATAGCGCCCCAAACCATGATGCCGCGTTGTCTAGCGGTAGGGCGCTCCACAGTTACTGCCGGATTTGACCTTTCTCCACGCCGACGCCACACTCGTCTGCGGTGACTATCACTGACAGAACAGAAGCGTGACTCATCGGAGAACACGACGTTCCGCCATTCCCTCATCCAAGTCGCTCTAGCCCGGCACCATGCCAGGCGTGCACGTCTATGCTGTGGAGTCAATGGTAGTCTTCTGAGCGGACGCCGGGAGTGCAGGCCTCCTTCAACCAAACGACGGGAAATTGTTCTGGTCGATATTGGAACAGCCAGGGTGTCTTCACATGCTGAAGAATGGCGGTTGACGTGGTGTGCGGGGCTGCCACCGCTTGGCGGCGGATGCGCCGATCCTCGCGTCCTGACGTCACTCGGGCTGCGCCTGGACCCCTCGCACGTGCCACATGTCCCTGCGCCAACCATCTTCGCCACAGGCGCTGCACCGTGGACACATCCCTATGGGTATCGGCTGCGATTTGACGAAGCGACCAACCTGCCCTTCTCAGCCCGATCACCATACCCCTCGTAAAGTTGTCTGTCTGCTGGAAATGCCTCCGTTGATGGCGGCCTGGCATTCTTAGCTATACACGTGTCCTGTGGCACACGACAACACGTTCTACAATGACTGTCGGCTGAGAAATCACGGTACGAAGTGGGCCATTCGCCAACGCCGTGTCCCATTTATCGTTTGCTACGTGCACAGCACAGCGGCGCATTTCACATCATGAGCAGACCTCAGTGACCTCAGTCTACCCTGCAATTGGCATAAAGTTCTGACCACTCCTTCTTGGTGTTGCATTTGCTCTGTCAGTCAGTGTATTTTATTTTAAAAAGGGATATTTTTCATCTCTTCCTTGCAAGATATCTTCAGCCTAAAATTATTTTTATAACAAACGCATGATATTCTTAATAACACTAAAAAACAATGACATCCTTAAAATGTTTTAGAGTCAAGATGACTCAATCTGTCATATGTAAACACAGTTATTAAATGATGAAAGTTCCATTGAGTTTGATACTCAAAATAAAAATTAATATGATCACAATGTTCTAAAAACGGAAATAAATCTTGAATTAGGCTGAGTATGTATGTGTCTGTTTAAACAGGGCTTGTTTTTCTACATGGAATTACTCAATATGCTGGTTATGTAGCCGGACAAAGCATGCGATCTATATATTATTGGTACCGATATGTGAAAGATTCTAAAAAAGAAGAAAAAAGGTAAGAGACCTGTGCAAAATTCTACGGTAAATGAGATGCTTATGACGTCTGAATACCTACTTCTCCGCCCTGTTTATCTCTCTCTTGTCCAGCCGGCTCGGGTGCGGTCCTGTGTGGGACTGCTGCTTACTGTTGATTGTAAGCTAGGAGCAGCATGTTCCAGAGCGGGGATGAGGGGGGTGGTAGTAGGGGGAGACAAGTGGAAGGGAACGGAAGAATTAGAAGCATTAGAATTGTTCGTATACTGGCAATTTTTTTTTTTTTTACGATATCTTCAAAGAGAATGTTATAAGTTTCAGAGATTTCATTTTGATTACTGTTGAGACTAATTCTCTGATCGATATTAATAAAAATATTTTCATGTATGTTGAGGAAAGCGCCTTTATTATTTTTAGGAGTGAAAGATCTTGTTTAATGTCGGAAAGATGTGGGACTACTCATGGCTGAGAATTTACAATATTTTTTTGCGTTAATGTGCTCTAGATAATGAATAGAGATGTAACTAGTGGAACAGTGGGTACAAGTCAATTTGTAGACTCCTGAATTTGAGAATTTAGATCTAGTGTTGATTTTATGACAATTAAAAAACAAAGTGGAATTATTGTTGACAGTCTTAAAAGCTATATTAAAGTTCTGTCTTTTAAAAGGATTTGTGATTTGATATATCATTCATCATCATTATCACCATCATCATCATGTGTCCCACTCCAGTTGCCCAGGTGTGGTTAACAAGCCTCTTCTACTCCTTCCCGTACTTCCACTTTTCCTGCTCCATTACATCCGCCACATCCAATCCAGCTTCTCTAATGTCCTTCCAAACCTGATTCATCAATCTTCTTGGTCTTCCAACTGGTCTCTTTCCCTCAACTTCTCTTTCCAATTCCCTTCTTGCTACCCGTTCCTTTCCCATTCTTTTTACATGTCCGAACCATCTCAGTCTTGCTTTCTGTAAGTTCTGTACTAACGGTCCTATATTTAGCTCTTCTCTGATTTTAATATTTTGAATTCTATCTTATCATTATTATAAGTAAATGTGATGTAGTTCTCTCTTCTTTTTTTGGTTCTTTCACAGGAGTAGTCACAGGCTTATTTCTGATTTTATTGACAATTTTGTCAATGAATGATTTATTGAAACCATTCTTGATAGCTAGACTATAAACTATGTTAATTTCCTTCTTTAGATTGCTAGCCGATAAAGGGACACCGAAAGCTCTATGTATCAAACTGAAGTTGCTCTCTTTTGGACTTCAGGGTGAAAAGAATCCTGACTTATGGTAATATCTGTTTGTGTGGGTTTTCGGTAGATGTTATAGGTAAGTTTCTAATTAGTCCTAGTGAGTTTAATCTAGGAAATTCAGTGATTTGTCAACTTCTGATTCTAGAATAAATTTTATGGAAGGATCTATTTGGTTCAAATGATTGAGAACTGTTTCACCATTAGAGGCTCTCTGGTGAATTACAGTAAAACCGTTATCTACATAACGCGTCCAAAAGACTGTCAACATAGATCACTGCAAGAGTGCCCAAAGAGGGTACTTCCATTGAGAGGCCTTCCTGTCTATAAATTGTATTATAAAATGAGAAATAAATATCGGAAAGGACAAATTTCAAGATATTAATAAATTCGTCCATTTCATAATGTTTGAAGAGCTGTGTTTGTATAGGTTGTTCAATTAGGTTAATAGTTTTGTTGACAGGTACCGGTATATTAGAATACATATTAGTTATAAGGATGTATTGTATAATGGTGCTGTAATATGAGGTTTGAGGGAATTTGGCAAAATTCAACTGAATTTTTGATGGGGGTTCTTATTAAAAAATCAAGTGTTTCTTCAAAAAATCATGTATGAATTTGGATGTTTTGTAGGTAGTTTCTGTAGTTAATTGGTCTTATAGGAAACCATTTTTGTGGGTTTGGGCATGGCCCTCTCTAATGAGGTACTTGGATACATACTAATTAGCACTCATTAGCTTCCGAGCTTCATGTTCAAACAGGATGAACGATGTGTTTTTTAAGGATTTGTTTTAAGCCTCTTTTGAACTTTGTTAGTAGGATCTTTTTTTTATCTTTATGAACGAGATATCTGAGAAAAAAATTGTTTTTTCAATGAAATTTTGTTTGTACATAATGACAGTGATGTTCCCTTTATCAGCTTTAGTAACTATGATTTTATTTTCTTTAAGTTTGAGATTCTGTAAAGCTTTGTTAGGAATTTGGGGAGTTTTTTGAATTATATGAATTATGAGAAGTGGATAGGTTGGGTAATTTTTTCCGTATGTCATATTTAGTCTCCTTGTATTTCCAGAGGTAAATTAGAAATATTCTGTTTGTTTTCTGCTACTATGGTTATTAAATTCTCTGGTTTGTTTGAATGGGGCCAGTTATATTTTGGACCTCTTTCCAGTACATTAGCTTCAATGTTATTAAAATGTAATTATGTTAAGTTTTTGATGGGAGGATGACAGTCATGTTCGTTACTCGAAACTTTGGAGTTGTTAACTTTTGAGGGTAGTTACTATTGGACTTTTTACTGTGCCAAAGTCATCCTAATTTTTTACTTAAAGTATCTTATTTCTTGGAAAGGATGTTCTGGATTCTAATATTTGGAAGGAGTCCCATTCTAGCGGAATATATGGATCACATGATATGTCCGGCTACATAACCAGCATATTGAGTAATACCATTTAGAAAAACAAGCCCTGTTTAACTAGACACATACATTACTCAAGCTTCCAACTTAAGATGTCATTCAATGTAATTCAAGATTTATTTCCGATTTTAGAACATTGTGATCATCACATTAATTTTTATTTTGAGTATAAAACTCAATGGAACTTTCATTATTTGGTAATTGGTCTTATGACAATTTTTAACCACATGAATGGTTTTATAACTGTTTACATTTGATGGATTGAGTCATCTTGGCTCAAACATTTTAAGGATAAGTCATTGTTTTCTTTTTAGTGTTAAGAATATAATGTGTTTCTTATTTTTAGGCTGAAGATGTTTCACAAGGAAGAGACTAAACATGTCCCTTTTTAAAATAAAATAGGAATAACATTGTACAGTATTGTAAAGGTGGAGTCACTATTATTAAGACCTTCTACCTTGATCAGGTATAACCATATCAGAACCACAATTCACCAATATTTTTCATTTTCAGTTGACTACTAGTAAAGGAATGGAATATGTAATTACATAAGAATCCAGGCCCTAGTGATTAGAGACCTTCAAAATGTGAATGTATCGCCAAATTTCAAAGATTGCATGGGTGGATCACGACACCGAGGAGGTGGTACTCAGTCGTGCCGGGAAATCATATGAATATGAAGTCTTAATCTTTGCAAAACACAGGAAAGCAGCCTATTCTGGTCATATATACAGCCCGATACAACTGATCATAGAAAGAAAATGTGGACTTAAGTGGAGAATATCCTGGATGCAGAACCTCTAACAGTAGTTCGACATCCACAATAAAGCAAATGATATGGGAAACATAAAACAGTAAAAATTACTCTAACACAATTGCCAACCTTCTGTCAGGGGGGCTGTACAAGAAAAAGAAGAAAAGGAATAAGAAGCAAAAGAAGTAGAAAGCCTCTAATCAAATTTTTTCTATTTTTTAATTTTAAAATAATGTTCATAAACCAAATAGCTATCAAGGCCCAAACTCATTTATAAAGGTTTTACTTTCTTCCATATACCTCTGTTAATTTAAATCCAAAGAAAAAAGTACCCAACTCTATATAGCCTGTGATTGGTGTATCTGGATTTCTGTGGTTATGATGGAAATTTGTGTCCAGAAGGACACGTAAGTCACCATGATCCATAAGCCTCAACCACAGAGATGCCATAATGAGAACCATTAACACAGATATGGGGTTTCTGATACCGCTGCTATATTTAGTATTGTTGCAGACTCAAGAAGAAAAAAATTAATATGAAAAACATTGTGTGGTGTCCTAAATTCCTTTGCCACATTAATAAAAATAGGGATGGAATATATTGCAATCTTTAACTAATAATTTCATAAATTCTCATTCTTGTGCAAACTGCTGCTTGCAAATGTATGAATTGGCTGCACACACACATCAGCAAAAGTAAATTAGTGGAAAAACATACATTCAACAATGAAGTAAAAATTGAAATAAACACTGACTTTCTGCGAAGGTCCTTGTCTAGCATGCTTTGTGAGAATAAAAGTAATTGTGTCAACACAGATGTGCAGTCTATGTGACCACTTGGAAGTATACCATGTCTAACATCTCCAGTACAACATGAAATATCTGAACACCATTAAATGCACAACTAACTTCCCAGCAGAGAGTAGATGTGTGTTCACATTCGTAACTAACAGAAATAGTTTGATTTACATACATGAAATAGCGAGGCGATCAGAGAGACTGCATGTCTGTGGCTGAAGGGTAATCAAACCATTTAACTTTGGCTTCTTAGTCCTTTAATGATGCAAGTCTTATGTACAAGGCCATAGAGGAATGCTATTTGAGTTAGATGCCCACATCTGCTATTACAAATTAAGTTGCCTCCTAGAAAAGGACTGATATCATTTATACAAAATCCTACCAAGTCCTCCATTACAACAGCAAGCTCTCCATCTTGTTTCCAAGCAAACACTTCCTCACGCGTCAACAAAGACTCTCCGAGGACACAGATAGAATATAACAATTACAGCATCCTAAATAAAAATTATTTTGAATCTATGCATGAGGTACCATATTATTGCTTAAACAATACTCTGCTGTAACCACGGTACTTGAATTAATCTGGTATGGCACTATGGCTGAGTGGTGGTGGTGATTGTTTTTTAAAAATTTGCTTTACGTTGACCCAACACAGATAGATCTTATGGCGACGATGGGATAGGAAGGGGCTAGGAGTAGGAAGGAAGCAGCCGTGGCCTTAATTAAGGTACAGCCCCAGCATTTGCCTAGTGTGAAAATGGGAAACCATCTCTCGGATGCAAGCTCACAGCTGTGCGGCCCTAACCGTATGGCCAACTCGCTCGCTGGGGATTGTTTTAAGCAGAAGTATAACTGGGCAACCATCCCCTATTAACAAAAGAGGGAAAAAGTCTGACGCTTCGAAAAATGAAAGTATCGGCCGAAGAATGACTAGATCCACGAAGGGTGTTAGAATGAAAAACTCCCTAAGCCTCGACATCTAATACCATCGGGTCTGAAAAATACAACAGCTGACCAAGGGAGGTCGGATAGGATAGATGAAAGTGAAGAGCTTTCCACAAATAAGTGGAAGCAATCTCAGGACTTGGGTAAGGGCCCTGTGGTCGCCAACCCACACTCAAGTTAACCCGGCAGTGGTATAGTGGGGTGTGACATATTCCGCTGGGCCTCAAACTGTGGACTCCACATCAGCAAGCATCACTTCAGACCACTTCCCGTCCAGTTCATTATTGTACTGCATGACGTCACTCTTCACCTCAGTTTCAAGAAAGCACAGTACACTTTCTGACTCTACTGTTCACCCTTCAATTCACTTAAATCCGATTTTGCTTGGTCCTGGTTAGATCTCAGTTCAGATTTCAGTTCACTGATAAGTTCATCAAACCTAATTAGGAAAATCTGGAGCTGTTCAGAATTAATTTTCCACTCACAGAATTACAAAAGACACCACCAGATTCTTGATTCTGGCACCAATTTATCACACTCGTTCATCCCACTTCTTGACACCAGTTGTATGTGTAAATGGGGTAAATAAATGAAGATAGAACCTGGTAGTGTTTTACTTCTAAAATTTATTATCAAGTTACGAAAACTACATGTTAACACACAGGATTACCAAGCTCACAACTTAAAACAAGTACGCAGGACATACACTTGCACAGTTCACGCTCTTTTGTTTATTCTCACTGTTTATTTACACTGATACACACAGAATTTGGTCACTAGCACTTCAGTCTAACTCAGCTACTCAGTAACACTCGTCACAGTCCACAACCTGCGCATGACAGTCTCGCAGCTCAGGAAGATCTCATATGATATTAGTTCCATTTTCCATATTGATGATTCTACAGTTCTCAAGTGAAATTAAATGGCGTACGGCTTTTAGTGCCGGGAGTGTCCGAGGACATGTTCGGCTCGCCAGGTGCAGGTCTTTTGATTTGACCCCCATAGACGACCTACATGTTGTGATGAGTACCAAATGATGACAACACACACCCCCTGTCCGAGTCAGCTAAATTAACCAACGACAGTTAAAATTCCCGACCCTGCCAGGAATCGAACCCAGGACCCCCGTGACCAAAGACCATCACACTAACCATTTAGTCATGGAGCCGGACAGTTCTCAATTATAAAGGTTTGATGTGTCCACCTAATCAATAGTCTATGTAGTGACAAATATATATTTATGTATTAAAAAAAGATATCACAGGACTAGTTTTGATCTACATAGATCATCTTCAGCTGATACTCATACTACTAACTAAAATAGCATTCACTTATTAAAATGTCACTCTTCTTGTCTTAAAAACTTTTACACACTAATTCTGTCTGCTGTTACAAATCAATGTCATGGTAAAATGGGTCATTAAAATTCTTTGCACCAGTCAAACACTTGTGAAGTACAATCATGTTGATTTAACTAGTTGTGAAGCGATGTGTGATAGGCCATTGCTAGTCGTTGCATTTTGATTAGTTCTGACTAGGAGGGAACATCTCACATTTTGGTAGTCTGTATTCTATTGTTTATATATACTGTAGATGTGAACTGTAGAATAAGAAGCTTGTATATTGCGTGAAGTATAATAGATGTGTGATGTCTGGAAAAAAAAAAAAAAAATGAAAAAGAAAGAAAAGGTAGTGTTGGAGAATGCCTTGTTCAATGTGAACATGTGTAAAAAGGAATACTAATTTTGAGATTTAATCCAGTGGACTTGCTGATGTTGCACTGCGTATTGCCTCTCGTTTGTAGCGAGCCATTGTTTGGAGAGTGTGAGAGAGAGTAGAGGAGGGAGGGGGTCTGAAGGGACTGAAGCAGATGTTTTCGTCATTGATTGACAATTTTATCAGAATAAAATATTTTAATTAGGAGGATGGTGGCATATATAAAACATTTGTTCTTTTGGTTATTTCATTAAGATTGTAGTTAGGATTTATCTAGGTATATAAAACATTCGGTGATATAGAGTAGGATTCCTTTTTATATAATTTTTAGGATTTCCATGTTTTGTTTGATATTAGTAAAGTTGTGTTTGAAATTGTCCATATGTTGTTCCATAGCTGAAAAAACGATTGAGTTTAATTGCATTCACGTAACGTGTGATGAAATTTCTGCCAATTTGTCCCATGTAACTAGCCTTGCTAATTGGTGCATTTCAATCAATATATGCTTGAATGATTGTTGGATTTATTAACTGATTTAGAGTTATGGAAAATGGAGGAATTATTGTTGGAAGTTTTAGATGCTATATTCAAATTACGACTTTTAAATAAGTTAGTGATGTGGTAGATGCTGGTATTATTAAAAGTAAAAGATGCATACTCATTTTTGGGTTTATCTTCTTTAATTGGATTGGATATGAGTTTGTGTTTAATTTTTAAAATGATTTTGTTTATGTAGTTATTCTGAGCTACTGTGGGAATTTTATTTATTTATTTTTGAGGTTTTCGGCAGACAGCAGAATATTAAAGGCCCTATGGATCATACTGTAATAGGCAGCTCTTTTTTGGACATTCAGGTGGGTGGAACTTTTTTTTTTTGTAGCATTTGAGGTTTGAGTTTGTTTTCTGTAAAAGTTATACAATGAATGGTTGTCATGTCTGGTAACAGTATCATCAAGGTAGTCCAGTGTAGGATTTCTGTTCCTATTGTGAATTTTGTGTGTTGATCTAGGTTGTTCAATAGTTCCAAGATGGTATTACCATTAGTAAAGCGTTCATCTCTTATAGCAAAGACGTCATCCACATATTTGGACCAAAAAAAGTCAATTTTGTCGATTTTGGAGCGTTCCAAATGATCGAGGTAAATTTCCGCTAATATCTCCGAGGCCAGCGATCCCATGGGAAGTCCATGTTGTTGGTACATGGTGTTATTGAAACTAAAGTAGTTGTTATTAAGAGCAAATTTATAAATTCTTTGATTACTATGAGACTCAGTTTACCTTGTTTCTTCAGGTTGGTTTCTACTAAACTTTTTTTTTTTTTTTTTTGTGCAGGAATGCCTGGATACATGTTGGTGATATTGCATGAGACTAATGAGTGATACCATTGAAATTTTAAATCTTTGGTGTTGTTACAAAACTCTATGCTGTTTTATACTGTCCTTTTTGAGAGAAATGAATAATGCTTTTTTCAGAAATTTCTCGATAAAATGTGAGATTTTGTACATGGGGTTAAGTCTAAAGTTTAGAACGGGTCTTATGGGAATGATAAAGATGTCGATTCCCAAAGGGAACCTGAAATATTTGTTCCGAATGAGCTGGAGAATTTATAATGTCCAATAATAGACCAACTATATTGGTATTACCTCATGGGGAACCCCCTGTGGGTGGGGGCAGTAGAATAACACCCACGGTATCCCCTGCCTGTCGTAAGAGGCGACTAAAAGGGGCCTCAGGGGCTCTGAACTTTGGAGCGTGGGTTGGCGACCACAGGGCTCTTAGCCGAGTCCTGGCACTGCTTCCACTTACTTGTGCCAGGCTCCTCACTTTCATCTATCCTATCCGACCTCCCTTGGTCAACTCTTGTTCTTTTCCGACCCCGACTGCTATTAGGTTTGCGAGGGCTAGGGAGTCTTTCATTTTCATGCCCTTCGTGGCCCTTGTCTTACTTTGGCCGATATCTTCATTTTTCGAAGTGTCGGATCCCTTCCATTTTTCCCTCTGTTTAGTGTTATATAGAGGATGGTTGCCCAGTTGTACTTCCTCTTAAAACAATTATCACCACCACCACCACCTCATGGGGATGTCGACCTTGTGGATTTTACGGTATGCTTTAGCTGTGGTAAGTCTAGGATTCATGGTTATTAATTTGGAGGTTTCTTGTTCATTTAAAAGGAAATTTACTATCTTAAAGCATTGTTTTTAGATTCCATTGGTGGGATCTTTCTTGATGATTTGAAATGTTTTATCTGAAAAAATTGTTGGGTTTTAATTAGGTACGGTATTCATCTTTTTAGATAATAATGGTTGTGTTCCCTTTGCCAGCTCTGGTTATTAATAGGTAGTTATTTCTAATTTTTTCTTTGATTTCTTTCAGTTGTTATTGTGTTATATTTTTTGATACTATTAATATAATTAGGCAATCTTTTCTCAATATAAAGATAAAAATTTCATAATGTTCCGTATTGAACTGTATCACAATTAAACTGAAATAAGAAATTAAGTGGTTCAACCTATTCAATACAAGTAAATAAGAAATGTAGTGTTACATTCTTATTTGGTTAAAAGCGGTACCGGTTTCGACCACCAATCTGGGTCATCATCAGCCGATTAAAAATACAAAAACAATGCATAGGAAAACAAAGAATTAAAGCATAAGTCTTTCACAAAAGCAGTTCAAGAAGCAATATAAGACAATATATTTATATACCTATTTATAAAATTTACAATTTCATAAAACTGCGCAGTGCTAACCCCTATTGTCTTATATTGCTTCTTAACTGCTTTTGTGAAAGACTTATGCTTTAATTCTTTGCTTTCCAATGCATTGTTTTTGTATTTTTAATTGGCTGATGATGACCCAGATTGGTGGTCGAAACAGATACCGCTTTTAACCAAATAAGAATGTAACACTACATTTCTTATTTCCTTGTATTGAAGAGGTTGAACCACTTAATTTCTTATTTCAATTTAATTGCAATATTTTCTTTACGGTGTATCTTATTTCATTGCAGTGTTCAACTGAAAGTTTATAGATAGCTAGTTCCATTCCTGTGGCTGTTGCAAAAAGGTTATTTAATGCCGAGTTACTGTCCAATTGTTTTGGTCCCCTACTCAATATGTCGATTTCTTTTTTGTTTTTGATTGGAGGATGTAATTCTATCTTTTTACTTTCAAGAATGCGTTAAACTGGTTTGGTTTTAGGAGTTCAATTGGTGTTTCTCGTATGGTTGTAATGGGGTTGGATTGCTTGAGCCTGTTCAGTTTTTTATTGAACTTGTATTGTATTTTAGTTACAATGTATTCAAGTTTTTGGTAGGTTTGCCACTAGAAGTCATCCCGGTAGGATTGGGGTAACTCTCTGGAAACTTCCGAATGAGTTTCGTACAATTTCGTGTTGAGAAATTGTTTCTTTCTACATAAAATTTTTATTTAGTCTCTTAGCCAAACCCTGTTAGTTTTTTATTGTGAGATTCGTGTTTGGAATGTATTTCTAGGTTTCTTATTGTGACCTTTCAAAAAAGTTGAGTCAGATTTTTGGACACGCATTCTTTCAAAAATGTGATATTTTATTTATTTTAATTCTCAGGTTCAGATATTGATAAGCTTTGCTTTTTGCCTGGTTGGCTTTGATCTCATATGATGATAGTTTCATTTTCCATACTGATGACTCTAGAGTTTTCATTTATTAAGGTGTGATGTTTCCAACAAATCATTACTATATGTAGTGATGTTTTCTTTTAACTCATAGGTCTAGTTTTGGTCTATGTAGATCTTCAGCTGATACATCATACTACTAATAACTAAAGTAGGATTCATTTATTAAAATGTCACTCTTCTTTTCTTAGATATTTTAAAAAATTAATTCTGCTGTTACAAATCAATGCCATGGTAAAATGGGTCATTAAAACTATTTGCACCAGTGAAACACTTGTGAAGTACAATCACGTTGTCTTAACTCTAGTTGTGGAGCAATGTGTGATTGCTCACTGCTGGTTGTTGCTTTTTGTGGTAGTTCTAACTAGGAGGGAACATTTCTGATTTTGGCAGTTTGGCAGGAGAATTGAATCAAAATGTACTTAGTCCATAATAAATAACGTTTCAGTGGAGATAAAAAAACGAATATCTCCTAAGCTTAGATGAGTGAAGCAGAGAATATGGTCTTGAAATCAACAATAAAAAAGATCAAAGTGATGATTGTAGAACGTTTTAATAACAACAGACCTGCCATAACCAGAATTGATGATTACAAGGTTGTCAGTCGCTTCGAGTATCTGGGATCTATTGTCACAAATACCGGAGACTGTGAACCTGAGATCCGTAAGCACATTGTGATTGTGAGAAATTCAACAGAAAACTTACTTGCATCTGGAAGGCCACCTCCATCACTTCCAAGACAAAGCTCACCCTTTTTCGAACTACGATCTTCCCTATCGCGACCTATGCAGCAGAAACTTGGACGATGAAGATGGCGGATTGCCGCAGGATTGATGCTCTAGAAATGTGGTGCTATAGGATATTACTGTGAATACAACAATGAACAACACACCATACTAATGAATCGATCCTGCAACAGCTCGGCATCAGAACAAGACTGTTGACCCTTATCAACCAAAAACAACTCTGATATTTTGGTCATAATGCCAGGAGACTATAGAAATACTTATCATAGAGGGAAAAGTCGACGGCCAAAGACCTAGAGGACGTGCACCGTTAGGACGGATGGACCAGATCAAGAGCTTGACCAGGACGAGCTTCCAGCAAGGAAGTCACCATGCCTAAAACAGACTCCTGGAGGCAGATCACAAACTTGTGTAATGCCACTACACCCTTACGAAGGGTTGGATTCAAAAAGAGAGATTTCCTAAGCTTGCCAGAATTTTTTAAAACTTGAAATACCTAGCTGTAGTGTGATTTTCATACACCTACATAATAGAGATCAGAAAATCACTTTTTGCTTAACACCGTGATTACTGGAGATAATAGCTTGGATCAGTGCATTTTGAACCATTCACACTGACATTATTTTGGGCAAAAAGAAGAAATATTTCCATTATACTGTATTTGAAAATTTCAATGCAATACAATGAAACAGATTATTTGAGCTATTTAAAAACAAATTTAGGTTCCAAGTTTTTCATTTGTCACTTCTAATCTGAAAATTAAAAGAGAATTTTTTCAAAGTTTAAATTATTTGAGATTAAAATTAGACATCTGAAGTTGAATCGACTTACAGCATTTCAGATTAATATGAACCTTGAATCTAGTCTTCTTTTACGGGCTTATATATTTTAAACAATACTAACTTCTTCCGAACAGTCGCATTCTAAGTCGTTTTCATCGTCGAGTCAAGGCTCTTCATCTAAAGGCTGGTCTCCACTGATTAACATTTAACAACATGTTAAAAGTGTTAAATGTTAACTGGTGACACCATCAACATGTTAAATGTTAAATACTGTTTCATTTAACATTGTGTCCACACTTAAAAAATAAGTTAAACTTGACCTCCTTTGTTTATATACAGGTAGTTCATCATATCTGTTTGCGGTAATACATTCAGGTGGTGTCTTGTATTGTCAGTTCATTGTATCAATTTGTGGTAATAGATTTAGGTGGTGTCTAGTATTTTCAAACAAGGATAATGGACTCAGACGAAGAGGATTTGGCCTTTATTATTGCTACTGTTGCTTCTTACAAGATCTTGAGAAGGAAGGAAAGGAGAATGTGGGTACCACAATATCTCAATAAAAGGCACAAGATGACATTCTGAATGAGCTAAAAGTAGAAGACAGGTTTGGATTTAAAAACTTTCTGAGAATGTCTGAGCATGATTTTAATGTAGTTTTGGAAAAAATCCTTCCTATGATTGGAAAGGAGGACACACAGTTACAAGCAGCTATTCCACCTCACCTGCGTCTTGGGATAACTCTGCGTTTCCTGGCCTCAGGAGATTTTTACACGAGCATCATGTGCTTAGTGAAAGTGTCCAACAAACAAATCTCAAAAATTATCCCCGAAGTATGCAAAGCAATTATATCATCTTTAGTGGAAAAACACATGCAGGTAAATTTAACACATTGTAATCAATGTGAATAATTTTATCGAATTTGTATTACATTTTCACCAAATACAAAACTATCCTTCATTTTTTTTGCAACGTACGTAATTTCAGTAGACGGTACCGCAGTTAACCGAGATATTTTTGTCTCAAGAAACAGTTTCTGAATATTAATTAAATTTCACTGTTTCCTGGACCACTTTGTCCTTCATCTCTTGCAGTTGAGAGGCAACAAACTCTCCGAAAACATCACATTCATCTTTGCTTCTTTATTACTCTTCATTATCTCAAGACCCACAAAGAGAACTTCATCTTGAGGGTATTTCCTCTTTATTGGATGCCTGACTAGGGTAGACTCTAAAAAGGTTGAGGATGAGCTACGTCCTCAGTTTCCCTTACTAGATGATCATCATCACCACTACAGTGTTCTCCCTAGGATGTTTTTAATGGGCAAACTGCCCTGCCGTTTTTACAGACCGTCCGGCTAGTTTAACCTTGATATGTTCTAATCACATAATATTAATACGTATTTGAGTCATTGGATGCTCCAAATTAACATGTTAATACTGTAAAACTGTTAATTTAAATGATAATTATTGTCAGAGTAACTGATCAATTACATTGGAGATCAAATGTTTAGCTTGACCACCACGCAATGTCGTGCATGAGCGAGATCTGGATTAGTGTGGAATTGCATGCGAGTCCTCTATTCCGCATGATGTCACAAACCCATATGGCAGTCCATACGTCCACAGCAACCGAGTGGTAGGTATAAGTCTGCTGTTACATGATTGGGAAGGAACAGTAGAACAATTGAAGTTCAAAATACTCCGTTATGTCTTGTTCGTGATAATGCTCAAATAGTTTAATTTTGCAGTTTACCTGTCTGATATTACTGTTAATGCCCAGAGGGCAATGAATTTTATTTTTTCGTATTGAAGTTTTATGTAGTGTTTCCCGCCCGGATACTCATTCCTGACACCCGTCTGACAAAAATTTCTGGGGAGAACACTGCACTACCATCACCTACCACTTCCATTCGGAGAGACTGTTTCCTGCATTACAAAAGGGACAACACAATTAATGCAATTACAGCTATATTAAATTTTGTACAGTATATGTATATGATGTATATATTTGTTTCAGGTAAAATTCTCAGAATACTGGTCGGAAAAGGAATTTCATGAAAAATGGTATCTTCCTCATCGTGTTGGTGCGATGGATGGAAAACATGTGGTTCTTCAGGCACCAATCAACAGTGGAAGTCTCTATTACAATTACAAGAATCACTTCAGAATTGTTCTCCTAGCACTCGTGGACACTTAATATACCTAAGTTCATTTTTGTAGGCATTGGCTGGCAAGGGCGAATTTCTGATGCTTGAGTATTCAGGAATACAACACAATGTATACGTCACTTGAAAGCAATGGCCTAAACCTTCCGCAAGAGAAACTACTACCAGGCAGGCTGAATTCTGTACCGTCTTAAGGTACTCAGCAGTAACGGTTCATGACATAATGCTTTGGCAGCGCTGTGTCGCCATCTCTTTCCCCTCCTCAATCGGTCCAGTTTTCACTGACGATACTTTTAGATAAATAATAATAATAATAATAATAATAATAATAATAATAATATGATGATACTGGGTGAATAGAAATCTGATTGCACTACAACATTAATTAATTACACTACAATGGCATTTATGCACACACATTAACAGGCTAAGAGCTAATGCAATCCCGACTACTATAACACTGCACTGTTGCAATGATCACAATCACAAGTGATGAAATTCACAAAAACAAATAAATAGTGCACTCCTGAATTTTCTCTCTCCTTGCTCAAATTTCAAAGCATGACAACGTATTTAACAATCTCATCACCCTCAAAATAGTGCCATCAAGTAATGGTTACATTTTGAATCTTTATCTTAGCTTCTTCATAGAACTGAATCGTTTTAGTCAGTATAATGGAATTCATTGTTTCGTAAAATATTTTGGAATTAATCTGTAACAATGTGATGGGAAAAAGCCTAGGTACCTTGCAAAGTGGTTGGCGATGTTGCTGAGGGCTCCGCCGTTCAGCGCTTACACCCACCTGCACTCTTCCTTCCCCTAACAAGCCAATATTATCCTTCCAGGCTCCTCTCGGACCCCGCACACTTGTTAACTCGTGGGACCTACTGAGGGCTCTGCCAGACAGACATACACCCGGCTGCACTCTTTCTTCCCCTGACAAGCCAACCTCGTCCTTCAGGCTCCCTCGCACCCTGCACACTTGCAAAGTCTGGGGACCTACTCAGGGCTCTGCTGCCAGTCTGAGCACCTCACAACTAAAGAGAAAACATCGTGCTTGCTGGACAGCAGCCAAGATCTAAAAGCCTTTGCTATTTTCTTGAAAATAGAAAAGGAAAACGTTTACAGCCGAAATAATAAAGATAACATTGTAGAACTGAATATCACACCACGTAAGTTCAACTTCGTTACATTTGTCCATCTCTTTATGTAATGAATTACAGAGTGAAATAAAGTTAAATGTTTTTAAAAAGGCATCGGGGCGGCGTCAAAAAATCCATGTACGAACCGCCACTGGTACCTAGTACATATAAACAGGGGAATTTTCATCTAACGTTCAGAAAAGTACTAATTTAGAAGAAACATTCTCTTCAGATTAGTGAAATCATACGTGATATTGTGTGATACGAGTGCATATTGAATGAAAATTAAACCGAATATTACACATATTTAGAACATGCAAGTTATTGCATTATGAGTTTTTTCTTTGTTTTACTTTCTATTTCAAAGATTATGCCATTTTTTTTTAAGTTTTCTCAAATGGCTATGTTTCATTGAGTGCAAGGAATTTTTTTTACAGTCAATCTGATACGTATGTGGAATGCTGATGCAATCTTTCTTCAAACATTGATTTCTTGTTCAAAAAATTACACACATTTTAATGTTATGTATGGAATATTAACAAACCTCATGAATGATGTTCATTCGTGTCTTGTTGGGACTATTCCCGCCCCTCATCATGCTCATCGCCTTGAACACAAACCACTTAGAAAAGTATACTTCATCCGCACCGCTCCCATACCAATTGCTTTTCTGCAATGTTTGTAGTTCCCAGCTATACTGAGAACTTCGGGAGGCAATATTTCTCTCCACAATTTCTCAGGAACATTGAAATAGGGTCTGCTGGGGTAATTATGGGACAGAAATGAACATTTTTAAATTCTAGGGCATTAAATCTCAAAGTGGAAATTTGGCACAATGTTAAATTATTGTAATTTGGTACCCACAGTTCATTCCCAGGAAGAAATTGTATTAAAAATCATAACTGTTTAGCAATTCCACAAAAACTTCGTCCTACAATTACCCCTTGGTTTGAACCAATGTTGAAACAGGTGTGGGGCAAAAGAGGGATACAGTATTAACTCAATAAGAAATTTTGTTTGACAGATAATGAGTCAAAAGTGGGACAGAGCTTATCACTTTTACTTACTACCAAAATAGAGAAAACTTGCAATAAATAATAACCACTGTCCATACATATTGATCAATTACAATATAAGGCAACATTGATATCCAGGAAAAATTCCAAAGAAAAGCAGTTGGATTTGTTCTGGGTGATTTCCAACAAAAGTGTAGCGTTACAAAAATGTTGCAAAGTCTGGGCTGGGAAGACTTGGGAGAAAGGAGATGAGCTGCTTGACTAAGTGGTATGTACAATTTACGAAATTCATCGAATAGATCCGTATTGATACAGTTAAAACTAAGAAACATGTTAAGGGGACAATTTGGGGCAAATATTTGTTAATAGGAAAGGGGATTGGAATTACTTGCCAAGGGAGATGTTCAATACATTTCCAATTTCTTTGCAATCATTTACAAAAAGGCTATGAAAACAAGAGATGGGAAATCTGCCACCTGGGCGACTGCCCTAAATAGAGATCAGTAATGACTGAAATACTTCTCAAATAAAAAAACTTCACTCGCTGCACATCATCGATGTGAAATGCCATAGGGCACACAATAAAATACAAGTTGGACAAAAAGTATATGCTACTATTATAGTCTACAATATGTCAAAGTAATCCAATGACCTATTTTTTCTCCATTACACCTATGGCCTCTGTAAATTCATAACAGATACGATTTCCAGTACACACAAATTTAGGTTGCGGCAGTTTCTTAATACTCACATGGCTAATTAATGTCACATATCAGGCCTGATTATTGAAACAGAACACATGCATACCTGCATTCATTGATTTTCTGCTTTCTTGCTACTTCAAATTTCACCAAAACAAAGCCTGACTTTATCCTATGAATGACCCTGAATGCCCAAAGAAATATCCCAAAATTGCCCCGAAAATGAAGAGAATAATTTCCTGCTTACTACTGATCCTACAAATACACTACTTTAGAGGCAATTTCTGAAATACTCTCTTGCCCTCTCATGCATAAATTAATGGGATGTAGATAAAAAATTTAAATACAGTGTTTGTGTAATATTTGGGTTCCAATGGATCACCCAAAGCTTTATTTCAGTAATTTACGCCACCATGGAAATAACACCATGTCCACTGAAGTGGACTTCATGCATTAATAGATTCAACCTATACATATCATTTCATGTGAAAAATGGCAAAGCAGCCTGGACAAAGCAACACATTACACTCAGTACAAATGTACTTTGTTTTCCACTTGCATCGCTCATCACGGCGCCGAATTGCCTTTTTTACATCCATAAGTTTCGGAAGTGACTTCTCTAATAAAACCTGACTTCTGGTGTAGTTTGACAGACTTCCTGGCATTTCACTTTAGGAGAGATTAGGCTTGGACAACCTCTCTTGATACTTTTTTGGTCATGGGCAACAAGACTAATCACAGATCTACAGAAGCTTTGAAATCCAACAAAGGCAGAGAAGGAATTTCCTGCTTATCTGTGCAAAAACCAACAGTTGATACAACAGTTAGTTCAGCTTCAGTAAGACAGATTTTCCTTCCTGTTCTGCATCGCATACAGATTTGTTTGGAACACAATATTTGGTAACAGTTCAGGAGAAGAAACTGAAGTACAAAATCTATTGGACGTTCCCCTTGGATGTCCAATTTATGCTCTCCCAGAATGGAGGAGCAAAACCAGAAAATTTATTGCCTGTCCTTGTCCATGTATACCTGGGCTTATTTTTCTTATTCTGAGAAGTGGAGGGGGCTTCCTGGCCGACGCGGTAAAGGCGCTTTTTTCTGAGAAGTGGATGCCTGCATTGGGGATGTATCTGTAGCAGGGAGATCAAAAAGTAGTTCGCTCTCCTCCTCACCTATTCCTCTGAGCTGGACTTAGGAATAATGACAATGCAAGGGGACACAGGTTGTTACTTCCCAGTCTTCGTTTGCATCACTATCAGCAGCAAATGTACAGTAAGTCATCCGAAATTTCTTCCATTATCACCTGTATTGGGAAAAAGGTATTAATAATAATACTCCTGTCACGACCAACTGTCCCCAAGCTGCCTCAGACCCCAGGCCCTGAACTGATGTCAATGCACTTTCATCACTTACCAAGGAAACAGACGACATGGAGATGCCCAAATAAAATAGGAGAATCCCAAATAGACCATGTTGCTATATCTCGAAGATAGAGTCCGGAAATCATGAACGTTACCATAAAAAAGGGAATAAACATAGACTCAAATTACTACGTATCAGTAATCAAGTTTCGGCCAATCCCTCTCAACAAAAATAAGAAAGAATCTACTATAATTTGCTTTGACACAAAAAAGCTCAAAGAAAGAGAGAATTAATTCAAAGAACT
This sequence comes from Anabrus simplex, assembly GCF_040414725.1. NCBI lineage: Eukaryota > Metazoa > Arthropoda > Insecta > Orthoptera > Tettigoniidae > Anabrus > Anabrus simplex. The sequence goes on from NC_090265.1 coordinate 142,547,719, forward strand.
TGCCCAATCAGTGGAAAACTACTTCAACAGCACAAGAAAGCAGACGATACAACCTGCAAAAGGAGTGGCCGAAATCAAGAAGAGGAAGAAGCACACGTGGTGGAAAGATAACTGCGAGAAGACCTTATGGGATTGCCTGAATGCCTGGAAAAAATATTACACCTTGAAAAAAGAAGAAGATTGGAAAATGTACAAAACACAACAGGCACAAACAGCAAAAATAATACGCAGTGAGAAACGCAAGTATGAAAAGGAACTACTGGACAAGATTGAACAAGACTGATAGAGGTGAGACCCGTGAATACTTCAGAAATTTTAAAAAGAAGGTACAAGGATACAAGCCACCTTCCCTTTGCTTTCTAAGGAAAGATGAAACTCTTGCAACATCAAATGAAGAAAACTGTGAAATCTTAGCTAAGTATTTTAATGACCTTCTAAACTGTGAAAAACCATTTAAAGTTACAAATTTCATTAACTAGATCGGCCTTTCCGAAAACCTGCTTGGTATTCCCCGAGTTTGTGTTCAACTTGTTGTTCTAGTCTTTCAAGGATGAATAGTGACAGGATCTTGTAGGCTACTGACAGAAGAGAAATTCCACGGTAATTGTTCACATCTCTTATATTTCCTTTCTTGTGTAAAGGATGGATCCAGTCCTCTGGTAGTTGTTCTTTTTCCCATATATCTACAACGGTTTGGTGTAGGATGTCATTTGCTTCTTCCGGGGCATGTTTCCACAGTTCCTTAATTATTGAGTCTTCACCAGGAGCCTTGTTATTTTTCAGTCTCTTTATGTGGCGTTTGTTTTCATTGCGATTTGGTGGAGAAGATGGCAGGTATATATATATATACACACACCATACTAACTACAGAAATCAGAATCATCCCGAGTACTGTGCACGCATGACGTACACCACAGTGGATACGGGTAAGCACAGGGTTGTGACCATTCATGCATATCGTCCACCAAAGTGGACGTAAACATATAGCACAATACACATTCACGGAGGAAGTTCTGAAGAAAGGAAATGTCTCACAACACCATACATACTATGATAAGAGATAATATAATTTCTTACCATATCTTTACTTCTTGCACAGAAGGATTTTGTTGTTATTGTGGGACCATGAACACAGCCATCCTTCCTCCCCGCCATTTTGGTCACACACATGTAGAACAAAGGCACCTACTGCTACAACAGTTTAATTTTCCGCCACGAGAGCGCTGCACTGAACAGAGCACGTCCACCAGAGTGGACTTAATGCAATAGGGGATACGTATAAAGTGATACCGAGCTCTAATATCAGCCAATAGTAGCCGTCCACTGCAGTGGACATGATGCATGAGAGGGATTTGGATTAAAAGAAATTAATTGTATCTACAACAATTTTTTCTCAGATTACAAATATTTCTAACCAGAAAGCTAATTCTTTCATGCTGAAAATAAGTGTAAGTCTCTCATTATTTTTGCTGCTCATAACATGGTCATTTTGGTCATCTAGTCATTGTCTGCAATTCTTATACATTCTTATATCATGTACCTTGTAAAAGTAACGCAAGCAACAGATCTCAAAAATTATTCCTGAAAGATGAGAAGCAATAATATATTTCCTGAAAGAACACATGTACGTAGGTAACTTACAATTCCACAAATAAATTAATAACTCAAGAGAATTTCAACAAACCAAATTTATTGATCTTGGTCTTGAACGACATATGTTATTCCACCAGAAAGCTGGCCAATTTTTGCTACAAAAATTAACCTTTGTATGTTGAATTTCAAAGTCTCCCTTGCTATGGGATCTTTTATTTGCCTCAACTCTGAAGAAACTTGTTCTCGAAATATATCGCACTCATCCCTATTTGCTGTGTGCAACTTTGACATTCGACTTTCTTTCACACATTTCAGAGTCTCAATAGCAGTTGCAAGGAATTCATTCTTACTCTTCTTTTTAACGGGATGCTTTATAGGGGTGAGTGCGATCACAGGACTTGAACGGCTCCCAGTTGCCTCGTCCTCGTCTGCCATACCTACGGCACTGGCATCATCTTAAATTTCTTCCAGAGGAATACATGGAGTGTCCTCTCCCTGTATAATGAAAAGAAACAAACTTCATTTCAGTGTATGCCTATTCATTATAATGCAATCTGTACACCTAGTTTTTACCACTTTCTTTTCAGGTAGAGTTCAGTGAGGAATATTGGGATGAAAAGGAATAGGAATTTTGTGTGAAATGGAATTTTCCTTATTATGTTGGTGCAATTGACAGGAAACATTAAAAACATTATTAAAAGATCTCTAAAAAAAATTGAATTTATGACAAAGCATTCTTGTGAAATCATCTTACGGGCACCTAACATTATGACAAATTCGCCATCATTCTGGTAGAGACCAGTGATATTATGAACTTTACTGCAGGGTGGCTAAATTTTATAAGAGGGAGTGAATCTCGAGGAAGGGGAGTTGAGAAATACATTATATGATTCACTCCAAAACAACAGATTCAAACTGCATGAAGGCAAACCATCACCTGGCAGGCAGAAATCTACCATACGTTGTAGTTGCAGATGAAGCATTTTCATTGAAAAGGAATATTACGAAGCCATTTTCAGGGTCATTTGATAAGGGGTCTCGAGAAAGAGGTGTATTACAGACTTTCAAGGGCTCATAATATTGTTGAGAATGCCTTCGGAATCCTCTCATCGGTGTTCAGTTTTCAAGAAACCTATGTTTTTAGGTGGAGTGGAGCCTCTGTGATTAAGACAAATAGGCCTACACTTCTGCATAACATTCTTAAACAAAGCAGTGCATCAAGAGCTATTTAATTTCCACCAGGGCCCATTTGACTTTGAAGATATGGACACCAGTGTCACTATCCCTGGAATGTGGAGAAATGAAAGAGAAGTGGAGGATCTTATCCGAAGGGTTCCAAAGAAGAACACTTCCTCTGCAAAGGAGGTGGGAGAAGAGTTTGTAGCTTTCTTCAAAACAGGAATGGTAGCTTGACAGAACAACATAGCTTGAGTTTAGGTTAAGTGAAATTATATTTTAGGTTAAGTGAGATTATATTTTTATATACAAGGAATAGTACCTTGACAGAAGAATGGAAGTTAGGCTAAGTGAGATACAGTAAGTTTTCTAAATGCCAGTGCTGATCAAGTTTATTATTGCAATTAGGCCTAACAAAATGTTTCAAGCAACATTTTACACAAGATATTTCTTGTTTGTGTATGATTTAGAAATGCAATTAAACTTACCTCTGGAGAAAGCAGGTTGGTGCAAGTTTTAGTAGGCACATTCCCATCCCTCATCCTGCTCATTGCTTCAAACGCAAACCACTTTGAAGTATAAACTTGGTCCGCTCCTGCTCCAGATTTCCAAATTTTCTGAACTTTTCGCAGTTCTCTACTGTATTGGGAGTGGAGGGACGCTAGTTTTTTTCTTTTTCGAAACACTCACGGGAACAATTGTAGATGATTTTGAGTTCCTGGAAACTGTCGGCTTTCTCAGTTTAGTCTCTGTATTCCTTTGATGAAACATCCCACAAACAAGGTCTTTCTATGATATCGTTAATCAAGTCCAGAGTAATCTCCTTGCTCCACTCCATTTCTGACTATAAATTTTTGTATAGTGCAGAGCAAAGAGAGAACGACACACGTGTGCATACTGTATTTATTAACAAAGAGAATGAGAGTTGTGGAGTGTTGTAACTAAAATCCTACTTCACGAGAAGCACGTTACGTTGTTTGCGCCATCTGTTGACATGGAAACATCGCGGAAGTTGCCAAAGCTGTGCCGACATCTCACGAAAAACAAACTGACTTGACAGCTTTTCCACTTGGAGTGGAAAACACGCCAACATGTTAAAAGTGTTAATCAGTGGAGACCGGCCTTAAGACTTGAACTGTGAATTACAGCCGTGCCTCACTTCTCCAACCTCTTCTTTAGTAAACTGTCAATATCTGCTATCTTTGCATCATTAGCCCTACTTTCCAAGGGTAAGTACTAGAGCTCCACTAGGCTTTCAAACTTACTCCCCGTTTCATAGGAGACAAACAGTTCTGAGGAATCATCAAAACTGTAAGTTGGTTCAATTTTAATACAGACAATCATCTGCCTGTTATCATAGTTCTTCTCAAAAGATACGTTTCATTTCACTTATGCCTGTAACTTTCTTTAGCCAATTACCCAACTGTTTGACATCTTTCAGATGCCAGTCAACCCCTAGAACCTTTAAAATGTAATTAGCTGCGTAGTTATTTGAGCTCCATCCATTGTCATGTGATCTCCTTCTACGTCTCTTTGGAATGGAGATAATCATTAGGGATGGCAATAGTTTATCCTGTTCCACTTTATTTGGTTTATTATACATCCGTTTCTTTGCTTGCTGGAGGTAAAAAGCTGTTATACTGCCACATTTGAACCTCCCTTCTTTATGATGTCAATGTGGGTTGAAGTTCATAAGGTTTGGATCTCTACCTGAATAATAAAGAAAAATGGAGTAAAATATCTGTGCTGCAGTCCAAGGTAAAATAAATAGCAAGTTATTTTATTAACCTCTTCAGGCATATTATTTGAAATGAATAACAGATTCAGTTTAACTTACCTAATTTGTACCTCTTTACATCACTTCGTCTTTTTTCTTTCTTTTCCAATTTTAATATTTTTCCATCCAGCTACTGTTGCCTGCCATAGGTACTTCACTTTCCACATTGTATTAATATAGTTATCAGTCTAGCAACTCTTCCTCTATCGCATTACCTATGAAATCTCCAACTGAACAGATTGTTTCCAGTTCATTCTTGACTGTAGCCTAATTTTTGACAGTAAAAGCATGTGATAAGATAACAGCTGCCAATTCCACCAACTGCAACAAGCTCTCAAGTTTGTATTCTTACCAATTCACAGCTGTCAAAACATGCAAGGTAAAGACTTAATAATTTTTTTTTTTAAATTTAATGTGACAAAGCGTATTTTGTTCTAATTGTCTCAGTGGACTTGGCGTTTTCTGAACCAAACACTGTATTTCAAAACTATTTTATGCCAGGAACGAGTTCTTTATGAAACACACTGATTGCATAGATCAATTCAGCGCTACCTAAATAGGGGGAATCTGTATCAAACAGCATTTTATCCAAGGATGGACTGAGCATGTTTTGATTCAATGCTTCTCAAATATAGATGTGAATAGAATAACAAGCTTGTCTGTTATTATTCTACAGTTCACATCTATATATAAACAAATTCCAACTACCAAAATCTGAGATGTTCTCCCCTAGTCAGAACTATTCAAAAAGCAACAAAAAGCAGCAGTGGGCCATCACACATTGCTTCACAACTAGAGTTAAGGACAACGTGATTGTACTTCACAAGTGTTCTAACAGGTGCCAACAGTTGTAATGACCAATTTTACCATGATATTGATTTGTAATCATTTGTAAGACAAGAAGAGTGACATTTTAATAAGTGAATGTTACTTTAGTTATTAGTAGTATAATGTATCAGCTGAAGATGATCTACGTAGATCAAAACTAGACATGTAATGTATTTCTTTTAAACTCACTACAAAGAGTTTCGATTTAGTGGAAACATCAAACCTTTATAATTGAAAACTGTAGAATCATTAATATGGAAAATTAAACTACCATCATATGAGACTACAGCCAACCAGGCAAAAAGCAAAGCTTATCAATATCTTGTTGTAACTACAAAGAAGCACACACGCGATGCTGTCAATTGTGTACACTGTTTTATTTACAAATTATATACACATTACACACGCACCACCCCAATGTCCAAAAAAGAGCTACCTATTACAGTATGATACACAGAGCCTTTAATATTCTGCTGACTGCTCAAAACCTCAAAACAGAAATAAATTCACACAGTAGCTAAGAATAATGGTTACAATAGAGAATACATAAACAAAATTATTTTCAAAATTAAACACAAACTCACATTCAATCTAATTAAAGAAGATAAACCTAAAAATGAGTATGCATCTTTTACTTTTAATAATACCAGCATTTACCACTTCCCTAAATTATTCAAAAGCCATAATTTAATAATAGCATCTAAAACTTTAAGCAATAATTCTTCCATTTTCCATAAATCTAAATCAGTTAATAAATCTAACAAATACAATCATTCAAGTACTTATTGATTGAAATGCACCAATTGCAAAGCTAATTACATAGCAAAAACAGGCAGAAATTTCAACACACGTTACACGAATACAATTAAACTTAATCGTTCTTCAGCTATGGAACAACATATGAATGACTTCAAACACAACTTTTCTAATATCAAACAAGACATGAAAATCTTAAAAATTATATCAAAAGGAACCCTCCTCAATATCACTGAAGAATGTTTTATATAATGCTACCATCCTTCTAATTAAAACTTTTATTCTAATAAAACTGTCAGCCAACACCAAAGGGAGTAAGGCTCAAAACTAGTATTCCTTTTTACACATGTTCACACTGAACAAGGCTTTCTCCAACACCACCGTTTCTTTTTTTCATTTTGTTAAGACATCACTCATTTATTATACTTCACACAGTAGACAAGCTTGTTATTCTACAGCTCACATCGATATATAATTAAGAGAATACAGACTACCAAAATCTGAGATGTTCCCTCCTAGTCAGAAATATTCAAAAAAGCAACAACAACTTTTTTTTCCCTAGTTGCTTTACGTCGAACCGACACAGATAGGTCTTATAGCGACGATGGGACAGGAAAGGGCTAGGAGTGGGAAGGAAGCAGCCGTGGCCTTAATTAAGGTACAGCCCCAGCATCTGCCTGGTGTGAAAATGGGAAACCACGGAAAACCATCTTCAGGGCTGTCGATAGTGGGGTTCGAACCTACTATCTCCCGAATACTGGATACTGCCACACTTAAGCGACTGCAGCTATTGAGCTCGGTGCAACAACAACTAGCAGTGGGCCATTACACATCGCTTCACAACAAGAGTTAAGTCAACGTGATTGTACTTCACAAGTCTTTGACTGGTGCAAAGAATTTTAATGACCCATGTTACCATGACATTGATTTGTAACATCAGAATTAATTTGTAAACATTTTTAACACGAGAAGAGTGACATTTTAATTATTAGTAGTATGATGTATCAGCTGAAGATTATCTACGCAGATCAAAACTAGTCCTGTGACATATTTTTTTTAAACAAATATATACATGGCTTATCTGTGATGTTACGAACTTTACGGATGATGGAGGATGGCAAATGGATCAATTTGAGATAAGGAACCGTAGTCCAGAAACATTTGAGTCAAAAGTTATTAATAATAATCCAAGTTGTTTAACGTCCGTTCTTAACAGATGCCGGGTGTCAGAATTTCATCCCGCAGTGATTCTTTAACGTACCAGAAGCCAATGATATGGGGTTGTCACCTCTAAACACACTTAAAAGGCACCAACCTCAGTTGGGTTTGAGCCCGTTAACTTTCGATTAGTAGAACACCGTATCCACTACACCACTGCAATGACGCCATGCCTACATTGACACAGGGGGGTGCCATTTCGAACTTTTTTGTAAATGGATCAGCTTGTGAAACTTGTGCAGATAAATGGACTTAAATTAATAGGATTTTGTTTAACTTTTTACTCAATAGTTTCCAGAATATGGTTCCTTATGTCAAATCGATCCATTTGCCGTCCTCCATAATTTATTTATCACTACATATAGTATTGATTCACCAGAAACATCATACCTTTATAATTATAATCTCAGGAAGATGTTCACCGTTCCGATGGAACTCAGTTCACAACCCCATGATGACATTCCAGTGTTCTACAACAGTGTTCTGCTGTGATGCTCTCATCCTGCAGCTGATTCCAAGAGATACAACTCATGCTGACAGAATGAGTCCACAGTTCGACAGAGAGACACTGTACAGACTGGCACACTATGCTGAGGCTGTAACTTACATGATCCTCGCTGGCCGAGCTCACACTGAGCTCCTTGCTAACTCACTGAACTGAACCACACCGACTCTTGTCCATATATACACATGACCAGCCCTTCAAGATACGCTGGCAGCTCAAAGCTCGTGGAAGCCTCCAGATATGGAAGACTCTCAGCCTGCGGTACTCGTAGTGTCTACACAACGCGGTGTCTCACTGACGTAACGGCCAATGATGGCACTGGGAGTGGAGTTTAAACACTGGGCGCCAACCTTACCCCATTGGATTGGCTCCGCAGCAACAAGTGGTACGATGACGTCACACAGGGCGGGAACATAACGCACCACTCCCCCTCCAAGCCCACACCGCAAAACAGCAAACACACCACTCTACTATAGTGATACCTCCTCCTGTCACTGCAAGCCAAACCAGATTAGGAGCAATGTCTCACTGCACTCTAGGGATGTGGATTTCCAATGAATACAGATAAGAATTATAGATCGTTACTTTATTTCACAGTTTTTAAACTGTGTACTGAACTTTTTGATGTTTAAATCTTCCTGATAATTGAAAGCTCGGATGATTATTCAGATATTTTGATTACCCATAGCAAATGCATAAAAATTACTAAATAATAATGCATCAACAAAGAAAAATTATTTTAAAACAAAAACAATGTAATAAGCTATTCACATTAATAAAATTGCGCAAAGTTGAAAAAAAAAACTAAAAGTAAAAAATGGCAAAAAGTGATTAAGAGTTACAGTAATCAGGGGACCATGATCAGGTTTCATGTATAAGTTTGCAGTCTGTATGATGCACCACTTAAAAATGTCATCAAAATCTGGATCCTGATCATCAATCATCATCATCATCATCATCATCATCATCATCATCATAGCTCGAAAATCCTGGAGGCCAGGTCACCATGGTGACTGGAATTAAAAGTCTGAAGCCCAGCTCTTTTAGATGTTAGTATTCTCAATTTTTATCAGGCAGATCTGATTTTAATCCATGGATTAAAATCAAATTACACTAAATTAGTTATTTACTTCAAAGTTCCAAATTTAATTTGAACCTAAAATATATTTAATTCCACTGAGTTACGAGTGTTAATTTACATTGCTTGCATACACAAAAATCAACCGGCGAGTTACAGAACGGCCGTGTACTCTTATTGTACACTTATGTACTGTGATCTTCCACTGTTATGAGCATATTTATTGTGGTTGTAGCATTTGGCTGCAGACAGGAGCACAAAGAAAGTTTCATACTACTTCTTTGTTTGTTGAGTCATCAGTCCATAGACTGGTTTGATGCAGCTCTCCATGCCACCCTATCCTGTGATAACCTTATCATTTCTACGTAACTATTGCATCCAACATCTGCTCTAATCTGTTTGTCATATTCATACCTTGGTCTACCCCTACCGTTCTTACCACCTACACTTCCTTCAAAAACCAACTGAACAAGTCCTGGGTGTCTTAAGATGTGTCCTATCATTCTATCTCTTCTTCTCGTCAAATTTAGCCAAATCGATCTCCTCTCACCAATTCGATTCAGTATCTCTTCATTCGTGATTCGATATATCCATCTCACCTTCAGCATTCTTCTGTAACACCACATTTAAAAAGCTTCTATTTTTCTTTCTGAGCTAGTAATCGTCCATGTTTCACTTCCATACAATGCCACGCTCCACACGAAAGTCTTCAAAAACATCTTTCTAATTCCGATATCAATGTTTGAAGTGAGCAAATTTCTTTTCTTAAGAAAGCTCTTCCTTGCTTGTGCTAGTCTCCATTTTATGTCGTCCTTACTTCTGCCATCGTTAGTTATTTTACTACCCAAGTAAAAATATTCATCTACTTCCTTTAAGACTTTGTTTCCTAATCTAATATTTCCTACATCACCTGCCTTCGTTCGACTGCACTCCATTACTTTTGTTTTGGACTTATTTATTTTCATCTTGTACTCCTTACTCAAGACTTCATCCATACCATTCAGCAACTTCTCGAGATCTTCTGCAGTCTCAGATAGAATAACAATATCATCGGCAAATCTCAAGGTTTTGATTTCCTCTCCTTGGACTGTGATTCCCTTTCCAAATTTATCTTTGATTTCCTTTACTGCCTGTTCTATGTAAACATTGAAAAGGAGAGGGGACAAACTGCAGCCATGCCTCACTCCTTTCTGGATTGCTGCTTCTTTTTCAAAGCCCTCGATTCTTATCACTGCAGACTGATTTTTATACAGGTTGTAGATAATTCTTCGTTCCCGGTATCTGATCCCTATCATCTTCAGAATCATAAATAGCTTGTTCCAATCAACATTATCGAATGCCTTTTCTAGATCTACGAATGCCATGTACGTGGGCTTGTCCTTCTTGATTCGATCCTCTAAGATCAGACGTAAAGTCAGGATTGCTTCACGTGTTCCTACATTTCTTCTGAAGCCGAATTGATCTTCTCCCTACTCAGCTTCAACTTGTTTTTCCATTCTTCCGTAAATAATACATGTTAAAATTTTGCAGGCATGAGATACTAAACTAATGGTGCGGTAGTTTTCGCACCTGTCAGCACCGGCTTTCTTGGGAATAGGTATAACAACATTCTGCCAAAAATCGGATGGGACTTCTCCTGTCTCATACATCCTGCGCACTAAATGAAATAACCTTACCATGCTGGTTTCTCCTAAGGCAGTCAGTAATTCAGACAGAATATCATCAATTCCAGGTGCCTTGTTCCTATTTAGGTCACTCACAGCTATGTCAAACTCTGACCTCAAAATTGGGTCTCCCATTTCATCAGCATCAACAGCTTCTTAATGTTCCAGAACCAAATTATCTACATCTTTACCTTGATACAACTGTTGGATATGCTCCTGCCATCTTTCTGCTTTGTCTTCTTTCCCTAGAAGTAGCTTTCCATCTGAGCGCTTAATATTCATGCACCTAGATTTCCTTTCTCCAAAGGTTTCCTTGATTTTCCTGTATGCAGCATCTACCTTTCCCAGGACCATACAGCCTTCGACATCCTTGCACTTCTCCTTCAGCCATTCTTCCTTAGCTACCTTGCACTTTCTATCCACTTGATTCTTTAATCGCCTGTATTCTTTTCTGCCCTCTTCATTTCTAGCCTTCTTGTATTTTCGTCGTTCATCAATCAGGTCTAGTATCTCCTGAGTTATCCACTGATTCTTAGTTGATCTTTTCTTCCTTCCTAACATTTCTTCAGCAGCCCTACTGACTTCATTTTTCATGACTCTCCACTCTTCCTCTATTGTGTTTCCTTCAGCCTTTTCATTTAGTCCTTGTGCAACATGTTCCTTGAAACAATCCCTCACACTCTTTTCTTTCAACTTGTCTAGTCCCATCTTTTTGCATTCTTTCCTTTCTTCAATTTCTTCAACTTCAGATGGCATTTCATGACCAACAAGTTGTGGTCAGAGTCCACGTCTGCTCCTGGGAAAGTTTTGCAATCCAACACCTGGTTTCTGAATCTCTGCCTAATCATAATGAAGTCTATTTGATACCTTCCAGTGTCTCCAGGTCTCGTCCACGTATACAGCCGTCGTTTGTGTGGTGTTTGAACCAAGTATTGACAAGGACTAAATTATGATCAGTGCAGAATTCAACCAGCCGACTTCCCCTTTCGTTCCTTTGTCCCAATCCAAATTCTCCTACTGTACTACCTTCTCTTCCTTGGCCTACCACTGCATTCCAGTCTCCCATCACAATTAGATTCTCTTCACCTTTTACATATTGTATTAAATCTTCTATCTCCTATATATTCTTTCAATTTCTTCATCATCCGCTGAACTAGTAGGCATAAAGAGTGACTGAATGGGTTGCTATATTTCTAGAAAATAGATCTCAGAGAATAAGGGTAAGTGAAGCTTTATCTGACCCTGTAATAATTAAGAGGGGAATTCCTCAAGGCAGTATTATCGGACCTTTATGTTTTCTTATATATATATATATATATATATATAAATGATATGAGTAAAGTAGTGGAATCGGAGGTAAGGTTTTTTGTGGATGATGTTATTCTCTATAGAGTGATAAATAAGTTACAAGACTGTGAGCAACTGCAACGTGACCTCGAAAATGTTGTGAGATGGAGAAAATGTTGTGAGATGGACAGCAGGCAATGGTATGTTGATAAACGGGGTTAAAAGTCAGGTAGTGAGTTTCACAAATAGGAAAAGTCCTCTCAGTTTTAATTACTGCGTTGATGGGGTGAAAGTTCCTTTTGGGGATCACTGTAAGTATCTAGGTGTTAATATAAGGAAAGATCTTCATTGGGGTAATCACATAAATGGGATTGTAAATAAAGGGTACAGATCTCTGCACATGGTTATGAGGGTGTTTAGGGGTTGTAGTAAGGATGTAAAGGAGAGGGCATATAAGTCTCTGGTAAGACCCCAACTAGAGTATTGTTCCAGTGTATGGGACCCTCGCCAGGATTACCTGATTCAAGAACTGGAAAAAATACAAAGAAAAGCAGCTAGATTTGTTCTGGGTGATTTCCGACAAAAGAGTAGCGTTACAAAAATGTTGCAATGTTTAGGTTGGGAAGAATTGAGAGAAAGAAGAAGAGCTGCTCGACTAAGTGGTATGTTCCGAGCTGTCAGCGGAGAGATGGCGTGGAATGACATTAGTAGACGAATAAGTTTGAATGGCGTTTATAAAAGTAGGAAAGATCACAATATGAAGACAAAGTTGGAATTCAAGAGGACAAACTGGGGCAAATATTCATTTATAGGAAGGGGAGTTAGGGATTGGAATAACTTACCAAGGGAGATGTTCAATAAATTTCCAATTTCTTTGAAATCATTTAGGAAAAGGGTAGGAAAGCAACAGATACGAAATCTGCCACCTGGGCGACTGCCCTAAATGCAGATCAGTATTGATTGATTGACACTATTGTGGTGGGCATTGGTTTGGTGTCTATCTTGACGACAATAATTCTTTCACTATGCTGGTCGTAGTAGCTTATCCGCTGCCCTATGACTACTATATACAACTTTATTCTATGCGAAGTGAGGGGTTGAATTTTCATAGTCAGACTAAGTTTTTCTTACAAAAATATAATGGATGCAGAAATGTTCTCACGGAACTGGAGTGCGTATCGTAGAGATAGGATAGGAATGGTAGGAGTGGGAGTATTAATTCTAGTGAAAGAAGATTTTGTAAGCTACGAAAAAGTTAGATGACAAACATGAAATTATAGGTGTAAGGCTCATCTCTAAAGATAATAGGCAACTTTATGTCTTTGGAGTGTACAGAATGAGAAAGGGTAGCACTGACGCTGATTCAGAATTATTTGATAAGATAATCAGCTATGTGAGAAACGATAAGGAAAGGAATGTGATTGTAGCGGGTGATCTCAATTTACCAAATGTCAATTGGGAAGGTAATGCGAACGACAGGAAGCATGACCAACAAATGACAAATAAGTTAACATGGGAAGGACATCTGATTCAGAAAGTGATGGAACCAACTAGAGGGAAGAATATCCTGGATGTGGTGCTGGTAAAACCAGATGAGCTCTATAGAGAAACCAAAGTAATTAGTGTTCACAAAGCTGTTATATGTTATATCATGTTATAAGTTATATCATGTTCAAGATCATGCTTTCACATCTCTGCAGAGTATTTAAAATACAATTTACCGTTGGTCTTTTATAGCTATTGTTGAGAGTGAAGGAGAATTTCCTGTTGTGTATGTTTATCAGGAACTCAAGGGAGACTTCATTATTAGTCGGAACATAGAAAAAATGATGAACTCTTCTCAGAAGAACTCTTAAGGTTTCACCTTACTTTTTCCTGCCTGCTGGCTCTTCAGAAGTGTGTGCGCGTGCGTTTTGTATTCAGGAATCATTCAAGGCAAATATTTTCGCACTGCAAGATGTGTGGTTAAGCTTATTTTTAATATGTATAGCTTTTGCTTTCTCAACGATGCATTTGTTTCTACATTCGTCCCTGTTTTTATCTCCTCGTAAGATGTGTATTGTTTAATGGTACACCTTGTGTAAAAAATTGGGTTAAATGAAGAAGTTATATCATGTTTCAAGATCATGCTTTCACGTCTCTGCACAATATTTAAAATGAAATTTACCGTTGGTCTTTATAGCTATTGTTGAGAGTGAAGGAGAATTTCCTGTTGTGTATGTTTATCAGGAACTCAAGGGAGACTTCATTAGTTAGTCGGAACATAGAAAAAATGATGAACTCTTCTCAGAAGAACTCTTAAGGTTTCACTTTACTTTTTCCTGCATGCTGGCTCTTGAGAAATGTGTGCCCATGGGTTTTGTATTCAGGAATCATTCAAGACGAATATTTTCGCACTGCAAGATATGTGGTTAAGGTTATTTTTAATATGTATAACTTTTGCTTTCTCAACGATTCATTTGCTTCTATATTCGTCCCTGTTTTTATCTCCTTGTAAGATGTGTATTGTTTAATGTAACGCCTTGTGTAATATAAATCCCTACATGCTAGCCTATTTCCCACATTTTGGCTGATGATGACGCCAAACAGCGTCAAAACTAGTTCCAAGTGCAAATATATGTTATAAATATTTTTTTTTTTGCTAGGGGCTTTACGTCGCACCGACACAGATAGGTCTTATGGCGACGATGGGATAGGAAAGGCCTAGGAGTTGGAAGGAAGCGGCCGTGGCCTTAATTAAGGTACAGCCCCAGCATTTGCCTGGTGTGAAAATGGGAAACCACGGAAAACCATCTTCAGGGCTGCCGATAGTGGGATTCGAACCTACTATCTCCCGGATGCAAGCTCACAGCCGCGCGCCTCTACGCGCACGGCCAACTCGCCCGGTATGTTATAAATAAACTATAACATTTTTGTATTGAAAAGGTGGACCCTTTTAAGTTTTCCTATCTTCCATTCTCAGTTCAATACGGACAAAAATGAAATTCTTAGATTTAAATAAATTTTTAAAAAAGCTGTTTTTGTAGTAGTTAAAAATAAATGTGAAAGGAAAGTATTAAAATTAGGACTATTAGGCAGTACCATATAGCTGATAAAACAGGCATGAGGGAGTTTAAAAAAGTAACTATGATAGGTGGAAAATGGTAATAAAAAAAAAAGTGAACAGACTCTGGGATGGATTTAAAGCAATCGTTGAGGAATGTAAAAATAAGTTTGTACTTTTAAAGGTGGTAAGGAAAGGTGAAGATCTACTATATTATAAAAGAGAAGTAAAGAGACTAAGAATAAGTGCAGCTTGGAAAGAAATAGAGTTAGAAACGGCTGTGGAAGTAAGGAGAAAATTGAATCTGGCATAGTGAGCCAAGGATAACATGCTGGCAAGCATAATTGGCAGTCTTAGAAATGAACAATCTCCATCTGATTTTTGACCCAAAAGATCTTGGTACTTTTCAATCAGCTGCATGGAATAGGGATTCCAATCCTGACCCGTGCTTTTTTTAGCTGCAATGAGGGAGGACAGCCCTTACATACCAGTTGCAAAGTGTTAAGACATTTTCCCCCCACAGTCAACATCGCCCCATTATAGTGGATATTGGCGTCAAAATTCCTGTTGTACGGTCAATACCACATGCTCTGTGGAACTTCAGAAAAGCAAATTGGTCAACATTCACCACTGAACTGGATAAATGTGTTCGGTGGATTGCTCCCAAGCACAACAATTACAAGTGTTTCGTAGGTGCAGTTATGATGGCAGCTAAGAAGAGTATGCCTTGAGAGCATAGAAAAAAATACATCCCTGGTTGGACTGTTGAGACTGATGCACTCTATAACAAATATCTGCAGAGTGGTGATGAAGACATAGCTGATGAACTTCTTTCCACCATGGATACTACCCAGAGAGAACGGTGGATTGAAACAGTGGGGTTTTTACTCGAAACTCATTCCGGTAGAAGAGCTCGGGGGCTCCTCAGAAAACTTGGAGGAAGCACACTTTTGGTGAATTAACAGCCTGGAGTTACTCCGGATGAAGTAGAATCTCACATCGTCACAACTTCCCAAACTCCATCATATAAGAAACATACCAAATACATACAGCGCCAACACCAAACTCTGAAATCAAGAACACCACCCACATCAAGGTATTTACAACCGTTTACAGTGCAATACATCAATGCTGCTCTCAAAGACATTAAACCGAATAAAGCTCCATGTTTTCATGGCATTTTCATGGCATTACAGAATGGACAACTCTCGGCAGAATTCAAACAAACGAAAGTGATTTTCATCTTGAAACCAGGTAAGCCCGCCAATGACCCAAGCAGTTATAGACCAATTGCCCTTCTTATTTGCTGTTATAAGCTTTTTGAGAGTCTAATCGACAATAGAATCAGCGCAACTATTTTTCAGCATATTCCAGTTGATCAAGCCGGATTCAGGCCAAATCACAGGTGCTGCGATCAAGTGCTTTCACTGACATCCCACATAGAAACAGGTTTCCAGAAACAACTCAAGACCTCAGCTGCATTCATTGATCTTACATCAGCATTTGACACAGTCTGGAGGGAAGGATTAATTTACAAGCTTCTCCGGACTGTACCCTGTAGGACCATCGTGCAGGTTATAAACAATATGCTCAATAACAGAAGATTTCAGTGTGTATGGGAAACAGTATGAGTAGAGAAAGGAAGCTCAAAAATGGATTACCTCAAGGATCGGTAGTGTCTCCCCTACTGTTCAATTTGTATATCTCCGATCTCCCAGAAACATCACGAAAATTCTGTTATGCTGATGATATAACACTAGCCACTCAACATCGAGACCTTAGTGTGATAGAAGAAGTGCTACAAAGAAACCTGATTTCACTTGAAACGTACTTCAAGAAATGGCGACTGAATCCTAACCCTAACAAAACAGAAGTGTCATGTTTTCACCTGAATAATTGCCAAGCTGGCATTAAACTTCACATATGTTTTTGTCATCGTGAACTTCGGCACAGCTGGTATCCAAAATATTTGGACATTACACTTGATCGCACACTATCTTACAAACAACATCTTATGAATCTGTCCAAAAAGCTCAAAACACGTAATAATATCCTTGAGAAATTGTGTGGCTCAAGTTGGGGTTCATCATCAAAGACTTTAAGATCTGCTTTGGGACTGGTTTTCTTGTGTGCTGAGTACTGTGCACCAGTTTGGCTGAATAGCCCATATACAAGACTCATGGATACTCGAATGCTAGCATGCGGTTAATATCTGGTACTATCCAGTCCACACCCCTTTATTGGCTCCCAATTCTGTCAGGTATAATGCCGCCTGATTTAAGAAGATCAAATGCTCTCATTTGAGAGTTCAAGAAGATAGAAATGAACCCTCAACTGCTTGTTCTGGATGATATTCCCGTTCCAGATAACGAGGCTCAAGTCACGTCATCCATCTTTGTGTGATGCTATCACACTGGCTGATGGGAATTTTTACCCTTTAGAAGAATGGAGAAGTCGCTCAAAAGTTGCCACAGACAGTTCCTTACACAACATCTTTTCTGGTGAACATGTTCTTGGTGGACATCATCTACCGCGTAAGATTTGGACCACTCTGAATCGGGTGAGAACAAATCATGGACGATGCAGGGATGCCCTTTATAAGTGGAAATATATTTCATCACCAGAGTGCTACTGTGGTGCATCTCAGCAGACGATCCCCCATATCGTAAGTGAATGTACACGACCTTCCTACACAGGTAGCCCAAGTGACTTTTTGGAACCAACAGAGGAAGCCATACAGTGGAACACTCAACTGGACATTCTGCTATAAAACATGTTTCTTGTCTGTATATATTTGTAAATATTATATACTTGTATATATGTATCTAACCTGTTGCCATATGCCAATAATAATAATAATAATAATAATAATAATAATAATAATAATAATAATAATAATAATAATAATAATAATAATAATAATAGGCAGTCATACAAATTTTAGTGAAAAATGGAAGCGTATGTATAGGTATTTTAAGGCAAAAACAGGTTCCAAGAAGGATATTCCAGGAATCATTAATGAACAAGGGGAGTGTGTATGCACGGATCTTCAAAAGGCAGAAGTATTCAGTCAGCAGTATGTAAAGATTGTTGGTTACAAGGATAATGTCCAGATAGAGGAGGTGACTAATATTAAAGAAGTATTAAAATTTATTTATGACAACAATGACATTTCAGTAAGACCATCAGACGAGTGAAAAGATCTTGCGATCGGTCAAGACTGGAGAAGTTAGATGAAGAATTCAAAATGTACAACACCAGAAACTTTTATCGGGCCTTCAAAGAGGAACTCTTGGGGTATAAACCACAATGCCTCACTTTATGAATACACCTGTAACCGCAGGAACGTGGAACTTTTGGCAAACTACTTTGAGCAGTTGCTCAATTGCGAAGAGCCCTCGGAAAGATTACCTGTTGATGATCCTCCAGAGATACACCTCCCATCTAACCCACCAACAATGCAGCAAGTTGCTAATGCCATCGGACATCTTAAGAACTGCAAGGCACCCGGGGAAGACGGCATCATTGTGGAAGCTCTAAAAGCAGGTGGAAATAAGATCACAGAGGCCATAAACCAGATCTTGGTCAACTGCTGGGAGACTAGCAGGATCCCTGATCAGCTATCATACACTCTTTACATAAGAAAGGTGACCGCAGTGACGTCAACAACTACCGAGGGATATCTCTGCTGTCAGTAGCATACAAAGTGCTATCAAGGATTTTACTGGATAATGTGGAAAGCCAATGTGATTGAACGACTCGTGAATATCAAGGAGGATTTCGGCGTGGAGGGTAATGTACCGAGCGGACCTTCAACCTAAAAACCATTCTCCAACTAAAACAAGTAAGGAGTATGAACATCGCTGTGGTTTTTATCGACTTTAAAAAGGCTTATGATTCCATTAACCGCCAGACACTCTTCTCCGTACTGCAAGAACAAGGTGTCGATTACAACACATGCACCCTCATTCAACAGACTCTTACGGATACAATATCTAAG